>NC_089593.1:4420500-5060321 GCF_019320115.1 Miscanthus floridulus | reverse complement strand
TTGGAGGAATTTTCCTCTCGGTATAAATCCTCCTGATGCTCACGTTGCATCCTCCTTTTCTGTGTCTTTGTCAGACCCTCCGGGCACCATCGAGGAAACTTGGTTTTCCAAACCGGCTGATAACAGGTCCTAGTTGATTCTACACGGCGTATATTAGGGTCCCTGTAAAATATTTCTTCATCGGGAACTCTTGCGTTTGCCATCTCCTCAAGTTCCTCTTGATTCCTTGGAAAATATCCAGCGTTTACCAAGCCTCTCATGTACACTAAGTCTGCCCCCCAGCCGATCATGCACTGATGTTCTGCCTCTGATCGGCTCATTGATAAATAAACCCTGATTGCTAGGTTGAAACCTCCTTTCTGACCGATTGACCCCATAATAACCATTGCACTCAGGGCAATTTTCAACAGTTGGCAATTTAATACCTTCTTCCTAGCAATGGATGAAAAACGGGCACCTCCAATGATTTTTATGCCGATACCATTCTTCCCGATGTCTCTCTTCTTGCTGTTGTCGACATCGGTCCTCACGCTGACGCCAACCCTCCTACTGCCTTCGATGAGTAATCACAATGCCAGGTCGAGGAGGATTTTTGGTACTACTGCTTTCTCCCAGCAAGCCCTTACTTTTTGCATCATCGGTAGTTATCCGATGTTGGGGATCCACTGATGCATTTTTCTCAGCAGCCTCTGACATCAATACCTTGGTCTTCCCTTTGGCCTCCAACATATTTGCTGGAAAAGGGTGTTGATCAATTTTCATCGGCTTCTAGGCTTTGGAATTACCAAACTTAATTCTCCCAGATTCAATAGCCGATTGTAACTGTTGCCTGAACATCTTGCACTCATTTATACTGTGTGAAGTTGCATTGTGCCATTTGCAGTACAAGATCTTCTTCAACTCTTCTGCGATGGGATAACATGATTAGGTGACAGCTTAATTTGGCCCTCTTGAAGCAGAAGATCAAATATCTTGTCGGCCTTGGTGATATCAAAGGTAAACTTTTCTGGCTTTTTGACCAAAGGGACAAGATATCGGCTTTTTATTCTTAACCCACTCAGCTAAGCCGATAACTGGTTCTTCATCAGAATCAGAATCTCCTACTTCTTCAACAAATGATACTTTTTTACTCCAATTCTTTTTAGGTTCAAAAACCCTAGTATCTTGATCAGAGATCCTTTGCACGAGATGACTGAGGCTTTCAAACTCCTGAGAAGCATATCTGTCTTTGAGATGTGGCAATAACCCTTGGAAAGCCAAATCGGCAAGCTGTCGATCATCCAGCACCAGGCTGTAGCACTTAGTTTTTACAGCTCATAGCCTTTGCACACAGCTTTTCTACCGATTCATCATTACGACTGTCTCAATTTTACTAAATCGGTAAGCTTCTTTTCATGGATTCCAGCAAAGAAATACTTATGAGAATTGTTTTTCTAGATCAGCCCAGGTAAATAATAGAATTTGGTGGTAATGAAATGAACCATGTAAATGCCAATCCAGACAAAGATGATGAAAATAATCGAACTCTTAATTCATCTCTGCTAGTCATTGCTGCCTCTCCCATTGAATAATGAAGCGATTGACGTGTTCCATTGTTGATGTATCATCATTGTCCAGAGATTTAGTGAAATCTGGTACCACTTTGTACCGATTTGGGAGAGGAATTAAATCATATGCAGGAGGGTAAGGAGTCCGATAAGAATAAGTATTGACCTTGGGCTTTATCCCAAACGATCCTTCATAATTTCTTTTTGCTATCTTATCGGCCCAAAAAGCACCAGCCTCCTGCTGACGAACTGGCTGAATTTCTACAGATGTACCTACTGATATCCCTCCACATATCTTTGTGGCCCACGATCTCCAGCAATCGGCATATTTGCCGTTACTTGTGGTCCATTAACCTGTTGGAAAGGGATTCATCGGGCTGAGCTGCCGATGCTTGATTCTGGAAAACCAGCTTGCATATGACCTTGTTGAATCCCTGCAACCTGCTGATTTTGTTGAACTGTATGTTGAACAGGTAACTGTCCTGACCAACCATTATTAGAACTCATCGGTAACAAAACTTACCGATGGCTGGTAATTTGCTGACATTGTTGGATAATTATAACTAGCTTGAGGCATGAACTGAACCCCAGTTTGACTCATAGCAGGGGCTTTCTGCTGCATCGGCAGTAAGCTTGCCAATGGACTTGAATTGGGTGTTTGAACCAAAGGCATCTGGAAACCTCCTAGAGTTGGTTGCACAGTAGTTGCTGTGGCATATTGAGGCACTTGAGCCATCGGCGAAACAGCCGATGGTATAGGAGCTTTTCCTACTACATCAAACACTTGAGGCAACCCAAGACTGAAAGCAGATGACTCCGGAGGCATACCATATCCCCACCAATTAGCAGGAATCTGGCTATTCTGAGACACATGGCCTGACATAGCTGATGCCGATAGATCTGTATTAAGCTGAACTCGTCCTCCTGGTAGTACCGGATCTAATCGTATCGGTGTAGATTGAATTTTAGGTAAGCCTGCCGATACTGGAGGGGAAGTAACTTCTGTACCCACAACGACCGAGGGAGCCGATGGAGTATTGACAGATGCCAGGCTCTGGTTGGTGATAGGTAGGCCCAACGTAATGCGGTGCCGCTTGTCCTTCTTTGAGAGTTCGAACCACAGCATTATGAATAGTATTGGACAACACATTGGAATGATTAATCAAAGCATGATTTACTGCAGAATTAACCATCTCTTGAAGTTTACCAGGATTGGAGTCAGAGGTGAGGCAACGCAATCTTGCTTCTGGATGACTTGTCCACTCTTGTTTCAGGCTAAACGATTTCAGACAAAGCTGCCTGTATTCTTCTACAGCCTTTTCCATAGCCTGCCTCTGCTCTTCCTTAAGATCTTCTTCTGATACTGCGATAATGTTCTCTGAATTGATCTCGGAATTGAACATATTGATCGGATTGATTGGTCCCACCGAGCATGCCAAAAGATGTGTTGATGCAAAAGTGGATCTGCAAACACAAAGGGCTAATACCCGAATCGATATCCAAAGCGTGCCAGTCGATTTGACCTGTTAATCGACAAGGATGAAGATACGAGCACTTTGGTCCTGACAACAGCGATACGCTCGGAAGTCATGGCCAAGAGGTACTCACGCGGAACTCGAGAATCAGCCGAAGGTCACACTGCTATGCAACTCGCCGAATTAATGAGAACTCGTAAAAAGAAAAAATATGCAAATTGACGAAGTCGCCGAAAAGTAGTAGATGCAAATAGGAGTAAAAATTGGTTTTGATATTGATTGATATATATTTTATTACATTGCCCCTCACTCTATATTTATACCCTGAATCTAAAGAGACATAACCAAACACAACTAGGACACCAAGCCCATATCTAAGGAAACACGTGACTCTTACATGAATCATACTCTAACAAATATAGAAAAGGAAATCAACTCCTATCTATTTCCCTGTCCGCCTCAATTACGATGGAAATCTCACCGTCCTCCTTTCCATCGGCATACTTCCTGTTTCATTCGGCAGTAGTCTTCAAGCCTTCCTTCATCGGCATCGACAATAACATCTCCAACCTTATCGGCAACGCCCGAGTCCAAATCAACCTTTCCATCGATCACCACCATTCATCGGCAACCATCTTTACAAGCTGATTTTCATCGGCTGTCAGCGTACACAGTAACTTTCCTCTGCCGATTAGCCCACTCTGATCATTTTGACACGTGCAAAAAATGGTGTCAACAATTTGTTAATATAAACTTAGGTTAAAACATATAAGTTCCATTTTACGTGTTAACTGCTCTCTAACCCTATTATTTTTGTTACTTACTCCACTTCATTTTTCCCAAATACCTATGTTTTCCTAGGATGACACTGTTTTTATCTTATAATTCTTAATGAACTGGTGCTTATAGCTAATTATTTTGGATACAACTATTTGTATATACTACTACTACTATACTAAACTACTACTACTACTACTCTACTCTACTGAACTACTACTACTCTACTTGCTACTGCTAGCTACTCCTACTCCTACTAGCTGCCTGCTACTCTACTCTCTTCCCTAGCTGCTGGCTGCTGCTCTTAACTACTGGCTACTACACTTCTCTACTCCTCCTCTACTCTACTCCTCTACTATTACTCTATATACTATTACTCCTCCTCTACTCTAATCCATTATTTACCACATCTAAGTTACCAGATTTTGATCTGCAGGGGTATTCCAACCATGTGGCAGCAGTCAACTGTTTTTTGGCTATTTTTCCTATCCTCTATATTTGGGAAGCAGCAACTGCTTTTTTTACACCTTTTCCTCTCTATGTTTGCTAAGCAGTTGTTGCTTTTTTTTTGCCAGATCTCCCCTCTCCTCTCCTCTCCTTTGTTTTGCCGATGATGAAATTGTCTAAGTCCAAACATTATATGGAATATGAGCTGATGATCAAGAACTTGTGAGGAACTTGGCATCATTAGCAGCCGCCCCTACATTACCTTCTCCTCTCTTCTCTGTTATGATGTCTTGATGCTCCAAGTTTAAGATCAGATGATGATTGACACGTTTCTGAGGCCTCTACTACTGCTACTTCTCGTTTATAGACCTTTTTGATTTCTTATACCTTCTCACGTACCTAAAGCACACTTTCTTGCATCTATTAGAACAAAGTGCGAAATAATGTCGTGGACACCAGACAGTGCAGCCTGATGCCCCGAGCATGATGAGCAGCCAAACTATGAGGAGCAAGCACTAGAGGACCAGCTTACTCAGGAGTAGTTCGATAACGAGGTAGAAAAGGATCTAGAAGTGATGCTTACTCAAGAGCTATGTGACGAGGAGGAAGGGGGAGCAGAAGGAATAGCAGGAGAGGCTGCTGAAGGCGAAGAAGAAGAGGATGATGATGAGGAGGACTCAGAAAAGGGATATGTAAGTCCCAAGGATCCTTTCCCATGTGAAGCCAGAAGGAGGCCAACAGAGGAAGATTTGGACAAGGATTTTGACCCGAACAAGGAGGTAGGGAAAAAGCCTTAGCTTGTAAATTTTGCTAAAGCTTTGGTTGTGTTACCTCTGCTAACACTTTGACCTATCGTATATACAAGTCCCTCCTGAAACTCAAAAAAGACGATGTCGACGTCCACGACATCTCGCTGGACAAGACAGAGTAGAGGAAAGGAGAGCAGAGGCAACAGCCACAGAGACAGATCACGATGCCTCTGCTCCACAACCTCAAGACACAACCATGACTACCAAGCCTAAGAGGAAACGAGGGGATAGAAAAGGAAATCTATATCTAGATAAGGCATGCTATGTGATAATAGAGGTCGGGCCAGCATGGGAGATCCTTGAGCCAAAGGAATTAAGAGGATAATTTCGTAATGCGATCGGGGCCCTAGTAAGAGATAAATTGAACCCAGCAATCCCTAACTAGAAAGATGTACCAGAGAACAAAAAGAATGAACTATGGGATAGGCAGCTGAAGCTCAATTTTAGATTTTCAGAGGGTAAGCATGAACTGGTAAAAAATGCTTTCAGGATGATGGGAGAGTCATTCCGACGTTGGAGGTCGGAGCTCAACATGAAGTATATCCAAAAGGGGTTAACTCCCTTCAATGAGTTTGGCAAAATAACTCCTAGTCAATGGGAGGAGCTCGTGGCTCAGAAGACTTCACCGGAGGCATTGGAGCTCAGTGCCCGTAACACCAAGCTGGTAAAGAGGAACAAACACCACCATCATTGTAACACCCTCGGTGTTACATTGTACTGTTTTGTTAAAACACTGCATGAGCATCATACTTGTTTGTACCTGTGTGTAAATTGGAGTATAAATCAATATACGTCACTTGACACATTCATCTGAAACAAGAAACAAATGTTACATTTCATGTCGTATAATCTTGTTTAGTATTCTGAGCGAATTTTTATCCTGTGAAAATGCTATAGAAAGTTTATGCGAGCTTTAATAAAGTTTGTAGTACGTGCTTCATAGTTGACGATGGTGCGGTCAAGGACGAGGATAGCTAGCTAGTACGTCCAATAGGTCAGAATTGGAATTCGACACGAAACCGTTCGGAGTTACGTCATTCCGCGTAAGTCTAAGAATGGGTCGACGAAGCCACTTTTGGTAATTTTTGTAGAGAGATCAGCATAAGAAGTAGCATGATGTCATGGCATGGGTCGGTAGCCTTACGTACCCTTCTTGCGTCTAAAAGAATTGGTTTGGTGTTTGGACCATTGGTTAGGATTTTGTGACAGCTTCAAAAACCGTGCACGTCACCTATTTCGAACGGTGCTACGCTGGCTGCGGTCACCACTACTGCCTCGGCTGCCTGCCACCGCACACAAGCGCACTGCACGCGGGTCCTATCAGCTCTACCTCACCGTCGTGTCGTGCGGTACCTTGCTCGCGCTACACGCCACCCATCGCCGCGCCCGTCACTGGTCCCGTTGACTCACCGCGGCTGCACTCACGTGGGACGACCACCTACTGCCACCATCACTTCGGCATCGTGTCGCGCTCTGGTTCCTTGTCCAGCGCCATCCACGGTGACGCAGGCCTGAGCTTCATCGCCTTGCGGGTCGGCCGTGCGGACAGCCACCTTGAGCATACCTCGCTATCCTTGTCGTTCGTGGGCGTTGGTACTTGGCGTTGACAGCTCCATGTGTGCCGAGCCAAGCCGTGCCAAAGCCCCTGTCTCCACTGTCGCCTGGACCGGCGGGACCTCCTTCCTTCGATTTGCAGTGACCGTAGTACTTTAATCAAATTCGTCGCATCCTCGGCTCCGCTAGGTAGCTGGCCGCGCAACCATCCCCACCACGCTGCACAGACTGCCGCACAGAGCTTCAAATTGAAATCACCGCTCCGCCTGCTCCAAAAGGCCAGGGAGGTCTGCGCTGTCCACAAGCCACGGAACCAGAGCATGCCATTCCAATTCAGTGCACTGCTAGCCTCTCCTCCAGCTGCTTATCGCCTTGCTCACCTCATTCGAAGCTCTACCGCCCTATAGCATCCGCTCCGTGGCCGGTGGAACCACGCCCGAGCAGAGCAGAGCAAGCAGAGCAGCCGGCGGTGCATTACTGCTGTTATTAGCTTGTTGATGTCAGCATGGCGTCATCCCTGCGTCACACGTGTTTTAGGGCCATTTTCTTGTAGAAAAATAATTCGATGAATACACTAAAATACGCAACCGCGCCGCAGCCGCCTGGGCCAGCTTCTCGTGCTCGCTGTGCTTACATCCACGCCTAGCCGCTTGGGCCAGCTCGCGCTAGCGCCACGCCCCACCATGGGCTGGCCTGCCACGCGCGCTCGCGCCACTCGCGCGCGCCCGCGCGCTCGCGTCGCGCGCGCCTGTCGCTGTTGGGCCACGCTGCCGCGCTGGGCCACGCCCGCACGCTCGCGTCGCGTGCGCCTGCCGCTGCTGGGCCACGCTGCCGTTGTTGGGCCACGCTGGGGATCGAATTTTTCAATTTTCTAGTAGATTGTAAATGTTTATTCAATATAGTTTTTAGCTGAACTTTGATAAATTGTAGTAAATTGTGTAGTTGTCCAAAAATAGTGAAACCAAGTTTTTTTAGGTTCACAAAAATACTGTTTATCTGTTAGTGTAGTTAGTTCACAGTTAGCTTTTATGATCATAGGCTCATAAATTCTAATTAGAAAGCTTAGTATTATGTAGATTAATATTTGTAGGAATTCTTGTGGCAAATCGGTAATAGTTTTAGCTTTGAAAATTTTACAGTAGGTTCCGTAGGATATTATGTACTTGCTGTAAATTTTATAGGCTTAGAACGAGTTGCTAAATAAAGTAGTTATTACCCTTGCTTTATCGTATATAGCGTAAATCAACATTAGGAGTAAGAATATCTGTAGTTGCTATAATAATAATGAATGCCATATTTCAAACTTGCTATCAGATAGCTTAGCACCATGGTCGGTAGCACTAGCTTAGTAGTGAAATCGATGTACTGTTATTTTAAGAGTTGTTGTTGTTATATTCCTAAGCATTGCATCGTCATTTCATGCATGTAGGTCACAAGCTGATAGACTTCGTGCCTGTCAGTGAGCCGGAGTACGACAAAGTGATCGAGGAGTACGAGGAGGAGATCCTCGTGCAGGAGGGAGCCCAGGAGCCTGTTGGTGCTGACCCGGCGCCTGCCCAAGGCAAGCCCTGGAGCATAACCCATATTTTTATGATCACTATATATATATATATATATATATATATATATATATATATATATATATATATATATATATATGTGTGTGTGTGTGTGTGTGTATGTGATGTGCATTTAAGTTACAGGCATTTTATGGAAACTACCTGCATAAATATATCTATGCATGAGTCCTACTAGTACAGGTCGAGTAGCTGCTATACTCAGGATATCGGTAGCGTGAGTAACCTGCCGTTACTCGCAAATAGGTGATAAAATATGATCACTCATGATAAAATGGTGGAAAGGAAATGGTGACCAGGCAGGGATATGGTTTGAGTACTGGTGGGTGTAAGGGGTTGTGTCCTGCGGCCAACGGGGCATGACTTGGTTACACTTTTTCCCTATCCGTGTCGATTAAGGACTGGTCGTTGCAATGGACACTAGGCAAGTCACAGATCTATTGTCCCGAGCGCATACTTGGGTATGGGCGCAGGAAAGACTTGTTGCTCTCTTGTTGTGGATCCGGCTCTTTCTGGACCGACTGATTGGAGGCAGAGATGGTGGAGGTCCTTACACCACACTGAGTCCAGGACTCAGGAGTGGGGGCTTGGAGTCCAAGTTTGGACGGGTGAAGGGTCGAGATGGCGGACTAGAGGGGGGTGAATAGTCTTTTCTAAAATTAATCGCGTCGGCTAACCAAAATAAGTGTGGAATTATAACTATCGGTCTAGCCAAGACTACACCCCTCTATCTATGTTCTCTAGCACCTTTCAAAGATACTAATCAAGCAACAAAGGTGCCGGGCTAGCTAGAGCTCACCTAACCAATGCTAGGAGCAAGGTCACACAAACCTATGCCTCTAGTACTTTAAGCAACAAGGGAGCTCCTACACATGCTAGTAAGCAAAAGCACAAAGCTAACTAAGCTCACTAGCAATGCTCAATAACAAGGCAACCAATGCCTAATTAGAGAGCGCAAAGACTTAGCTACACAAACTAAGCAATGTGACTAACAAGGTTACTAAAACCAAATTAGCCACGCAAGGGAGCTACTTCTATGCTGCACAAGCAAGAAGGTAATTAGCAAGCTACACAAGCTATCTAATTACAAGAGCAACTACACAAGCTTAATATGTATAAAAGAAATTGCAAGCTTGTGTAACGGGGATGCAAACCAACGGGAAGAATAAGGTTGACACGATGATTTTTCTCCCGAGGTTCACGTGTTTGCCAACACGCTAGTCCCCATTGTGTCGACCACTCACTTGGTGGTTCGGCGGCTAATTAGCATCACCCGCTAAGCCCGCACGTCGGGCGCCGCAAGAACCTACCCCTTGAGTGAGGGTAGCTCAATGACACACTTTACTAGAGTTGCTCTTTGCGGCTCCTGCGGGGCGAGCACAATGCCCCTCACAAGCTCTTCTCCGGAGCGCCGCACAAGCTTCTTGCGCGCTTCGATGGAGACCACCACCAAGCCGTCTAGGAGGTGGCAACCTCCAAGAATAACAAGCACCACCGGCTTGCAACTCGATCACCTAGTGCCACTCGATGCAACCTCACGATGCAATCGCACTAGAATCGCTCACTCACACAATCGAATGATCACTATCAAGTATATGTGTGATGGAGGGCTCCCAAGCACTCACAAGCATGGACACTAAGTCCCTTGAGGTGCCCAGCTCCAGCCATGGCCGAAGGCCACTTCTATTTATAGCCCCAAGGGCTAAACTAGTCGTTACCCCTTCACTGGGCAACGGTCGGGCCGACCGGATGCTCCGGTCGAGTTGATCGGACGCTGGACCTCAGCGTCCGGTCGCTTGCAGACGACCACGTGTCCTGATTCCAACGGTCACTTGACCTGACCGGACGCACCAGCTTCAACTGACCGGACGCTGGACCCTCAGCGTCCAGTCATTTCCAGTAAGCTCCCGAGCATGACCAGACGCGTCCGGTCGAACACGATCGGACGCAGCACCAGCGTCCGGTCACTCTCCAGCTACTGCTACACTCCACGTTAGCGCGACCGGACGCAGGCAGTCAGCGTCCGGTGCTTTTGGATCCAGCGTCCGGTCACTTGACCGACGCTGGCATCTCCTCCATTCTCTTCACCCTTGCTCAAGTGTGCTAACCACAAGAATTTGCATCTGGCGCAATGAGAGGGACCCAAAACCCATCTCACCCCTGCAAACACCACCTCCTTTATAAATGTGCCAACACCACCAAGTGTACACCACCATGTGTATGTGTGTTAGCTTTTTCACAATCATTTCCCAAAGGATGTTAGCCACTCAACTTGCCACGCCACTCGATCCTAGCGACAATGCAAAGTTAGATCACTCGAGTGGCACTAGATGACCAATATGCAAACAAGTTTGCTCCTCTTGATAGTACGGCCATCTATCCTAAACCCGGTCATAAACTTCTCTACACACCTATGACCGGTGAAATGAAATGCCCTAGGTTATACCTTTGCCTTGCGCATTCCATTCCATCTCCTTCAATGTTGATGCAACACATGCACCAACACGATCAACAATGATATGATCCACTTCATATCATCACATGATCATATTGGTTCATCGATCTTGACTTTACTTGCTCTTCACCATTGCCATCGTCCATCGGCGCCAAGTCTTACTCAAGCTTCACCGCCACGCGGTCCATCACTCCAAAGCCTTCGACTTGCCCTTCACGCTTGCAACCGGTCCATCAAGCCAAGTCTTGTCTTGATCTTCTCCACCTTGATCACATGACTCAATGTCATGTCTCATGTGCATTTAAGCTCCTTCATCATCACATGTGTGACCTTTGCAACATCTCCAAGCCATTTTCACCTTCATGGCATATGTTGCTCACACACATGTACATGTGGACTAATCACCTGTGTATCTCACATAAACACAATTAGTCCACCTAAGTTGTCACTCAATTACCAAAACCAAACAAGGACCTTTCAACGGGGACCTGGACACCCGGGACAGGGGAGTGATGGGTTAGTCCTTCTTGTGCCTGGGGTACAAGCAGGGCATGTGTTTTTGGGGCACCCAGCTGGGCACATTGGTTCACGAATCGCTGCTGAGTCGGTACGACTTGTCTTAACTCTAGCATCGTAGTAAGAACTGAAAGTTAAAAGGAGAAGACATGGAACTGATTGCTCAACTCTTGCTTGAAAGTAGAACAGGTGCTTATATAGACTGGCTAGATGATAATTTAATACGGCTAATAATAAGACATAAATAAGGACTCACTATTAGCGTTGCTTTTGCTAACGAAAACCAGCAAACCATAAAGCCTATCATATTCCTTGGAGTCAAGAAGTTATTCTCACTAGTTGGGTAAGTCTTGAGAGTACATTGTGTACTCAGGGTTTATTTACCCCTGTTGCAGGTGATGCTTGAAGAGTACCTTTGTGTGGAGGATCCTTCTGGTGGGCTCAGACGGAATCCGCGCCCTTATCGCTAGTTGTTATTTTTAAAAATTCTGCTGTTTATTATTCCGCACTCTGGTATTTGGTATTGTAATAATGTAGTTTTTAAGGAACTCGGATGTTTGAAATGAACTGGTATTGTAACTCGTTCTCATTATTGGATCCTTGGGAAAAATGTGGATCTTTTGGGTTCTCCCTCGGGGTGTGTCCGATGGACACCGCTCGTTGTAGCCTGCTTCCAAGGTGCTTAGTGTCTGATAGAAGATGAGCGCCTCCGTAAGTATGCTGTTTTAGGCGGTTCTGCCACAGTTGGTACCAGAGCCAAGTTGGTTACGTGTTCATCACCCTTTTTCAAAAACTTAAAAAATTTGACCAACAAAAGTTTTGTGAAAAGTAGGATGCGATTATATTAGGTAAATAAGTATAAGCCCTAACAATATGGTCTATCTAGGATAGTGGCACTAGTTTAATCTAATCAATTTTTTCCAGGTACACTGACTTACGTTGCGTAAGAAATCGCTTAGTATAGCGGAAAGTGAGTGTGCGATGTGCCAAAAATTGTACGAATGTCGTTATATTCTGGCTTGAGTGAACGTATAGGTCGAAGCATGCATCATGATAATAGCATCCTACTTCAACTGAAATCCCCCTTCATGAATAATTGAATTAGTAAATTAATAGGACTAACTAACGAAATGCTTTAATAAATGTGCTTGTCATCCCTCTAATTCCTTGCTTCTGATCTGAGAAGGTGTTCTAATGGATGGTTCATCTCTCTTATAGATGAATCTAAGGTCTAGATGTGGGAGCACCAGTTCTAGGGTGGCTCATGAGGGCCAGGGTGACAGTGGCCGGGCCATTGAGCGTGGCAGCGGGGGAGGTCATGAGGTTCCACCTCTAGCTCCTCATCCTTTCCCGCCGCCACCACCGCCTCCGCTGATGACTCCCGCAGAGATAAGGGTGGAGCTGTTGGCTGCTCACCGAGAGCCAGCTGTTGCTCGCCAAGAAACAGCTTGTGCCATGGACATTATGGCACAGGCAATCATGGGCCTCGCCCGCGGAGGCCACGGGGGCAACGGTGGGAATGGGGGTGGTGCCCGCCATCCTGGGGGACCATCCTCTTACTAGGACTATCTCAAAACTCACCCACCCACCTTCACCCCATCTGATGAGCCTCTAGAGGCGGAGCACTGGCTTCGCACGCTGGAGCAGAAGTTTCTGCTGCTCGATGTGACTGATGAGCAGAGGGTGCGCTTTGTAGCATAATAGCTTTTGGGGTCCACTAGTGCATGGTGGGAAACCTTCCATGCCACGGAGCAGCCGGATCATCCAGCAACATGGCGGGAGTTCTCCACCACATTCTGAGAGTTCTTTATCCCTGCTGGTGTCATCAACCAGAAGGTGACTAAGTTCCTAGAGCTACGCCAGGGGAACAGGACAGTGATGGAATATGTGAACAAGTTTAATCACTTGGCTCAGTATGTTGGCAGTCAAGTGGATACTGATGACAAGAAGAGGGAACGCTTCTTTCATGGTCTAGCTCCCCTCCTTTAGGAAAAGCTCTACACGGTGAACTATCATACCTTTGGGGCTCTGATGAACGCTGCCATTGCTATGGAGGGTTTTTAGTGGGAGTCCTAGGCTAATTGGAAGAGGAAGCGGGTGGTAGCTGGATCCTCCAGCCACCCTCACACATAGAAGATACAGATTGTCCGGTGGGGGCCCTATCAACCATCCGGCGGGCCTTCATTCCGGCAACCCCAGCAAACTTCGCAAGCTTCCTCTACATAGTACCATGCACCTCCGTAGTAGGTGCAGCCTCAGCAGTCTCAAGGACAGCAGGTCCCCACCTTGTCAGGGGTTCGGGAACAAGCCAGGTGCTTGTTTCAAGTGTGGCAAAGATGGCCACTATGCCTGGGCCTATCCCCAGAACCAGCCAGCTCAGTCAGCTCAACCGTCCACAAATTCTAGGCTTGTCAAGAGGACCATCATCAAGAAGAAAGTGCCCAGCAGATTTGGCTAGGTGCACTTCACAGATGTTGTGTAGGTTTTGTAGTAGGAGCCGATGATGGCTAGTATGTTTACCATCGACTCCCGTCCAGCTTTGGTGTGGTTCGATTCTAGTGCATCACATTCCTTTATGAGCATGGGGTTTGTAGAGCGGCACAACTTACCACTTATGGCTATACCATATGCCTATAAGATCCATACTATAGGATCACAAATGTTCATCAATACCCGCACGGATATAGTAAGTTTGGTATTAGCCACCCACACTTACCACCTACAGTTCATGGTCATGCCTGGGCAAGGCATTGATGCTATTCTTGGAATGAACTGGTTGCGGGTGTATGGGGTAGTATTGGATATGCAGAGGAGAAGTGTAGAGTTATGGCTTCCTTCTTCTGAGGCTAGGATGTCTCTTATTGTACCCTTAGAACCAGTCTTACCTGTTGCTGCCCATGCTAAAGCTGCTTCTGATCTTACCTCCATTCCGGTAGTATGTGAGTTCCCGGGTGTTTTCCCTAAAGATCTTCCTGGGTTGCCACCGGACCGTGAGGTAGAATTCTCCATTGAGCTTGAGCCTAGTACTACTCCCATCTCCAGACACCCGTACCGCATGGCTCTAAGAGAACTAGCTGAAATGAAGAAGCAGTTGGAAGAGTTAATGGACAAAGGTTTCATCCGTCCTAGCTCTTCACCATGGGGTTGCCTGGCTATTTTCATGAAGAAGAAGGATGGTACCTTGCGGATGTGTGTGGATTACCGCCCCCTTAATGTGGTAACAGTTAAGAACAAGTATCCTTTGCCTCGCATAGATACTTTGTTCGACCAATTAGCTGGTGCCAAGGTGTTCTCGAAGATAGATCTCCGATCAGGCTATCATCAGATCAAGATTAGGCCACATGATATACCAAAGACAGCTTTCTCTACTAGGTATGGGCTATATGAGTACCTAGTGATGTCTTTTGGTCTCACCAATGCTCCTGCCTTCTTCATGTACCTGATGAATTTAGTTTTCATGCCAGAGCTGGATAAGTTTGTGGTGGTTTTCATTGATGACATCCTGATCTATTCCAAGAATGATGAAGAGCATGCCTGACACCTCCGGATAGTACTGAATCACCTAAGGGAACACAAGTTGTATGCTAAATTCAGCAAGTACGAGTTTTGGTTAGATCGAGTGTAGTTTTTGGGCATGTGTTGACACCTGAAGGCGTTTCTGTAGATCCTAGCAAGGTGCAAGATGTGTTGGATTGGAAGTCTCCCAAGTCTATGCACCAGATCCGTCAGTTCCTTGGTCTAGCTGGATACTATCGGCATTTCATTCCTGATTTCTCCAAGATAGCCTAGCCCATGACCAAGCTACTCCAGAAAGAAGCTAAGTTTGATTGGAGTCCAGCTTGTGAAGAAGCTTTTCAATCTCTGAAGATTTTTCTGACCACTGCTCCTGTGTTGGCCCAACCAGATATTGATAGGCCCTTTGATGTATACTGTGATGCCTCGAAGATGGGGTTGGGGTGTGTGCTTATGCAAGATGGGCATGTGATAACATATGCTTCGCGCCAACTGAAGAAGCACGAGGTGAATTACCCCACTCATGACTTAGAGCTGGCCGCTGTGGTCCATGCTCTAAAGATTTGGAGGCACTATCTATTGGGCAACAAAGTACATATTTTCACTGATCACAAGAGCCACAAGTATATTTTTACTCAGTCTGAGCTAAACATGAGGCAAAGGAGATGTTAGAGTTGATAAAGGATTATAATTTGGAAGTCCATTATCACCCAGGAAAGGCCAATGTTGTAGCAGATGCCTTAAGCCGTAAGTCACATCAGGTTGAGGAAATACCTTTGTCTCTCAACCACACAGAGGTGCTAGCTCATATTGTATTGACCTCAGAATTGCTGGAGCAGATTATTCAGGAACAGAAGGAAGACCCCAAAGAGATTCCTCACATCAGGAAATTGATGGCCGAAGGTCGTGGCCCTCACTATAGCATTGATGAGTAGGGGGTCATGAGATACAAGGATAGACTGGTGGTTCCATCCAATGAAGAGCTGAAAAGAAATTTTTTGAATGAAGCTCACCATTCAAAACTGTCTATTCATCCTAGCAGTAACAAGATGTATCACGATCTGCGTCGCTTGTACTGGTGGTCCAACATGAAGTAGGACATCACCCGGTATGTCGTCGAATGCGACACGTGTGGTAGAGTTTAGGCAGATCATCTGCATACCCCAGGATATTTGTGGCCCTTGCCCATTCTTGTTTGGAAGTGGGAAGATATTTCTATGGATTTCATTGTGGGTTTACCCCGCACAACCAAGGGTTATAACTCCATCTAGGTCATTGTGGATCGCCTCACCAAGTCCGCTCACTTCCTCTCAGTAAATTCTAAATACTCTGCCAGACAGTATGCCGAGTTGTACCTGGACTAGATTATGACTCTACATGGAGTTCCACCGACTATCATCTCTGATAGGGGATCAGTTTATGTCTCTCGCTTCTGGGAACAACTCCAGGAGTGTCTTGGGACAAGACTCCTCCGTAGCTCAGCTTATCACCCCCAGACTGACGGCCAAACCGAGAGGGTAAATCAAGTGCTCGAAGATATGTTGAGAGCCTGTGCCATTTCTTTCCCTAAGAGGTGGGAGGCCTGCTTGAAGCTAGCAGAATTCTCTTACAATAATAGCTACCAAGAAAGCATCCGCATGGCACCCTTTGAGGCTCTATATGGAAGGAAGTGTAGGACGCCACTCAACTAGGTCGAAGTGGGAGATCGTGGATACTTTGGGCCAAAATTCATCGAGGAAGCTCGAGAGCAAGTCATTCTTATTTGGAGTCATTTGAAGGCAGCTCAGGGTCGGCAGAAAGCATATGCCGACAAGCGAAGAAGGCCTTTGGAATTTGAAGTTGGGGATTATGTGTACCTCAAGGTGTCTCCTATGAGGGAAGTGCATCGGTTTGGTATCCATGGTAAGCTAGCTCCCCGGTATGTGGGTCCTTACAAAATCTTGAAGCGGTGTAACCTAGTTGCTTACCGTCTATAACTTCCAGATATTCTCTCTACAGTACACGATGTGTTCCATGAATCACAACTGAAGAAATGTTTACGGGTTCCCGATGAAGTAGTGGAAATTGAAGGACTTCCTCTCCAGCCATATTTGACTTATGTGGAGCACCCTGTAAAATTCCTAGATGAGAAAGAAAGAGTCACCAGAAATAGTGTGGTAAAGTTCTACAAAGTGCAATGGCAAAACCATTCTGAAGATGAAGCCACCTGGGAGCAAGAGAGTTACTTGTTGAAGCATTATCCCCATCTCCTCTCTGGCGCTGGTAGTTAGTGTGGTGTCGAAATGTATTTCCTGTCTCCTTCTCACACTAGGCACACGAAATCTCGGGTCGAGATTTGGTTTTAGGGGGGTAGATTTGTAACACCCTCGGTGTTACATTGTACTATTTTGTTAAAACACTGCATGAGCATCATACTTGTTTGTACCTATGTGTAAATTGGAGTATAAATCAATATACGTCACTTGACACGTTCATCTGAAACAAGAAACAAATGTTACATTTCATGTCGTTTAATCTTATTTAATATTCTGAGCGAATTTTTATTGGGTGAAAATGCTATAGAAAGTTTATGCGGGCTTTAATAAAGTTTGTAGTACGTGCTTCGTAGTCGACGATGGTGCGGTCGAGGACGAGGATAGCTAGCTAGTACGTCCAGTAGGTCGGAATTGGAATTCGACGTGAAACCGTTCAGAGTAACGTCATTCCACGTAAGTCTAAGAATGGGTCCACAAAGCCACTTTTGGTAATTTTTGTAGAGAGATCGGCTTAAGAAGTAGCGTGATGTCGTGGCATGGGTTGGTAGCCTTACGTACCCTCTTGCGTCTAAAAGAATTGGTTTGGTGTTTGGACCATTGGTTAGGATTTTGCGATAGCTTTAAAAACCATGCACGTCACCTATTTCGAACGGTGCTGCGCTGGCCGCGGTCACCACTACTGCCTCGGCTGCCATCCACCGCACGTAAGCGCACTATGCGTGGGTCCTGTCAGCTCTGCCTAGCCATCGCGTCGCGCGGTACCTTGGTCGCGCTACACGCCACCCATCACCGCGCCCGGCACTGGTCTTGTTGACTCACCGCGGCTGCACTCACGTGGGACGACCACCTGCTGCCACCGTCACTTCGGTGTCGCATCGCACTCTAGTTCCTTGTCCGGTGCCATCCGTGGTGACACAGGCCCGAGCTTCGTCGCCTTGTGGGTTGGCCGTGCGGACAGCCGCCTAGAGCGTACCTCACTGTCCTTGTCGTTCGTGGGCGTTGGTACTTGGCGTTGATAGCTCCGTGTGTGCCGAGCTAACTCGTGCCAAAGCCCCTATCTCCACTGTCGCCAGGACCGATGGGACCTCCTTCCTTCGATTCGTAGTGACCGTAGTACTTTAATCAAATTCGTCGCATCCTCGGCTCCGCTAGGTAGCTGGCCGTGCAACCGTCCCCACCTCGCTGTACAGACTGCCGCACAGAGCTTCAAATTGAAATCACCGCTCTGCCTACTCCATAAGGCTAGGGTGGTCTGTGCCGTCCACAAGCCATGGAACCATAGCTTGCCATTCCAATTCAGTGCACTGCTAGCCTCTCCTCCAGCTGCTTATCGTCTTGCTCACCTCATTCGAAGCTCTACCGCCCTATAGCGTCCTCTCCATGGCCGGTGGAACCACGCCTGAGCAGAGCAGAGCAAGCAGAGCAGCCGGTGGTGCGTTACTGCTGTTATTAGCTTGTTGATGTCAGCATGACGTCATCCCTACGTATACGTGTTTTAGGGCCATTTTCTTGTAGAAAAATAATTTGGTGAATACACTGAAATACGCAGCCACGCCGTAGCCGCCTGGGCCAGCTTCCCGTGCTCTCCACGCTTGCATCCGCGCCTGGCCGCCTGGGCCAGCTCGCGCTAGCGCCGTGCCCCGCCGTGGGCCGGCTTGCCACGTGGGCTCGCATCCACGCCCGCTGCGGGGCCGCGCTCGCGCCACTCGCGCGCGCCCGCCGCCGCTGGGCCACGCTGCCGCCGCTGGGCCGCGCCCACGCGCTCGAGTCGTGCGCGCCTACCGCTACTGGGCCGCGCTACCGCTGTTGGGCCACGCTGGGGATTGAGTTTTTCAAATTTCCAGTAGATTGTAAATGTTTATTCAATATAGTTTTTAGTTGAACTTTGATAAATTGTAGTAAATTGTGTAGTTGTCCAAAAATAGTGAAACTAAGTTTGTTAGGTTCACAAAAATACCTTTTATCTGTTAGTGTAGTTAGTTCACAATTAGCTGTTATGGTCATAGGCTCATAAATTCTAATTAGAAAGCTTAGTATTATGTAGATTAATATTTGTAGGAATTATTATGGCAAATCGGTAATAGTTTTAGCTTTGAAAATTTTATAGTAGGTTCCCTAGGATATTATGTACTTGTTGTAAATTTTGTAGCTTTAGAATGAGTTGCTAAATAAAGTAGTCATTACCCTTGCTTTATCGTATATAGCCTAAATCAGCATTAGGAGTAAGAATATCTGTAGTTGCTATAATAATAATGAATGTCATATTTCAAACTTGCTATCAGATAGCTTAGCACCGTGGTCGGTAGCACTAGCTTAGTAGTTAAATCGATGTACTGTTATTTTAAGAGTTGTTGTTGTTATATTCCTAAGCATTGCATCGTCATTTCATGCATGTAGATCACAAGCTGGTAGACTTCATGCCTGTTGGCGAGCCGGAGTACGATGAGGTGATCAAGGAGTACGAGGAGGAGATCCTCGTGCAGGAGGGAGCCCAGGAGCCTGTTGGTGCTGACCCTGCTGACCCGGCGCCTGCCCAAGGCAAGCCCTGGAGCATAACCCATATTTTTATGATCACTAAATATATATATGTGTGATGTGCATTTAAGTTACAAGCATTTTATGGAAACTAACTGTATAAATATATCTACCCATCAGTCCTATTAGTACAGGTCGAGTAGCTGCTATGCTCAGGATATCGGTAGCGTGAGTAACCTGCTGTTACTCGTAAATAGGTGATAAAATATGATCACTCATGATAAAATGGTGGAAAGGAAATGGTGATCGGGCAGGGATATGGTTTGGGTACTGGTGGGTGTAAGGGGTTGTGTCCTACGGCCAATGGGGCAAGACTTGGTTACACTTTTTTCCTGTCCATGTCGATTAAGGACTAGTCATTGCAATGGACGCTAGGCAAGTCACAGATCTATTGTCCCGAGCGCATACTGGGTATGGGCGTAGGGAAGACTTGTTGCTCTCTTGTCGCGGATCCAGCTCTTTCCAGACCAACTGATTGGAGACGGAGATGGTGGAGGTCCTTGCACCACACTGAGTCCGGGACTTGGGAGTGGGGGCTTGGAGTCCAAGTTTGGACGGGGACCTCGACACCCGAGATAGGGGAGTGATGGGTTAGTCCTGCTTGTGCCTGGGGTATAAGCGGGACTTGTGTTTTCGGAGCACCCAGCTGGGCACATTGGTTCGCAAATCGCCGCCGAGTCGGTACGACTTGTCTTAACTCTAGCATCGTAGTAAGAACTGAAAGTTCAAAGGAGAACACATGGAACTGATTGCTCAACTCTTGCTTAAAAGTAGAACAGGTGCTTATATAGACTGGCTAGATGATAATTTAATACGGCTAATAATAAGACATAAATAAGGACTCACTATTAGCGTTGCTTTTGCTAACGAAAACCAGCAAACCATAAAGCCTATCATATTTCTTGGAGTCAGGAAGTTATTCCCACTAGTCGGGTAAGTCTTGCGAGTACATTGTGTACTCAGGGTTTATTTACCCCTGTTGCAGGTGATGCTTGAAGAGTACCTTTGTGTGGAGGATCCTTCTGGTGGGCTCAGACGGAATCCTCGCCCTTATCGCTAGTTGTTATTTTTAAAAATTCCGCTGTTTATTATTCCGCACTCTAGTATTTGGTATTGTAATAATGTACTTTTTAAGAAACTCGGATGTATGAAATGAACTGGTATTGTAACTCGTTCTCATTATTGGATCCTTGGGAAAAATGTGGATCTTTCGGGTTCTCCCTCGGGGTGTGCCCGACGGACACCGCTCGCTGTAGCCTGCTTTCAGGGTGCTTAGTGTTTGATGGAAGACGAGCGCCTCCGTAAGTATGCTATTTCAGGCGGTTCTGCCACAATCATCTAGGCCCTGGTGGCTACTATGCCAAGGAAGAGCAGTTTAGAAAGATGGGCGAAGAGGCTGCAGCTGCTGGGAATATCAATATGACGAATTTGAAGGTACGCTCAAGGAATTGGATATATGCGAGGAGTACAGAATCATCCAGCAGTAATCTTAAGTTTGATAAGCTGGAGACTCAAGAGGCAGTATCAAGGATACTGAAATATGCTGAAGACAAGGAGAAGGGCTCATTCAATCCTTCTAGAGAGAGGGACGAGCTTAGCCTTGGCTTGGGAAACAAGGAGTACACAGGCTGCACCAGGGAGCTAGGGAAAAGGACGACCTGGAAGCAAGGATTTGAAGAGGATAGGCACATGTACAATAAATATGGCAGAGACTGGGAGACTAGTCTTGAGCTCCAAGTGAAGGCTCTAGTTGCGAAGGCGCTGGAGGAGCAAGGACTGTCTATGGAGCCACGGATATTAGTGACGCCGCTGGGAGAACTGGCATTAGCTGGCAGCCATCCGAAAGTTCATAGCAGCCAAGGTTTCACTGTAGCCACAACCCCCGTCGATCGCATATAGGAACCAACTAGTTGCACCTTGGTGTTTCTCAACGGCCGACAGAACACTGTGATGGAGGTGGCAACGGGTGTAGCACATCCTCCCGGTGGCTTACACCATAATAATAAGATACCGCCGGACTACACTAGGGTTGAGGTGCATACAGTGAAGCCCGAGTTCATGCAGTGGAGGATAGACTATGCAACTCCCAAGGGGCTAGTGTTACTCGGAGACATTATAGGGCAGTTCATCCTCTGGCACAAACGGGACATTATATTGACTGCTTCTTCGCCGCCTCCCCCTCTCCCAAATTTGGAGCGAGTTGTTGAGGTCGAGGAGATATTTTCACCATCTCGTGACCACCACATTCCTGAGATGCCACATCTTCCCTGCCTCCTAGCGAGCATGTGCCTGATGAGATGCCACAACCTTCTCTAGCTCGTACCGAGCAAGTGCATGATGAGATGTCACAGTCTTCTCAACAAGCACAGTCGATACATGAATGAGTGCCTCCTGAAGAAGGTGATGCACAAGAGGATGAGGACGTGCCTGAATGGGAACTTCGAAAGAAGATTCCAATCAACATAAGGCCAGTTTATGTTCCGATCAAAGACGTCTCGTCGATGTCCAAGTGGTATTCCCATGACCAGTTCAAGCCTGAGAACCAAGTTAAAAAAGTCCCATCACGGGGTTCTGAGGAGGCCGTCACTAGCAAACTCCACCAAATTGTAAAGCAGTATCCAAATGTTGATGCCATCGAATGGTCAAAGGATTGCCCGAAAACATATGAAAGAGGCAAGCCCTTCCTACCAAACTAGGACATCCAGCGCCTACCACTTGGAATGAGAAGGTTCCATGATTGGTACTTGTGTGTTCTCCCAATGAGCATAGATCTCATACAAGCATGCTTAACCACCGGCATATTTGGAAGCCCAGCCAGGAAAATTGTCTTTGACTTTGATGACATGCACACATGCTTTCACCTAGGAGAAATGGAGATGAATCTAATTCGCACGTGGTACCTATAAGTCCTTGTCCTCCCGATATGATATGAATGTAATCTTTGAATTTTGTTTTAACTAACCCACGCCGTGATTTGTAGAATGCAAGTGCACATTGTCAAACAAATGCCAAGTGTGAAAGCCGGGTATCTAGACCCTCAAGCTATAGCCCAAACAAATTTTAATTACCCTAAACGGTGGACACTGGATGCCAAAGAGCTAGCTACTGCAAAGACTCTTCGGGAGAAAGAGCGCATCCGTACGACAAAACTAAGGGAAGAGTCCTTTAAGGTTGCGGCATACATTGCCCTGGCTTTCAAAAATCTCCAACAACACTCTACTATATGGCTACCATACAACTTCGAGTAAGTTCAACTCTATAATTAAAGCTTTGTTTGATATATTTTATTCGATGCAAAAGAGCTTATCTAGTTTTATGATTAAATCCATGCAGCAACCACTGGATTTGTATAGCCGTCGATGTCGGGAGGAGCATGGCATGGGTCTTTGATTCATTAGATAGGGACATGGTGACATACAAAGACTTCATATCGATTCTCAAGACGTATACATATCGACAATCCTCATTAGCTTATATGTTTGTATACATACTTGTAACGTTCACTTTTGAATACTAACAAGTTATATTTGCTAAAATAATTCGAACAGGGCATTTAGGTTCTATGTCACTAATCATCATGGAAGACATGGTCCAACAAGGAAGGAAAAGCTGGCTATAAAAACACTATGTGCGGTAAGTGTAACTTACTTCTTCAGTACTCCGTTACATGGCTGTCAAAAGCATTACTTAACATTTTTATATGCAAAACACACAGTGCCCCAAGCAGAAGCCTGGGAGTGTACATTGTGGATACTATATATGTTCTATGATGAGTGACATCGGTGCCTACAGGAGACACCCCTTAAGGGTAAGTTTGAACCTTCATCCGTAGTATAAAAACTTCGTACATGGTATGAAATACTAAACTGAAACTTGTTCTCTTGTAGTGGAGAGAAGAGAAAGGAATGAAAAGAGACCCATACAAGGATGACCAACTCTTAGAGCTCGTCGGTGACCTTTGTAACTTTATATTGGACCAGATTGTACACGTCAGAAGCGCCTACCATGATCGAGAGTCTGAGTTAGGTACAAATCCTCAATACCAACACCTTCGTGAGACTGAAAGGCTAGCTCTAGGACGTTGATAACAATGTGTATGGAATTTATATATTTAATGATGGATTGTATATATTCTTGTGAATTGGACTTGTAATTGTAGTTTATATAATATTCTTGTGCTTGTAGTCGCGGTCGCGGGGCGTTTGGCAACGCGAACGTGGTTTGGAACGTTGGTCGCGGGGCGTTCGGCAACGCGAACATGGTTCGGGTTTGGAACGTTGGTCGCGGGGTGTTCGGCAACGCGAACGCTGGTCGCGGGGCATTCGGCAACGCGAACGCGGTTTGGAGCGTTGGTCACGGGACGTTCGGCAACGCGATTTTGAATTGTAAATTTGATTTTTTTTGTAGGAAAACGTACTATAGGGGCGGTTCTAGATTGAACCGCCCCTACAAACAGGTATTTGTAGGGGCGGCTGGTACTACAAATCGATTTGTAGGGGTGGCTAGTAATACGAGCCGTCCCTAGAAATCGATTTGTAGGGACGGCTGGTGTTTCCAGCCGCCCCTACACAGCCGTCCCTACAAATCAATTTGTAGGGGCGGCCTGGGAACCGTCCCTATAAATGCATGATTTGTAGAGACGGTTCGGTAGGGGCGGCTGGTCAAACCGCCCCTACAAAGGCTTACCAGCCGCCCCTAGAAATGCTTTTTGTAGTAGTGGACTGAATTCTATGTGTCAAATAAAAGTGTGTTGTTAAGTAATATGTATTTGGTTAGTGCATACTGAATGCAACTAGGTAGGCATACGATGTCTTGTTTTGCAAAATAAGATGCTTATTACATACATGCCGCGGGTGCAAATCAATCCGCACATACAGAACAATGCCCTAACCCTATATGAAGGCCTCTAAGACACTAGGTTATTAATAGATCTTTTTTGAAAGCATAGGTTAACAGATATTGAGATTGAAGAAATCAGCATTATTGTCTTTCTTTGTTGTGTCTCGAGGCATGTCACCTTCGCTGAGATGAAGACTCAAACCCTGGCGGCCGGCAAGCTTGGTCATAAGAAACACATATAACCTACTCAGCACGATTTGCAAAACTTGATCCCAAGAAATCTAACCAACTCAGCACAAATTATACATACATACGTTCTTCTATTAATTCATATACTCCCTACGTCTAAAAAAAGAGTCGTTATGAGACTCGTGCTAATCAAAGTTTTTCAAATTTAACTAGGTTTGCGAAAAGTATTAGTAACATTTGTATCTCCAAATAAATTTATTATGAAAATATATTCAACAATCTATCTAATGATACTAATCATATACCATAAATATTAATATTTTTATATATTTAGTCAAAGTTAAACATATTTGATTTCTCGAGAAACGAGAATGATATTTTTTATGGAACAGGGGGAGTGTGATACCAAAAGAGTAATACAATAGATGTCGCATTATATACTTTTTCACCTCCTAAATTTGGATGACTTACATATATAGATGCATAATATCACTACCGGATACAGGAGCTTTGTCGAGTGCCAGGAGCACTCGGCGAAGCCCAAAAAACACTCGGCAAACCCTTTGCCGAGTGTTACACTCGGCAAACAACACTCGACAACCCCTGTATCGGCAAACGCTAGTTTGCCCAGTATTTTTTGTCGGGCACTCGGCAAAGACGTTGCCGAATGCCCAAAAAACACTCGGCAAACTTTTTAAAAGAAAAAAGAAAAAAAACACGCCGACACCATGCCCGCACCACCAGCACCGCCGTCCCCTCCGCCACCTGGGGTGCGCCGGATCTGGAGCTCAAGGTGACGGAGCTCGCCGGATCCGCCACCCGCCCGCCGAGTCTAGAGCTCGAGGTGGTGGAGCTCACCGGATCCACACTGTCTGGCCGGAGGGAGCTCGTCGGAGGGAGAGAGGAGAGAGGGGCGCACCGGAGATGACATAGAGCTGAGGTGGAGGAGGAGCGCCGCATCGCCGGCCCGACGCCGATGGAGGAGCGCCGCCACCTTGCTCGCGCGCTGCCGAATCCGGGCTGCTCCTCGCTGGGGCGCACTAGATCCACTGTCAGAGCGCCGCCGGAGCAGACCTCTGCCCCGCTCGCCGACTGCCGCCTCCATCCCGAGAGAGGGAGAGAGGAGAGAGGGCATGGGCGCGGCGGCGCCAGAATTCCGCCGGGAGGGAGGAGGAGAGAGAGGGGGCGGGCGGATCTGGGGAGGAAGGAGGAGAGAGAAGGTGTAGAGGAGGAGAGAGAGGGCGCGGGCGCGGCGGCGCCAGAGATTCACCGGGAGGGAGGAGGAGAGAGAGGGGGCGGGTGGATCTGGGGAGGGAGGAGGAGAGAGAGGGCGCGGGCGGATCTAGGGAGGGAGGAGGAGTGAGGGCACGGGCGCGGCGGCGCCGAAGATCCGCCAGGAGGGAGGAGGAGAGAGGGGGGCGGTTCTGGGGAGGGAGGAGGAGAGAGAGGGTGCGGGCGGTTCTGATGAGGAGAGAGAGGGCGCGGCGGGGAAGAAGAAGGGGAGGGGCCGGCCGCCAGGCGGTTAAGTAGATATTTCTGTTGTTTGCCGAGTGTCCCAGATGAGGCACTCGACAAAGTTTTTTTATTTTTTCTTCTTCTACTTTTTTTTGTCGAGTGTTTTGGATCTGAGCACTAGGCAAAGTTTTTTTTTATTTTTTTTTCTTCTCCTTTTTTTTAGAAAAAAGATTTTATTTTTGTTTGCCGAGTGTATTTTTTAACACTCGGCAAACAACCTCTTTGCTGAGTGTTTTTATTTTGACACTCGGCAAAACGTCCTGTTTGCCGAGCGTTTTTTTCCGAGTGTTTTTAGTGCGGCACTCGGCAAAGAACTTGTTCGCCGAGTGCCCGAGGGAATACACTCGACAAACATAAAAATACTCGGCAAATTTGAGGATTCTGGTAGCGTATAAACTTAATTCCAACCCAAAACCTTCACCTAACCTGAAAAGTTTAGTGCTTTTGTAGCTGGTACACGTTCATTGCACATGTGGATTTTTATATATTAGAGTAACATATTAACGTGTACTCATGTATGTTGTCTAGAATCAACTGTGTCATGGCGGATTGAATGTATCTCAGTCAGTAGTGTTACGTTCCTGTCCAACCAGCTCCATCTCTCAGTGTCAGGTGGCGTCAAATGCCGTCAAATGCTTACTCCCTCCGCCCAAATAAAACTATATTTTTCGGAATGAATCTACACAAGCACTTGTCAATATTCATTCTTAAAACAATGGTCTTTTTAGGTTGGAGGAAGCATATGCGTATGTTTACATGAGTGATCGTGAGTGCGCTTATGTGTGTGTAAAAAAAAAGAACCATCAGATGCTATGCACGCTATTGTTGTCAGGAGTGATGCGGAAATACTTTGACACGTGAGTTTGTCCGCCCGCGTCCGTTCAGACGTGGCTTCCCACTCTGTCTCGTCCGCTTCTCTCAAGAAAAAAATCTCCCCGCTCCGTCTCGCCCTCTCCATCTCTCGGTCTCTCTCTCGCGCGCCCACTGACTAGTAGTAGAGCCCCGCACCACCACCACTGCCTCCTTCCTCCACCCAAGCCGACCACATCACCTCCTCCTCATTTCACACGAAGCCTCCTCGGCCCCTTTCCTAACCTAACGCCGTCGGGATGCCTCACCGTCACGGGCCACCGCCGCGGCCTCTGCCCATGGTGGCTGGGCGCACGTGTCGCCCCCCGACCAAGCCAAGGGGCACCACAAGCGCGGCCAGTGTTGGTGGTGCTCGGGCGCCACTGCGCGCCACCGACTCCCACCCTGACGACCAGAATCGACCGGCCCTGATTTCTCCCTCTCCTATGTTGCAAACGTATGTTCTAGTTGTTTTAGATATTTTAGAGGTATATTGTAATTGTTTCATAAGAATATTGCAAAAGTAGATCTGGATGTTACATATGTTGCAATGGTTGTACACGTATGTTGCAAGCGTATGTTTCAAATGTTTCATCTGTTTTTTAGACGTATGTTGCAAGTGTTTTTTAGGACGTTGTATATGTTTCACACATATGTTGCAAGTATTTTATCTATATGTTGCATATATTTTGCAACGGATTTTCAAGTCTGTTAAGTTGTTTTTACAAGTGTTTCATACGTATTTTCAATTGTTTGATCTGTCTTCATACGCATGTTGTAAATGTTTTATCTGAATATTTCAAAAGTAGATTAGGTGTTTGTACATATTGCAATGTAACTCACCTGCCACAGCCGCCTGTTGTAGCTGCTGGGGCACCGTGTATGCGTATGGGAAGCAGAGGGATGGAGCGCGGGGAGCGCGGCGTGGGCGGTCCCCGCTTGGCGTGGGTGTGCAACAGCCACGGATGTCTGGATGTCCGGGCGCTAGTAATTCCCGAAGTGATGTCGACAAATTACTGTGTTTTATTTGACACAAAAAAAATGGCCATGGGCAAAATCTACCCTTTTTTTAGGGGAATGAGCAAAATCTACTTATGTTCCTTCAGAACATTCGGCCCAGGCCTAGTAATCTTGCTAAGCTTAGGTAGGCCTAACGGGCCAGGCCGTGGGCCATTCTTCAAGCAACTGACCAGTGGGACCGATGGACGACTTCGATCCAGTCCCCTCCGACGACGGTGATGGCGCCGCCGCCGCCTCCTCTCCCGGCCGCTCCATCTGCCACGCCGGCTGCGGCCGCCCGTCCCGCGTCTGCCTCTGCCCGTACCTCCCTCCCTCCCCTCTCCCGACCTCCACGACCGTCGTTATCCTCCACCACCCGCACGCCCTCCGCCGGAACCCGCTCTCGACGCTGCCCCTCCTGGCGCGCTCCCTCTCCAACCACCGCCTCGTCCCAGGCCGCCGCCTCCTCCCCTCCTCCACCCCTCCCGCTCCCACCCCAGGCCCCGTCCTCCTGCTCTACCCGTCGCCCGCCGCCTCCGACCTCGCCACCTGGTGCCGGTCCACGCCGCGGCCCGCGCGCGCCGCCCCCACCCTCCTCCTTCTCGACGGCACCTGGAGGCAGGCCAGGGAGATGCACGCCGCCAGCCTGCCCGTCCTCTCGTCGCTGGGCGTGGTCCCCGTCGCCCTCCCCGTCGACAGCTGCGCCGTCGGCGACAGCATGTTCGAGTCCGACCTCGTGGTCAGGAAGGAACCACGCAAGGGGTGTGTGAGCACTATGGAGGCCGTTGCGAGGGCGCTGCGGCTGCTGGAGCCGGAGGGGAAGGGCGCCATGGTTGAGGAGACCTTGCTCGGTGTGCTCCGGGCCATGGTCGCCTTCCAGACTGAGCATTTGCAGCACCGGACGGTGAAGCCGAGAGTGAAGATGAGGAAGAAGAAGGAACTCAAGAGGGAGGAGGAGATGCAGAGGAATGCTGGACTCATGTGAGTCATGGTGCTGTGTGGAATTTCTTGAATCGTCAAGGTCTGATTTTCCTCAGGCATATAGATGGTCTGTTTACTTAGTTTAGGATGCATTGTTGTTTAGCATAGCTTCATAAACATATGGCTACTAGGATAACAAAAAATTGGGTTCATGTTGATCCTATTGGCTCAAAATATTTCTACAAGCTTATTACTTTCTGATGTTGTAACATTTTGGAAACATTAGGATACTATATCTTATAGATTGTGATGCGATTTCTTTATATAATTCTCCTTTAAATCATTTGTTCAAGACCAGGGAATCCCAATTCTTCTGCTGAAATTTCCATGTTTGGACTGAAACCCAGGGAGTTTTTATTCTTCTTTTCATGTTTGATGATACTGAAATTAGAGAAACAGAGACCTTATACCTCAAATCTTGCATGTAGTTCATGATTTCAGAGTGTGCTAAACACCTCATTTGTTGTGTTTTCTCACTCGATACATTATCTTCGTTGCTCCCTAAATTGTGTGGCCTTTGCATCTTAATTCATAATCACATTTACCATCATCAGTGTGCTTTGAAGGATTTCATGACTGTTCTTTTCCAGCATAGGTCAGGATCAGCCATTCAGTAGCCAATAGGCTATATTTCATCAAATTCGTGCACTCTTGTTCTCCCCTTTGAACAGCAATTCCTGCATTTGTCTTATGCCCTTGACCCTAGTTCAATACGTTTTGGGAAATATGCTTGTCCAGTGGTTCATGCTGGCTCCCAAAGTCCTAAACATCCTTGCATCGAAATATTTTCAGTATCTCGCACTTTTGGAATACTCTCACTCCTCCAGTAGAGTGAAAGTAAGTCATCTTTTCTCAGATCAGTACATGTCACATGCTCAGCTTTTGATACATCTTCATCAAGCTGAATCCGTCGTTAAACTTTTGATCATCAATACAGAAAACGATGTGGAGCTATAGATCCCCAATGAGAAACCTGAACCAACTTATCAGCTGTCTGAATGGGGTTTGGTAAGCCAAGCCATGCGTTTATCCTGGCTTCGCCTAGGCACCAATAAGTAATGCGGCCTTCTTAGATGTGATTATGACAAACTCCATGGAATTTATTTCATTCTAAAAATGGCGAGAATGCTTTTCCATCTGTGGATCGCTATTTTCTGCCCCCAACTCTAAACCTGGGAGCCACTCTTGTGAATTATGCAAAAGGCGAAAGCTGTAGATACCACTGGTGGTAGGCAAATGTCTGACTCTGTAATGGAAGGCTGAAACTGTCAAAACTTGGGTTAGATACATCTGAATGCTTGCTGCATCCTGGTGATGTCGTCGGAAAATTTTTCCATTTCCTGTAAAAATGAACCATTCCATGTACAATTCCTGTAGAATTCCAGCGTTCCAAAGGGGGCCCTAGATTGTTATATGATGTAGTGGGGCGTGCAAAGGATTTTTTTTCTGGTATAATACTAAGAACAGCACCATCAAAATTTTCGAAATGGCTCCTCAAAAAGTTTGTAAAAGAAAAGGCATAGGTTTCATGTGTAATTTGGTAACACCTTGTTCCGATTATGAAGTGATTGTTGGTATAGCATTCAGTTACTGTACTGAATCGTGTTGCTGCCACTGTTGCACTGCATTTCCCACATACTACGCAACAAAGCTTTGTGTGATGTTTAACTTAATCCAAACTGCTGTAATTTGCTTGTCACGACTCACGATATGGTATGTGGACATTCACATTGGCTAGAAAATATAATATATGATGTTAAAATTGAGGTGTCTGAATTTTAGTTTTCTTTCGGGCGACGATTATTACATATATTTTATATTAAAATTGCTGCTTTAACAATTTACAGTAACATGTTATGACACAAAGACAAATAACAAATCACAAAAGTAGCAAATTACGTACTAGTCGGTGAGTGTTGCCCGAAACCATATTAAAATTCAGGCACTTGAAATATAAGAGAAAGTGTTATTATATATGATACATAATTAGAATAGGTAGCAAATGGTGTCCTCCACAGGCAGGCTCGCCACCCCGACAACTCCTCCCAGTCTTTCAACCATGGCCCTGCCGCTCCTGCTCCTGATCCTGCGCCACCACCATGCACAGGCACAGGCTCGCTCCGGCCCCGTCGTGTCGCTGACCATCCATCCACTTGGCCCCAGCACATCCCTAAACAACAATGGCGGCGTCGACGTCGGCGGCGAGGAAGATGAAGCAGCTCCCCGTGCCGGCCAGCCGGCTGTGGGACGCGGGCATCCGCAAGCTTCAAACCATCCGCCGCGTCGGCACCGTCGTGCCCGCGGCTGCGTCGTCGGCCGGCGGCCCCGTCGTCGACAGCTCCGACGCCGTCACGCCCAGCTTCTCCCCCTCGGAGTCGACGTCCAAAACCATCTACCAGTACGACAGCGGCGACGGCGACGACGACAACGGCACCGAGGGCAGTGGCAACGACGACGGGCTCGGCGAGCCCACCCACGCCGAGCAGCCGCTTGCCAGCGGGGACTTCTACGAGGGCGATCTGCGCGGGGACCTCCCGGACGGCACGGGTAAGTTCCTCTGGACCGACGGCAGCATATACGATGGCTCCTGGCGCCGCGGCCGCGCCTCCGGGCACGGCAAGCTCTCCTGGGCGTCCGGCGCCACCTACGAGGGCGACTTCCACGGCGGGTACATGCACGGCCAGGGCACCTTCATCGGCGAGCTCGGGGACGCCTTCGCGGGGCTCTGGGCGGGCAACCTCCGCCACGGCCGCGGCACGCAGGCGTACGCCAACGGGGTCGTGTACGACGGCCACTGGCGCGAGGGACTGCAGGACGGCCACGGGCGGTACATCTGGCGCCACGGCCACGAGTACATCGGCGCCTGGAGGGTCGGCGACATGCACGACTGCGGCACCGTCATCTGGGCCGACGGCGACCGCTACGACGGCGCGTGGGAAGGCGCCAGTCCCAGGGGCCAGGACACGTTCCGCTTGGACGGCGGCGGGATGTACATCGGTACCTGGCGGTGGGAGCCGGAGGAGGCGGCGGGCGCGGTGCTCGCCGACGGCCTCTACTATCCGCCGTCCGGTGGCCCCGCGGTGCCCATGCCCCGGGAGCCATGCGAGCCCATCACCACGCTGATCCAGGAGCTCGACGTGTGCGAGGGCAAGACGGCGTCGCTGATGCCGTCGAACAAGATAGTCACGTGGCCAGGGGTGGAGGCCGTGCAGAAGAAGCCGGTGCAGTGGCCGCCCAAGGTGAGCAAGGTGAGAGCCCCCGCTGCCGACGCCGACGCCGACCATGGGAGGAGGTCCAGCTTGAGCAGGGGGAGCAGCGCGTCCTTGGACATGGACAGTCTGGCGCTGGCTGAGGGTGAGGCCGGCAAGGAGGCGCAGACGGACAGGTGGTCAAGCCTGCTGTCCTCGTCATTCATGCCCACGCCGCCGCCGAGGCCGGGGAAGAAGCAGCGGGAGACGATATCCAAGGGGCACAGGAACTATGAGCTCGTGCTCAACCTGCAACTTGGTCTAGTGGAATGAATCAGAAGTCTATGCAGGAGCAAATGTGTGAAAGTTAATTCTTAGTGGGCACAATTTTGAAATATCAAAAGCACTGAAATGTTTCACATCTTTTAAATTGAATGAACCAATGTACATAAACATAAAGCAATCTGAAGCAAAAAGAGAGAAAGAGGTAAACATTCAGAAGTACAATCAAAATAAAATATTAACCAACTATATATAAAATACGTAGTGCGTAGAATAAAATATTGAGGGGCATAACAGATGTCAAACCATAGGAAGCAATGCAGTTTAGTGCATTAGTGAAAGCACATTAAATTGTCTTATTTGATTTCAGACATTTGCTTAGCAATGCCTTGCAAATTATCCTAAAACCTATTCAGTAAAAAATAAAAGAAAATAGCAGAACTTTCTAGCGTAAAAAAATAGGATACGTCTCAGGCACTGGAAATGGACTTAAGAGATCTACCAGTGCATATTGAGTCCATGCATTATAGGAGAACCAAAAAAGGGAATTGAATTCTAAAGGACAAAATCAGAGTATAGTAAAAGTTGCAGGCAGCAGGCATTCTATGTCCCAGTTATGTTTGGGGACATAATTTTTGAGAAATGCAACTACAAAGGTTAATATTGAGTTGGCGACCAAATGCATTAAGCTTATACTCAAATTCAACTTCTAACACTACAAACTGAAGACAAATGAATTTTAACAAATACAGATAAAAAGGTTGCACGCTGCAGATGCTTATAATGCATGTTATTTTCCGTGCTGATTGTTTAAAATTAGAATGTTTGTCAAAATTTCATATAACAAAAGATACTCCCTCCATTCCAAATTGTAAGATACATAGCTTTTGCTACCTACCTAAATATATATTATGTCTAGAAAAGCCAAAACAACTTACAATTTGGAATGGAGTGAATACAAATCAAGTACTTCACTGAACAACTATAATTATTCATACAGTTTTGATCCATTATTTGGCAAGTTATCCATGGCTAATAGGCAATAAGGACACTTCTACATTATTTTTCAAGCTAAATTCCAGATGAAGCATATCCATCACCAAAAAAAAAATCTGAAAAGACTTATTCCAATAACACAATTTGCATCACAAGATTTAATGACTGTAACAATATATGCATTAATGTGTTCAATCACAGTTGCACTGACTTTCTATCTGAATTGAGTTGTCAACACCATTGAAATATACTCCCTCCTCCCCGAAATGGTAAACATATTTTGATCAAGGAAAAGTAATAAACGAATGGAAAATATAAGGGGCACGTTTGATTTTTTTTCCCAACGAAACACTACTACAAAATCTGGTCCTGCCCAGCAGGGCCAGCCAAGCAAAACTCCAAAGTACCCGGGCCTGTGAAAGCTGAATGAGGGTAGCCTCTCCTAACCCTTAATTTCTCTTAAAATCTGTTGTCATTTGCTAAAGAATCAATATCATCTCATAGGCATTTTGAATACAAACCGATTGATGCAAGTTTGATGTCCTGAACTTGTGTAGAATTTGTTGTCAAATCTTGTATAGTTTGACTTTTCCCTATATAAAATAGGGTTATTATTTTGGTATAGAGGGAGTAGGTAACAAAGAAGGAATTCCACAATGAGGAGAAATTCCGCAATAAAAATGTATGATCATTTCAAACCCCCCACCCCCAAAAAAAAGCTAATAAAGGTATTGGGAGCCTACAGATGTAACATGTTACCCGTGCGGGTGACTGTGCGGAGGGTAAGTAATTGAGCATTAAGGTTCCATAATGCAAGAACATAAGTCAGACGATGACGACAAGAAAATGGGGAACACGAACCTCTTGGGTGAGGATTTGGCAGGTTGTTCCTTTTGCGGTTGAAGATAACATTGCGATTGTGATCAATTGGGTCACGTGCAGCAACCATACCAAACACCTGAAGTGGCCATTGTAAGCCCTGGTCTGTTTCTTTGATCTTCACTGAAAAGATTTGCAGGGTATCCTGCACTCTGGCGTGACTCGGCATGGGCTGATCCGTGAAGCGCATGGGCGGGATCACTACCGGAATCCTCAAATTTGTCGAGTGTTTTTATGTTTGCCGAGTGCTACGCTAAAAACACTCAGCAAAAAAAAACACTCAACAAATATGGGGTTTGCCGAGTGTAAAAAAACACTCGGCAAAGATGGTGTTTGCCGAGTGTTAAAAAAACACTCGGCAAATAAATAATTTTTTTTCTGAAAACGAAGGAGAAGAAAAAAAATGAAAAAAAAACTTTGCCGAGTGCTCGGATCCAGAACACTCGGCAAACAAATTTTACTATAAATCCGCCGCGCGCCCCGCCTCCCTCTCTCCATGCGTGGTGGCAGCCCTCCTCTCCTGAGCGCGCCGCGCGCGGCCCTCCTCTCCCGGCGCGGCGGCGCCCTCCCCCCTCCCTCTCCCGGCGTGGCGGCGCCCTGCCCTCTCCCTCTCCTAGCACCCCCTCGTCGGATCCAGCGTCCCACCCCCAAATCCTCGCGCGCTCCACCCCCAAATCCGCCACGCGCCCCGCCTCCCTCTCTCCGTGCGTGGTGGCGGCCCACCTCTCCCGAGCGCACCGCGCACAACCCTCCTCTCCCGACGCGGCGGCGCCCTGCCCCCTCCCTCTTCCGGCGCGACGGTGCCCTGCCCTCTCCCTCTCCCAGCGCCCCCTCGCCGGATCCAGCTCCTTCCCTCCTTCCCCGGCGGTTGTGGCGGCGCGGATCCGACGCCCCCTCATTCCCTGGCGGCGTGGCGGCACGGATCCGGTGCCCCCTCCTTCCCCGGCGGCGTGGCGGCGCGGATCCGACACGGATGCTCCTTCCCTCCTTCCCCGGCGGCGTGGCAGCGGGGATCCCACGCGGCGGGGGTGCGGCGTGGTGGTGGTGCGGCGTGGTGGGGCCTTCCCTTCTTCCTCGGCGTGGTGGCGGCGGCGTGGATGGTGGTGGCGGTGCTGGTGGTTCAGCAGTGGTGTCGGCGTGCCTTTTTTATTTTTTTTGGAAAAAAAGTTTGCCGAGTGTTTTTTTTTTTTTGCACTCGGCGACTTCTTTGCTCGGCAACTTCTTTGCCGAGTGCCCAACAGAAAACACTCGGCAAATTAGCGTTTGCCGTAAACAAGTTTGCCAAGTGTTTTTGGGACTTCGCCGAGTGCCCCTAGCACTCGGCAAATCTCCTGTATCCGGTAGTGGATTTGCGCTGCAGGTAAGCATATATCAGACTAACATAGTAACATAACAATTCAATTCGGAACCATCAATTCAATGGACTTAATGGGACTACAGATCAGTTAGATTTTCATATTTGTAATAAAATAAATAACAATTTCGATCCCTGCATAAAACGATAACCAAAATCAAAGAGCTGAGCTGTTCAAAAGGGATTACTGACTGGTGTCCTCGAAGGAACCGAAGAGGTCTGCCCAGACACCTTCCCAGTGGTCGCGATACAGACAAGCGTCTACCGCCAACATGTCGGACCAGTCTTGTTCGTTTGGGTATTTTGCCACAAATTCCACCATAAACCTTTCACTTTCCTCCTCCTCCCTCCTCCGCTCCTCCGCCATCTGCTTCTTTGCCCACTCCTCCGCTAGGATCTCTCTTCTTCCTTGTCGCTCCCCCGACCCTTTCGATCTTGTGGCTCCTCTTCCTCCCCGCCTCATCCATCTCCATCTCCGCCTCCCTCTGCGAGTCTGCGTCACAAGGGGCCGATCTAGTAAAGGGACATGTACACCCAATAATTTTTAGAAAGTTAGAAGTTGGTAGGCAAGAGATAGATAAATAGTTAGGTTAGGGTTTGAGAACTCATTTTTTAAGAGAGAAGGGCGGGCCTGGTGCAAGCGGTAGAGTCTTGCCGCATATGACCGGAAGGTCCCGGGTTCGAGTCACGATCTCCTCGCATTGCACAGGCGAGGATAAGGCTTGCCACTGACATCCTTCCCCAGACCTCGTACTGAGCGGTTCTCTACGCTGGATACACCCTTTATACAGAGAGAGTTTGAGAACTCAGTTTCGCAGACCAAACATTGAAGAGAAGGGGTGTGGGAATACCTGGTAGGCGCTCTTCACCGGCGAAGAGATCAGCGAAGACCTTGGCACCTGGCGTGGCGGCTGCGGCGGTAGCCCACCCAGTTGAGAGAGAGAGCGCGCACGCGGTGTGAAAATGATGAATGCAGCGGCGACGGCGGCTGCTGGGACCCGAACCGGGAAGAGGGGGGTCGATCTGGACTGAGGTACTGTAGGCTGTGCGAGCTAGGCGTCGGTGTCGGCGTCGGCGGCGGCGAGCGGACGAGGGGAATGCGAGGAGGCAAGACGGAAACCAAAACGAGGGAGGGGGAGGACAGTTGGGGGATGGATTTTTTAGGCTATATGTGGATGAGTTCCATGGCATACAATTTTTGCAAGATAAGCTCACGTCACTACTGGATTTAGGTTCTTTGCCGAGTGCCTGAGGCACTTGACAAAGGCCAAATTGCACTCAGCAAAGAACACACGGCAAAAAATTGATCGGCAAAGCCCTATTTGCCGAGTGTCTTTTATCAGGCACTCGGCAAAGGCTTGCTGAGAGCCCCGGGGGCACTTGGCAAAGAAAAGTGGCCGTCACGGCGCTGGCCCCGTTGACGGTTGCTTTGCCGAGTGCCAACCCTGCAGGCACTCGGCAAAGATTTTTTATTTTTTTTTAAAAAATTCTTTGCCGAGTGCCCTCTATCCGACCCTTGGCAAAGATGTTTTATTTTTTTTTCTAAAAATTCTTTGCCGAGTGTCCCATGGCCGGCGCTCGGCAAAGTTAGAATTTTTTTAAAAAAAAATTCTTTGCCGAGTGCCTCTGGCCGCCACTTGGCAAAGTTTGAATTTTTTTTTACAAAAAATTCTTTGCCGAGTACCATGGTCATGGCACTCGGCAAAGCTGGAAAAATGGTTTTCCGAGCGCCCATTTTTCTAGCTTTGCCGAGTGCTGTGACCATGGCACTCGGCAACGGGGTCCTTTGCCGAGTGCAACACTCGGCAAAGTGACCTAAAATGGCAATTTTTAATTTTTTTTTACATTCCATCATGACAAATAAATTCATACAAACATATATCACATATATATCTCATCCATCACATATATATCTCATCCATCCAAACATCCATCCGCACATATCACATCCATCACAATATATATCACATATATAATAATAAGTGCTCAAGTCCATCCAAATAATTCTACAAGTCCATCACAAGTCCATCAAAGTCCACAAGTGCATCACAAGTATATCACAAGTCCATCACCAAGTGAACAACAAATGAAAAAAAATACAACGTGCACTCATCTCGGGCACTGCGACTGTGGTGAAGGCCCAGCTCCATCATTCGGAGGTGCATGAGGTGGATTATTCGAACCACCGTCAGATGGAGACTGCACAAAGCAGAAAAGATTGCATGTGAGACAAGATTATTTGGATAGCTAATCTAGGAAGGTAGAGGCCATACAAGCAAAGCACAAGCGAAAGTAAAAAACTTTCATACTCATGGGAGTAGCTGCAGCTGCAGGACGCGGAGGCGGAGGTGGAACCAACAGCCCAGCTAGCAAAGAGAAGCCCACACGTTGCCCAAGCCCTTGTAGGAACTCCATAATATCCGTCAGCCTCTACGCCTGGGCCTGCCGCTCGGCCTCCAGCTGGGCCGCCATCCTCTGCTGCCCGGCCTCTAGCTCCTGATGTTGCCTCATTTCTTGTTCCAGCTGGGCCTACAATATTTCACTCCAATGTTTTAGTAATGCAAAGCTAATTAAGGTGTGTAAAGATCAATGTATGACGAGTAAAACAGGAATAACCTCGAGTGCGTCGACCCGGTGCTGTGCAGCGGTCGGCCATGTGCGAATGGCCAGGCTCTCGCTCGTGCTCCGTGCTCAGATCTGGGAGAGAGAGGGAGTAGAGGTCGTGTCGATGATGCCGTCGCCAAGCCAAAACCGCACATGCTTCTTGCCTTGCCCCGCCCTCATGATGGCATCTCCATCGAAGTCCTGGGTGCTCAGACTGTCCTTGGTGAAAGTCATCTAACATGTCTGCTACTCCGGCATCAGCATCAAAAGTCTCCACCCGTGGTCTCACCACCTCCTCTCTCATATGATGGGCTTCACCATGGTGGACCCACCGGGTGTAGTCCGACGTAAATCCATTCTTCACAAGATGTTTACCCATTTCCACCTTGTTTATCCTTCTCCTGTTTCCACATTTGCTGCAGGGACACAAAACTAGGCAATATCCTTTGGCAGCCTTGCCAAATGCACTGTTCAAGAAAGCATCGGTCTTGTTCATCCATTCCGTGGTGTAATCACTCTGACTTCTCCAGCCCGTGTACATCCACTGACGGTCATCCATCCTCTAACATATGTATCAACGAGTAATGTAACCATCAATTGCATCTACATGGTGTTTCTACTGTCTAATATGTGAGAATAGGTCCTAATCCCACCCGCGGATGCGTAGATGAGGTTAGTTTCCAAGCTCTACTCCTATCCGAGATAAAATTTTGGCAGCACCTCCCCGCTGTTCTCCAGATACACGTCCTGCCAAAGAAGAGTGCGTATCTGGAGAACAATAGGGAGGTGATGCCGAAACTTTGTCTCGGACCGGAGCAGACCATGGAAACTAACCCATCTACGCATCCGTGGGCTGTTCAAAAAACGTGGACAATCCGAAACAGATACAGTCATAGATATGCAAAGATCTGCATATCTCCAACCGTATCTCTTTCGAACGCGAGACACCTAACTGGGTTACGCGATCTACGATCATGATACGGAAAGAGGGGTTATACCTAGGGTGGCGGCGGAGTCAGCCTAGCGGGGCCGTGGCGGGTCGGTGCAGTGGCGAGGCGACGCGGTGTAGGCAGACCGGCACGGCGACGGGAACTCCGACTCGGCTCCGACGGGCTCTTCTCTACAAAAATGGAACAAAATACTGTCATTTAAAAAAAAATTCGGCAGAACCTCCCCTACACGGTGAGGTTTCCAAAACCTGAAAAAAACAACGGCACGATGGCCGACAAGCACATATGTCTTAAGAGAAGCCATGTAGTTTGGATATCAATCCATGCAGAAGAATATATCTAAGTAGTACCACTACTTCTACTACTACTTTCACTATTGCTACTACTACTACCACTAGTTCTACTACTACTACTACTACCACTATTGCTAATACTACTACCACTAGTTCTACTACTACTACCACTACTTCTACTACTACTACCACTAGTCCTACTACTACTACTACCACTAGTTCTACTACTACTACCACTACTTCTAATACTACTACTACCACTAGCACTACTACTACAACTAATACTACTACAACTATCACTACCACGACAACAACAAGAGATAGGGCATACCTGACGGGCGCCGGGGGTAGGGGCGGGTGGCGTCGGGGTCGGGGTCGGGGTCGCCGGAGTCGGGAACGGGGTCGGGCACGGGCGGCGTCGGGGCGGGCGGTCCACGGGGCGCGGCCGGGGGCAGGGCCGGCTCCTCCTCCTCCTCCTCCTACTCCTCCCCTCCTCCCCCTCCTCCTCCTCCGCCTCCTCCTCGCCTCCTCCCCCTCCTCCTCCTCCTCCTCCCCTCCTCCACCCGCCGGTTCTCTTTGGTTCTCACCTTAGGTTAACAAGTTATGTGATCAAATTTGTTCTTTTATGTGAACAGGTGCTTCTTAGAATGCTTCCATCCTACTATAAACATGTTCGTGCTTCTGAAAATACTCTGATAACTAAATTTTTTGGTCTGCACTCTGTTCAACTTACAGGAGCGGCTATTCAGAAAAAGGTTAGCTGCATGCAATGAGAATGAAACTGATCAGATACTCAAAGTAAATTGAGAATCTCTCAACATTTGTAACCATGAAACACAGGTTCGCTTTGTTATAATGGGGAATCTTTTCTGCACCAACTATGCAATCCATAGGCGCTTCGATTTGAAAGGATCCTCACAAGGTCGAATGACTGATAAACCAATTGATCAGATCAATGAGCATACCACGTTGAAGGATCTTGACCTCAATTTCATTTTCCGTCTGCAAGGATCTTGGTTTCAAGAATTCTGCAGGTGCACACATCTCATCTGCCTAATTCTACCAGATGTTATATTTCCCTTCCTCCACTGAGTACATTTTAGCAATAGTAACATATGTGCAAATTAATCTCATCTAAAAGAATGTTTGGGTGTGCTGCTACTGCTAATCTGACAAATTAATTTTTGAAGAAACCCAACCATCCCTAGTTCTCATAATTTGTATCTCTTTCCAGGCAGGTGGACAAAGATTGTGAATTACTGGAGCAGGAGAGGATCATGGACTATAGTCTTTTGGTTGGAATTCACTTCAAGGACAGATGCAAAGATAGGTTCCTTTATACATGCTTGCTTTAGTGCTTTAACATAATTGCAGTTGCAATAATACTGTAAATATACATATGGAATTATTATGCTAAAAAAACTCTGTTTTGGTTACAGACAGCAGAAATTCGGAGAATGGGACCCCTGATATTACCGCTGAAGATTCTGAACAAAATAGGTAGATCCAAATGCATTACATTAATCACATTTTTGCAATAGACAAAATTTGATACCATGTTTAATCTTATCTGAAGCAATTAAAGGCACAACTGTTGTACATTTTTCATCAAATGCATTACATTCAATGAAACACTCCCTCCGTCTCAAATTATAGGTTGTTTTTGTCTAAGTAGACATATCTAAATAGATATATGTTCATAGAAAAGTAAAAAAAAAAACGACCCATAATTTGTAATGGAGGGAGTACGACATTCTTCTGTATGTACATAAATATGATGACAACATACACAGTATATTCATTATATTCTTTAAAATATTATATGATCAAAAGATTGGAAGTAGCTAAAATACTACACCAAGCTTTCGATTTGTAATTAATGAAGCGCTTAATTCCACCACATTTTGTATATGCAAGCTCATCTCTTCGGCTTAGCTTGCTTAATTCATGCAACAACTTCTACATTTGCATTTACATTGACCTCTAAGAACTAACAAATTAATTGTGACATTTTTGTAGAAAATCACCATTAAAACTAGGGATTTGCATGCACTCAAGGGTGGAGAATGTATTGAAGAATCCTGATGGTGAATCTTTGCTCCTGGGTGATCTTACTGGCTAAATCCAGGATGTCATACTATTTTTTGGAATCATTGATATCCTACAAGACTACGATATCAGTAAAAAACTTGAGCATGCTTACAAAGCCATGCAATACGATCCGAATTCCATTTCGGCTGTTGACCCAAAGCAATACTGCAAGAGATTCAGAGACTTCATTTATAGGGCTTTCACAGAAGATGTATAGTAACTACTGAATCGTCATTTAACTTAAGAGACTACCAATTATTTGGTGGATGTTCTTCACCCATCCTCTAGCTAGTGATTTTTTTGTAGATATACATTCATTGATTTTTTCCCTCTGTTGAAGGATATAAAAAACAGTAGTGTGAAAAATGTGTACTCTCTTTTAGACTTTGTAGCTTTTCCCCCAAAAAGGACGAAGAGGGGGAAAGAAAGAAGTAAGAAATCAAATCTGACCGACCATCAAAAACATTGATGGCTCTAATAGTTCCAGCGAAACTTTGATGGCTCCAATAGTTCTTCTCCAGTGACCATCTCGTCTTCTCTGGTGAAGAATCAAGCTCTAGCGAGCTCAGGTTAGGGTTAGGGTTTAGAGATTTAGGGTTAGGGAGGGATCGAGAATCAGTAGCTTCCAAGTATAAAGGGATGCCTAGGGGAGATAGCTGGACCGGCAGCGGTGATGGTGTGTCGGCGAAAGGGCAGACAACAACGGTGGTGCCACCACCAGTGTAGTACAGTTGGAGGCCGGTTGGGAGTGTCAGTGACGATGGCATCGGATCCAATGCCATTAGTGGCGGCGACTATGGAAGAAAGCGGCAGATCCAGCAGTGATGGCGTAGCCAAATCGGGAGTAATGATGGTGGAGGCAGGGAAGCGGAGGAATGGAAGGTAAAGGAGGTCCTCGCCATTGTCACTGTAACATCTAGGGAGTGCTTGGGACTGCTCCACTTCACATTTTTCAGTTTGGATTTATAATTTTTACCAAAACGGTTTCAGCTTCACGTACTCTGCTATTAGAGTATCTCCAAGAATTTATGAGAGATGAGTCCTAAACAGCCTGTTTTTTAACTACTCCAACAACCGTGTTTTATGTATTATTCATAATGGTAGAGGTGGATTTTTTTAGATTTTGTAGTGTAAAAAATGCTCCGTGCATTGTCACTGTGAAATGCTAATTGCGTCACCGGGGTTGGGCTGGGCCGCTGGGGCTTTAGCATCGCAAGGAATCAATGGGTCTAAAAAGAAATATTGAAAGTGAAACGTGTGTGTGCATACACACATACACACTACGATCATGCTCGTGCGTTGCAACGGGAACAAAATAATATTACAGTAATTTTAAGCTTAATCATACATATTAGCCTGTGAGTGTTATTTCTTTATGTGATTGCAGCATTTCATCAGATTTCTCAGCTTTTCTTTAACAGTCTCCATAAGAGAACCATCAATCGCCTTAAGAAAATACCTTAAGCCATTGAAATATATACTCATCTCTTCTATACCATAACCAGTAAAAAAAATCTATAAGCCAATACCCAATAAAAAGAGCAGCACTCTCAATGTAGCTTTCTTATATTATATTCCAGTAAAGTTAGAGAAGATGGTATTACAAGAAATTCATCTCATACAAAGGACAGTATTGATCTATCATTCACATTATTTTATTCATCTTCCACTTCGTGTTGGTACGGCGATGCCCTACCACTATGTAATGGCAGGAGTGGTAATATCCAGTGATTGTGGTGAGTGGTAACATCCAGTAAACTCTTCCTGATCCAATTGGCAAACATGTTTTACTTCTATTTTATGATCTCAGCTGCAAAATTGCAGCCACAGCTGGCAAGAAAGCCACCACTGACAAGGAACATGTTGTAGAAGTGCCGTATAAAGAGCTACTCAACCCATCAGAGTAATCTACAACGGCCAACCAATAAAGTTAGGATCTCATAGTCAAATCTCGTGAAAAACGACTTGAATGCATGTTAACAAAACCACGGCAAAGAATGAAATAGTTAGGCCTTGCAACATGACAAAGTGCCAAAGAAGCCATGCAACAAAAAATGCATAGAAATTCCCTGCATCCATAATTTTTTGTCGACCCGTGATATAGCTAAAATGATTTAGTCGCATCAAGCAGGTATTCTAGTTTCATAAACATCATCAGAAAATTGGCGACGTGGGGTGATCGCGGAATTGATCACGATTGTTACAGGAATTGATTTTTGCCTTCCTGATTTGCTGGGAATTGATCACGATTGTTACGGGAATTGATTTTTGCCTTCCTGATTTGCTGCAGCTGTTATTGGGATTGAGCTGATCGCATGGAGCGAGTGCGCGTTGCCTTCCTGATCTGATCGCATAGAGCGGCTTTGGTTGTCGCACCTGTGGCCGGAATAGTTATGAATGTTTTAGTTGTGTGTGTGTGTGTGTGTGTATATATATATATATATATATATATATATATATATATATTTGAGGCAGTCCTCCAAACACAATATATTATTATTATTATCGAATTGTGCAACAAACATTCAACAGAAATTCAATTTTTTCCTCAAACATTAACACAGAACTTAAGGTTCAAACCAAGTGTTGTTACTTTTAATGCTTTACTTCATGTCATACTCTCTATTGGCTTGAATCATGTGGCATTTATATTTATGGATAGTGTAAAGATGTAAAGAAATGTTGAGCACGAGAGTTAAGACCTATAACATAACATAATGTACTATCTTTTTTTTGAGTGGAATAACATATTGTACTATCGAATATAAACAATGTAAGGGCACGTACACCGGGTCCATTGAGCCCGTCTCCACAGAGTAAATTTTGCAGAAAAAACACCCCGCCGATGCTAGGAGACGAGATGCGGGCACGTGCTCCCAGGTTGAGACGCTGGCCGAGAGCAGCGTTGTACGGCTTGCATCGTCTCCAAGCGAGGGCGCGGGATGCAGATGTGGTTGGCGCGATTTTGCTTGTTGCGCACCAAGAATCCATCCGACAGACGGTCTTGGCGGCGGGCGGGGCAGAGATGCGACATCGGTAGGAGGGGAGGAGGGAGGTGGAGGCGTGGAGCCGGCCATCGACGGAGAGGTCGCCGGCATTAGCGTCGCAGGTGCCCAGGCCAACGGCTGGCTTCTCCTTCCGTAGTCTTTGTGTGCACGATTGACTGTTCATTTAGTCTATTGTTGGTTCTGGCCATTGAAAACTTGTTTGATCTCATCTTGTGCACTGATGACTGTTGTTCAGCTATGGCTTTCTGCAAAGATTGGTAGAATCTGAAGGTTCCCTTGATCTGAGCTGATGCTCTGAAATTGACTACTGATCCATTATCTATTTTTCAGCAATAAAGACCTACATCCACCATGCAGTAGAAGTGGAAATTCCAAAGATCTTGTGTACTCTGTACTCTGAATTTTACCTCTGATTGCGGCTGATACTACGAGCTTCGTGTTCGTGTTGCTAGCTTGCTACTGCCTGTACTTTAGGTGTTTGTTGAAATATCAGTCAAGCTAAAATGCCTATATTGTCCTAGGCTTTATTTCTGTCAGCACTATATTTCTCCAAGGATATAGAAAAACAGGAACGCAATGGGAAGCCAACAGCAAGGAAAAGCCAACAGCACATATGTGGTTGTGTGGCTTGTACTAATGTTCGAGTGAATTATATGTGAGTTTAGACTCTTGTGTCTCAGTCTGCTATGTTAGTGTGAATTGTGAAGTTCCTGAATTTCCAGTTAGTGTGAACCGTATCTTCTATGTTTAACTTCCTGAATTTCCAGTTAGTGTGAACTCATATCGGCATGTGACATGTATTGATGATTTTTAAAGAAATGTTGTAATCATGCCCATTTTATGCAAGATTGATTTGTTTTCTATCAAATAGCAACACAATGGTATACAAAATGATATTCATGATTGATCTTGGCTACATGCAACACATTAAATAGATTGTAGACAATGAAATAGACATCCCATTGTATGATCTGTCTTTTTAGCTGTCTTTTTGTCAAATTCGAGACTTTTGCAGACGACCGTCTCTGGGTTGTACATGCCCTTATTTTAGATTGATTGGGAAGAGGGAGAACAATTCAGTACACCTATACTCCTCAAACAAGTCATTATCTAAAACAGAACTCCTAAAGATAGCATGCTTTTATATGCTACTAGCTATGGAGTAGTATATTTATTGGTACCAATAATATATGACTATATCCACTCCTCTCAATAAAGGAGTGATTAAATTGTTTCCATGTATAGATAGATCGAGCTTGCATATGGCATTCAGTAGTATAAAAACAACCCTTGCTATTCATTCCTTTTCCCACAACATACATCCACAAACCAGCCGGATCATAAACAACATTTCTAGTAGCTAACAAACATGAGGACTAGTATCCAAATTAGTGTGATGCTCCGCCTTAGCCTCGCCCTCCTATTAGCACTCTCTTCATCAGGTAACTAATATCCAAACCTTATTAGCAACACTAGAAATATTATTTATATATATACTATGTATAATATGATCCATGCACCAGCTGTTCTTTTTTGAATATTTTTTTATATTTTGAGTGCAGGATTAACGAAGGAGAAGGCACCAGAAGAAAGCGTGTACGAGCCTGACTATTGTGAGAAACAGCTTATCATGTGGGGTCACCGGTGTGATCCTCAAAACTGTATCACGTTCTGCACTTACGCGCGATATGATACCGGAAACTGCGTGACAAACGGATGCTTATGCACCAATTTGCCGTGCAGAGGAAAGAAACTCAACGATTAGAGGACCTGCATGTGTGGACAGATACATATATAGCGCTTGTATTGTCATTACATGGTCTGTCATGGCCTAATAATAAGAAATAATGTGTGCTGTCCCCTTCGGCAAATTCAAGCAAGTCCAAATATAAATACTATTAAAAAGAGTGAGTGTATGTGGAGAAAAATAATTTAAAACATATGACTTACCTACCAGTCTCTATCAGATTCGTCAAATGCACATTTGGCCCACCACAAAACCGCATTCATTTAACAAGGAGGGAGAAGAGAGGGGAAGGAGAGAGAGAGAGAGAGAGATAGGGATTGGTGAGATCTCTCCCAGTGCTCACCCTCTAGATCTTCGATCTAAAAGCGAGGAGAGAGGGAGAGCACAAGAAAAACGTTGAATAATGGAATGTGCTCAAAAGTACTCACTCCATTTTAAATTATATAAGACATTTTGGATATATTTAAGTACACAACAAAAATTATGGGCATGTTTGGTACAACTCTGTGTTTACTTGGTGTAGTAGTTTTTTTTTCGACTTCAGTTCTATAAGTACTTTCACTGGTAAAGATGAAGCTGTTTTGGTAAAACGGATCGTCGGGTAGATAAAAAGAGTGAAATGTCTGTAATGTCTTTATCTTTTTTTTATTTCTTCCTTTATTTCTTTTCTTTATTTGAATGACCTAGAAATAATTTTTAGCTGACACTTGTTAGCCCATGTGATCCAGCCATAACCCATTGAGAGAATTATGTATTTGGCACTAAAACAAATCGGTCTTTCATATTTGGTACTAGAAAATTTAAACTTCCTTATCTAGCATCGAGTTGAAATTTTCTTTCGTAAATGGCACTGCCGTCCATTTAGACTGCTAACGGTGTCAAGTGGCTAGCAAAATGACATAAAGGCCCTTGATTGTAGCAAAAGTCCATGGTGCTAAATAGGAAAAAAAAATAGACTGGTTGTCAAATAAGAAAATCATAAATATCATAAATATACTTTGAACTAAAATGTGGATTTTTGATAATTGAAGACCACAAATAAATAATTAATAAATTTCAAATTGGTAATAACAGGTACAGATTATGCCATCACTCTTCCTTTCATCTCGGCCACAGATCAAGGATGCATGGCTCAGGATGGCTGCTGGTTGAAATACGTAACTTATATTTTCAAGGTATTTATCTTTTAGTTTTCTAAAAGAAAAGCAAAGTATACGCCATCATCATAACATCATGGCTCAAGAGCAGAGCACACCGTGCATGGCTCGGCCGGCGGAGCACGTGGCCCGGGCAACGCGAGGAGCTCGCAGCCTTGGCGGCGCGCGGAGCACGCAGCCGGGGAGCTCGCGGCCTAGGTGCGCGGTGCACGGAGCACACGGTCTTCGCTGAGCTCGCCCGACGTGCTGCTGCTCTCCCGATGTCGTGCTGCTGTTGCTGCTGCTGCTCGCCATCGACGGCCGTCGCGGAGCTCGCCCGACGTGCTGCTGCTGCTTCGCCTGCTGGTTCCTGGTTGCTAGGTAGCCCAGCTGGTACGCGCCCATCGCGATCTCGGTGTCGCAGCTGCCATCCATGGAGCGTTGGTTGATGTTCGCCGAGCCCACGATGATGTACTCGTCATCCACTGCATGCAAACGACCACCGGTCAGACAGAAACCATCATGATCATATTGGTTTGTTTTGTAATTCTAGACTAGATGATCTGTAGGTGTAGAATAAGTCACTGTACCTATCATGGTCTTGGCGTGGACATAGATCATGAAGTGCCTGGCCTGCTGCGCCCTCTCGTAATCGGTGTTGTGGTCCGGGTGCTCCGGCAGCACGTACTCGCCGAGGCTTGGTGCCTCGCCGTTGCCGAGGCAGAAGAAGGTGAGGTAGTCCCTGGGGTCGGCCTGGAGCCCCTTGGCGCGAATGGCCAGCGTGACGTCCGTGTACATCATCTCCATGGTGCGGCGCTGCCAGTCCAGGAAGGCCTGCACGGAGCCGCTCTCCGGCACGCCCTCGGGCCACAGGGGCACCACCACGTACACGGCGAACCGCTCGCCGGCCTTGATCTTGCTGACGATCTTGATAAGGTGCAGCGTGTTGATGTCCTCCACCGTCACGCCGTCGTTCTGCAGCCACGCGTAGGAGCTCCCCAGGAAGTACTGGTTCTCGATGTAGATGAAGTCCCGTGCCCACCGGATGGCGTGGATGTACGCGTCCTGGATGCTGTGCTCGATCACGTGGTCCTTGCCGCTCACCGGCCCCAGCGCCATGGCCTCCCGCGGGGCGTCCGGGAACCCCACCGCCGCGCCGTCGTCGATGGACCGGAACACCTGCACGTTCCACGACTCGGCGTCGCCGTGCGGGGCCGCCTCGCGCTCCGCCCACGCCTTGTTCAGCGCCACCAGCATGTTGTCGCCCTTGCCCTACTTCTTCCACCTCTGCTCGAAGTTCTCCAGCACGTCCCACGCCGCGGGCCCCTCGACGCGGCAGTGGATGTCGTGCCACGGCTCCCTCGGCCCGCCCTTGCTGATGGACGCGCTGGGGAAGTTGGGCTGGTTGAAGGTATGCGTGGCCGATGAGCGTGGCGCCGATGGCGTCGTCGGCCTTGACGGTGAAGATGGTGTTGCTGGCGTCGTGCGTGCAGTAGATGTGGAAGGACTCGTCCCACGAGTACAGAGGGGCATTTTGGTACTTCCGAAAGAAACATGAGAGGGTCAACGCAGTCAACTGACGGATGGATGTACTAAATGGACGGTAGTGACATTTACAGAAGAAATTTTTAACTTGATGTCAAATAAGAAAGTTCAAAAATTTTAGTGCTAAATAAAGAAGACTGATTTGTTCCGGTGCCAAATACATAATTACCCCTAACCCATTAGCCAAGTACAACTAGCTAATACAAGGGCTAACAGTTCGTTGCAAGGGATATATATTTATTTGCCTGGGGATCCAAACAAGTATTGGGCTAATAGTTACTTCCTCCATCTTGAAATACATCTTCATTGTAATTTTAATATTACTAAAACATAAGACATTCTATGTGGTGGTTATGCTTAAATTTACCAAAGTTTGTTAGAAAAAAAGAAGTCATAATTTGAGGAGAAACTTGTTATTGGGTTTAATTTATTGATACATTTGTTATTTAAGTATTGTCTTGAATTTTTTTTTGCAATACATCATATTACAGGACGAAGGGATCAGCTAGCTGATTTTTAGGACGAAAGGATCAGCTACACTACCGGAAAAACGTCCTTTGCCGAGATCCTAAATTTTTGCCGAGAGCAAAAACGCGGGCTCTCGGCAAAGAAAACTTTTGCCGAGAGGGGCTCTCGGCAAACACCGGCCGTCGGCAAGTGACAGGATCGCCGTGGGCCTGCCTCTCGGCAAGCAACAGCTCTCGGCGAAGCGGGCCGTTTTACCGAGAGCCGCGCTCGGCAAAAAATGCCCGTAGGCAAAACGGTCGTTTGCCGTAGGCCGCGCTCTCGGCAAAATCAGGCTCTCGGCAAAACATTGCCGCGGGCCCATAGCCGTGACTTGCCCTGACGGTGTCACCGCTTTGCCGAGAGCCCCTCCGTTACTGCTCTCGGCAAACATCTTTGCCGAGCGCCGCTCTCGGCAAACATTTGCCGAGAGCCCCTCCCAGGCTCTCGGCAAATGTGGTTTCTATATTTCATGTGCATGTGTTTCTCTTCTCCTAACTCTCTCCAATTAAATTATTTTTTCTTTCATATGCTCCAAACTTTTTTCTCTATAGACATACTACAGGTTGTACTCAATATTAAAATTTTGTGTATTTTTGTAATTATTTGCTATATATAATTAATTAATTGCATTTCAAGGAGTTTTTTTAATCGATTAAAATTTGAACAGCGATTGATTTAAACACAGGAAAAAATTAAGTAGAAAATGATATTCATGCTATTTATGCATTATTGAGGGCAAATAACATCTTGTTGACGTTTTTTTCGCCTTTTATTTTACGAATCGAAGACCACGAACATAAGTCGCCCAACGATTTAAAAATTCTTAAAAAAGGAAACAAAGTCGGAAAATTGTGATATTTGCAATGAAGTCATGGTATCACACTTGGAGGCTGTGGTAAAAAATTGAAAATGTTTCGCACAAGTGGTTGCGTATGATTCTTACAATCTGAGACATCTCCGAATAAGTTTCATAAAGTTGAGAAGGATCCACTAGGATTTTCAAACAATGTCACGGTCGAATTAGTTTTGGAGTTCCAAACTTTTTGTATAGCCATTAGAGAGCATAAGTTGTAACACGGCAAAATTTCGTATTTTTCCGGAGCCGTTTGCTGTTTATTAATTTTTTTTGGATATTATTTGCCGAGAGCTTTAGGGGATTGCTCTCGGCAAAGGCTCTTTGCCGAGAGCAACTGGGCCCGCTCTCGGCGCAGATTTCTTTTTTTTACCTGGCCTGGATCAATGGTTTGCCGAGAGCTGGCTCTCGGCGACTAGGTTTACCGAGAGCTGCTCTCGGGAAAGATTTATTTATTTTAGAAATATCATTTTTGTTCAGTTTGCCGAGAGCTACGCTCGGCAAATAATAATTTTTATTTTTTTTAATATTTTTTTGTGCAGTTAGCTAGTTAAAAAATTCGAACGAAATTTGAAAAAAAAACTTTACCGAGAGCCGGATCTGGGGGCTCTCGGCAAAGGTGTAAGGTTTGCCGAGAGCCTCCCAGATCTGGCTCTCGGCAAAGTGGCTTCACATATTTAACCGGTTCGGCGCCTTATCTCTCTGTCTTCACGCACGCACACACACCGCCGCCGCCGCGAGCCTCTGCCCCCGCCGTTGCGTGGTTGCGTGGCTGCGGTCGATTCTGGCGGGCTCCAGCCTGCCTCTGCCCCCGCCGCATGCGTCCGACGACGACCTACGGGCCGCTCTCGCCGACGGCTCGATCCTCGCCGCGGCGCTCCGCAGGCTCGCCTGGTTGCGTGGCTGCGGTCGATTCTGGCGGGCTCCAGCCTGCCTCTGCCCCCGCCGCACGCGTCCGACGACGACCTACGGGCCGCTCTCGCCGACGGCTCGATCCTCGCCGTGGCGCTCCGCAGGCTCGCTTGTGCTTTGACGCCCGACCAGGTAGGTCCTCGATCGCACGCACCACTAGTATGGGCTCCATTTGGGTTTTGGGTTTGTTGCTCGCCCGTGATCGTACGTCGTCGCAACTGCAGGGCGGAGCCTCGGCGGCGGCGGTGGGGACGGGGAGCGCCTGGGCCTTCCCAGCTTTGCCGCCTCCGACCTTGACATGGTACGGTATTCTCCCTTGGACGACCATCAGCTGCTTCCGTAGCCTGTTGAAATTACTTCTGGACTGCACAAATGTATCGGATATATAAACAAATAATTTCTTCAATGATGGCTTTTTATAGTATCTGAATATGAACATCAGCCACGTTCCAGTGTGATGCCGTATTCGAGTACTATGATGATGCACGGGGTGATTTGTAGACCTTATGGAATCTTTTACTTGGGTTATTCTTCACTCTACAAAAATGCTCGAGCAAATTAGTTCTTATGAAATGAAAGTACAATTATGTGTCAAATTTGTCTTTCTGAAAATTTACATTCTTTTAATCATTTAGCCTCAAATTGTCTTATGTAAAAAGAAAAGCTGAATGCTACAAGGGGGTGAACACTAAAAGCTAGCTTATCAAGTATGTTATGAAACAGTGCTGTGATATCTTAAAGAGTTGGATTTTATAATTAGGCGCGAAACTGCAGATATTTGTTTAATGATGCGCTCTACTGAATGACCTACTATAGGCTTCTTAAAAGCATCCTATTGTGTAGAAAAAAGATCTTTTCCTTCATCTTGGTTTGTATTCCATAAGTCTCTGGCATTAGACTATTACCCTAGCAATATAGCATACATGAAAGTTAGTTGTGATCTTTAGTATGTGTTGACATGCATAACATCCAATGAAGCTCAGAGGTTCTTCCATCCAACTAGATTTGGCACTGTTTAGACACTCCAGTGACATGCATTTTGCAGCTTAGCATGTATTGCTTGCTGCTGTTCCTAGACATGCTAAGATCGTAGCTTTATTTTATAATGCAGCCTACAAGTACTGGCAATGCAAACTTGAAACCAGCACTGTCATTGTCAAGTCTGCATTTGCACATAATTGTTTCACCAACATACTTCTCATTTGGACGGTATATTTGCTTCATGAAGATTCACTACCGGAAAAACGTCCTTTGCCGAGATCCGAGATTTTTGCCGAGAGCAAAAACACGGGCTCTCGGCAAACACCGGCCGTCGACAAGTATACCGTCCACCTAAGGTATAACCACTCTTTCTTTGTCCTGGTCATGTATCTCCACGTAACCCAGTTAGGTGTCTCCCGTTCGAAAGAGATACAGTTAGAAATATGCAGATCTTTGCATATCAATAACCGTATCTGTTTCGAATTGTCCACGTTTTTTTGGACAGCCCGAGGATGCGCAGATGGTGTTAGTTTCCATGGTCTGCTCCGATCCGAGACAGAGTTTCGACAGTACCTTCCTGTTGTTCTTCGGATACACAATCTCCCTGTCGGGACGTGTATTTGGAGAACAGCGGGGAGGTGCTGCCGAAATTTTGTTTTGGATAGGACCAGACCATGGGAACTAACACCATCTACGCATCCTCGGGTGGGATTAGGACCTATCCTTACCTATTAGATGGTAGGAACGACGTGTAGATGCAAGTCCATGGTTATATTTATTACTTGGTGATATATATGTTAGAGGATGGATGACCGTGAGTGGATGTACTCAGGGCCGCCGGAGCACCCAGTGAGATTACCAGAGAATGGGTCGACAAGACCGAGGCTTTCATCAAGCAAGTATTTGACCAGGCTCCCAGAGCGCGTGCCGTTTTTTGTCCCTGCATCAACTGTAAGAACAGAAAGAGGCAGACAAAGGAGGTGATGACTTCACATCTAGGCTAGGCATGGATTTACGAAAAACTATACCCAAGTGGACCCACCACGGTGAAGCCGATCGTGTGAGAGAGGAGGTGGTGAGACCACGTGTCGAGGATTACAATGCTGATGCCGGGGTAGCAGCTTGGTTAGATGACTTTCACGAAGCACACTTCGCTGACGGACGTAGGCAGCAGGAGGAGGAGCCAGAGGCAAGCGCAAAGGCGTATTACAACATGTTGTCTGCGGCAGGGAAACCCCTTCATGGCCACACACAGATTTCAAAGCTTGATGGCATTTCACGCTTAATGGCCTTAAAGTCCCAGTTCAACCTCAGTCGAGAGAACTTTGATGAAATGTTGACAGTTATTGGCTCCATCCTTCCGGCCGGTCACCTTCTGCCACAGAACATGTACGAATCGCAGAAGGTCTTTGTGCACTTAAGATGCCGTATGAGCAGATACATGCTTGTCCGAAGGGCTGCGTCCTCTTTAGAAAAGCACACGTGGATGCAAAGTACTGTCCAAAGTGTAAATCCTCTAGGTATCTGGAGGTAGACTCTGGTGATGGTGAGAAGAGGCAGAGTCCGTACCCCGTGAAAATCCTACGGTACCTTCCATTCATACCGAGGATCCAACGACTATTCATGACAGAGGAGTCCGCAAAACAGATGATATGGCACAAAAATGGAAAAAGATACAGTCCTGAGAAGATGGTACATCCAGCCGATGGTGAAGCATGGCATCACTTTGATAACATTCATCATAACAAAAGTGGGGAGGCACGTAATGTGTGTGTTGCACTGGCAATAGATGGGTTCAATCCTTATGGAATGATGGCTGTCCCATACACTTGTTGGCCCGTGTTTGTTATCCCTCTCAATCTCCCCCCAGGCGTCTCCTTCCAACGACAGAATGTGTTCTTGTCGTTGATAATTCCAGAACACCCTAGGAATAACATGGGTGTGTTCATGGAGCCTTTGTTCGATGAACTGGTCCATGCTTGGGACCATGGTGTATGGACATACGATCGAGCTACAAAGACAAACTTCAACATGCATGTTTGGTATCAATACTCCATGCATGACTTCCTAGTATATGGGATATTCAGCGCTTGGTGTGTTCACGGGAAGTTTCCATGCCCCTTGTGCAAGGCAGCTCTGCAGTTCAATTGGCTGCAGAAGGGCGGCAAATATTCCGTGTTCGACAAACATTGACAATTCCTCCCTGCTGAGCATCCATTCAGACGAGACATCAAGAACTTTACTAAAGGTGTCATGGTTACAGACCCCGCACCACAGATGATGACCGGTGCCAAGGTTCATGATCAGATAGATGCTCTTCGGATCAATGAAAAAGATGGTAGGTTCGTGGGATATGGTGAGGAGCATATGTGGACCCATAAGTCGCCCTTGATGATGCTCCCCTATTATAACGACCTTCTTCTTCCACACAACATTGATGTAATGCACACCGAGAAGAATGTTGCTGAGGCGCTTTGGGCAACGATCATGGACATTAAGGATAAGATGAAGGACAATGTAAAGGCGAGACTGGACCTAGCAACGATATGTGATAGACCAAAGCAACACATGCAACCTCCTAGAAGCGGCAAGAAATGGACAAGGCCTAAGGCCGATTACAGATTGAAACCGGAACAAAAGAGAGAAGTATTAGAATGGTTCAAAACATTAATGTTCCCTGATGGGTATGCAGCGAATCTAAGGAGGGGAGTGAACTTATCTACCTTGCGAATCAACGGCCTGAAGAGTCATGACTATCACATATGGATTGAGTGTCTTCTTCCGGCGATGCTCCGAGGCTATGCCCCTGAGCATGTGTGGAAGACGCTAGCCGAGTTGAGCTATTTCTTCCGCTAGCTTTGTGCCAAGGAGTTATCTCGTAGCGTGGTTGCAGAATTGGAAAAAATAGCACCTGTGTTGCTCTGTAAGTTGGAGATGATCTTTCCACCCGGCTTCTTCAACCCGATGCAGCATTTGATTCTGCACCTCCCGTATGAGGCACGAATGGGGGGGCCCGTGCAGGCCCGTTGGTGCTATCCAATCGAGAGATGTCTAAAGGTTCTTCGGAAGAAATGCAGAAACAAATGCAAAATCGAGGCTTCCATGGCGGAGGCATTCGTTCTAGAGAAGGTTACTAACTTCACACAAGCATACTATGGTGACAAGCTTCCTAGCGTGCATAATCGACCCCCTCGTTACAATGCTGGTGAAAATGAATCAAAACTCAGCCTTTTCCAAGGGCAACTTGGAAGTGCGAGTGATGCGACCTCATTGTTGTTGAAAACGAAGAGTGGCTCACAATCATTATATATGTGTTCACCAATCTTACCGAAATGGAGCCGTACATGCAGTAAGTGGCTTCTTGCACGAACTTGTTAATTAAATATGCCATCAACATTCTGCATCCAACCTCCTTGTTTCTCGTTGTTACAGGGAGTTTATTAATGAGAACTGGCATCTATCAAGGGAACCTACCCCGCAAGAACGTGACACCATTCTTCATCAGGGTGCGGGAAATGGAATCTCTAATTTTATTCTTGGTTCAAACAAAAGGTACTATGCAATTTAGCTCGTTTGCCGATTGATATTCCCAGTTGCTTGTACATTCCAATTTAACGATCTATCCTCCTTAACCTTGCAGAGCCAAACCGATTTGACTATGAATCCAGAGTTGAGACAGGTTGCCAATGGCTTTGAACATAGGGTCAAGTCATTTTCTAGTTATGATGTGAATGGATACCGATTTCACACAACAAGACACGAGCAGAGCCGGCCCAATCGAAGAACCACGAATTCCAGAGTTTTTACTGGCAGCCTTGATGGGGCCGAGTATTATGGAAGAATTGAAGAAATATATGAACTTAGGTTTCGTGGTCGCAAACCTCTTAACCCTATTGTATTCAAATGCCATTGGTTTGATCCTCAAGAAACGAGACGAAGTCCTTCCCTTGGGCTAGTAGAAATTCGACAGGATTCCGTCTATGGCGGAAAGGATGTCTATATTGTGGCTCAACAGGCCACACAAGTTTATTATCTCCCCTACTCATGCCAAAGGGACCCTCGTCTTCAGGGTTGGGATATTGTGCACAAGGTATCGCCGCACGGTAAAGCACCTTCCCCAAACGTCGAAGACTACAACTTCGACCCAAACACATATGATGGAGAGTTCTATCAAGAAGAGGGTCTACAAGGGACTTTTGAGATTGACTTAACCGGAGCTATGGAAATGGAAGTAGACAATGAAATGGATGTTGATGTGGACAAGGGGGATGAGGTGGAAAATGCGAAGGACTTGGCGTTACTTGAAGGATTACATATTGGCAATGGAAATGATGACATAGTTGCTCCTTTGGAAAGTGTTGAACATTTCGACATGGCTGATAGTGATGATGAGAGCTATGATCTAGCTAATCCCGATGGGGATGATTATTTCTAATACATGTAATATTATGTTATTTTTTAATTATGCTTTATTTATTTTGCATCTCTTTATAATAACGTCTTGTTTATGATCCATCTAATCCGATCTTATTGTTTATGTCTTGTAGGTGATTGTGCAAAGATGGCGGGCCGCAGAGCTTTACGGGCGATCAGGTCGCTTTACGACACGGGGGGCAATACACCAGGGCCCTCAGGTGAAGCTGGGGGTCGGCACCACCTCAGGGGAGGAGGAGGAGGGCAGCCGGGAGGAGGCCTAGGGCGCCACCGCCTTAGCCTGCAGCAGCAGCACCACCAGAGCCCGAGGAGGAGCGGGAGGAAGAGCAGGTGGACGAGCAGGCTCAGCAGGGAGAGGACAAGCTGCAGGCCGAGCAGGAGGCCGACCAGCTGGACGAGCAGGAGGAGCGGGAGGACGAGCAGGAGGCCGAGGTAGGAGGTTCCAGTTCCACTGGAACCTCGGGTGTCTACCAACGAGGTCCGGTGAGCCTACCTGAGCGGCCGATACCTGAGGCTCTACGCCCGGTCATTCGACCCGTTGGGCAAAAGTACATAACTTTTACATTTTTTTCGCTCCTACATATGATAGAATCACAATGGAAACTAACAGTTTTTCTTAATCACTTACGCAGGTCTTGGAAGGTCGTGGTCCCAGGTGCTCACAAAAGGTTGCCCAATGGCATCCTGGGTCTTCTCTGCAGGGAACACTTCCCAGGTTTGGTTCGCTACGCCGAAGCTCTGGAGCCGGCCTACATGTACGAGCACTACGTCGCCGCCCCTGATGCGGAGGACGAGACGGGCCGCACGTACAAAAGCGTGGCGGAGCGGGTTATGTGCGAGTTTTGGGTAAGTCTTCCTCCCACTACTTTGCTCAATACATTGCATTCGCTAGAGTTTCTTGAACCAGTGTATTGATACATCTTTTCTATATGCAGGACTTCTTCAAATGCGCTGAGGGCTACGAGGCGAGGGCGGCCAAGGCGTTGGCCAAATCTTTTAGAGGTCGCATCTCAGACATGCATTACAAGGCGCAGCTCCAGGCCATCATCGATTACTGTGCCGTCTACGAGCTTCGGAAGGTAAAGAAAGAAGATGCAAGATTAATGCATCTGACCAAAGAGCAGTACCTGAAGGTAAATATACAACATCAATATTGATTTCTTCTGAGATTGGGTAGGCTTGAATTGTTCTTATATCTGTCAATGTATTTGATATCGTACAGGTGCCTCCTGGCTGGTGCGCCAATAAAACGCGGGCCTGGCAGATGATGGTCGACAGGTGGGTGAGTGGCAATTGGGCGGATAACCACACCGTCCTCCGGGAACGACGTTTGCTGATGCCAGGTGTATCACACCACCAGGGCAACCTTAACATCCACAAATTCGGGGCTAGATGGGTACGTGACTTGGTGTAGCTTCATTTATTCTTTCAAACGTTTATTCCTGCATGATTTATAATCGTCTTGTTGTTTTTCTTGCAGTCGGCTGCACATCAAAACCAGCCATGCGGAGAGCTCAAGTCATGGGTTCTAGCCCACAAGGGCAAGGCGACAGACAACATCAACTGGAACCCGGACGATCCAGTCGAGTCGTTCACCAACGAGAGCATCCCCGAGCGCATCAGTCAGTACACCGAGGCGGCAAGGGGAGTCCATGGGGCAGACTGGGATCCGCACACCGCGGACATTGACGGCGACATCGTCATGAGGGTGGGAGGAGGCAAGAAGCATGGGCGGTACCTCATCGGCAATAGCACGCTCGACCCGCACACCACTCCCACTCTCTCACAGGTCCGGACAAGCAGCACGAGCGGTATTGTGCCCATACGCCCAAGGCAGGACACTTCGACGCATCGTGTGGCAGCACTACAGGTTATTTCTGTTTTATTCGTCGATCATTGGTTTTACATTCCTCGAAATTGCTTGTAACAATGCGGTGAAAAATTATAGGCCCAGGTGCATGCGCTCGAGGAGCATAAGGCTAGGGTGGAGGAAGAGCGACAGAGGGAGCGGGAGGCCGAGCGACAGAGGTGGGAGGCCGAGCGGGCGAGGTTTGACGCCTTGGCTCAGTACGTGGCAAGTCTTGGCGTCACGATGGGTCGTCCAGCGCCACTAGAGCTGTTCGCTCCTCCACCGCCTTACCCATACCCACCTTACTCATACGTGAGTTCAACTTCTCTAACAAAAGCTCTTTACTGTGCATGTCGGCCATTGTGCCGTTGATATGTGATGGGAGGCCTTCGTGCCATTGATATATATGTGTGCCGGCCATCGTGCCGTTGATATGTGGTGGGCGGCCATCGTGCCGTTGGTTTTCTTGTAGGTTTTGGAAACCCCACCGTGCAGGGGAGGTGCTGCCGAAATTTTGATGTGTCTAGGCTTAGATTACAATTTTATACCTAGTTCTGCAAATTTTGACTTGTCTACGTTTAGATTACAATTGCATGCCTTAGTATTACTATAATTACTAATTTTTCTTCTCCTTTGTGCAGAATCAATCGGCGGGTTCGAATGATGTGCCTGAGCAGCCGCCGTCGGGAGGGTCGTGGCACCAACCGTATCCACAACTTCCGCCGCATCAGCAGTCGTCGGGAGGGTCAGGGTACCAGCCGTATCCACACCTTCCGCCACAGCAGCGGCCGTCGTCGGGAGGGTGGGAGCCTTGGGGGTGAGACTGTTGTTCTTCATCATGTATTAGCACTTTGTGACATGAACTTGTGTGAGATGAACTTAGCACTTTGAGATGGACATGTGTTGTTGGATTTGAGATGTTTAGATGGATTATAATGTGAGACATGTGATTGTGGATGACATATTTGTGATATATGTGATGTGGATGATGTGTTATATTTGTGAAATATGTGTTGTTGAAGCTGGAAATATAAACAAAAATTAAAAAAAATGCTCTCTGGACTCTTTGCCGAGAGCCTGGCTCTCGGCAAATATTCCTCTTTGCCGAGAGTCTAGCTCTCGGCAAAGAGGGCTCTTTGCCGAGAGTTTGGTGGTCGGCTCTCGGCAAACCTATTTTTTTTTTGAAAACCACCTCGGCCGCAAATCTTTTTTTTTTAACAATTCTTTGCTGACGGTCGCTCTCGGGAAAGAAGTTATTTGCCGACGGTCGCTCTAGGCAAAGATGTTGTCACACCGTTAGCGGTTGGTAGGTCGTTACTGGGGCGCGCCAGTTTGCCGAGAGCTATAGTTTACCGAGAGCCTTGACAATACTCTCGGTAAATATTTTGCCGAGAGGTGCTCTCGGCAAAGAATACTTTGCCGGTAGATGTTTTGCCGACGGCTCTTTGCCGAGAGCTGCTCTCGGCAAATAGTTTGCCGAGCGTCAACTCGTCTTTGCCGAGAGCTTCGGGCTCTCGGCAAAGGCCGGGAGTCCGGTAGTGCTAGCTGATTTTTAGCACCACCTAACAATTAGCCTTAGCCCGATCAAACAAGCCTTGTAACCAATCATCAACAGGCATGTCCGTTGGGAACAAATGTCGGTGGTTGCCACGGGAAGAGATGGCCATCCAGAACCGGCACTCATTCACTTATGGTCCAATGCAAAGATCTGTTCTTCCGTTCTTGTTCCATTTACATTTCACTTTCAAAAGCGGGCAAATCCAGTGTGTTAGCTGTGGAGGGAAACTAGAAGAAACCTTACTAACTTGTACTTTTCAGTGTTTTTTATTATTTAAAATGTCTCGCTCGTTGTAGAGCATATGTAACAAATTTGCAATGACGGATATTTTCAAGCTATTTTGAAGGTCCCTTTGGATGCATACAGATAATTTTTTAGCCAAACCTTAAATTAGCTTTTTTTGCCAACCCCAAGTAATTTGGACTAATTTTTAGCCACAACCAGTAACTAGCTCATCCAAATAGGCCATAAGTTTGACTAACTTTATAGAAAAAAACATCTAGCATTTATAACCTCAAATAGATATAATAATATGACTTCATGATAAATTTAATAATACTTATAGTACATTAATTTCTTCTTCAATAAATTTGGTCAAACTTGAAATGGTTTGACTTAGAACAAATCTAATTTGACTTTGGACAAACCTAAAACATCATCTATTATATGGTCTTAAAATCTGTTTGAACCTATCTGTCCCGACTGCTATGCCTAGATATACAGAATAGTGCTCAACAAAAAAGAAACTAAACAAGGTTTAGAAACCCCAGGGTCTGACCATCAGAAAGCAACTTTGCGTGTGCATAATTATAGACTTGTCAGAATACATTTGACACAACAAAATCTAAGATCAGATTCACCAAGCACGCCCATGCATGGATGAGAAAGGGACAGGATGCGCAACAAAGCACAAACGACTGCAACAACCATATATGTTTATGAAAGATTTGGTACCAAGGTACAAGTAAATAGTAATGATATAAAGATTAAAGTAGCATATGTGACTTCATCAATATGGATTGCAAATACTGCATACATCTCCCAAACATCACTAGTTAGTAGAAATTGGTATCTGAGTTTGCTAAGATAGAACAACAACAAACACTCTTAACTATTTGCTCCAGGAGCAACAGCTACGGTGCAGAGGCCAAAAGATGCACATATTCACATATACTACTAAGCGTATAGCTAAGCATAGCAACAAAAACTAATCAAGGAAATGAGGACATAATTGACCAGGCAATAGTGACATCAATTTTGCAAAACCCAAGCGTACCTGAGCTTTTACCTGCCCTCTTGGGTCTGAACCCCTTCTCATCTTCCCCTACCATAATTATCTTATCCAAATCCTTATCATACCGAAATGCTGCCACAGAAACTTTCAGCTCACCCTCAAATTCAACTGCAGCAACACATCGTGAAAGCTTGATCCTGCCATCAATGTTTTCAAGTCTGTCCGATTAATCGCGATTACTCGTCCTAATCGGTACCTGGTGTTCGATTAGGAGGTCCGACTCGATTAGCTCGACCAAAAAGCTGGTCGTCCGATTAGTCGACGAAAAATCACGATTAGTCGTCTGACTAGGACATGGACGATTAGTTGGTTACTCTATTTTTGGGCCTGTTTAATTGGGCGGACATGTGGGCTACTGGGCTTGCAGTTTGGCCTGATAGGGTTAGAATATTTAGCAAAAAACGATTGTTAGCCTTTGTTGCGCTGCATCTGGATGCGAGCGTAGTTGGAGTGAATTTTCTGCTGTAAGTGCTAGTGTACTACTGCTGAGTAATTAAGTATGGTAGTAATATTGATATGTGATTCTGCATTATATTTTGTGTAGGTCCATACAAAAAAGAGAAACCGATTAGAGCACCAAAGGTTAAATAAGTTGGTATATGTCAGTTACAACCGCAAGATGGAAAACAGATTTAAAAAAAAATTAGAGAGCTGGGTTCCAAAGAAAAGAGATGCAATCCACTCTTGCTTGATGAATTTCATTGAGAAAATGAATGGGTCAATGAAAATTGTGAACCAGAACCAATTCAGGAAGGTGGTGGCGATGCTATGACTTGGGCTGTTTGTGGATGAGGCTATTGGTGCAACTCAGGGTCTAGAGGGACGTAACTTGCCTAGGGCTGCTGCTACTCGTGCTGCTGTTGCTGCCCCTGTGAGACGTACTTATGCTAGGAACAAGAAGCGTCCAAGGAACACAGTGACTCAAGATATTGATGAAGTTGATGACGAAGACCAAGATCAGCATATAGATTCAGCAATAACAATGGAGGAGGATGAAGAATCTGCACCAACTGAAACTGGAGATGGACCAACTGGAGATGGAGATGGAGGCTTCAATTTTAATGTTGATTTGCTTAATTAGATGGCTCGTTGCCTACTTTTGTTGGACCGTTAAATGTCAATGTTTGTGACTCTGTGTTGAACACTTTAGCTTATGTGTACTGAACTTGTTTGGTTATGTAATATGCTGGCTGTGTGGCTGCTATGGTCTGCTATGTGCTAACTGCTAAATGCTAGTTGTTTGCCACTGCAGCAGTGCTTGCTAATGCAGCAGTGCTGCTGTTGAGCTGTGTCAAGATCAAGACTACATTAGTGTTGCTAATTATGGTCTTCTTTGGTATTTTAGACTTCCAGAAGCAAGTCAGCAAAGAAATAGAGTTTGGGACAGGAATATGGACCTCTGGACATGGCAGAAAAGAGAAGAAAACAACTCCCACAAGTAAGTCACTAGCTAAACACTAATGTAGTCTTGATGCTTGCTTTATAGTGTATACTATATAGTATATATAGGTATATATATAGTAGGTATATATGTCCTGATATACACAGGACGACCAGGGGTCGACTAGGCTCGACTAATTGGCCTGGTCGATGACTAATCGCGATTAGTCTCATGGTCGGTCCCATGGCGACTAGGTTCAACTGGACGACTTGAAAACATTGCCTGCCATCATCATCAACCGGAATATCTTCTCAAATTCAAGCAACAAGACTGGCATATCTTCTAAACTAGATGTCTGTGCGGTATATCGACCAAAGAAATCATCTGGCCATGACCCCTCGGTGACATACACACTGATAGTGGCCTCCACAGAACTAACAACATAGCCGAACTTCAACTCCAGTGTGCTAAGCTTGCTAGTATAGGCTTTGTTCATCAAGCACGTAGAATTAATGCTAGAATAATCAGTGAGTGGCACTGTTAAGAGGCTTAAATCTTTATCCTCAGATTCGACAAAACCCTTAACTTTCAGTTCAACCTCAAAGTACACAGGATCACACACCACAACTGCACGGGTTGGACCTGTCAGTTTTAAGAATGGATCCTGCATTCAATGCAACCAAATTAAGTAAATAATATTTTTCACATAAGTTAAGTAAATAATATTTTCTCCACTATTTTCTAGTGAATCTTGCTGCATGTTTCATACAATTCATCTATGTTGACAGAAAACTAATCTATGTAAAGGGGAGTTTGTCCATCACCATGCCATATACTTTTTTTAACAGAAAATAAAGAAGGGGAAACCCCCATTGTAAGATTTTATATATTAAAAAGAAAAACACTGTACAGAGGGGAGAGCTAAAACAGGAAACAAAACCACCAGAGAGACTGAGGGAGCCGCTGGGCAGAGGAGATTAAAGAAACCAAAGGCCAAGGAAAGAAGCGCGTGTTTATCTTCAGTCATTCTGAAAGCTTACTCATCAAGTAAAACTCAGTCTAGTGGAATGAATCAGAAGTCTATGCAGGAGCAAATGTGTGAAAATTAATTCTTAGTGTGCACAATTTTGAAATATCAAAAGCATTGAAATGTTTCACATCTTTTAAATTGAATGAACCAATGTACATAAACATAAAGCAATCTGAAGCAAAAAGAGAGAAAGAGGTAAACATTCAGAAGTACAATCAAAATAAAATATTAACCAACTATATATAAAATACGTAGTGCGTAGAATAAAATATTGAGGGGCATAATAGATGTCAAACCATAGGAAGAAATGCAGTTTAGTGCATTAGTGAAAGCACATTAAATTGTCTTATTTTATTTCAGACATTTGCTTAGCAATGCCTTGCAAATTATCCTAAAACCTATTCAGTCAAAAATAAAAGAAAATAGCAGAACTTTCTAGCGTAAAAAAATAGGATACGTCTCAGGCACTGGAAATGGACTTAAGAGATCTACCAGTGCATATTGAGTCCATGCATTATAGGAGCACCAATAAAGGGAATTGAATTCTAAAGGACAAAATCAGAGTATAGTAAAAGTTGCAGGCGGCAGGCATTCTATGTCCCAGTTATGTTTGGGGACATAATTTTTGAGAAATGCAACTACAAAGGTTAATATTGAGTTGGCGATCAAGTTGCAGGCGGGGCGGGTTGTTAACGTAACCCGCCCGCTCGCCCCGCAAAACTAGGCTTCGTGGCTGTTGCGGACCCGCTGCAATTTTTTCGTGGCCCAAAGACTTCCAACCCTCCAAGCCCGTTGGACGAGCGAGAAGCCTCGCAACAACCCGCAAGACCCGCAACACCCTCCTCTGCTCTCCCTTCCATCGCAAGCAACTGACGCAAACAACTAGTCTGAATCTGACTGTTGCTGTGCCTGACTGACTGTTGCCCGCAAGCAACTGACGCAAACAACTAGTCTGAATCTGATACACTACTCAAGTCCACATGTAACCTGGATGGAGTACTCCATTTGCAACTAGGCGATACCTGTGCGTTGTGGCGTGAATTACTGGAATAAACTGTAAATTGACGATTGAAGATGCTCCGCAGCCAGATATTCTTGCCTATGAGATAGAAGAATCTGAATCTGCAGACTTGAAAGCTGTTCTGGATGATATGCCCTTTTTACCAAGTAACAGATAATCATAAAAAGCACGTCTAGACGTCCAGTCATATTATATACTGAAGAAATTCTTATACTCATTTACTCCTTGCTAATATACAGCTTAGCTAGATTGATTGCTTACCGTACACTGACTGATTACAGCAATTTGAAAGTCAGTCCAAAAGAATATATTTGTTGCAACTTCTGAAATGCACAGGCCTAACGTAGGGCAATTGATGGAGGGCCTCTGGAAAAAGGTCAGACTTGAGCTTGAGGATACTAATAATTTTTAGACATTGTACTGTACGTCCTGCGGGTCTTGCGGGTTTTGCATACAAGTTTGTTGTGTCCGCGAAACACTTGTCCGCAAGATCCGCAACTTTGTGGCAAGCCGCAAGCCTGCTAATAAACTTTGCGGCAAGCGAGGCGGGGTAGCGGCCGGCCGCGAACGAGCCCGCCTGCAAGTTGAGTTGGCGACCAAATGCATTAAGCTTATACTCAAATTCAACTTCTAACACTACAAACTGAAGACAAATGAATTTTAACAAATACAGATAAAAAGGTTGCACGCTGATGCATGTTTTTTTCCGTGCTGATTGTTTAAAATTAGAATGTTTGTCAAAATTTCATATAACAAAAGATACTCCCTCCATTCCAAATTGTAAGATACATAGCTTTTGCTACCTACCTAAATATATATTATGTCTAGAAAAGCCAAAACAACTTACAATTTGGAATGGAGTGAATACAAATCAAGTACTTCACTGAACAACTATAATTATTCATACAGTTTTGATCCATTATTTGGCAAGTTATCCATGGCTAATAGGCAATAAGGACACTTCTACATTATTTTTCAAGCTAAATTCCAGATGAAGCATATCCATCACCAAAAAAAAATCTGAAAAGACTTATTCCAACAACACAATTTGCATCACAAGATTTAATGACTGTAACAATATATGCATTAATGTGTTCAATCACAGTTGCACTGACTTTCTATCTGAATTGAGTTGTCAACACCATTGAAATATACTCCCTCCTCCCCGAAATGGTAAACATATTTTGATCAAGGAAAAGTAATAAATGAATGGAAAATATAAGGGGCACGTTTGATTTTTTTTCCCAACGAAACACTACTACAAAATCTGGTCCTGCCCAGCAGGGCCAGCCAAGCAAAACTCCAAAGTACCCGGGCCTGTGAAAGCTGAATGAGGGTAGCCTCTCCTAACCCTTAATTTCTCTTAAAATCTGTTGTCATTTGCTAAAGAATCAATATCATCTCATAGGCATTTTGAATACAAACCGATTGATGCAAGTTTGATGTCCTGAACTTGTGTAGAATTTGTTGTCAAATCTTGTATAGTTTGACTTTTCCCTATATAAAATAGGGTTATTATTTTGGTATAGAGGGAGTAGGTAACAAAGAAGGAATTCCACAATGAGGAGAAATTCTGCAATAAAAATGTATGATCATTTCAACACCCCCCCCCCCCCCCCCCCCCCCCCCCAAAAAAAAAAAAAGCTAATAAAGGTATGGAGAGCCTACAGATGTAACATGTTACCCGTGCGGGTGACTGTGCGGAGGGTAAGTAATTGAGCATTAAGGTTTCATAATGCAAGAACATAAGTCAGACGATGACGACAAGAAAATGGGGAACACGAACCTCTTGGGTGAGGATTTGGCAGTTGTTCCTTTCGCGGTTGAAGATAACATTGCGATTGTGATCAATTGGGTCACGTGCAGCAACCATACCAAACACCTGAAGTGGCCATTGTAAGCCCTGGTATGTTTCTTTGATCTTCACTGAAAAGATTTGCAGGGTATCCTGCACTCTGGCGTGACTCGGCGCGGGCTGATCCGTGAAGCGCATGGGTGGGATTCGCGCTGCAGGTAAGCATATATCAGACTAACATAGTAACATAACAATTCAATTCGGAACAATCAATTCATTGGACTTAATGGGACTACAGATCAGTTAGATTTTCATATTTGTAATAAAATAAATAACAATTTCGATCCCTGCATAAAACGATAACCAAAATAAAAGAGCTGAGCTGTTCAAAAGAGATTACTGACTGGTGTCCTCGAAGGAACCGAAGAGGTCTGCCCAGACACCTTCCCAGTGGTCGCGATACAGACGAGCGTCTACGGCCAACATGTCGGACCAGTCTTGTTCGTTCGGGTATTTTGCTACAAATTCCACCATAAACCTTTCACTTTCCTCCTCCTCCCTCCGCTCCTCCGCCATCTGCTTCTTTGCCCACTCCTCCGCTACAGGATCTCTCTTCTTCCTCGTCGCTCCCCCAACCCTTTCGATCTTGTGGCCCCTCTTCCTCCGCGCCTCATCCATCTCCATCTCCGCCTCCCTCTGCGAGTCTGCGTCACAAGGGGCCGATCTAGTAAAGGGACATGTACACCCAATAATTTTCAGAAAGTTAGAAGTTGATAGGCAAGAGATAGATAAATAGTTTGAGGTTAGGGTTTGAGAACTCATTTTTTTTAAAGAGAGAGAAGGGCAGGCCTGATGCAAGTGGTAGAGTCCAGTGGCGAAGCTACCACTACTACAGGATGGCCTTGTTGTCCCGGGCGGTAACGGCCTTTAGTCCCGGTTACTGCGCCGGGACAACGATCCCGGGACTAAAGGTGGAACCTTCAGTCCCGGGTCATCGAGCCGGGACTAAAGAGGGACCTTTAGTCCCGGTTGGTGTTACCAACCGGGATTAAAGGCCCTCCATCCGAGCAAACGTGGCCGCACCCTTTAGTCCCTTAACCGGGACTAAAGGTTCATTTTCTTTTTCTTTTTTTTGTTTAATTTGTTTTCAGTTCAGTTACACATATTTGTTTAATATATAATATGTTTTTATGTACGTATTCTACACTGCTAATATAAATACACGCACGCATATAATTACATCTAATTATCATCTCGAGCATTATTATATTCGAATAAAGTATGAAACTATATATATTATAGATATATATGTATATATACAACACTTTTATAATTTTGTTCTCGAAAATAACGATATCAATAAACATTTAATTTACATCATTTATTCCTTAGGATCAAAGTAGAACTCGCCGTTGGGATTTAACACTTTTTCTAGAAGAAATCCTGCTATTGACTCTTGAACTGCTTTCAGATGGTATTTTTGCATGACCCTTTGTTTCAACCATTCAATCTTGCATTTGAAATAAAAGGAAAAGTATTAATATATATATATATATATATATTCATTTAAAAATAAATAAAAAATTGATATATACGTACTCTGAGGACATCTTCAGGAGTTCTTCTTATGTGTGCAGTGATAGATTTACAAACGTAGTATCCACACAAGTTATTACCTGGCTGCTGCCACAAACACCACTGTACGAGAAAAAGATTATTCTCATCATCTCACACGTAAATTGAAATATGATATAGTAATTAAACACGTGGGGAAGTATATATAGTACAACTTACTGGTATTTCAACTACATTAAGCGGTGCCTTGCAATCCTTGCGGTGTTGCCGAATAAACTCTTTCCAAACCCTGTGCGATCAATAATGTACGATCATTAATAAATTATGGCAAAGTCTATTCAATAATAGTTGTGCGCGAGAGATCGAAATTACCCCTGGATAATGTCTATCATATCTTGGTATAGTGCCCGCTCTTTTCTCAACGAGTCCAAGATTACTAACCGACTTGAGTTTAACTCAATGACAATGAGTATCCAGTGAAACCTGCATTGGTTTATACACACACGTACATGCATATAAGTTGTATTGATATTACATAAAATGTGTAGACTACATTATTATTAACACTTACTCAAAGTTGTACGGGAAAAGTATTGTTGTCTTGTCGTGCTGCTTCACAAAGAACCTCATGATATTCTTCTATGCTTTAGATATCCACTGCTCATTGGCAATAATATCGGTTTTGAATACGATATAAGGATCAATGAAGCCAACACTGGTGTCTTGTATTCTTTGGAGCTCTGACATCTGGAATCTATATATAAATATAAGTTACATGTGAGGATAATTATATACACGTACGCATGGAAGTGAGTTTATTAAATAAAAGTACGAATCACTTACAAACAAAAGGAGCTAATGATTGATTTGTCCAGAGCATCCATGTGGTATAGTTGATGCAATTCTTCAAAACTAATATGTAAGATGTTATCGCCACGGAAGTAATGATGGTCTCTAAATCTGACAAAGATCCACTCCTCACCCCTACCACACGCCTGCATGTACCACTTTTTGAGCAAGTACATTTGCGTACCCAATTCATTCAGAGCCGCAGGGTTGTACAGACTTTTGCTAAATTTATAAGTCTTTCAGGTATCAACTTCCAGGTTCTAGATTGGAGCTTTGCCCATCAATTGATCCAAGGTTAAACCAGTTAGTTCAAAAAAAGCATTAAGATCTTGAACTGACACTTCTCCAGAGTTGTCTGGTCGATAGACTTCTATGTTGGAACCATATTCATTAGCAACAACAAGATTTTGCATTGGTTGCTTCTGTTGTCCGAGCTGTGGGACATCATTCCCTGATGCTCTTTTCCTTTTCTTATCTGCATCATGTGACTTCACGAGGGAGCGGTCATAGTCTGATAGTGGCGGAGGCTTACGAAGTTTAAGCATCTTTTTCTTATGAGCTTCGACCTTCTACCTCAGCAGATCTCGTGGTATGTAAAAGTACGGCTTCTCCTTAAGCTTCGCTTGTCTCTGCTTTTGGATATCTATAAAAAAATCTTTCACTTTTTTGTCTTCTTCAGCTGCTATTTGCTCATCAGTCTTTTCAGGAAGTATTTCCTGAGAAATAACTCTTGTTTTGAGGTCTTCTTTGCCGTCGGGACCTTAGACGTCTCTATAGTGCGTCGCTGTGGAGGGGGTGGGGGCGGTGTTGGAGACCGGCATGGAGGCGATGAGGCCGGTGTTGGAGAGCGGCGTGGAGGAGTTGGAGATCGTTGTGGAGGCGGTGGGGCCGGTGTAGGAGTTGGAGATCATTGTGGAGGCGATGGGGCCGGTGTAGGAGTTGGAGATTGCCGTGGGGATGAAGTCGTCTCGCCCCCCGCGACGCTGTGATGAGATGAGAAATGAATGATTGGGCTAGGCTAGGGGGAGACCCTGCTACAAAAACAAGTTGTGAGTCAATTATTTTTGAAGCCAATATAAAATTAATGGAAAATAATATTTCATTCACTTTCATTCGTACCTAGGGTGAGGTAGGGGAAGCGGTGGCGTCCCAGGAATGATGATGAAGCATTTGCGTCATTGAATAAATGTCTTCTCTGCTTCTCCTAGTGTCTTCTCTCCATCACCGCCTTCAATGTCAAGAGGAACATTGCTGTAACCTTTGAGCACTCTATCGACCGAGACGCTAGCATATCCAGGTTGAATAACTGACCCATGGATTCTTGGTGTCTTCGTTCGATCTATTGGAGATACAACCCCGACAGCCACCATGATTGATGCATTATTACCATCTGGAATGTGCAGCTCACATGTTGTTAGAGGCTCAGTAATGTCATCAACAGGGAAGCGCAACCCAGCATCATCTTGAATAACTGGCAGCTCTGTGGAAGCACAACTGCTTTTCATCTGACCAACGGGGCTAATGGTGACTCTCAGCGTTGATTGCGATTGTATTTGACTAATTGCTAGCTGCACTTGCCTCTTGATCTCCTCCTGTATTCTTGCCTCAAGAGATTTTTCTTGTTCACGTGATTCAAGCAATGCTTGTCGTGACTCATTAACAAATTGCTCCAATACACGGATTCGGTCTGCCTCCTCATCCTTCTTTCTCTGACGGCTTCTGTAGGTATCCTTGTCTACTGGGAATGCTTGTAGCCACAGAACCCGCCCCATAGCCTCTTGTTCGACCACCGTGTTCGGGATTCTCTAGGGCATATGTCAATTCATCTTTCTCTCTGTTGGGCTTGAAAACACCACTATCAGCTTCTTCCCTAGCACGAGCTAGTCTCTGTGTTGCTCTCTCAATTTTTTGGCCGAAAATTAGCTTGCCAGTGTCTGGGTCTAGGCTTCCCCCATGAGTGTAGAACCAATTCTTCACGCGTTGAGGCCAGTTCTTCTCTATTGTTTCAGGTATGATTCCCTTGGCAGTAATCTCTGTTTCTAGGTTTTGCCACTTGGGAATAGCACTCCTATAACCACCTGATCCCATGCGATGATGGTATTGCTTCTATCGGGCATTCTGCCGATTCCTCATCACACGTTCCTCACTCTCTTGAGATGTCTTGTATTGTACGAAGTCATCCCAATGGGACTCCAACTTGACAAACGCCTTAGCATTGAAATCCGGCGTATCATTCTTCAAGATAAACTTTTTATACAATGTCTTCTTCCAACTCTGGAACAATGTTGCCATCTTCTTCATTGTCCAATCCCTCACTAGCTCCTTCAAAGCATCATCTGCTTGTAATGTGAAATGTTGAGTGATATCTCTCCAAGCTAGGTTCTTGTCACGATCAGATACAAAACTAACATTAGGAGCGGATATCTTCTGCTTCCATTCACGAGCACTAACTCGCATGTGGTCCCAATGGTTTGCCGGTGTCGGTGTTGAATTCTGATATTATGAAACGGCCCTCTAATGGCTTTTTTGGCCCTCGGACTTTCCTACTCTTGCCGGTAGTTGATGTAGATCCAGAGACCGACTACATGAGTAGAAACACAACGATTAACAACAAATATACGTACGCATGCATCTATAAGAGATGATAGATAATTGAATATACCTCGCCAGTATTTTCTTGCGCGACAATTTGTTGATCTTCAACCACCGGGATATTCAGGATATCCTCATAATCAGCAAAGTACTGACTCGTGTCATCTACATCCGCATTGGTGCCGACGTTGATAATATCCGCCATTATGTCATCATTCCAGTTATCATCCGGAGCAGCCATTTGTATCTTCAAGATAACACATAGATAGAATTACTATGGCACATAACATAAGTACATGTGATAACACATATAGAATTACTAAATCCAATTAAATATAATAACACATAATATTTCATAAGGATAAACAATAATAAGGTATAGGCTTTAGAATCGAATTAAAAACACTTTCGATCCAAAAACATGGAAATAAGTACATGTATATATACACATAGAATGATATAATTTTCTCTCTCTCTCAACACATAGAAATAAGTGCATATGTATATATCTCTAGATATGCATGTGATAACACATAGAATGTCTCTCTAGATATAATTTTCTCTCTCTCTCAACACATGGAAATAATTAAGTACATGTATATATACACATAGAAATAATTAAGTACATATATATGTATATATATAGAATCTCTCTCTAGATATGCATGTGATATAGATAGAATTACTAATAAAATATCCAAGTGATATATAGATAGAATTACTAAAATAAAATATGCATGTGATATAGAGATAGAATTACTAATAAAATATGCATGTGTCAATTACTAAAACAAAATTAAATCTAACATATATATAGAGAGATAGAATATAATTACTAAATCCAATTAAATAAAATAACACACATATATCTAGATAGAATTAATTACTAAATCTAATTAAACCTAACATATATACATAGATAGAATTACTAAATCAAAATTAAATCTAACACATATATAGAGAGAGATAGAATAATAATTACTAAATATATCAAAAACTATAATAAAAACTATCTAAAAAACTATCTAAATAAAGTACTAATTAAATTTTAATACATTTAAATCTAATTAACATATATCAAAAACTATCTAAAAAACTAACTAAAAAACTAAGAATAAACTACTAATTAAATTTTAATACATTTTAATCTAACATATATATCAAAAACTATCTAAAAAACTATCTAAAAACTATCTAAATAACTATCTAAAAAACTATCTAAAAAATATGGCCGAGAGCAGCTAGCTAGCAGGCTAGCTGGGGCGGATGGCGGGCGTGCTGGCCGGCCACGGGGCCGAGCTGAGCACCTTGCGCGAGGACGACGTACGGCGGAGACGAGCTCGACGGCCGCCGGGTGGGGCTCGACGACGAGGCCGGGCGGGGGTAGACGACGGCGGCGGCACGGTAGAGACGAGCTCGACGGCCGGGCGCGGCAGAGACGAGATCAACGTGTAGATCAAAAAGTAGAAGATGAACAGAACAGGAACCGTTCGATATATATAGGCCGGGACCCTTTAGTCCCGGCTGGTAACACCAGCCGGGACTAAACGTCATTTAGTCCCGGCTGGTAAGCCGAACCGGGACTAAAGGTCCAACTCTTTAGTCCCGGCTCGGCTTACCAGCCGGGACTAAAGGATCTTTAGTCCCGGCTGGTGTTACCAGCCAGGACTAAAGATATTTTTGGGCGGGCAATTCCGCCCACCCTTTAGTCCCGGTTCCTGGCCTGGGCCGGGACTGAAGGCCTGAAAATTTTGGTAGCCCGCCAGAGTAATTGGAAAGGCCTAGGATTTTGATTTTGTTCTCCTTGTTTAATACTAGGTTAATCAATTAATTCTATAGCAACTTCAATACTTTGCAATATTTATTTTAAAAAATACTATTGATTAACTAATTATTTATTGTAAATAGGAAAATTTTGTAACCTAAAGTTTTTAATTTCTTTTATGAATATAGAATATAAATGTTACTAATACTAAGTATTTTGTTAATGCAAAAATATATTTGTAACTTAAAATTAATAAAACTAATATTATTCGATAGGAAATTTATTATCACATTATTGTAACGTCAATGTTTCAATTTTTTCTCGGTTTTTGACCAAAATGATAGGAAATTTTTTTTGAACCTATAAAAATAAAGAAAATATAATATTTCTGTTCTACAACTTTTTCAAATGAAAAAATGGCCTATATAAGGATTGTAGATCTTGATGAGTTGAACAAACTTAATATTCAAAACTTTTCAATTTGAGACAATCTAGGGTTCCGAAAACTAGTTTGTAGGCGTCGAAATTTAAAAATCACAAATTTGAACTATCTAAACTTTCTCAAATGGAAAGTTGACCAAAACAACAATTGTATATCTTGATGAGATGAACAAACTTGGTATTCAAAACTTTTCAATTTGAGAAAATCTAGGGTTCTGAAAACTAGTTTGTAAGCGTCGAAATTTAAAATTCACAAATTTGAATTGTCCAAACTTTCTCAAATGGAAAGTTGACCAAATCAACAATTGTAGATCTTGATGATTTTAACAAACTTGGTATTCAAAACTTTTCAATTTGAAGTCATTTAGAGTTCATAATACTAGAGTCAAAGTGTTGTTTTTTCATTTGACCAAATTTGACTTGGTCAAACTTGCTCAAATGAGACACTAAATGACCTCAGATGAAAAAACTCTGAATACCAAATTTGATCATCTCAGCAAGATCTACAATTTTTACATATCTTATTTTCCTTTTTGAGAAAGTTTTATCAAACACTAGTCACAAATTCTTGAATCTCATATAGACTTTCTAAAACTATGTCACACACTTGTGAAATTTGAACTACATTTTGTTCAAACTTTCTCAAATGAAAAAATGGCCTATATAAGGATTGTAGATCTCGATGAGATGAACAAACTTGGTATTCAAAACTTTTCAATTTGAGACAATCTAGGGTTCCGAAAACTAGTTTGTAGATGTCGAAATTTAAAATTCATAAATTTGAACCGTCCAAACGTTCTCAAATGGAAAGTTGACCAAAACAACAATTGTAGATCTTGATGAGTTTAACAAACTTGGTATTCAAAACTTTTCAATTTGAAGTCATTTAGAGTTCATAATACTAGAGTCAAAGTGTTGTTTTTTCATTTGACCAAATTTGACTTGGTCAAACTTGCTCAAATGAGACACTAAATGACCTTAGATGAAAAAACTCTGAATACCAAGTTTGATCATCTCATCAAGATCTACAATTGTTACATAGCTCATTTTCTCATTTGAGAAAGTTTTATCAAACACTAGTCATAAATTCTTGAATCTCATATGGACTTTCTAAAACTATGTCACACTTGTGAAATTTGAAACATATATTAAACATATTACAATGTGATGTCATAACACATTACATAATATCCATCTCTAAAACATAATATATTAAACATGCATCGTTGTATCATGCGGGCACAACAGTGAATTTCGTCTTGACATATGACCCTTGGTTACGATCTTGTCGTAACCATGGAGTGTCTTCATCATTTAACATGATGCTTGGATCTTTCTTCACTATGAAGGGTGGAATTCGGACATTTCTTTCATAATCTTCTGACATGTCTGACTTGTCTTCAATTCCCACTATATTTATTTTCCCAGAAAGAACTATGTGGCGCTTTGGCTCATTGATCATTGAGTTGATGTCTTTGTTTTTTCCTCTCTTTGATTTTGTAGACATGTATTTCACATAGAACACCTGACTCACATCGGCAGCAAGGACGAATGGTTCGTCTTTGTACCCAATATCGTTGAGGTCAACTGTTGTCATTCCATACTATTTGTCGACTGTTACCCCTCCTCCGGTCAGCTTCACCCATTGGCACCGGAACAAAGGGACTTTAAAATTAGGTGCATAGTCTAGTTCATATATCTCTTCTATGCGGCCATAATATGTTTGTATATTCCTATTTGGATCTGTGCCATCTATGCGAACACCACTATTTTGATTGGTGCTCCTTTTATCTTGGGCAACTGTGTAAAATGTATTCCCATTTATCTCGTACCCTTGGTACGTGAGGATATGCCACGACGGTTGCCTAGCCAACAAATACAGTTGCTCATCAATATTGTCATCGCCTTGACATTCTTTTCGCAACCAACCACTAAAACTTTCCATGTGCTGACGCCTAATCCAAGCTTCAGTCTTCCCTGGAAACTTGGATCGTAAGAACTCCTTATGTGTCTCGATGTACGGATTCACCAATGACGAGTTCTAAAGAACTGTGTAGTGTGCTTTATTGAAATAATCGTCTTCCATGCCAATATATGTTTTCTTCCCTAAAGTTCCTTTACCACTGAGTCTCCCCTCGTGTCGCGATTCGGGAACGCCAATCGGGGCAAGGTCAGGAATAAAGTCAACACAGAACTCAATGACCTCCTCTGTTCCATAGCCCTAGGCGATGCTTCCTTCAGGCTTAGAACGGACTTTCACATATTTCTTCAAGACTCCCATAAACCTCTCGAAGGGGAACATGTTATGTAAGAACACAGGTCCAAGAATACTAATCTCCTTCACCAAATGAACAAGGAGGTGTGTCATAATATTAAAGAAGGATGGAGGGAACACCAACTCAAAGCTGACAAGACATTGAATCACATCATTCTATAGAGTAGCTAGTTCCACTGGATTGATTGCCTTCTGAGAAATTGCATTGAGGAATGCACATAGCTTCACGGTGGCTAGACGTACATGTGGAGGTAGAATTCCTCTTAAAGCAACTGGAAGCAATTGCGTCATAAGCATGTGGCAGTCGTGGGACTTTAAGTTTAGGAATTTCTTCTCTAGCACATTTATTATACCCTTTATATTGGAGGAGAATCCTGATGGGACCTTGATGCTGCTTAGACATTCGAACATGCTGTCCCTCTCTTCTTTGCTAAGCGTGTAGCTAGCAGGACTTAAGTAATGATGTCCATAATCTGTCTTCTCTAGATGAAGGTTGTCTCGTTCTTTCATGCCCTGCAAGTCCTGGCGTGCTTCAAGTGAATCCTTTGGCTTCCCATACACACTCATGAATCCTAACAGGTTCACACAAAGATTCTTTGTCAGGTGCATCACGTCGATTGCGTTGCGGACCTCTAGGACTTGCCAATAGGGTAGCTCCCAAAAGATGGACTTCTTCTTCCACATGGGTGCGTGTCCCTTAGCATCTTTGGGATCAGATTCGTTGCCTTGTCCCTTTCCAAATACTACTTTCACATCCTTGACCATTGCGAGTACATCTTCCCCGGTTCGGTTATGAGGCTTCTTCCGGTGGTCTGGCTTACCTTTAAAATACTTCCCTTTCTTTCTTACTTGGTGATTCAAAGGAAGGAATCGACGATGGCCAAGGTACACGACCTTTCGACATCTTTTCAAATATATACTGTCAAGGTCATCAAAACAATGTGTGCATGCATTATATCCTTTGTTTGTCTGACCTGAAAGATTACTTAAAGTAGGCCAATCATTGATTGTTACGAACAACATTGCTCGTAGGTCAAAGTGTTCTTGTTTGTACTCATCCCAGACACGTACACCTGGTTTGTTCCATAAAACTAGAAGTTCTTCAACTAATGGCTTCAGATAGACATCAATGTCGTTGCTAGGTTGCCTCAGACCTTGGATGAGGATCGGCATCATAATGAACTTCCGCTTCATGCATAACCATGGAGGAAGGTTGTAGATACATAGAGTAACTAGTCAAGTGCTATGACTAGTGCTCTGCTCTCCAAAAGGATTCATACCATCTGTACTTAAGGCGAACCTTAAGTTTCTAGCCTCATTTGCAAACTCTAGAAATTCCCTGTCTATCGCTCTCCACTGGGACCCATCAGCTGGGTGTCTCAATATATTGTCTACCTTACGGTCTTCTTTATGCCACCGCAACAACTTTGCATGGTCTTTATTTCTGAACAAACGTTTTAAGCATGGTATTATAGGAGCATACCACATAACCTTGGCAGGGATTTTCTTTCTAGGACATTGTTCACCCTCGACATTACCACGATCATCGCGCCTAATCTTATACCGCGCTGCTTTACATACCGGGCATTCATCCAAATTCTCGTATTCATTGCCATGGTAGAGGATGCAGTCATTAGGACATGCATGTATCTTCTGGATTTTTAATCCCAAAGGGCAGACAATCTTTTTTGCTTCGTACGTAGTGATGGGCAATTAATTTGGCTTCGAAAGCATCTTCTTTATGAGGTTCAATAAATTCCCAAATGCGTTGTCGGATACACCATTCTTTGCCTTCCACTGTAGCAATTCCAGTGTTGTACCCAACTTTTTTTGCCCCTCTTCGGCCGTCGGGTATAGCAACTTCCTATGATCCTCAAGCATGCGCTCGAACTTAACTTTATCTTTTTCACTTTCGCATTCTTGTTGTGCATCACGAATGGCATCGCCAAGAGCATCACCGAGATCATCTTCTGCCGCTACCTCTTCTTCATCTCCCCCCATTGTAGTATCATCAAAGGCACCATACTGAGCAATAATGTCATCAATGTCTAAATCTTCTCCTTCACCTTCTTCCATCATGACCCCGCTTTCTCCATGCTTAGTCCAACATATATAGTTTGACATGAAACCTGACTTAAGCAAATGTGAATGAAGACTCATTGAGCTTGAATATTCCTTTAAATTCTTACATAGGGCACATGGACAGCACATGAAACCATCCCGCTTATTTGCCTCGGCCACACCTAAGAAATAGTGCAAGCCCTCAATAAAGTCTTGGGAGCGGCGATCGGCATTGTACATCCAATGGCGTGACATAATCTGTATTACACGACAAATTATAAAAACCTTGAACATAATTTAGTATTTTATTACACAACATAAATGACACACACACGGTTGATTAATTAACTAAGCCTGGCTACAACGTAAGCAATCCCAACTATCACTAAACAAACTAAAACTACAATGCACTTCAGTAACATAATTATTTCATGACCGTACGCAACTAAAACAGACAAATCATTCGTCTGTTGAATATCAATAAGCTTCTCCTGCTGGCTCACTGCCTTATTATCAGCAGCCGCTACCTCAAGCGCACCCGAATTCTGCACGTATGTAGCATAATCTTCCTCCCAGTACCAACCATCGCATCCATTGCCCTCCCACGGAAATTAAAGCCAAAAAAATATTTAGTAAAAAATATTCAAGAAAAGCAGGTCAATTAGCTATAATAATCAAATGCGTAAGAAACTCACATCGCGATCCGGGCACTTGTAGAAAACACGACCCTTGTTGGGTCCCTGTCTCTTGACTCGGTACTCTATCACAATCTTCTGCTTACACTTGCCGCAGATAGTGAGAGGGAGTTCTGGCCACAGCCGTTTCGCAATCGAACGAGAGGCCGAGGATCCGGTACCAGTTGTCATTTACTTTCTATACTTATTTTTGCAAACTAGTGTAAATTTCACATTTTCTAAAATAATATATTTAAACTAAACTAAAATTATTTATTTATCTAACTAAACCATGAAATATGTACTATGTATAATAGTAAAATACCAAACTATCAAGTGATTTTACTATTGTAAATCATCATGTGATTTTGAGCTAAAAATAACATAGAAATCATAATCAAATCCACCATATCAAGTTACTTTCTATACTTATTTTTGCAAACTATTGTAAATTTCTCATTTCTAAAGTAATATATTAAAAAAAATAAAAATATTTATTTATCTAACTAAACCATGAAATGTACTACATATACTAGCAATACTAAACTATCAAGTGATTTTGATGAACTAATTTAACTTTTGTTTATCCAAATATATTTGCAAATCATCATGTGATTTTGAGCTAAAAATAACATAAAATCATAATAAAGTCCAACATATAAAGTTACACATGCATCTACATCGCAAAATGAGATAAGCTACTGATAAAACATAAGAGGATTAAGTTTGTTACCTCCAAAATCGAAGAGCAACACCAATGGAGGGGGAGAGAGCAAGAACAATAGCAAGCTGAAGAACAGAGGCAGTGAGTTTAAATGGAATGGCTCGGGCTCGGGGAGGAAGAAATGAGCTGGTCTATAGGCCGGGATAATTAGTCCCGGTTAGGGGCCAAACCAGGACTAAAGATTAATATTTATTTCCGGGGCATCACCCAAACCGGGACTAAAAGCTTTAGTCCCGGCTGGTATTACCAACCGGGACTAAATGTTTACCTTTAGTCCCGGTTGGTAATACCAGCCGGGACTAAAGATCCCTGCCCCGTGGACGACCGTTGGGCAGAAACCTTTAGTCCCGGGGGTAAAAAATGCCGAGGCTAATGCCAAATTGGGACATCGTTCTAAAATCTGTTCTCTAGTAGTGTACGTTCATCCATTGGGGTCGGTCGACATCAACGGGTTCCAGCCGGCTTCTTGTACGTAGTAAATTTTCACCACCGTAGACCCCCAGTAAAAAAAACTGCGACCCCGGCAGCCTGCTAGTCCAGCATGGTAGCTCCGTCCGGCCCATTGACTAATTCTACACGCACATGCAACAATTATGCAAGGAGCTTGCAGCACGTGCAGGCTAATAAGCCCACCCTGAAGGCCTATTTTTCACTTTATGAACCCTACGTCCGAGTCTACAGGCATCAACCCAAAAGTCAAAACGTCGCATCCGAGTCTCCGATGGTAACTCACCCTTTCCCATTCAAATCCACCTGCATCTGGTGGCCACGACGATCGACAGGTCGTGACTCGCCAGGGTCGATCGGCGCCCGGTTTATGCCGGTGATATCGCGATATGCTCTCTGATCCTTACTCTCAAGCACCTGGAGGAGGTACATCAAATAACTTGATTCTACAATTGATAACTATAATGATCTATTTTGTCGATTTATCACATTGATGTCTCTTGTCTGCACTTTATTGATTTATCAAGTCTAAATTGTAAGGTCTTTGGGTAATTGGGTTTTCTTTTATCTTTCAGTTATATAATCTAAAGTTCTAAAATCTTAATTCAGAGATATAGGATTCTATTGTTTGTGTTGTAGCAAAGAAACGTGCTATTTCATTCTACATTCTATCAAGATGCACATTTGGAACGATTCTTGAAAAGAAAATTACCCCCACCCAATAATAACTAAAAAATGATGGAGATATTTCAAGAGCAAGAAGAGATGGCACTGCATCAAATACAAATCATACTTTCTAGCCACAATTCCAATCGATGATTGGGATTATTTTGCTATAATGCTATGTTACATTTGTTGATATTATGTATGGTATTGTATTATCGCAACCTTAATGTTAGCACTATGGGTTTGTGCTGACCCCAACGACAATTAATCCTGGCTTCGCCCCTGGTAGAGTCTTACCGCCTGTGACCGGAAGGTCCCGGGTTCGAGTCGCGGTCTCCTCGTATTGCACAGGCGAGGGTAAAGCTTGCCACTGACATCCTTCCCCATACCCCGCACAGAGCGGAAGCTCTCTACACTGGGTACACCCTTTATATATAGAGAGAGAGTTTTAGAACTCAGTTTCGCACACCAGACATTGAAGAGAAGGGGTGTGGGAATACCTGGTAGGCACTCTTCGCCGGCGAAGAGATCGGCAAAGACCTTGGCACCTGGCATGGCGAATGCCGCGGTAGCCCACCCAGTCGAGAGAGAGAGAGAGAGAGAGAGATAGAGATATATAGAGAGAGAGAGCACGCGGTGTGAAAATGACGGATGCAGCGGCGGCGGCTGCCGGAACCTGAACTGGGAAGAGGGGGGATCGATCTGGACTGAGGCACTGTAGGCTGTGCGAGCCAGGCGGCGGTGAGCGGACGAGGGGAACGCGAGGAGGCAAGACGGAAACCAAAACGAGGGAGGGGCAGGACAGTTGGGGGATGGATTTTTTAGCCTTTTCCTGTGTGCCATTACGAAAGATGCTCTGGGCCTACAGGCCACTAAAAAGTTCAAACGCACCCAAGCCATTCCGTCTGCCTCCCGTCTGGTTTTTGCCGTTTAATAGCCCTGACGTGTGGGTCCAGTCAGAGAAAACGTCCAAAATGCCCTTGTCTCTGCTATCTCTTCTCTCTCCTATGGCCGACAAGCACTGCAACACGAGGTCTCTCTTCTCTCTCCCGTGGCCGGCAAGCAACCACTCATCCGCCGCCGCGCCACCGATTCCGCCGACGAGCTGCTGCCGGAGCAACCGTCGCGCCCCTGCCTGTGTGAGCGGCCCGCCCACCACAGGCCCTTGCTGGTGCAGCCAAGCGCGCCCGCGAGGCCTGGCGGGTCCTAGCGAGGCCGAGCGAAATCGGCCCGGCTGTCGCCCTCCTCTGCTTTGTGTCAATTGGGGAAGAAGAGAGGGAAGAACGGCGTGGAGAGGCAGTGTGGAGCTGGGAGATCGAGGGTGAGGCCAGCTGGGGTGGAGGACAACCGGCGATGGGAGGGTGCGCCGCGAGATGCCAAGCGTCCGGCGGCCATGGCGCAAGTGCCTGGCAGACCTCGACGGTCCTGGCCTTTGCGATGGCAAGCAGGGGACCAAGAAGATGACACGAGGGCAATGGTGATGGCTGCTAGTCATAGGGGAGGTGCGTGCGTGGCAGAGGTGGAGGAACTGGCAGCGGCAAGCTCGGCCCGCCCGGCAATGGCGCCGGCGCCGCGCCCTGCGCATCTGAGTGGGAGCGCGTGAGGAAGGGAGAGCCGTAGTGCACGGACGCCACCATACCACCCCCGTCCGGCGCTCGACACCGCCGCGCCTTCCTCTTCGTCGAGCCACGACCCCTCGGACGCGCCTCGCCTCTCGGAGCTACGACCGCGCCACCATGACGCCGTGCTCAGCTTCATCCACGTCGAGCCACGGACGCCATCGAGCACGCCACCGCGAGGAACAAGGAACACGCGGCGGCGGCCGTGACCCGCCACCGGACACGCTCCCCCACACACCCCCACGCGCCCTGCCGTCGGCGAGCAGAGCTCGCAGCGAACGCCCGTGAGCTCCGTGATCTCCTCGCCGTCGCCGCGCTTCCCTTCGCCAAGTAGGACGCCGCGCCTGGGGAAGCCACCTGCCGTCCGCCGGGATCTAGGCTGGGAGAGCTATCGTGCCCTCCAACCTCCACCGAGCGTCGCACGGCGCGCTGCCCCAAGACCGCGGGCGTTCGCTAGAGCCCAAGCCCGCGAGCGCAGCACGACCATGGCGTAGTCGGCCGCGGCTGCGGAGGGCCCTCGCATCGCAGGCATGGAACTCCGGGTTGCGGCGCGCGGTCCGCCAGTGGCTCGGGACGGGGTGGCGCGGCTCAACGCCGGTGAGGCGGTAACGGAGGCGGCGAGGTGGAGGACGCGCAGTCCTGCTGCTTCCAAAGCTCCCCGTCAGGCCTCACCGTCGCCATTGCGAGCGAGCCCACCGCCGGAGTGGAGGTAGTTGAGGAACACGGCGATGGGACACGAGGATATTTTGGATTTTTTTCACCTTTGTTTGACAGCGTTAGAGGTAAAAGTGGACGGAATGGCTTGGGAGACAAAAAAAAAAAGTAAAGTATCATGGCATCAGGGAACGCTTGAACTTTTTAATGGGCTGTAGGCCTGGAGCATCTTTAATAATGACGCACAGTGAAAATGCTCGTTTTTTAGGCTATATGTGGATGAGTTCCGTGCCATACAATTTTCGTGAGATAAGCTCACGTAACAGTGTTGGGTCCAGTACACAGACGTATATATATGCTGATGCTCATACAGATTTTTTTCGTATGGCATGAAATACCATAGTTAGTTCTCCTTTCTCTCTCACTTACAAGTGGGACCATGTCTCATCCCCCTCCTTCCCTCCTCCCCCATCCATCTTCTCCTTCCTCTCCCTCTCTTGTTCTCCCATGGCGAGCAGGTGAAGCTAGGAGCAGCAAGGAGGGGCACCCTACCAGGACGTGCCGTCTGGAGACGGTTCGGCCAGCACGCTCACCCACGCTCGCTGGCATGCCCCTACCCGCCCCGCCCCTCCATCGATCTGCACGTCCCGGAGATGGTCCTAGGCTCCTAGCTCATCGGCGCGCCCCTGTCCGCCCGGAGCCTGTCCTACTACCCATATGCACCTCGTCGAAGATGGCACTCGCTCACTGACGCACCCTTGTACTCCCGGAGCTTGCCTAGCTAGAGCTCGGCCCACCACGCCCCATATGTGCCTCGCCGGAGATGACCTCGCCGACCGGTGTGTCCTGTCCGCACGGAGCTCACCTTGCCGGAGCTTCGTTCCTGTAGTGGGCACAGTTGCTAGCGGGTGGCAAATCTACTCACCCATCGCAGCCGCCACAAAGGAGCTCGGACAGAGGACTCCCCCTGTGTAGGCTTGGCACGGAGGAGCTCGGTCAGAAGAGGAGTTCGCCCAGTGCGACCAGCATGGCAGCATGGAGGAGCTCGCCAAGCACTCACTGGAGATGGAGCTTGTGCTTGTTGCCATTATCCACGGTGTCGTGGGGGCACTGGCGGATGGACGAAGAAGAAAGGGAGCAGAGGATGACACGTGGGTACTCTAGGTCAGTGAGCAGAGAGACAGAGAAATGGCACAAGTATTTTAGATAACTAGATAACACCCCACGCGTGATGCAGGAATTTTGTAGTATTATATAAATGGAGGATTCATGGAGAAATAGTGAAACCTGAAAAAAAATATGCACATGTTTATTTACAGTCTCTATATGGGATTCCGAGCATCTACGATGACCGTATGCTGTTCCTTCGGCCATTCATGCAGCGTCCTGACTCGGACTACATGGACGAACATGAAGAAAGATGATGTGTTATCGCTGAGAGTTTTAGACCGGTGCATTCGGGATAAGTAGGCAAGAAACCTGCAGAGTGGCCATCGATCTGTTCACGGAAGGTTTCCTCCAGACTTGATCCTAACACGAACAGCTTATCAGAGAATCAATTTTAATATGATTAAGATTTTCTGATAAGCTACGGTCTAAAAAATCTGTAGTGTTCAAAATTTAGATGTTTAGCAGTCCTGATTATTGTCCCATGAATTCTTTGTCCTGAGTGTAAAATAACTTATATTTCCTAGGTCGGTAATAGATTATTTGTTGATCAAATATTAGCTACAAACCTTCAAAAAAATATTAGCTAAAAGCAATTATGGTAATATTTTTCTAATTTCTTATTACACCACATAACATAAATAGAATTTGGATAGAAGTTCAAATGAATAAATTCACGTAGCTACGTTAACTTATATATAAGAGGCCACCTGTAATAAAAAAATCGACCTCCCAACTGTCGGCTCTGACCATCAATCTTGGGGCCGGATTAATTGGCTACCAAAATTTCTCATACCAAAAATTTTATAAGAAAAAGTTACCAAAACTTGGACAAAAATATTTGGTATACTAATTGTGAGGGTATTGGTAAATTTTGATACCAAACCAAATGGTTGTCAAAATTTTGGCTTGCTTAAGTTTTGGCAACGACCAAATTTTGGCAACCAACTAATCAGGCTCTTCATTCTCCAAGGCCGCAGCGACACGTTCTCCGTCCCTAACCATTGTTGTGCGACTTCTAATGATGAAGGACCTCTCACCGCAGCTTCATCGACCTCCCCTGCGGGCAGCGACAACTCCAATTTTAGGCGGCGCCGGCGTCGAGGAAGGAGGCCTGACTCTTGTAGACAATGGATTCCGTAGCTTCATTGATCTCCTCTGTAGGCTTGCAGGGTCAAGCGGGGTGGCCTGCTTAGCGGTTGGCCAGTGGGAATGGACGGACTGCCGATCGAGCAGGAGCCAGCGGCCGGGACTGGGCGGTCGGGTGAGCGGCTGGCAGGGCGACTGAGTGCGTGGTCGCGTGGAGCAAGGGAGCCAAGAATTCAGAGTAAAAGAATGGCCTCTCAGTTGCCACGTAGTTGCAGGTGAGGAGAATTTTCTAAGAGCAAGGATAATAATACACCCGTCTGCTGGCTCAACTCACTCATATAGTAGTTCCATCTTCACTGTTAATACATGGCTCCACTTATTTGTCTTACAAAGGTTTTTGCTTTTTGTGTCTAAGCTGGTTGTAAGCTTACGGTCCGCTTCTCCTCTCTCTCATCTCCTCTCTCCTTCACTTCAACATTTAGCCTGCTTACGACCTTTTTTTATATTTGCTCTAAGGAAGATTGGACTGGGCATGTCGTAGGCATTTCAAATCATGATGCATACGTGATAGCTAGTGACGTTTCAATTCCTGGTGATGCATGCGTGATAGCTAGCGGGGGAGGGCAGAAGGCACGATCGGTGGAGCTCGGAGGAGAAACGAAAGCGACAGGAAGACCGAGAGTATGCCGCAGCGGTGAGCAACGGATGGATGAAATTTCATGACATGGCTTCATGAGAAGCTAGGAAAATCACCTAGTGGGGATCTCGTATTTAGTTATAGAAGATAGAAGATATGAAAATACAGTGGCTTGTTGCCTGCAGGTGGTCCTGGTATGGTTTCAGTAGTAGAAAATGGCACGAATAAGGTACAGAAAAAATTATATTGGCAAATTTCTAAATAGACAAATATATCTCAAAAGCACGGAAATTGTAATAGCATGGATCCAAATAACCTCTTTTTATGTGCTACTCCAATGTTCCAAATTGAGCTTGAGAGGAACGCGCAATTAAAACAGTTAAAGCCTACTTATCCAGGTACATCTATAAAGACCACATGAGCCACGTACATTGTTTTTTGTTTTTATTCTAATGACAAACCAAAAGTCTAGCTTGACTCGCTTGCTATCTTGAGTCAGCTCATGATCAGGGAGAAAGAAAAAACATGCAGAATCAACAATGGAGCATGGTCAAATTACCAACACAATTTTAGAGAAGAATAGAAGGAGAAAACTAATATGGATCAATATAAATCCATATATGCACTTACACCAAGTGATGAAGCGTTGTGTACGTGTTGCTCGTGATAGACTTGGTTAGGGTTGAGAGTCGGGATAGTGCTAGATTTCAATATCTAGCGGTGGATTGGATCTCAATAGACGATGAATTAATGAATGTGCGTACACTACCCCCATCAGGTCTGGCTAAGCTGGTGGTGGATTTCAGACTTCCCGGCGTTGACATGGTAGTGTTCGATGGCTACCACCTGAGGCCCCGCAGCGGCAGTGGCAAGCCATTCAGGACAATCGAGGAACAATACGGGGAGGACGGTGGAGAGAATCCAGCAATCTTGAGCGGCGATAGGCGTCTTTGTCCTATATAAGGGGTAGCGGGCAGCAACCTAATTAACTTGGTTTCCACCTTGTCTTCCTCCGTATATTATCGCCAGGTGGGGCAAGTAGTGGACGCGCTCCAAGGCAAATCTCTCCATGAACCCACACGCCAAGGCTGGCTCCCACATTTGCAATGCCTCGCTCGTTGGGCTCGAGCCTGACTATCGGGAGCTTCCTCTGACCCACGCATGCATGCGGATACCTGTCACGTACTTTGGTCCCATGCCTATTCTGTTGACCTACATCCATGGGCAATGGATAGGGAGAGAGAGAGAGGCACTACTACACTTAGCCACTGTAGGGGCGGCTGTGGCAGAACCGACCAATTTATAAGAGCACGAGTACAACGGCAACCACCGCAGCGATCGCACTATCATACTTGAACCCATATAAACCCGGTAGTCCGTCAAGTATTATAAAGGATCTCGAATAATCCAACATGCAACCAAGATCGTACATGATTCAACATACGAGCCACATATTACATAAGTTCACCATAGTTCAACATACATCGGAGTACGAAAAGAGTTATTACAATACCAAGTTCAAATACAGTAGTAGCGGAAGCAAAGATAGTTTTTAAACTAACATCTCATACCATTGTTCAAATACTTGCTAGATTATGATCACATTCCACAAAAGCATCGTAGATTAGATGTATAGAAGCGCCTTGCCCATGGCCTACTCATCGTCCACAGCGGGACAAAAACAGTTCTTACAATATCCATGATATACCGTGTTATCTACAACAAGTGGGAAATAAACCCTGAGTACAAGAAGGTACTCAGCTTGACTTAACCATCATAAACAAAAAATAAAGTGACTCCAAGGATCATGCAAGGCTTTATAAGTGGAGCTAGCTTGACAACATTTTACATAAAAAGCCTCTAGTTGAGCTATACATTTTATAATTCGGTGCCAAGTTGATTGTAGCTATTCATCTCTATATTAGCATCTAACCTGTGCTAAACATGTGATGTATGATTATATAGCATAACAATAATAATCATAGCTGGTGTAACATTCCCATGTTCATCATAACCATCAAATTCCATAGTTTAATTACTACGATGTTAGGACTAGTCGAGTTTCTCACTATCCGGGATAGACGGCTATTCGAATCAATTGCAACCAGCTGGGCAGTTATTCCTAACACAAACCCACACTTCCCCGTTAGGGTGGCGTCGGGCCACCTTTGGTACAACTCAAGTGCACATTTCGCGGGTTCGATCAGCGTCGCACCCTCAGGGACACTACCAGATGCCAGGTCGATCAAGACTCTAACCTGCCCTTAGCCTTACGCCGGCTCCCCGCACAACCTTACTACCTCCAGTGTGCGCACTCTAACAGAACGAGGCCCGGCCTGAGTTGAGCCACTCGGCTTCACGGTCAGAACAAGTTATCCAGCCAGCTAAGTGAGAGGCATGCGTTCAATCTCGACAAAAGCTTCAACAATGGCACGGTCCTTAATCGACACATGCGGAATCACATGAGTCAACCTACACATAGACTCCACCCGGCCTCCAGTTACATTATCCCATGGTTCTTTTTCCACGATAGCAAATATAGCCAACCGTGCTCTGGTATCCACCTATATCTCGCAGGTGACAGGAAATCACCCGACTTCTACCGGTCTAAACATGGCTAAGCACATATTTGATCCTGGACCTACACAGAGTTTAAGGTATATTTCTGGACAAGGTAGTTATATACATCAAGTGTTTCCAATCAACTCCTATAACCTAATCGATCAAACATAAAGGATGGAAGTGACATTTATAAAAACATAGGAGGCTTAGAATGCTCTGGGGCTTGCCTTTTAAAAAAGAGATGGGCTTATGATCTGGGCACTCCGGTAACTCTTCTGGGACCTGCTCTTCACCTTCTAGAGCTCCTTGCTGCGGTGCCTCCTGGTCCTCTTGGTCTACAGCCTCGAATTCCAATAGCGTGATTCCTTCCGGTGATCCTATATGCATGAGCGCAAAATAAGATACAAGAATGCATAGGTAGTGATATGAATGATATGGTGTGATGCATAAACATAAATGTCCTTAACAACAAGGTACTAAGGTGATAGCAAGATTAATTGTATTTTACTGAGTAAGTGTATATCTCTTCTCAAGTAAATAATCAAACATCCATCTAAAGCATTTTCTGGATTGTAAGATAACGCCACTTGTATTGACCTTAATGGGAGTTTTACACATTCAAATAATATGATCTTTGGACTTTCTAGAAATCTTATAAAATTATCTACAACTTTCTTATAATCATCATAATGTGATTCAATAGTTAGCTAGGTTTAATTCAATCATTCATATATGTCTAGAGAATAAGCAACTCTGCTAGCAGACTTCTAGAAGCTATAACTCTCAAACCCTTTAGCCTATAACTATGAAATTTTAGGAAAATACAGATGAGTAAGTTATCTATAATTTCGTTATCAACAAGTTTCACAGAAGAGATCATTATCATCACAAAATTATCGCCACAACAGAAACTACACATGCAACCATCTAGTTGAATTATAGAGCAATAATTAACTAGCTGCCTATAACTAATTAACTTTGAGCATAACTACCAATACCAACAAACCATATGCATTATATGCACGGTAGAAAACATCATGGTTATGCCCAATAATTTATTTACATGCATTTATTAATTTCCTTATATAATAAGGTGATTTAAAGGGTAAATATTTCTAGTGCTCAATAAATTCTGATAAAATTACAGTAGCCTACATATGACCCAATAGTCTATTGCACAAATTTCATTTCATTTGGATAAGTATAGTCACCTCTACAAAAATAACAAGTTGCATAGGCTTATTTTAGCAAAAATAGTTTAGCCTAATGAAAAGTGTCAAACAACAGATGTCATATTTTTCTTACTTTACTTTTATCACAAGAACACTGTGTAAAAATTTACATAGTCAAAATTTATGTATATCTGCCCCAATTAATTTCACCAGAAACTTGCAATTATTCTAGGTTAAATAGTAAGACCATATTTCAAATATGCCTACTTTTGGTTTAGTATTTTTCCTATCTAGATAATGTCAACACAAGACCAACAAAATTGGAATCACATTTTTAGCATTTCTCTAGCTCAAGTTATGCATTTTACAAGATAGAAACTAATTTAAAAGCACATATCTAACTTGATTTAATTCCCTAAAAAAATGCTCCAAATAGTAGGTTTCATATTTTTATCAAATAGTACACTTTGTGATGAATCCAACAAAATTTGGTTCACTCAATTTGGTCATTCCTAGCTCTAGTTATGAATTTTTGAAGTTTGCAACAAAATCTAGAAACATAAATAAAGAAAAATCCAAAACCCTGACTGACAGTTGGGCCCCGTGGGTCAACAGGCCCACGCGTCAGCAAGAAAGAGCAGGTCACGGCGGTTGACCGGCCATAGCTCATCGACGGTGAGCTCATCGGTGGCGAGGTCACCGGCGTCGTGTTCCCCAATCTCTCGCGCATCGACTGGTACGCTCGGTTGGCCCAGCGGATCACTGGAGCTACCTCGCCGGCGACCATGGCAGCACAGCGGAGGTGCTCGGTGGCGCACTGGCCGACTCAGGCAACGATGGGCTAGGGCGAGCTCGACTATGGCTTCATGGTGACCTAGCGGGCGTGGATTAGGGTTAGTAGCGGCGTCAAAGGGGCATGGCCGCGTGCATGGCAGCACGAGCATGGCGACGGTGAGGTCACCGTTCTGACAAAATGGCGGTCGGTGATGGGTCTACGTCAAGAGATAAGTTGCTAGGGTTCACGGCGGCGCTAGAACACGTGCTAGAGGGGGATGACAGGGACTGGTTAGGGACGACCGTGGTGAGCTCGTGCTCGTGGCCATGGTGGACGCGCTAGAGGGGTGTCTTTGAGTAGGTTCTTTTCCACAACACTGATCTTCTTAGGAAAGTCCATGAATAGCTGCATTTCAACATAGTTATTGTACTGATCAACATCGTGCACGCTATCAACTCCGATAATACTTTGTTTCTCAGAGACAACCATGTGCTTTATCTTCTTCTTTGGGGCAAGGTTAGTATGCGGGTTAGGTAAATAGAAAACCTGTGTGACACGTGAAGCGAGCACCCAAGGGTCATCTTGGTAGCCTAGATTATCAAGGTGCACAACTGTCAACCTGATCTCGTTGACTTGGTGTTGTTTGATCCAGTAGCATCAAAACAGGGCTATCTGTATACTCATTCCATAGTCAAGTTCCCATATATCATCATTGATGCCAAGGAATGGGATCTTTTGCCCCACTCTATCAAGAGCTTCTATTCAAATGCCACTGTTTTGGTTCACACATGTACGATCCTTTGCATGGGTATAGTACATGTACCCATTGATGTCATAAGCTTTCCATGATGTCACTTGTCTCGATGAGCCCGCCACCAACCTTTTGATGGTAATATCATCTCTGGTTTCTCCATTTGATAGGTGTTGGTCCTTCAACCATGTAGTGAATCGTTGCTTGTGCTGTTTCATGTCCCCCTCATCTGTGTAGCCATTACTCTCCTCCCTAATGATAGCCAAGTGTTCATCAATGTACGGTTGCATCAGTTCTGTACTTTGCATGACACTAATGTGCCCGACCCACTTCTTTGAAATCCTAGTCGATGAACACTTTTCTCCCCTTAGTGCCCTTCCTAGCCAGCCTACCCTTGTGATGAGAATCAGGTTTACCAATCCCTCTCTATCCTTTTAGGTACTATTGACAACACTCGACGACTTCTTCAGTATTGTAACCCTCATTCATGGAGCCCTCTAGGAATGCTCGATTATGCACGTATCAGTTAAGAACCGACATGAACCGCTCATAGGACCACATTTCATACAAGTAGCAAGGGCCTAGCGCCTGTATCTGATGAACCATGTGAATCATGAGATGTGGCATTATATAAAAAAAGCAAGAGGTAAACACATCTCTAGTTGGTTTTAGGTCTCCACCACGAAATCATGTAGGTCATGAAGCTAATTTTTACCAATTGTCTTCTATGAGATCTTCAAAAAGAAGTAACACATGCGGATGATGGCCATTTTCAAAAACTCTGGTTTTATAGCCATGATTGCAATAGGTAGGAACATTACTAGCATCACATGACAATTGTGAGCCTTGAAGCGTGTTATTGACAGGTCTTTCATCGACACTAGACTCTTCACGTTCGCTGAAAAACCAGTCGAAACTTTGACCCCCTCAAGAAAGTGCACATCTGAAAGGTCCTAATGGCTAGAGGGGGGTGAATAGCCTATAAAAATTTCTACAACAACACTTAGCAAACCGATTAGACAAATATGAGGCAAAGCGAGTATTGCGCTAGCCTACTAAAAATGCAACTCGCCTACCATAATTCTAGTTTATATAGTCTCTATCCACATAATGGCTATGTTACTACACTAAGTTAGTGTGCTCTCAAAGGCTAACTAAAGAGCCACACTAACCAAACTAACAAGCTCTCACGACTAGCTACACTAAAGAGCTTGACAACTAGTTTACGGAAATGTAGAGAGAGAGCAAGATGGTTATATCGTCGAGTCAAGGAATGAACCAATCAATCACAAGAATAAATACCAATGAATACCAATCACCTCGGAATCAAATGTTGACACAATAATTTTTTACCGAGGTTCACTTGCTTGCCGGTAAGCTAGTCCTCGTTGTGGCAATTCACTCACTTGGAGGTTCACGCGCTAATTGGCATCATACGCCAAACCCTCAATAGGGTGCCACACAACCAACACAAGATGAGGATCACACAAGCCACGAGCAATTTACTAGAGTACCTTTTGGCTCTCCGCTGGAGAAAGGTCAAGAACCCCTCACAATCACTATGATCGGAGCCAGAGACAATCAACCTCCGCTCGATGTCCTCGCAGCTCCAAGCCATCTAGGTGGTGGCAACCACCAAGAGTAACAAGAGAATCTCGTAGCAAAACACGAACACCAAGTGCCTCTAGATGCAAACACTCAAGCAATGTACTTGGATTCACTCCCAATCTCACAAAGATGATGAATCAATGATGGAGATGAGTGGGAGGGCTTTGGCAAAGCTCACAAGGTTGTTATGTCAATGCAAATGGCCAAGAGCGAGAGCTTGAGCTGGCCATAGGGCTTAAATAGAGAGCCCCCATGAATAGAGCCGTTATACCCCTTCACTAGGCATAATGCGGGCTGACTGGATGCTCCGGTCAGTTGATCGGACGCTGAGCCCCCAGCGTCCGGTCGCTCGTAGTTAGCCATGTGTCCTGACTTCAACGGTCATTAGTCTTGACCGAACACTGCGCCTAAGTTGACCGGACGCGGTAAGGTGGCAAAAGTCGGTTTTGGAACCTTACCGCGTCCGGTCAACTTAGGCGCAGTGTTCGGTCAAGACTAATGACCGTTGAAGTCAGGACACATGGCTAACTACGAGCGACCGGACGCTGGGGGCTCAGCGTCCGATCAACTGACTGGAGCATCCAGTCAGCCCGCATTATGCCTAGTGAAGGGGTATAACGGCTCTATTTCGTGGGGGCTTCTATTTAAGCCCCATGGCCGGTTCAAGCTCACTCTCTTAGCCATTTGCATTGACATAGCAACCTTGTGAGCTTAGCAAAAGCCCTCCCACTTATCTCCATCATTGATTCATCATCTTTGTGAGATTGGGAGTGAATCCAAGTGCATTGCTTGAGTGTTTGCATCTAGAGGCACTTGGTGTTCGTGTTTCGCTATGAATTTCGCTTGTTACTCTTGGTGGTTGCCACCACCTAGATGGCTTGGAGCAGCGAGGATCATTGAGCGAAGGGTGGCGATTGTCTCTGGCTCAGATTGTGGTGATTGTGAGGGGTTCTTGACCTTTCCCCGATAGAGAGCCAAAAGGTACTCTAGTGAATTGTTCATGGCTTGTGTGATCCTCATCTTGTATTGGTTGTGTGGCACCCTATTGAGGGTTTGGCGTGTGAAGCCAATTAGCACGTGAACCTCCAAGTGAGTGAATCGCCACAATGAGGACTAGCTTGCCGGCAAGCAAGTGAACCTCGGTAAAAATCATTGTGTTCATCATTGATTCCGAGGTGATTGGTCTTCATTGTTATTCATCCTTGTGATTGATTGGTTCCTTCATCTACACGGTGGTATAACCTTCTTGATCACTCTCATTATATTACCACAAACTAGTCGTCAAGCTCTTTAGTGTAGTTAGTTGTGAGAGCTTGCTTGCTTGGTTTGTGTGGGGGGATTAACCCCTATACCCTTACGGCTGGGCTTGGGCCGGCCTAGACCAGGGGGTCTGGCCCACTAGAAAACGACGTGCGGCCCGACCAATCTATTCGGAGTCCCACGCAAGGAATCAAGACAGATTTGGAGATCAAGCAAGATCCTGGTCGGTTAGAATAGGAATCCTTATCTGGCCACCTAAGGCAATTGTAACCGGTTAGCATTAGTTTCTAGATCTATAACCCTGCCCCCCGGACTATATAAGGCGGGCAGGGGACCCCTCTAAAAAACATCTCTCATTGACATATAGCAATACAATCAGACGCAGGATGTAGGTATTACACCTTCACGGTGGCCGAACCTGGATAAAACACCGTGTCTGTCTTACATCACCATCTTGTTTGTAGCTTGCGCATCTGTCTGCCGATAATCTACTACCTTGGGCATACCCCTAGGTAGACTGCCGACCATATTTCGTCGACTGTGGCGCGCTAGGTAGGGGGTGTGCGTACTGCTCTCCAAGCGAACAAGATGGTCATCATCCCCGGTTCCATGGCTACGCCGAACGGCCTCACATTCACCATCGGCCAGATCACCTGGACCACGGGCTCCGATGACTTCATCGCCATGACCCCGGAGGAGGCGCGGATTCCATCTGCATCGACCACTACTTCACCTGCATTGGCTACGGCTCCGACCATGGTGGATCTGGCTTCGGCCACACCGACAACCCGTCGTCCACTTCCTCGCTACAAAGGGAGGCAGATCGACAACACCGACCTGCTCGACTCCATCGATCAGGTCGGCACCAAACTTGCTGAAACCCTAGCTCTGGTAAGTTCGATTCAAAGTCAACCTAATGAGCAGGTAACCACTACCCACAACAGATCTACCTGACCAGCTCAGGCCAGTCGTCCTGCACGACTCGGTACGGATCTCGTGGTCACATCTACTCCTGAAGGGCGCTCCATTTGTCGCCGGCCAGCCCCCGCGACGGGTCTCCGGCTCTCTGAGTATGAAGCCTCAATGGAGAACCACCAGGCCCAGCCCTACGGCCTGCGCAACTTCGTCAACATGGTTCGGATTGAGGATTATCAAGAAGGATCAGTCCACATAGTTCAAGAGGGTGGCTCAAGCTCCTTGTCCGGCATCGCATCTAATGCCTCTGTCCACATCGAGCTCCAGCATCATGACGATGAAGGCGTTGAATATGATCTGGATATCCTAGACCACGCCCCGAGATTCCCACGATTCCCATCCTTCCCACCAAGGTGAGGAGACTTGATCAATGTTGTCAGTAATGACGAACCACCGGTAGTTGGCGAAACATAACAAGAAAGGCTAGCACGCGAAGCACGCAATATTGACCGATTTAATCACCGACAAATCAAAGCCGAGGTAGAAGAGGACGCTCGACGCATAAGGGTCCAGCCACGTGACCTTAACAATGCCTTTGACAGGGTGGGGGACAAGCAGGTCTTCAGGACTCCAAGCACCAACGTAGCTATTGCTATGGCGACAATGCAACGACTACCCAATACCCTAGAAACTCAGGCAGTTCGTGATGATATACAAGCTTACCTGATGGATGCTATGGCCCAGACCGCAGAGATTGTAAATCAAGCCCAGGCTCCATCCATCTTAGTCGAATCAAGCCACAGCCGCCAGTACTCAAGTCGCTCACAGCCACCCAACCAACGTGGCTCGCGCAACAATGACCCATTAGACAACCGTCAAGGTGGAAACGGTGGTCATGATGGTGGTCGGGACGACAACCGCCACCGGGATGACAACCGCCGTGACTACCAGGACGACAACCACCGAGACAACCGCGATAATCGCCGTGATAACTGTGGTCACAGGGTTAACCAAGGTGGCAACCGGGATCGCCGTGATGGCAATAATGATCTCCGCCATTACCTCGGAGAACGCGATCTGCGTGATCGCATTAACCAAAGAGCCAACGATCGTGCATCCCACGAAAGCTATCGTCGTATGGAATATGATACTACCCACGGCCCTCTAGGTTTGAAGCAGTTTACTCCACACCTTCACCAAGTCATATGGCCCAAGAACTTCAAGCTCGAAAAACTTCAGAAGTACGACGGCAAGGAGAACCTCGAATTATGGGTCATGCTCTACGTAACCACGTGCAGATCAGCCATGGCTGACGAGCACGTCATGTCTAACTACTTCCCAGTCACCGTCGGCCATGCAGGCCACCAATGGCTGGTTAGCTTGCCGGCGAACTACTTTGATTCTTGGCAAGAGCTCAAGCAAGCATTCATCGATAGCTTCATTGCTACTTGCGAGCAACCCGGCAACAAATATGATCTGCAGCGGATCCGAGATCGCAAAGATGAGCCACTGCGTGAGTACGTCCAACGCTTCTCGGAGATGCGCATCAAGGTCCCGTCAATCTCTTACAATGAGGCAATCGAGGCTTTCATCACTGGTCTCCGCTTCCATGATGCCCTAAGGGACAAGCTCATCTGCAAGAGACCTGAATCAGTCACAGCGCTCCTGGCTACTGCTAAAAAATATGCGGATGCCGATGATGCTAAAAAGATAATCATCAAAGAAGCAGCAAGGGTTCCACGTTCTGACCACCCCCCACACCGTGATGACTACCGCGGCAACCATGGTCAGAATGACAATTTTAATCGCCGCAACCAGCGCAACGATTCCCGCGACCACCGCGACAAGCGTAATCAGCGGCGTAATCGCCGTGACGATTACAGGGGCAAGCGTGCTCGGGAGGACGACGGCGAGGTCAACACCGTCAAAAAAGGTGGCGGACGTCGCAACTACGAAGAAGACTACGCCAAAGCATTGAAAGGACCCTGCCAGCTCCATCCCAAGTCCAACCACACCATGGAGAATTGTCGTGTTCTCAAATCTATCTACACGCACCAATAGGCTCCAGATACATCCGACAAGCCTAACGACGTAGGGGAGCAACGCAACGAGGACAATGACGATGAAGACGTAGATCTCCATCACAAGTATGTCAAGCCAACCGATCGCGTCCACACCATCATTGGAGGCAAAGTGTCCATCGAGACCAAACGAGAACGCAAGCTGCTCGCCTGCGCTTGCTTGAACGTGGCCAACACCGACAACCATATCGCCGATCCGCGGCTCCCTCCTTGGCCTCACCGCGAGATCTCCTTCAGCAGAAAGGACCAATGGGCTGTGATACCTGAGCCAGGAAATTTTCCTCTGGTTCTCGACCCTTGTATCAACAAGGTTCAGTTCGACAGAGTCCTGATTGACGGCGGCAGTTCCATCGATATACTATTCAAGAACAGTTTGCTACCCCTGAAGATAGCCTAGGCTAATCTCAAGCCATATGAGGCACAGTTCTAGGGTGTTCTCCCCGGACAGAGCTCCACACCTCTCGGGTAGATCATGCTACCTGTGCAATTTGGTACCCCGGACCACTTCCGCACTGACTACGTCAACTTCGCGGTCGCTGACTTTGATGGCACCTACCATGCTTTCCTTGGTCAACCAGCGCTCACCAAATTCATGGCCATACCTCACTATAGGTATTTGGTGCTCAAGATGCCTACTGAGAAAGGGGTTCTAACTCTCAGGGGCAACATATACGCAGCTTATACCTACGAGGACGATAGTTTCAAAATAGCAGAGGCTCATGACCTCTCTATTCGCATGGCCGAGACCACGCTCGATGCCAAGAAGACCCCAGCCAACCACCTGGAGATCCCAGAGCTCGAGGCCCCACACAAGAACATCAAGTCCAAAGAGCACAAAGCCATCCAGCTGGTCGACGGTGATCCACGCAAAACGGCCCTTATCGGGGCCAACCTGGATCCTAAATAGGAAGACGCGCTCATCAGGTTCTTGAGGAGCAACGTGAGTGTGTTCGCATGGAAACCCGCTGACATGCCCGGTGTACCTCAGAACTTGATCGAGCACTCCTTAAATGTTGACGGCAAGGCCAAACCTATCAAGCAGAAGCTATGACGGTTTGCTCGCAAGAAAAAGGAGGCTATTAGGGTAGAAGTTACACGGCTTTTGTTAGCCAGATTTATCAAAGAAGTGTATCATCCCGAGTGGTTAGCCAACCTAGTTTTTGTACGCAAAAAGAATAATGAATGGAGAATGTGCGTTGATTACATTAATCTCAACAAACACTGCCCTAAAGACCCCTTCGGCTTACCACGCATAGACGAGGTCATAGATTCAACTACCGGTTGCAAGCTGCTTTCCTTTCTCGATTGCTACTCTGGTTATCACCAGATCGCTCTCAAAAAGGACGACCAGATCAAGACATCCTTCATCACACCTTTCGGCGCCTACTGCTACACGACCATGTCGTTCGGGGTCAAGAACGCCGGGGCTACCTACCAATGCGCCATACAGGCCTGCCTCAAAGACGAGATAAAAGACGACCTCGTCGAGGCTTATGTTGATGATGTAGTTGTCAAAACCAAGGAAGCACATACCCTTGTTGACAACCTAGAATGCACCTTTGTAGCCCTTAATACATTCCAATGGAAATTAAACCCAAAGAAGTGCATCTTTGGTGTTCCTTCTGGTATACTGCTTGGCAACATCGTCAGTCACGACGGCATACGCCCTAACCCAGAGAAAGTCAAAGTTGTCTTGGACATGAAGCCACCCAAAAAGGTGAAGGATGTTCAGAAGCTTACCAGATGCATGGCTGCCCTCAGTTGTTTCATATCAAGATTAAGCGAAAAAGGACTACCGTTTTTCAAGCTGCTCAAAGCATCCGAGAAGTTTGAGTGGTCGGAGGAAGCAGACGCTGCCTTCACACAGCTGAAACAATTCCTTACATCACCTCCGGTCCTCACTGCTCCCAGAGAAGACAAAACCCTCCTGCTTTACATTGCGGCAACTAATCGAGTGGTCTCCACTACCATGGTGGTCGAGCGCGACGAGCCTGGCCACGTCTACAAGGTACATCGACTAATCTATTTCATTAGTGAGGTACTCAATGAATCCAAGACTAGGTACCCACAGATTCAGAAACTGATCTACACCATACTGATAACATCCCAAAAGTTGAAACATTACTTCGACGGATATCGTGTGGTGGTCATGACCGAGTACCCTCTGGGAGACATCATTCGCAACAAGGATGCGAACGGGCACATCATCAAATGGGCAATGGAGCTATGCCCTTTCTCCTTAGAATTTGCAAGCCGTACTACAATCAAGTCTCAGGCACTTGTCGATTTCATCGTCGAGTGGACAGACTTAAACACACCTGCCTCTCAGGGGCCCGATGAGTATTGGAAGATGTACTTCGACGGCTCTCTCAACATTGATGGCGCAGGAGCAGGAGTCCTTTTTGTGTCACCATCCAAGGAGCAGCTCTGATACGTTCTCAGGATTTATTTCCCGGCGTCTAATAACGCCGCCGAGTACGAAGCATGCCTACATGGTCTGTGCATTGCGGTCGAGCTCGGTGTCAAACGTCTCTATGTCTATGGAGACTCGGCTCTGGTCATCAACCAACTCAACAAGGACTGGGATACGACCAGCGAAAAGATGGACGCATACTGCAAATCGATCAGAAAGCTGGAAGGCAAGTTCTATGGCATCGAGTACACACATGTGGTCCGGGACAAAAATCAAGCAGCAAATGCGCTATCAAAGTTAGGATCATCCCGAGCCAAAGTCCCACATGGCGTATTTGTTCAAGACCTGCTCACGCCTTCCAACGAAGAGGAAGATCCCACGGTCGACAAGCCTCCAGACCAGCTATTGGTGGCTACGGTTCCAGTGTCAAACACCACCGAACCACCTCTGACCACTAAGGAGCCTGACTGGAGAGTACCTTTCATCAAGTACCTGACAGATGGCAGTGGTTATACCAATCGGACAGAAAACGAACGCCTGATGCGTCGCAGTAAGCAATATCTGCTCGTTGATGGCAAATTGTGGCGCAAGAATGCAAAGGAGGAAATCTTGATGAAGTGTATAACCCAGGAGGATGGTGAACATCTCCTAGACCAAATCCACTCTGGCTCTAGCGGCAACCATGTGGCCTCGAGAACGCTGGTTGGCAAGGCTTTCCGAGCAGGGTTCTATTGGCCGTCAGCCGTAGCCAATGCAGAGAAGCTAGTCCGCCATTGTGAGGGTTGTCAGTTCTTCGCCAAGAGAATCCACGTACTAGCACACAAGATTCAGACAATACCATCCTCTTGGCCCTTCGCATGCTGGGGACTGGATATGATCGGGCCCTTCAAACCGGCTCCTGGGAAATTTACATGTGTCTTTGTGCTGATCGACAAATTTTCTAAGTGGATAGAGTACATGCCTCTGGTACAGGCATCTTTAGAAAAGGCTATCACGTTCATCGACCAGGTCATCCACCGCTTCGGCATACCCAATAGCATCATCACTGATCTGGGTACTTAGTTCACCAGAAACGTTTTTTGGGACTTCTGCGATGAAAGGAGCATAGTAGTAAAATATGTCTCGGTGGCGCACCCTAGAGCTAATGGACAGGTTGAGCGGGCAAATGGTATGATCTTAGACGCACTTAAAAAGAGGATGTATAGGGAAAATGATAAAGCTCCCAAAAGATGGCTCAAAGAGTTACTAGCCATGGTCTGGGGTCTCAGAACCCAGCCCAGTCGCAATACCGGCGTATCACCATACTTTATGGTTTATGGCGCTGAGGCAGTGCTCCTAGCAGATATAGCCTTCAGATCAGCACAGGTAGAGAACTTCGACAAAGACAAGGCCAATGAAGTATGGGAGCTAGAAGTGAATAGTGCAGAAGAGAAGCGGCTCGATTCTTGTGTACGTACAGCCAAATACCTTGCTGTTTTGAGCAGGTACTACAACAAGAACATCAAGGAGTGGTTCTTCGTGGTTGGGGACCTGGTCCTAAAGTGGAAGACGAATCAGGCTGGCGTCCACAAACTCGCAACCCCATGGGAAGGGCCCTTCATGATCAAGGAGGTTACACGACCAACGTCTTACAGGTTAGCTCACTTGGACGATACAGACGTACCCAATTCATGGCACAACGACAAGCTTAGGCATTTCTATGCTTAACTACTAAGATATGTACTCCTCTTGTACTTTCAATTTAATAAAGCTATTATGATTTCTTCAACCACTCTAATGTGTCATTTCGAAGTCTGTTGATATTCTAACTCTACCAGTTAAAACCAACCACCATTCCTTCTTGGGTTTTCGGAGCAGGCCCTGTCTCCGGTTTCTCTCAATGCGTGCATGGGATCCGCTCTCTACGCTACGGGTGATCGGCAGGTGCTCTCTGGTTTGACTTGTGTGTTTCTACGTGTGCACAAACACCCCGACCGCAAGACAAACCAGGGCCATACAAACCTTTCAGGATGACATGTCAACTAAACTGGTACAACTAAACAGAACATCAACATGTTCTAACTTAGTTACATCGGTACGATGTCCGAGCTTAAAAACGTTTTCTACAAAACAAACAAGCTCATGTTGTTATACCGTTATGTTATTACAAGCTTGCCTGAAAAGGTCCAAGTTTACAATAACACAACTACATCTTCTTCTACAGCTATAGCCTACACTAATGGCTAGTTGGGGCACACGGCACCTGCTGCTCGCTGGGCCTGACATCATGCTCGAGTCTCAAGGACTCTTGCACTGGTCGAGCTGAAGAAGATGGCCCTGCCGACGCCTGGCTGGTCGAGACCACAGGCTTCGCCGGTTGGCTTGAAAATAAAGGCGTTTCCAGCTAACTTGTTGATGGCGTTCCCTATATGGATGGCGTCGCACCTCCACACAGGTTAATGTCACCAATTATTTTTGCCGACAAATCCAGCTGGGTCATCCGTAGCTCCTCGGCCTTGTCTGGATCTACCTCCTTCGGGTATCTAGCCTCCAGGCGCTTGAGATCGATCAAGGGGTAGTGAGCACGAACCATGCTTAGCACATGTGTGCCTGTGTACTCACCCGCCTCCTTCACAAACTCCTGGAACCATCCCCATGCCTTTCAGCATCTCTCGATCAATCCCAGCTATGGCGTCTTTGGCACATCCTCTGTTAGCGCCGGATCAATGAGGTCAAGGACCGGCAAAATGCCCATTGCCACCTCCTGGCATCGGCTTTTCCAGGTGTCACGATCCTAGGTGATCTCTTGGCACTGCATCTTCTAGCCGTTACGGTCTTTTATCACGACCTCCAGATGCTTCTTCACGTTGATTTTTAAAACTACAAACCGTACATGCTGTTAAGATGCTATATTACGCCAAACTACGGTAAGCGACCAAAATGAGCAAAGGGGTTTGGAAAACTTACTTTTCAGATCCTCTGTCATCTTGGTCGTGTGGTCTCAGAGCTACGACTAGTCTTGCGCTAGTTTTCTATTCTCCTCTTTCAGGCGATCACACTCCATGACCGCACGACTGTTCTCCTCTCAGAGACGGGCCACTTCAGCTTCCAAGCCTGCACTACAGCTGTTACTACCAACAATGCAACAACACTGGCAATATTCGTTATGATAAAGTGGCTACTTACTTATTCTTTCCTGCTCTTTATTATTGAGCTGGACGACCAGGTTCTGGTTCTGGGACTCTTGCTCCGCCTTCTCATGGTTGGTGGCTTCAAGTCAGTGGCGCAGGCGTTCCACCTCCGCCGTCAGCTCCTTCTTGGTTGCAGTGATCCCCTCGATCTGGTCGAAGCATTTCTTGCGGTACCTTGCGGTCTTCATTAAGTCCTGTGTGTAGATAGCTAAGTAAGACAGCTCGACTAGACAGCAAGATCAGGGGTTAAGTGAAGCTTACCTGCACTTCCGTCACTAGCCGTTTCGCCACCTGTTCAACTTTCTTGGTCTCTTCGACCTCCGGGATTTCCACATGAACAACCCACTGGTCGTTCTGCCAACGCGACACATACACATGTTGTCGTTTGTCCTGTGGATGGCCCAGGACCTCCTCCACTTCGTCCTCTTCGGGCTCTTCTTCGGGTCTTGGTGCTGGTCCGGCGTTAGCAGCCTCTGCGATCACTATGGCTTTCCCATGGGCTGCAGCATCAACAAAGGTGCTCTGTGCTCTTACCTCCGGCCGTTGCTCCTCGGTCTGTGCCGTTACACTTGATGCTGAGGTGTTGCCCTCAGCAGGTTTAGCGCTCGGATCACTCGTGCTTGGCTTGGCTCTTCCCTCGACCCCCTGCTCGGGGACTATTGTCTGACTGTTTGTTTTCTGAGGCCCTGACGGATCTTCTGCTATGGGTTCCTCGATGGACGGCTGCTAGGCAGTCTGCTCTGAAATTACTGGCGGAGCCACACCGCTTCTGGCTAGCTGGTCTGGACTTTTGGTGGACGTCGAGCTAATACATCCGAGATAAGTTCAGAAGGCAATCATATTCAATGCAAATTGCTAGCTTACATCAAGGTTACAAATACTTACATGTTGGAAGCATGGAATGATGTGGCGAAGGCGTGTCTCTTCGGCCGTGCTTGCTCCACGTGCTATGCGGGTGACTCCTGGTCTCCCCCTACATCCAGCACTGTCGCTGGGCCTTGGTGCTCGACCCCTCCACCGCTTGTCCTTCGCGCTGCAGTGGTCGGCGATGTAGGTCCCACCGGCACGGAGGAGCCACCTTGCTCCATCGACTCCAGTTGCCTCCTCCTCTTTCGAGGGACGAGTCGAAAGGTGTCTGCATCCTCTCTCTCCTCTGTGTCATCGTCCGACAAAGTAAAAATTGCCTGATGACGCTTGCTGGCCGCTGGCCGCTTACCAGCAGCTTTGGCCACCGCCTCCTCTCCAGCTCTAAGCACTGCCCAGTCGACGTCCTCGATGCTGGTCTGGGTGGTTGGGTCAGCTCCTTGTGGCCAATCTACTCTAGGGGGTGGCAACACAAACACTATCGCTCTATCCCGACCATTAATCTGGGAAATAAATGGGAGTGAACACAGTAAGTTTCTGCCACAATATAAGACTATGAGTACAAGTCAAGATGAGTTACCTTTGGGGGAGGTCGGGCGAGCTTGAAAGTGTGCTCGATGTCGCTCAATCTGACATAATTTGGATCAGCTAAGTTGAATAGCTATTCAATTCTGGCTCTAACTTCGTTTTTGTCAAGCGCCCCCTGCCTCGTCCTCGTTGGGTCTGCGCTACCTTGATACTCGTAGCCAGGATGTACCCTCCTATGGTAGGGCTGGATCCACCGGCTGATGAAGCTCCCGACCACGCTCGGACCGTCTAGTTTTTTCCACGGGATCAACCCAAATATTTCTGGAATCTGTTCCAGGTGCTCGGGCTTCTCTGACCAGCTTGTCCTCTTCTCCGGGATGTACCCCACATCGCACAGCGTGATTGTGTTCGGCTCTTCGTGGACGTAGAACCATTTCTTGTACCAGTCATCAAGCGATGTGTTCCATGGGTAGTGCAGGTACTGGGCTTTCATGCCATCACGGAGGTTGAGGTACACACCTCCGGCAATCTTTGATCCGCCGCTTCCTTTTTTTCCACAGACAGAAAAGATGGCAGAAAAAATCGAAATGGGGCTGGAAGCCGCCATATGCTTCGCAAAGATGAATGAAAGTGGCGACAAGGAGGATCGAGTTGGGATGTAGATTGCAAATCCCAATCTCGTAGTAAAGACAAAGCCCCTGAAGAAAAGGATGAACAGGAACCCCAAATCCCCACTTAAAGAAGTCTTCGAACACCACGATCTCACCTGGTTGTGGATCGGGGTATCCCTCGCCCTCCGGCGCACGCCATCCTGCGAGCTCCTTGTTGTGGAGTACCCCCATGGTGACGAGGTCTTCAATGGTCTGCTCGTTGCTTCTTGATTTCCACCACTCCTTCGCCATGACTCCGGCTTTCTTCTGTGCATCGCTTTTTGCCATGAATCTGGCCTTGTTGATGAACGAGGAACTGGAGGAGGATTGATTGTTATTAGGGTTGGCAAGAGGAAGAAGATGGCTGCGGCTACGAATGGCAATGGGATGCAGTAAAAAGTAACTTACCTATCCTATACTATATTTAACCCAAGAGTTATGCCATTTCATTTGCCCAAGATTCTTGGGAGATGTGCGCACGCGCCGCAGACGGTTGTTTTCACAGCCTCGAGATCTATGCCAATATATACGCCTCTCCATTGCCAGTGTGAGAGGGCCCACGCTGACGCACCTACTTACAGGTGCCACGCAACTGTTTGTTTAAAAAGACAAGAAGGCAGTATGACGTGCTATACCCGTCTACTTTTTTTACCAGACGTGTCAGATTGGACTTGACAGAGCAAGTAAAAAAAACAACACAAAATATTAGTACAAGTGGCATATGGTTTTTTGCTGCACTTCTCGTGCTCGGGGACTGTCCAGACCACCATCGTGCTCGGGGACTGTCCAGACCACTATTGTGCTCGGGGACTGTCCAGACCACTATCATGATCGGGGACTGTCCAGACCACCATCGTGCATGGGGACTGTTCCGACCACTCTCATGCTCGGGGACTGCCCCGACCACTCTCTGAACATTGCTCGGAGACTGCTCTCCTCGGCTACATGTGATTTGTACTCACATACAGTTGAGAGGCATTTATTTAGACCTTGCTACAAGGCTGATACCTCGCCTTCCAGCAAGCTCGGGGACTACATCGGTACAATGCACCTGCCGGTGCATCTCGTATTGCTTGTACGACGATTGGATTCTTGACTTCAGTGGGAATTCTTTTTAGACCCTGGCACCACGTGCCTACGTCACCTACTACTAGGCTCGGGGACTAAGTGGGCACACTTCACCTTGCGGTGAATGTGCTTATTTTATCGACCCCTACGCTCTGACTGTTGGCCAGAATTACTATTGTCCAAGGGTCACTTATATTTCTTTTCAGAAATACAAGTGGGCACACTTGATAAGGAAAGAAATCTTTTTCTTTTTTCTTTAGAGCACCATGCATTCTTTGGACAACTAGAGTCTTCGGCTATAATCGTGGTCTACTGCTCTTTGCTGGAGTCTTCGGCTATAATCGTGGTCTACTGCTCTTTGTTCTGACCAGAATACTGGCACATTCTATTGGTCAATGTTTCAACCAGTTGGAGATGATATGAAGACGGATCGCATTAGCTGAAGGAGATCGAACGGCGTGTCGCAGCATAATACATGGTGCTCGGGGACTAGCTGTGGGGGGATTAACCCCTATACCCTTACGGCTGGGCTTGGGCCGGCCCGGACCAGGGGGTCTAGCCCACTAGAAAACGATGCACGGCCCGGCCAATCTGTTCGGAGTCCCGCGCAAGGAATCAAGACGGATTTGGAGATCAAGCAAGATCCTGGTCAGTTAGAATAGGAATCCTTATCCGGCCACCTATGGCAATTGTAACCGGTTAGGATTAGTTTCCAGATCTGTAACCCTGCCCCCCGGACTATATAAGGTGGGCAGGGCCCCCTCTAAAAAACATCTCTCATTGACATACAGCAATACAATCAGACGCAGGACGTAGGTATTACGCCTTCACGGCGGCCGAACCTGGATAAAACCTCGTGTCTGTCTTGCGTCACCATCTTGTTTGTAGCTTGCGCATCTGTCTGCCGATAATCTACTACCTTGGGCATACCCCTAGGTAGACTGCTGACCATATTTCGTCGACAGTTTGTGTGGCTCTTTAGTTAGCCTTTGAGAGCACACTAACATAGAGTAGTATCATAGCTATTGTGTGAATAGATACTATCTAAACTAGAATTGTGGTAGGTGGCTTGCATTTTGAGTAGGCTAGCGCAACACTTGCTTTGCCTCATAATTGTCTAACTACTTTGTTAAGTGTTGTTGTAGAAATTTTATTAGGCTATTCACCCCCCTCTAGCCATTAAGACCTTTCAACAGCTACATTGGGATGTTGTACATGGTCATGATCACTGGCCATGTGCTATGGTCGCTGGTCCTCTCATTGAAGGGATTCATTCCATCGATGCTCAAGCCAAACCGTACATTCCTTGGGTCTTTGCTAAATTCTTTGTGTTTCGCATCAAAGCGTTCACACTGAGTACCAACGCCCGGGTTTGCAATCTTATCATCACCCACCTTGTGATCATCATCCCACCATGTCATGAGTGCAACTTCCTTAGGGTTTAGGATCATATGCCTCAAGCGGTCGACCACTGGCGGGTACCACATTACCAAGGTAGGAATTCTTCTCTGCTTTGCATCTTTGCCTAATGGAGTGTCCTCTAGGGGTTGAGAATCTTGTACCACCTTTTTCCCACCCTTCTTCCTCTTCTTCCCTGTGGAGGCTTCTTCCCCGTTGTAAAGGTCATTGTTCTTGTACCAACTGGCCCCACACCTAGGATATTTATTTAGTGACTTCATATGTAGAGCCACGAAAAAGGATACAGTGGGGCATGCATGGATTTTTTCAACCCCCATTGTCAATGGACTTATAACCTTCTTCGCTTGGTATGTGCTGGCGAGAACTGAGTTTGGCTGTGGCAGCAACCATGACAGAAGACGCAATAGATCATTGAAACTATAGTCTGATCCGTCGTACTTAGCCTTTAGGATGAGTAGCTCAAGCACAAAACGTAGCATTGTCCAGTGTCTCGGACAACCCTTTTTAACAGCATACAAACTCTCCTTCGATGCTTTTTTTTACCTTTTCTAAATTTTCTAGACCTTTCATGCTCTTTAGTAAAATCTCTGGTCCAATATCCTAAAGCATTTTCTCCAAACAATAACCATCATCTTCATCCCTGATATGTCCTCTGCCATCATTATTGGCACCACCTTCATCGTTACCATCCCAACCACCAATATCACTACCTTGTTCATGGTCATCATCATCCATTTGTGCATCAATCTCTGCTACATATTGGTCCAAGTAATCTAGGGTTTCAGCTTCTTCTTGTGGATCAACGTTAACAACCGTTTTACCAAGATGAATCCATGCTGTGTAGTCCTTAACAAATCCTTGCATAATCAAGTGTGATCTGATGATAGTCACATATTTCCATGCGAGATGGTTCTTGCAATTGCTACACGAACAAATAATTGAATCATTATTCTATGTCAACGTCATTGCATGCTTCTCTACGGCTTCAAGAAATTTATCCACTTCTTCACGGAAACCTGGCTTCCACCTTATACATCCAAGAGTTCCTGTACTCCATCTTTTAGGACAGCAATCAAAGAAAAAAATTAAAGAACTAACTATTCAGATATATATACAGGAATCAAATTAATAATTACTTGAAAGAATATAACTAGCAGTTTTATGGAAAACCATTCTTATTGTTCCTATTTGCAAATATAAATATATGATGCATGTCAAACACCATGCTAGAGAATAATTAACGACCTATTTATCCATAACTAATTAAATATATATATATTTCTCTATTTTAATTTCTTAATTACGATAAACAATTTCAAAAGACAACAATTAGCAACAATTAATATTTTACCCACTATCCTTCATGCAAACTTAATCCCATTTCGTCAAACAAAAATTTATAAAAATGTAATTAATAAAAAAAACTAGTTTAAATCTTGATGTACATGAAACATCCATAAAACTAACTAATACTCCATTAAAATCAAGAAAGATCGACTAAGTAAGGGTATAATCTTATTCCACTAACTAATTTACCCTAGTCCTTGAAAACTTTGGTCTAATTTGGTTCATAAATGGCTTAACCACCATAGAAGAGAGAGAAAAGCAAAACTATAATTAAGCACTAACCCACCAATAAAACTTCAAAAAAAATGTTTGGAATAGCATTTTCTTACCTTTTAGAACCTTTCCACCTAAGGAATTGAAACCAAAACCTTCCCTCCTCAAAAGAGTAATTTTTGGGAGGTGCCCAAGGCCTCCATCCCTTTTCTTCTTGGGTAAGAGTGGCTTACCCGAGGAGGAAGAGGCGGCTGCTGCCTTTATACCAGAACCATTTATAGGGCGGTTAGTGATTGAGCCGCCCTACGTACAAATCAAACAGTAGGGGCGGCTGGTGAGTGAGCCGCTCCTACAAATTGACCCATTTGTAGGGGTGGCTGGTATTACCAGTCACCTCTACTGATCCATTTGTAGAGACGGCTGGTCTAGTGGAACCTGAGCACGCTCACTGTAGGGACGGCTGGTGATTGAGCCGCCCCTACAAAAAAGGTCGCGTTGCTACAAATCCTTCCTGTAGTAGTGAGGGAGGCAGCAACGACATGATAGAAGGGGAAGGGAGACAGGTAGGTGGAGGTGACAATGTTGAGAAAGGGAGTAAGAAAAGAGAGGAGCCTATTATATGCAAAATTACCTAAAAACTATCAAAATATAGTTGAGGGACCAATATTGAATGGTATACTAATTGAGTGCCAAATTTACCATATGTTTTATAATTTGGGGTAATAAATATTAAAAACACAAGAGTTAACGGGAAACAAATGGGCTCCATCCAAATAATAATAATGCATAATTACGGATATTGTTCTAGACCGAAGTCTTCAAACTGTGTGTTGCTGAACCTCCAATAGCGAACAAGAAAGCAAATTGGGAATAAATGGGGCATCTCATATATTCATCAAAATTTGTCCCTTTTCTCATCGGGAGACGCTATTTATAGGCCTTCTTTACAACAAAAAGACCACGAAAAAGCGCCCTTATGAGACTCTGGTTTTCAGAGACTTCAAGAGCAAATGCAGAATGGATGGAGCCGACGCTATTCCGAGTCCTCACCCTTATGAGACTGTGGTTTTCAGAGACTTCTTTGTGTCTAGCCTTAGATTCCCGTGCGAGGATTTTATTGGAGCTACTTTGCCAAGGTTTAACGTTCAGATACACCACCTTACCCTGAATGCATTCGCTCGATTGAATGTTTTTGCGATGGCCCTAAAAATGGGCGGAAGCGTTCCTAGTTGATAGGATCTATATAGCTAGAGGGGGGTGAATAGCCTATAAAAATTTTCTTAAAAAAACACAATTTCACTAGAGCAAGGTATTAGCACAAAAAGATGATCCTAATAGCAACTACAAGCACTAGCTCTAGTTCAATTCAAGCAAGCCCCTTACACAAGTCTAGTAGTAAGGTTTCTTTCCCAAGTATAAATAAGAAACCATTGTCTAGTAGAGGGCTACTAACAACTAGGTACAACTAAAAGCTACTCTAGAGCTACACTAATAAGAAGGCTACCACTACTCAAACAAGCAAACACTACACAAGTATAAATAAGAGTGAATTGCAAGTGTAGAACTTCATACCGAACCAGAGGAGAGCTGACATAAGATATATCCTGAGGTTCGGTTGCATGTATAATGCCTTGATACGAAAATTCAATCATCTTGAGAAGTAAGGGAGATCACCGGTGGCTATATTTTACTGGTCCTTTAAGATTAATTTAGAGTAAAAAGTTGACCATTATAAGGTTTAAGTATTAAAATTCTCTTGAGGTCCACACAGCTACCTCCATTCGAGATCTCATTTTAAATTTGGTCCTAGACATAGAAAGTGACAAAAAAAATAGAGCGATTTGCTGGTAGACACTTTTGTTGTTACTAAATTTGCTTGAGGACACCGAACATATTAAAATATTTATTTATGGCCTAGGAGGTGAGAGAAGAGCGGTGAAATATCCTTTTTGCCCATGTCTCTTTCTTCTTCCTCACTCCCTGTTCTCCCCCTGGCTCACCGACACCGACGTCCGGTGAGTCTCTGCGAGGAGCCGCGAAGCACGAGGGAGGTAACGTGGGACGTAGCTTAGGTAGCAGGAAGGTTCCAGGGGGTTCCTCGCCGGGATTGGAACGGTGGCGCCAACGAGGTGGCGTGCGATGGAGGCAGCACAGCGGGCCACGGGCGATGGCGGCAGCACGGCTTGCCGTGGGCGATGGCAAGGTGGGGGTCCATGGTGGCGGCACCGCTGAGAAAGAAAAGAAAGGGAGAGAGGAGGAAGAAGAAAATGGCAAAAAAGATATTTCACTGCTCTTCTCTCACCTCCTGAGCCGGAAATGAATATTTTAATGTGTTCGGTGTCCTCATGGAAATGTGGCAACTACAAAGTGTCAACGGACAAATCGCTCCATTTTTGTGTCCACCAGCAAAGGGATGTCACTTTCAGTTGCCTATCTTATATGATATGGTGCATGTTTCGAACTGTTTCTTATGCTACTGTAGTATTTAAGAACATGCTCTACGACCTAGAATTCTTATTTTTTAAAAGTGCAAAAAGGACAGTTATTGAAAATATATAATAAGTACAATAGCTTCCACTTAAGATAAAAAAAGTCTATAGCCGATGATAAGAATAAAATTTTAAAAAAAAAATCCAAATTTGGACTCATGACTTCTTATAAAATATACTAAGAAAACATATAATTTAATACAAAAATTATTTATCAGCCAGAGGTATCAAAAAAGCTAATATTTATCTCTCTTAAAATTCTAGCCCATACATATAACGCGGATTTATGGATTAGTAATCACAACTTGGTTCCAACTAGGCTCAGTTAGCATGGGAGATGTGTGTTTGGATCGAGTGACTAAAGTTTAGTCTCTATCACACCGAACGTTTGGATGCTAATTAGGAGGACTAAATATGAGTTAATTATAAAACTAATTGCATAGATAGAGGCTAATTCACGAGATGAATCTATTAAGTCTAATTAATCCATCATTAGCACATGTTACTGTAGCACCGCATTGTCAAATCATAAACTAATTAGGTTTAATAGATTCGTCTCATAAATTAGCCTCCATCTATGTAATTAGTTTTATAAGTAGTCTAATTTAATACTCCTAATCAGTAACCAAACATTCATCAGTGAGTGACAGGGACTAAGCTACATTCGAAAGCTTAGGTACGGGACGCGCGCTTGCAACGAGTGTCTGTTAAACAAAGACGTTTATAAGCTCCTTATTATATTATTATAATAAAAAGGAAAAGAAGCTTGATCCTGTGTACTACTACTCCGCAAAACCCACTCCCACAAGCGCACACAAAACCCCCAACCTTGCGGCCTTGCCACACCCGGCTCTCGTACGCAGTGCGAGGCGGGTGGCTGTTGCTGTCCTTCCTCTACTCTCCGCGGCCGGCGTGGGGCTGCGGCTGAGGATCTCCGCCGTGTATGCCCTCCTAGCTCTGGATTAGCAGGCCTACGGTTCCCTGTACGTCCCATCTCCTGCTAATCTTCTTCTTTCATCAAAATGCAAGAAACGATTTTTTGGGGTTCTCTTTTTCTTCTTTTGAGTTGCATTAGAGAGACATCCAGCAATCGGAGAGCCAGGAGAAGCAGCCAAGCAGTGCTTCTGACACAATCCATGGCCTATACGGCGACCTTTCGCTACCGGAATCCTCAAATTTGCCGAGTGTTTTTATGTTTGTCGAGTATATTCTCTTGGGCACTCGGCGAACAAGTTCTTTGCCGAGTGCCGCGACAAAAACACTCAGCAAAAAAAACACTCGGCAAATAGGACGTTTTACCGAGTGTCAAAAAAAAAATACCTGGCAAAGAGGTGGTTTACCGAGTGTTAAAAAAACACTCGGCAAAGAAATAAAATCTTTTTTCTAGAAAAAAAAAGAATTTTTTTTTGCGGAGTGTTCAGATCTAGAACACTCGGCAAAAAACAAAGGAGAAGAAAAAAAGAGAAAAAAAACTTTGCCGAGTGCCCCATTTGGAACACCCGGCAAACAAAAAAATCCATACTTAATCGCGTCGCCAGCAACCCCCACGCCCGTCCCCACCCCTTCTCTCTCCTCCCTTCCCCTAGCGCCACCTCTCCTCCCGACGGCGCCCTCTCCTACCTCACTCCCTCCGGCGCTCTACTCCCTCCCTCCCTCCCTCTAGCCCTCTCCTCCCTCCCTCCAGCGGCTCCTCTGAGCTACGCGGCCCCTCCCCTCCCCGTGTAGCACCGCCGCCCTCTCCTTCTTCCTCTCCCTCTTCCTCGCTCGGCTCTCCGGTGCGGCGGGCGTGGCTCTCCTCCGGCAGCGGCGTGGCGGGTGCGGCCCCTCTCCCTCACCCCGGATCCGGCTGGATCTATGGTGGGCGCGCCCTCTGGCGGCTAGATCCGGTGGAGGGCGACCGGATCCATGGCGGGCGTGCAGATCGGCGGCGGATTCCAATGGAGGGCGGCCGGATCCATGGCGGACGCGCCCCCCGGTGGATGGATCCGGTGAAGGGCGGCCAGATCCATGGCGGGTGCGCCCTCCAGCAGTGGATCCAGCGCTGGCGCGCTTCCCGGCAGCGGATCCAGGGCAGGCTCATCCTCCGGCAGCGAATCCAGGGCGGGCGCGGTCTCCGGCGGCGTATCCAGGCGGATCTGGCCGAGCAGCACCTACAACGGCTTCTCTAGGCGGATCTACGACCGTGGTGGTCAGATCCGTGGGCGAGGTGCCCGCTCCTGGCCACGTGCAGGGGCAGCAGCGTGGATCTGGGCGTGGGTGTGCTGGCGGCGGCGTGGTGGCGGATCTGGGCGCTGGAGGTGGCGGCGACCGTGGTGGGCGGCGGCCGGTGGTGGCAATTGTTTTTTTTATTTTTGCCGAAAATGTTTGCCGAGTGTTTTTTGGGCACTCGGCAACGTCTTTGCTAAGTGCACGACAAAAAACACTCGGCAAACTAGCGTTTGCCGTAAAGGGGTCACTCGACAAACCATTTGCCGAGTGTTTTTGGGGCTTCGCCGAGTGCCCCTGGCACTCGGCAAAGATCCTGAATCCGGTAGTGTTTTTCTTTTTTTCTTTCTGTTCTTCAATTTTTTTTTCTTGTTCTTTTAAAAAACCTGGAGAGGCAACGAGAGAGGTGAATTTTTGCCAGTGATACTCGCGCGGTGAATTTTTCTGGCTTTATTTTGTCATATGTAATGGGAAGGAACCAAAAGTTACTTCTTTTTTGTTTTTACTCGAAATCGAAGGTGCTGGAGAGTAAGGAGACGGAGGATCGTCGAAGCAGTCTACGGGTGTGTCTGCGTAGACATCCAAGAAGATGGAACTACCCTTTCCGCATCTTCCAGGCCCTCATTTTGCACCTCAACAGGATGCAGATGTATGAGCTCACTACCACCCTTGCACCCCCTGTTTATATAAGTCTCTGATTACTTATTGATCACTTGTTGCTAAATAAAAACACATTCTTTGCTACAAACTGATAGACTTAGTGGATCACCTAGACATATATCTAGCGGGTACAACCTTACATACGGGATGAAAATTTCCTAGAACATGATCTAGAGAGAGAGGAAGGGAGATGAGATGTCACCGACCATCCGCTAGCTTGGAGGAAGAGCTCGACGTAGCCATGACGAAGGTGATGCGGTCCGGGTCAGCGGAGTCACGGTCATGGCGTTGAGGTCGGTCGCAGTGTAGTGGTGGCGCAGAGGCGGCGGTGAAGACGTCAGTGGAGCTTCCCGTCGCTTCAGAGCCTCCCTTTTAGATCAGATTAGGGTTAGGACTGTAAGTGGGAGAAAGGCGGCTCAGGTGAACCTCGTGACACGAGCCCTGGCCTCCCACCTCCTTTATATTGCGTTGCGCGACGAGGACCCACCAACCATGGAACGGTTGGGCACCCCCAATTAGGGCCCGGATCAAGGCCCCGACTCGGTCATTGAACCGAGCCGAGAGGAGATCAACATAATATTTTACCCCTTGATCTCACCTTATGACTTAAACTTAAAATTATTTTCTCTTTTTTCCATTCCATCACAGATTAGCGCATAGAGCGTGCCTCATCAGAATAGTTAGTACCATTGGATTAACAACTACAACACACCTCTCTGCTTTGAAACAGATTCTCAACTAGGCCCTTATTATCCAAGAATCATAGGCTTTCCCTTAAACCCATGCCGGCTAAGTGTTCTCTAAACACGATGGGTGGTAAGCCTTTTGTAAACGGATCCGCGAGCATCTATTCTGTACTTATGTGCTCAAGACTAATTATATGCTCCCGGACTTTGTCTTTCACAACATAATACTTTATGTCAATGTGTTTGTCAGCACCACTTGACTTATTATTGTGAGCATAACATACTGCTAGATTATTGTCGCAGTACAACTTGAGTGGCTTAAGTATGTCGTCTACCACTTTCAACCCGGGCATAAATTTCTTCAGCCAATTTACCAACCATGTGGCCTCATAACACGCTACAAACTCGGCATACATCGTAGACTATGTAGTGATGGTCTGCTTGGAACTTTTTCACGATATAGCTCCTCCTGTGAGAGTAAATATATATACTAACATGGACTTTCTATCATCTCCCGCATAATCTGAATCTGTATACCCCTCTATGTGTAGGGAATCAGATCTTCTATACGTTAGCATGAGGTCTTTTGTGCCTTGCAAGTAACGCAAAACTTTCTTTACCAGTCTCTAGTGTTCTATTTCTAGATTACTCTGATATTTGCCAAGTAACCTGGTAACAAACGCTAAGTCAGGGCGTGTACACACTTGAGCATACTGTAAACTTCCGACAGCTGAAGCATATGGAATCGCTTTCATTTGATCGATCTCATATTGGTTCCTGGGACATTGGAATTCCCCAAATCTATCGCCCTTGACTATGAGAGCAGGTGAAGACTTACAATTTTACATACTGTATTTCGTTATAACCTTTTCTAAGTATGCCTTTTGTGATAATCCTAAACCCCCTTTCTTCTATCTCGGTGAATCTCTATTCCTAGAATGAACGAAGCTTCACCGAGATCCTTCATATCAAAATTCGAGGACAAGAACTTCTTCGTTTCTAGTAGTAGATTAACATCACTACAAGCGAGTAAGATGTCATACACATACAAGATTAGGAAAATGTATTTCCCATTCTTAAACTTTGCATAAACACAATTGTCCTCTATATTTTCTTGAAACCCAAACTTTCTTATTGTACTATCAAACTTTAAATACCATTGTCTTGATGCTTGTTTTAATCTGTAAATGGATTTCTTCAGGTAGCATCACATACGTAATTTTCCTTCCACAACAAAACCTTTTGGTTGTGCCATGAAAACATTTTCCTCCAAATTCCCGTTTAGGAATGCCGTCTTTACATCCATCCGATGTAATTCTAAATCATAATGTGCTACAAGAGCTATTATAATTCTAAAAGAATCCTTACATGAGACTAGAGAAAATGTCTCATTGTAATATATGCCTTCTCTTTGCATGAAGCCTTTCATCATAAGTCGCGCTTTAAATCTTTCTACATTCCCTTTGGAGTCATATTTAGTTTTATAGACCCATTTACAGCCTACTGTCTTAGCTCCTTTAGGAATTGTTTCTAAGTCTCAAACACCGTTGGTATTCATTGATCTCATGTCATCTTGTATGGCTTCAAGCCACTTTGATGAGTGAGCATTTCTCATGGCTTCTTCAAATGAGGTGGGATCACCCTCCATTTGAAATTCTTCACATTCATAGACTTCGTAGTCATCAGGAATGGCTGGTTTTCTAACTCTTTGAGACCTTCTAGGGGCCTCGTTAGTTGACGCTTGTTCTATATGAGACTATTGTTGCTCTTCCTCATATGTAACAACGGGTTCTACAGGATTCTGAAGGACAGGTTCCTCATGTTCATTCATTGTCGCCACTGAAGAACTAACAACAGGTGTTGTTACTACAGTGTCTTTCACTGTTGGTGCAGCAATAACAGGTGGAGTATTGGGTTAAAGACTTTAGCCTCAGCTGGACAACCCCACACACGTAAATAGTTATGTGAGGGTTCATTTCCTGTCCACAACTCATATGGTGTTTTGGGCACCGACTTGCTTGGCACTCGATTAAGAATATGAATAGCGGTTTTTAACGCCTTCATCTATAAACTTATCGGTACGGTAGAGTAACTTATCATACTTCTTATCATATCCATTAAGGTACGGTTGCATCTTTCAGCTACTCCATTCTGTTGAGGCTCGCCCGGTGTAGAGTATTGGGTAACTATGCCATTTTCCTGTAAGAATCTTGTAAAAGGTCCAGAAACTTGGTCATATGAGGTGTGTCGACCGTAGTACTCCCCGCCACGGTCAGATCTTACTATCTTAATCATTAAATTGTGTTGATTATCTACTTTAGCCTTAAATATCTTAAATTTATCGAATGCTTTTTATCATTCCTTAATTGGATAAATATAGTCATAACAAGAATAATCATATGTGAATGTTATAAATGAATCATAACCATCCACACTCTTCATAGGAAAAGGACCACAAATGTCTGTGTGAATTATTTCTAAAATTCCCACGCTTCGTTTGGCATCTTTATTTATTTTCTTAACATACTTTCCTTTTATGCAGTCAATGCATTGTTCTAAATCTAAAAATTCTAATGGCGGAAGAATTGATTTCTTAATCAATCGCTCTATTCTTCCCCTCAAAATATGGCCTAAACGATAGTGTCATTATTTCAATGATACATCATGAACTCTCTTCCGCTTATTTCTTGCATTCATAGACGAGGAGGCATTCTCATTCTCAATGCTCACAACATTCACATTCTTAGAAAGTGATAACAAATAAAGCTTGTCTCGTCGGAAAGCAAGACCAACACATTTATTATTAAACACAATCTGACATTTGCCATTACCAAAATGGCAATCATATCCATCATCGTCTAGACGTGAAACACTTATCAAATTTCTATGCAAAGAGGGTATATAAAGGACATCTGAAAGTTAAAGTACAAAACCATCATCTAATTCTAGAGAGAGATCTCCAATGGCTTCAACTTTAGCTTCAACTCCATTTGCTACTTTAATTCTTCTTTCTCCTCTTTGCAGGGTCCTCCTCGTATGGAATCCCTGTAATAAATTTGCAACATGAATAGTTGCACCTGAGTTAATCCACCAAGTAGATTTTGAATAACTTAAATACAAGGACTCATTTATGAATGTAATAATGTCATCACCTCTCTTCAAAAGGTTCTTCAAGGAATCTAGACAGTCCTTCTGGTAATGTCCACACTTCTTGCACCATTTGCATTGATCCTTGTCAACTTGGACATTGTTGTTCTTCTTATGGTGATCATTCTAAGGGGTTTTTCCTTGAGGTTTGGCATTCTTGTTGAAGTTCTTCTTTTTATAGTCCTTCACATGGTTAGCAGAGTCACCATGTGAGCTTTTAAGTCTCTCCTCTTCTTACACACATATGGTAATGAGCTTCTCAGTGTCCCATTTATCGGGTTGCATGTTGTAATTAACAATAAAAGTTTCATACTTTTTAGGAAAAGAACCAAAAACCAAATGAATCAGGAACTCATCTTTGAGCCCCAAATCCATAGGCTTTAGCTTGGATGCCGTGTTGCTCATCTTCAATATGTGCTCTCTTATCCCTCCACTAGAGTATTTCTCATTGAATAACTTCTTGATCAGGGTGCTTGCATATGCCTTTGAAGAGCCAGTAAACTGACTCTCTACTTTCTTGAGATACTCGGGGGCGGTGTCATAATTTGGGATTGATCCCCTTACTGCATCTAAAATAGTAGACTTAGCCACCATCAAGCACTTACGATTCGAAATGTCCCACTTCTTACGATCAAGATTGTATTTCATTCTTACTTCTGCATGATCTCGCTGCCGGACAGCGAAATCAGCACTGGCTCAGTAGGACACGGAGAGGTAAGTGTTAGGTCATTCTCGGACAGCACAAGTGCCAACTCATACTTCTCTCGCCATACGCGATAGTTGCCCCCTTCAAGAGGCGAAATGTGCGAGATAAATGCCATAGGGTTGAGTCCTAAAAACATCATTAGAGAAAGTGAGAAAACATGACATAATAATTGTAATACCCTAAAATTTGCCTCTTTTGAAAATAGGTTCAAAATGATTTATTTTTGAATTTTGTGCTCGTGAAATATAGGAAAATAATTTTTTCATTAAATTAAAATTCATCATAAGGTAGCGACATGTTTGAGCATACATGCCCTTGCATTTGATTTATTTGGTTGAGTGGTTTTGATTGAAAATTTAAAATCATTAAAATTGCTTTTGCAAATGAAATTAAAAATGACTTTGAAGTAAAAGAAAAGAAAATTAGGAAATAAAAGAATTTAAAAAGTTGTAAAAATTATTTTTGAAAACTTACTAAAATTTGCTAACTTTTATTTTAATTGAAAAGTATGTTCAAAACTTTATTTAAAGTTGCATTTGGTTCATATTTGAATGTAGTTTGGAAATAGGAAAACAAAATAAAAAGGAAAAATCTTTTTCTCGGTTTCTGGCCCACCTGGCCTCTTCCTTTCTCCTCAGGACCTTCCCGAGCCGTCCCAAGTGCTGCTTTCCCACTCTCTCCTGTGCAGGCCCGCTTCCCTCTCTTTTTCTTCTGCTAGCCCAGCTCGGCTTCCCTTCCCGCGGCCCGTTCTAGCTCCGTCCGTGTGGCCTGTTTCCCGCGTCGACCTAGTTCCGCAGTGGCCAAGCTCCGCAGCCTAGCTCAACAACCAGCCGCGCCCTTGTCCCCTCCCTCTCTCTTGCACCGACAGGTGGGGCCGACCTGTCAGGGCCACCTGCTACCTCTCGTCCCCACGCTGGACTCCACCGCCGCCATCGCCATGAGTCTGACTCCGCACCAGCTACGCGTCCTCCATTGCCGTGCCGCCCAAGCAGCCTTCGCCTCATAAAATCGGATGCCTCGTGTCCACCGCTTCCAACCCCGAGCCCTAGAGCAAGCCTCCGCCTCGTCGAGACGCCGCAGCCACGCCGCAACCTAGCGCCGCCGTCCACCGTCACCCCACCGAGCTGCACGTTGTGACCGAGACCTCTCCAACCGCTACAAGCCCTAGGTGAGTTCAAGGTGGGTTTCTACATCCTCCCGTCCCCTTACCGTCGAGTTTCGATCCTAGAATCGCTACTCCAGCGAACTACAGTGAGCTCCTTCGCCGTCGGCAATGGAGTCCGCCACGCCTAGCTACTGTTCCGGCAGGATTTCCTCACTCCTTTCCCCTCTGATCTAATCCAAGCCGACCAGTGAAGATCCAACGGCCCTATTTAGCTCGTACCCCTTCGTCTTGTAGTTTTGCAAAACAGCCCTAATAAGTATTTAAGTATTAACCCATGGTCCAAATCGCAATCACAGATTACGTTTTCTTCTTTGGAAAGCATAGTTTCTTCGGTTCAGATCCAAAATACGTTTTCACTTATTTACAGTTTTGCCACTAATCTTGTTTTAGCCATAAAATCTCTGTTTTAACTCCCATTTGATCCGTTCAACTTGCATTAGGTTCGTAATTTCATAATATACATGTTCATACCACTGTTAAATATGTTTTCAACTTTTAAAATTCAAGGTTAGATTTAATCTATTATTTTAATAAAGGAAATCTTGTTTATTTCATAACTTCTGTGTTTTAGTTTTGAATTGACCCGTTCAAGTTGTGTTAGATTCATTGCAACGAGATCTACGCGTTAGTAAAAATGTTTATCATGTCCCTATTTCTAGAATTTCATGGTTTAAACTTTAATTTGAAGAATAATTATGCAACTAGATTTTATAAATAAAATATGATTTGTTTTACTTTAGTTTTATAATTCAGATCTAAATTTGACTTAATTTATATTATCTATAAAATATCTTATATATGTTTTTATATAGTTAAAACACATGAAATTAATAGTTTTATATTTTCTTTTATAAGTAGATCTTTCGGTAGATGTATCTTTTTCACCGTAGCTCCGATTAGAGTGTTTTTTCGCGTCTGTGTGTTCGTAGCGAGACGTAGATTCGTTTTACAAACTTTTTATCTTGATTTCCTGTTTGGTGTACTATTCTAATTTATATCTATTGTTTGCTTCATGTGTGATTGCATGGATGCTTGTGTGGTGCTTTATGAACATGTCCAGTCGGTGAGCTTTACGTGTTGATCAAGAAGGAGTTCCATTGAAGGTTTGGACTAGAAGAACATCAGAGTTTTAAGGCAAGTATAGCATGGGATCTTCCTTATCGTCCTAAACACCTTTAATTATTTAATTCATACTGCATGTGTCTACCTTGACTGCCACTATGGATTTCCTAGTACTTTGTTACCTTGTACCTTGATACCTTTGGGTTATTGCATTGGGCTGTATGATGCTAGTGCTCAACTACAACCATGATCTTGTAACTTGACTGATGTAATATGCAATAAACATTAAAAGATGCTTTTTAGCAACATAGAACAAGGGGGCTAGAGCATTGGGCTATTTTATGGTGCTCTAGATTCCTCTTCCTAAGGACTTATCTGTAAGTGATCATCCGGGACTTATAGTACAGTTGTGAGGGCTATATGGCTCTGGCTTTAGCTTAGTATGAGGACTTTTTCTAGCTTGTTAGAGGTTACCTTTATGGAGCAAGAGGGGCTCCAGATTGTATGATCTCGGTCTACCAAGAGGGTGCACTTTGGTTTCTTTGTATTTTGTTAGTCACTCCTTGGAGAGGGGTTTATGCTTACTGATGGGGAAACCTTAGCGGCCATAACTTGTTAGACGAACCTTTGAAAGGCTATATAGTGAACCCTGTCGACCTTCCTTGATAGTGGGTCAAGAGGTTGGCCGCCTCAGGCGAAAGGGTAAATCACGACTCATAGTGAAAGTGTACAACCTCTACAGAGTGTAAAACTGGTATATCAGCCATGCTCACGGCCACGAGTGGCCTTGGAACCCTTACGGAATAGATGATCATTAATGGTTAATGATGATGAACACTGACGATACTAATGATAAAGATGCTCATTAATGATTACTGTTTATGCTATTTATTATTCATGTTTATCCGATCATGTGTTTATATGGGCTTGTGATAAAGTTGTTGCTACTCATTTGCTAAAATTGTGATAATTAAAAGCTAATCGCAGTTAAACCAGAGTCAGCCTTTTGAGCCTCATGAACCCCATGTTATATTTGTTGAATACGACATGTACTTACGCTTGCTTTACTTTTTAAATCTTTGAAAAAATCTCGGATGGGTACCAGATTGCTAGTCTGGAGGAGTTAGGCTTGTGATCAACCAGTCAGTTGTCCCTGTGGAATTGGAGTCTTCACCCGAACATCGGTGTTGTCTTTCTGTTGTTTGCTGTCTAAGGTTATATTCTCTATACTAAGTACGTTATATATTGAGCATTGTCTATTGATATTACCCTTATTTATAGCTATATGTGAGATTTGACTTTCTGAGCTCACATATAGTGTGTATCTGGTTTTGTTCTTAAAACCGGGTGCTACAATAATTGCATGGCTTAATTTAACGTCGGTCAAAATTAAAACATACAATGTCCTTCTACATTAACTCTACATCACTGTTAAGCATAAATAGAACTAATGCATAAAACTCATAAATAAAAATTTATAATATTGCTATCATCAACTTTGGTCAGAAAATAGCAATATCATAAATACAACATTCTTCTATATTAATTCTTATCACCGTTGGACAGAAATGGAATTAATGCATGGAAAACAACTCATGAATAAACTTATAATCATAATGTGACTACCCCTCCGATTAAATTTTTCCTTTTGTCCAATTTAATTAGAGGGTGAACGTAATCATAGCAATGGAAACGTGAAAAAGAATTTTGTCTACTTTTTAGAAGCATTCTACTGTACTCATCGACTCTCTGAAAAAATTATTTCGTTGGTTCAAATTTAAATAGAGATGGAAAACTAGACCTAATTTATCAAAACTTGCTTCTAAAACAATAATACTCAAATTGTTCTTTGCTACGAATTTGGACCGGCTCAGTGGCCCATGGCCCAGCCAGCAACACCAGCGCATGCGGCCCAGCAAGCAACGTGCGCAGCCCACGCCTACGCAGCCAAAGCCCAGCTCGCGCGAGCTCCCCTGCGCCCAGGCCGCAACCTGGGCCTGGGCCGGGAATTCACCTCCCCGCCTGGGCCGGATTCGACCCGGTGAATCCTGAGCCGTTCATCCGCATCCAACGGCTAGGCACCGTTTTCGCAAGGTCAAAACCGGCGCTACCGTCGACTCCTAACACTAATCCCCATTTCTCATTCTCACCCCTTCTCTCCTCTCAGAGCGCCGCGACCTGAGCGACGGTGGCCGCGGGTGGCGACCGGAGGAAAAGGTGGCGGCGCCGCCTCGGCACCCCTCGGCGGTGCATGCGCGCGGCGCCGTCAAGTGGCACCTCAGTGGTGCCCGTTTGGGGCCCCGTGCTGATGCACACGGCACGGCGGAGCGTTAGGGAGCCGGCATCTCTGCCCTACCTTCCCGCGCGACGGCGGTCACGACAGCGGGGAAAACCCCAGGTAGGTTCTTTCCTCTCCGTTCTTCTTTCTTACTTAGGGTTAGGATTCGCACGGGATTTGAGTTGAAATCGAAGATCAAATCATCTCCTTCTACTTGTTGAAACTTAAACTACCCCAAATCCTAGATCTACGCCTAGAACCGGCTTAACTAATACCATTGATAGACTTCATGGATCACCTAGACATAGATCTAGCGGTTACAACCTTACATACCGGATGAAAACTTCCTAGAACATGATCTAAAGAGAGAGAGGAAGGGAGATGAGATGTCACCGACCATCCGCTGGCTTGGAGGAAGAGCTCGACGTAGCCATGATGAAGGTGATGCGGTCTGGGTCGGTGTTGATGCGGGACCCATAGGATACCCCGCAAGGGAGAGAGAAGATCTAGTCTAACTAGGATTCTTCCCATGTAATCTTAGTAGTAGTACTATTCAGTAATCCTACTAGGAACTCTCATTGTAAACCGACTAGAACTCTGGCCTCCTGACTATATAAAGGAGGGCAGGGCTCCTGGGGAAAAAGACAACAGAACAATAATTGTACGACACTTCATAATCAATCCAACGTAGAGGCTAACGCCGGCTGGACGTAGGGCTGTTACTCGATCAACGATCGAGGGTCCGAACCAGGATAAGTCGTTTGTCTCTTGCGTTCACCATCGAGTTCTGCATACGCTGAAGCCCGAACATACTACCTCGGGTACCCCCGTGGCAGGCTATCGGTGGTAAAACATCGACAGCTGGCGCGCCAGGTAGGGGCTTTCGGCGAATTTGCATCCGAGAGCTCGATGGACCTCAACAACATGATCTTCTCAATGGGATCAACTTTCATCTTCGGCTCATGGATCTGCGAGGCGGACAACAATGGCAAGCTCCAAAGTCGTCTCCTCGAGGATTCGAAACACCATGAAGACGATTCTATTCCGACGACCACGACAGATCAAATCTCCGGAGGATTCGCGTAGCTCATAGTGTCTGATTCAACTCAGGTTCCGCAGCTTTGCGCATCTGACTCGAATTCGAGCTCCGCATCCGAGTTGGAGTCTTATCCGAGTCCTTTCAGGAAACCGAGTTCTTTTCCGATGGGACTTAAGAACGCGGCCCTGACCTATCAAGAATACAACTCGGAGTACGCACAGAATCCCTTCAAGAAGTCGGATCTTCCTCCACTTAGACTCCTAAACATGGAAACATCTTATCAGGCACGGCTTAGAGAAGTCCTCGATCCAGTACTAAGAATGCCACTGAAGGGAGCTCAATAAGGTCTCGTCCTGACTATAACATCTTAAGACTGCATCGTTCACTGGCCGGACTCTGTTCCTGAGGATAACAGTACTCGACTGGACAACACGACGACGACGGCTATTCTACCCTACCAAGAAGGAGACTCGATCTGCGACATCGAGGCATCTACTAAAGTCATCAACAACTCCGACAGTATGAAAACCAACGCCAATAACAGAACGGCTCACGCACGGGAAGTACTCATGGTTCGACGTCCTCGGTCACCATTAAATCCCCCAGAAGCACCCGATATTAGGTCATCATATGAATCAGAATCCAACATATCACCCTTCGCCCAGGGCTACGATGGAGAAACCGAGAGTCAGAAACAAGCTAGAGAAAGAAAAAACAAGTTGAAGCAAGGGCGCCAACACCGTGCTAGGCAGCGCAGGGAAGCCTGGATCAGATACGAGTCAGAGTTGGCTGAATACGACAGAAGAAAATCACAACGAGAAGTCAAAGGAAGACGACACGACAAATACGCCTTACGATAAGATTCGAGAAGCATTAGAAGAACTCAGAGCAACTTCACATCCCGGTAGAGAAGTATGAACAGCTCTAGGACTTGCTCCGGTCGACGATCCTGAGAACGCATGAAGAGAGAGCCCAATCAAGACTACCCGCCAGATCAACAACCCACAGGCAAGAAGATCAAAATCAAAGGAAGTCCGCTTTCGAAAGACTTGGGCCAGGTGGAAGCCATAACGGAGAAAGTAGGAAGGAACATAATCAAGGCCACCAATTTGAACAACCAAGAAAGACCAGGAGTAGGGTGCCTACCTAGACAGCCTCGCAGAATTATTCCCATCAAAACAACAGTTGGCCAGAAGGAGGCGCCGAATCCGAATTCAAAGAAGCCAGGAACACACGACAGATTCCCCTTGTTTCGCGAACAGGCTTGCATCGGTACGATTACCTCACAAGTTCAAACCAGTCTAATCACTCTAAGTATGATGGCAAAACTGAACCAAGGCAATGGCTCAGAATATATTCACAATCAATTGAACTAGCCGGAGGTGACGACGATATCAAGACCCTGTTCTTTCCCATGGCACTAGAAGCCATGCCCCTCCAATGGTTCGACAAATTAAATCCAGGAATCTATCAGAAATTGGGAGGACTTGCAAAGAGCTTTTTGTGAAAATTTTCGTAGGAATCATTACACACCCAATCACTCATGCAGAACTGAAAGGACTCAAGCAAAAGGGAGGCGAAAGTCTCAGAAATTACTATCGACGATTCGGCGAAACTACGAGCTCAAGTGCATGACATCACCGAACGAGAAGTAATTGAAGCTTTCTCTCACGGAATCATGGCTAGGTGGCAATTTCAAGACTTCTGCAAAGAAAATCCTGAGAAACAATGAAGAATTCAGACGAACAGTAGAAAAGATGATTACTGCAGAAGAAAAAACACGAGAGAAGGTTCCCGGATAGAAGCAACTAGGACAACCCGGACAAGCAAAATCATCGAAATAGCAGACATCAAGAAAGAAAACTGTAGACCAGACAATACCGTGGCAATGGCCGACAAATCAAAGAAGTTTTCCAAACCTAGAAGATATGATGACATTGAAAACATACGTTGCCCATTGCACCCCAATGGGAGACACACCATCAGGAAATTGCTACACTTTCAATGATCGATACACAAGAAAAGATAGTAAGGAGAACACCAAAGAGGACAATCAGAAAAAAGATGATGACAACCACGAGGACAAAGGATTCCAAAAACCCAGGGGAACGGTAGCAGTGATCTTCTCAGGGGCTCCAGATTGCAGAGGCAAACATCAAGAAAAACTAGCACTACGGACTATCATGACAGCAGAACCGGCTACACCAAGATATCTCAATTGGTCACAGTATCCTATCCAATTTACCAGAGAAGACCAATGGACTAGCGTGGGAAATGCAGGCCATTATCCACTAGTTCTAGATCCAACTATTGCTGGTATGACTGTCACCAAAGTACTAATCGACGGGGGAGCCGAACTCAACATCATCTTTTCAGAAACACTAAGAAAGATGGGACTACAACTCGCCGGGATGATTACACCAACAAGTACACCTTTTTACGGCATAGTACCAGGCGAGGCAGCCATGCCACTTGGACAAATTACTTTACCCGTTACTTTTGGAACTCCTTCGAACTACCGAACAGAGTTTATCAAATTTGAGGTCGCAGACTTCGATTCGTCATATCATGCAATCCTCGGACGCCCAGCACTTGGCAAAATTCATGGCAATACCACATTATCCGTACTTACTGCTTAAGATGCCAGGACCCAACGGTATCCTTTCTCTTCGAAGTGATTTGAAACGTGCTTTTGACTGCGACGTTCAGGCAATCCAAATTGCAGCCAAAGCACAAGCCGACAATGGAAGAAAAGAAATAGCCACAATTGCTGCAGAGATGAGCCAAGAAGAATTAGAAATACCGGCTAAAAAGCCTAGCATCATCGCACCACCAAAAGAAGCCGACGTCAAGCAAATCGACTTGGGCACTGGCGATACCTCCAAGACAGCAACCATCAGTGCTCACCTCTCGGCAAAATAGGAACTCGCGCTCACCAACTTTCTTCGGGACAACAAAGATATCTTCGCTTGGAAGCCGGCCGACATGCTAGGTGTCCCAAGAGAGTTGGCTGAGCACAGAATTGATGTTAATGAAAGCTCCAAGCCTGTAAAAGCAACGGCTACGACGATTCTCACCCGACAAAAGGCAGCGAATTAAAAAGGAAATCACAAAACTGATGGCTAGCCGGATTCATTCAGAGAAATCCTTCATCCAGACTGGCTAGCAAACCCGGTCCTTGTGCAGAAGAAGAACACGGACGAGTGGCGCATGTGCGTCGACTACACAGATCTCAACAAACATTGCCCAAAAGATCCGTTCGGGCTACCACGCATTGACCAGATAGTTGACTCAACAGCAGGGTCTGCACTATTATCCTTTCTCGATTGCTATTCAGGGTATCACCAGATCGCATTAAAAGAACAAGACCAGAGCAAGACGTCTTTCATTACTCCGTTCGGTGCTTACTGTTACAAGACCATGTCGTTTGGACTAAAGAACGCTGGCGCCACATACCAAAGAGCTATCCAAACTTGCCTTGGGGATCAAATCGGTGAAAATGTGGAGGCATACGTGGATGATGTAGTGGTGAAAAACAAAGAACCCAGACACTCTGATTGAAGATTTAAAGCAAACCTTCGAAAACTTGAAGAGATGGAGATGGAAGTTGAACCCAAATAAATGTGTATTCGGAGTTCCCTCAGGACAACTACTCGGATTTTTGGTCAGTCAGCGCGGGATTGAAGCCAGCACCAAGCAAATTCGAGCTATAACAGAAATGGGCCCACCTAGAAACATCAAAGATGTGCAAAAGCTACAGGCTGCATGGCGGCACTCAATCGTTCATTTCAAGGCTCGGTGAAAAAGGACTACCTTTCTTTAAACTACTAAAGAAGACAGATAAGTTCGAAGTGGACAGAAAGAAGCCAATGAAGCTTTCAAGAAACTTAAGGCAATACCTCACATCCTCACCAATTCTCACACCCCAAGGAAAGACGAAGATATGATGCTATACATTGCGGCGACTACTGCTGTGGTCAGCACGGCAATAGTCATAGAAAGAGAAGAAGAAGGACGCGTGTATAAAGTACAACGACCCATATACTACATCAGCGAAGTATTATCTGAATCAAAAATACGGTACCCGCATGTGCAAAAACTACTCTACGCCCTATTGATCACTTCACGCAAGCTTCGCCACTATTTTGAAAGCCACCAGATCACAGTGGTGACAGACTTCCCGCTCGGAGACATCTTACACAACAGAGATGCGACGGGACGCATATCAAAGTGGGCAGTTGAACTCGGAGCTCTTAACATCGATTTCACCCCGCGGAAAAGCAATCAAATCTCAAGCCCTTGCCGATTTTGTGGCCGAGTGGACAGAGATTCAACAGCCTTTATCAGATACAATCCTTGACCACTGGAAGATGTACTTTGATGGGTCACTCAAACTAGGCGGAGCCGGTGCAGGCGTTCTCCTCATTTCTCCAGAAGGAAAACAACTCAAGTACGTCCTTCAGATATTATGGCAAGCTACAAATAATGAAGCAGAATATGAAGCCTCTCATCCACGGGCTACGAGTGGCAATTACCCTCGGAATAAAGAGATTACTCGTATACGGCGATTCAGCAGTAGTCATCAACCAAGTCAACAAAGATTGGGATTGCACCAAAGAAAACATGGGTGCTTACTGTGCTGAAATACGAAAACTTGAAAAACATTTCCAAGGATTAGAAATTCTACACGTCCTGCGCGATTCCAACATTGCAGCAGATGTCCTCGCCAAGCTCGGATCAGACAGAGCGAAGGTTCCACCCGGCGTATTCATAGAAGAGCTATCAGTTCCCTCTATCAAACAACCCGGTGAACAACCCTGAAATTCAGGCTAAAGGCGTTCAGATCTTGGTAATCAACACTTCATGGAGCCAAGTTTTCATCGACTATATCAAAGAAAATAAATTGCCAGCAGATAAAGCAGAAGCCACCCAAGTTGTTCGCAGAAGCAAAAACTACGTTCTAGTAGGAGATAGACTTTACAGAAGAGCAGCATCATCAGGAGTACTCCTAAAATGTGTCTCATTTGAAGAAGGCAAAGAGATCCTAGACGAAATACACTCAGGTTGCTGTGGAAATCATGCCGCTTCAAGAACACTGGTTGGCAAAGCATTTCGCACCGGATTCTACTGGCCAACCGCTTTGAAAGACGCAGAAGAAACTTGTCAGAAAATGCAAAGGTTGCCAAATGTTTGCAAGACAAGCCCATGTGCCAGCTCACAATCTTATCTGCATCCCACCCGCTTGGCCTTTTTCCTGCTGGGGGCTGGATCAAGTAGGACCTCTGAAGAAAGCAAAAGGCGGCTTCGAGTATATCTTTGTAGCAATCGACAAGTTCACCAAGTGGATTGAATACAAACCACTCGCGAAATACAGCGCAGCCAAAGCAGTCGAGTTCATCCAAGACATTATGCACCGCTTCGGCATGCCCAATCGAATCATCACAGATCTAGGCTCCCCCCTTCACAGCTACAGAATTCAAAAGCTAGGCACAAGACTGTGGTTTCAGTATAGACTACGCGTCTGTTGCACATCCAGAAGCCAACGGACAAGTAGAAAGGGCTAATGGACTCATACTAGCCGGATTAAAACCAAGGTTATACGAAGAACTAGTGGACTATGGGTCCAAATGGATTGAAGAATTACCTAAAGTAGTATGGGGGCTACGAACTCAAATAAGCAGAGCAACAGGCTACTCACCCTTCTTCCTAGTTTACGGGTCAGAAGCCGTACTGCCTGCCGATTTGATCTGGACATCACCAAAGATAGAACAATACGATGAAGGAGAAGCAGAACACACAAGAAGATTAGAACTCGACAGCTCAGAAGAAGTCAGAGTAAACGCTACCCTCCAATCAGCCAGATACCTACAAGGTTTAAGACGACACTACAACAAGAGTACCCATCCTCGATCATTACAAGTCGGAGACTTAGTGCTAAGAAGGATACAAAAAACTGACGGACGACATAAGCTACTCAGTCCATGGGAAGGTCCGTTCATTGTCACAAAAGTCACCGGACCAGGCACATACAAGTTAATAACCGAAGATGGAAGAGAAGTCAAGCAATACATGGCACATCAGCCAGCTAAGAAGATTCTACGCGTAAAAACAACTCAAGAAAAAACAGATATGCAAGCCACAAGGGACCAACGTTCACAATCGACAAAGGACAATATTCCTCGACAACATATGTATTAGTTTATATTCATGATCAATAAAGATGATATTCATCCACAGCATGTCTTGTCATGACTTTCAACGAGTTGTTTTCACGAAACAAAAAGCAAAATGGCTGAAAACATGCCTGAGCATCCCGGCCGAGAGCAAAATAGCTGAAAAGACGCTTGAGCCCGCCGATGAGGGTAGCTAAAAGCTAACACCCGAAACAAAAAGCAAAATGGCTGAAAACATGCCTGAGCATCCCGGCCGAGAGCAAAATAGCTGAAAAGACGCTTGAGCCCGCCGATGAGGGTAGCTAAAAGCTAACACCCGAAACAAAAAGCAAAATGGCTGAAAACATGCCTGAGCATCCCGGCCGAGAGCAAAATAGCTGAAAAGACGCTTGAGCCGCCGATGAGGGTAGCTAAAAGCTAACACCCGAAACAAAAAGCAAAATGGCTGAAAACATGCCTGAGCATCCCGGCCGAGAGCAAAATAGCTGAAAAGACGCTTGAGCCCGCCGATGAGGGTAGCTAAAAGCTAACACCTAAAACTAGTCGACCGAAATTAAGCTTAAAAAGACCCTCCAGCTCTTCGTTCCGAAAAGCAAGAGGCTCGGGGGCTACATCCAGATAGGAATACTTTTTCCTCAGAAAAGCACAAGCGCCACTCAAGAAAGCACTCGGATGCTGAAGTTTGTCAAGGCAACATTCTATGCCGAGTCGTTTTACATAGCGTCAGACGAAAGGTTGTCAACACAAAGATCTACATCTAAGCAAGTCATAGCGCGGACAAAGCACTCGACGGATCACAAAAGAGGAAGAAAAGAAAAGTACTCGACAAATCAAGGGATTTGTTAGGATAACGCACAGAGTTGTTTACAGGCAGAGACGAAAACGGGACAAAGTACTCAGCAAGTCAAGTAACTCCGACCACACCCGGGCAAAGAATACATCAACGAAAATAAAGAATCTTCATTTGAAGAGGAGTGTAATATTACAAGAGGCTGGTCAATTGGATCAGGCATTGTCATCAGGAAGGGAAATATCAATATTAAGCTGTCTACACCCTACTGGCTAAACCTTCGACCTCAGGCTCCATCCTCTCAACGGCATCAAGGTATTCTTGGCTATCAGCTTCCTCTGCTATCTTGGACAGAGGCGCCTCTAGAGCAAGGACCCGGACCTGGGCCAGCACATTCTTGGTACATACTTGGAGCGCACTTCTTCGCGAAACTCTTGGAAACGAGTCGGAATCCGAGGAATGAACTGAGCCCAAGATTGCCCATCATCCGCTGGAGTCCGGAGAACATCAGCTATGAACAAAGGATTTCCACAAAACGTTCCAATTTTCAGTAGCCGTCGCTAGCTTCCTAGACAAGTCTTCAATAGTTTTTTGGGCCTGCACAAGATCTTATCAGCTCCACGCCTGATCAACTTAGCAAGTGCAAGTTCTTCTTCAGCATGAGTAATACCTCCTCAGCCTTGTTATGACTTGTACGAACAAGAGTCTTCATTTCATCAATGCCCTCCGAGAGCTTTTTTCCTTCAACTCGGAGAGCTGGACAAGACACCAAACACAAGTCAGCAGGAGGGAAAGGTTTGAATACTGAAAGAAACAAAGAGAACCCCGGAATACCTTTACATTCTTTCTTCACGGCTTCCAAGCTCTTCATGGCCTCCGAGTTCTTTGAAGCCTCTCGGATAGCAGCATCTTCTGTTTCTCCAACTCCTGGGCAACAGTGTCTCTCTGTTTCTCTACCTCTACCACCCGGGACGGAGAGCCTTTTCCTCTTTTTGATGCGACTTACGCTCAGTCTCCAACTCGGCCCGGAGGAGGTCAAGGTCCAGTCTTCAGAGAACTTACCTCGAGGACAACTTCTTCTCGGATTTCAGACGAAAAGAAGAAGCCGATATGGTCACGAGAGAAAGTCTAAACAATTAAAGATAGAGAAAAATAAGGGCGTAAGGACGAAGGCAAAACAATGGCCTAAGAAAGAATCTCAGAAAAACTTACGTGAAGCTTCTCCCCGAAGAAGTCGCAGAGGACGCCAAGCTCCCCCTAGGCTGCGGTCAGCTCCGATAGCCGATGGGTGGCATCGAACTGTTGCACCACGTCATCGGTAAAAGAGGGACCGACCGGAAGCAAGGAGAAGGGGAAGGAGAGGCCGGCTGGGGCTAAAGAAGAAACGACCAAAGCAACCTCCCGGGAAGCCGAAGCCAATCCCTTAGAAGGACCCGACGCGACGAGCCACAGTCACCTCCTGGGGCAGCCAAGTCCGCAACTTCGCCAGGTAGCTTCCGAAAGCCCCGCAGCAACTTCACCAACAGTATGTTGCGAGTCCTGAGGCTCGGAACTCATGGCACTGGCGGAAGGCTGAGAAGAAGTCGACGAAGAAATAGAGAGAAGACGAAAGACTGAAAATTGATAAAAGAAATCACCGATGAGAACCAGAAGAAGGAAGACAGAAGCAAAAGGATGAAGCCAGAATCTACTCACCCAGCACTTTCTTCTTCTGAAGCCAAAAGAAGGCCTCAGCACAGGGGGGACCACGACGGCGAAAACGTCCCGCCACCCGACGACGGAGCGGGATAGCAGATACCGGAGCCACGGAAGAAGCCGGGGCTGGAGCCATGGAAGAACTCTACACCTGGAGGAGCGATAGAGCTCGGTCCGAGGCTACAAAGAAACTCGACACGGAACTTCAGAAGAAGTCGGGCGGGAGCCTCAGAAGAACTCGTACCGACGTCCAGGTTACTTCAAAAGTTCAAGACTAAAACGTCAAGACAAAGAATAGAAATTCAATGCAACAGGAATATGAAAACAACTCACCGGCATGATGAGGGGTACTTCGTCATCCTCCTCTCCCTCAACCAAGGAAACCAGAGCACCTGCTGAAAAAAGAATAAAAAGTACTCGGTTCAAGAGAAAACAGGAAAACAAAGGAACAAAGAGTATTAAATGCTCACCTAAGAGCATGCTAGCAACAACTGGAGTACCTGAGAGACTTGGTTTGCGAGACTTCTTGGAGACAGGCAGGCCAGATGAAGACCCATCCGTTCGCCCCCTCTTCGGGACACTACGAGGACCGCGAGGGACTAGACGAGGAACATATTCTTCATATACATCAACAAATCCAGAAAAACTCCAGGAAGCGCTGTGGAGGTTGGGAACTTACTAGTTACAGAAGTTCCAGCAAGTTTATCCCCAGTCTCCGCCATGGCAGGGAGAACATCAAGAGGGATCGGGTCAACAAAGTTCGCCCAAGCTCCTACGAAAAAGGATAAAATAGCAAGACAAGGAAAAGCTAAGCAAAAATGGATGCAGCAAGAGTACATAAAGTACCCAAACAAAGAGATAAACAACTCACAGCTGGGGGGGGTTGTTGGCAGAGAACTCGGAGACAGCAGGAGGAACAACGCTCACTCCTTTCAGCATCTTCTGGAGACGCTCGAGTACCTCCTCATCGGTCAGCTCAAGAGCTGGGACCATGCGTGAAGGATCCTCGGCCCCAGAATACTCGAAGCCAAGGTGCTCCCGCTCTTTCAAAGGCTGAACTCGGCGACGAAGAAAACTCGAAACAATACCGAAACCGGTTAAACCCTGCTGTTTCAGCATGCTAATCCTATCAAGGAATGGCTGGATCACTTGAATCTCAGCAGGTGACTCAAGTTTCTTGTCCCATCGGTCATTCACCACAGGACCAGATCCAGAGTGGACGACAAGGGAAGGGATCAAATTGGCAGCATAAAACCAGTCGGCACGCCAATCTTTTACAGAATCAACCAGGTCATAGTCAAAGAACTTGCTCTTAAGACCCTGGCGAAACTGAATCCCGCAACCGCCAAGAACGCTGGTTTCTTCGGGCGGGGTTGGGGTTTTAGGCGAAAGAAGTAACGAAACAGAGAAAGAGAAGGGGGAATTCCAAGGAAAGCTTCGCAAAGATGAACAAAGACAGAAAGGTGAAGAACTGCATTAGGAGCAAGGTGGTTTAGGCAATGGCAAGGTGGGGGTCCATGGTGGCGGCACGCTGAGAAAGAAAAAGAAAGGGAGAGAGGAGGAAGAAGAAAATGGCCAAAAAAGATATTTCACTGCTCTTCTCTACCTCCTGAGCCGGAAATGAATATTTAATGTGTTCGGTGTCCTCATGGAAATGTGGCAACTACAAAGTGTCAACGGACAAACGCTCCATTTTTGTGTCACACCAGCAATGAGGATCACTTCAGTTGCCTAATTCTTATGATATGGTGCATGTTTCGAACTGTTTCTTATGCTACTGTAGTATTTAAGACATGCTCTACGACCTAGAATTCTTATTTTTTAAAAGTGCAAAAAGGACAGTTATTGAAAATATATAATAAGTACAATAGCTTCCACTTAAGATAAAAAAAGTCTATAGCCGATGATAAGAATAAAATTTTAAAAAAAAAATCCAAATTTGGACTCATGACTTCTTATAAAATATACTAAGAAAACATATAATTTAATACAAAAATTATTATCAGCCAGAGGTATCAAAAAAGCTAATATTTATCTCTCTTAAAATTCTAGCCCATACATATAACGCGGATTTATGGATTAGTAATCACAACTTGGTTCCAACTAGGCTCAGTTAGCATGGGAGATGTGTGTTTGGATCGAGTGACTAAAGTTAGTCTCTATCACACCGAACGTTTGGATGCTAATTAGGAGGACTAAATATGAGTTAATTATAAAACTAATTGCATAGATAGAGGCTAATTCACGAGATGAATCTATTAAGTCTAATTAATCCATCATTAGCACATGTTACTGTAGCACCGCATTGTCAAATCATAAACTAATTAGGTTTAATAGATTCGTCTCATAAATTAGCCTCCATCTATGTAATTAGTTTATAAGTAGTCTAATTTAATACTCCTAATCAGTAACCAAACATTCATCAGTGAGTGACAGGGACTAAGCTACATTCGAAAGCTTAGGTACGGGACGCGCGCTTGCAACGAGTGTCTGTTAAACAAAGACGTTTATAAGCTCCTTATTATATTATTATAATAAAAGGAAAAGAAGCTTGATCCTGTGTACTACTACTCCGCAAAACCCACTCCCACAAGCGCACACAAAACCACCCCCAACCTTGCGGCCTTGCCACACCCGGCTCTCGTACGCAGTGGCGAGGCGGGTGGCTGTTGCTGTCCTTCCTCTACTCTCCGCGGCCGGCGTGGGGCTTGCGGCTGAGGATCTCCGCCGTGTATGCCCTCCTAGCTCTGGATTAGCAGGCCTACGGTCCCTGTACGTCCCATCTCCTGCTAATCTTCTTCTTTCATCAAAATGCAAGAAACGATTTTTTGGGGTTCTCTTTTCTTCTTTTGAGTTGCATTAGAGAGACATCCAGCAATCGGAGAGCCAGGAGAAGCAGCCAAAGCAGTGCTTCTGACACAATCCATGGCCTATACGGCGACCTTTCGCTACCCCGGAATCCTCAAATTTGCCGAGTGTTTTTATGTTTGTCGAGTATATTCTCTTGGCACTCGGCGAACAAGTTCTTTGCCGAGTGCCGCGACAAAAACACTCAGCAAAAAAAACACTCGGCAAATAGGACGTTTTACCGAGTGTCAAAAAAAAAATACCTGGCAAAGAGGTGGTTTACCGAGTGTTAAAAAAACACTCGGCAAAGAAATAAATCTTTTTCTAGAAAAAAAAAAGAATTTTTTTTTGCGGAGTGTTCAGATCTAGAACACTCGGCAAAAACAAAAGGAGAAGAAAAAAAGAGAAAAAAAACTTTGCCCGGAGTTGCCCCATTTGAACACCCGGCAAACAAAAAAATCCATACTTAATCGCGTCGCCAGCAACCCCCACGCCCGTCCCCACCCCTTCTCTCTCCCTCCCTTCCCTACGCCCACCTCTCCTCCCGACGGCGCCCTCTCCTACCTCACTCCCTCCGGCGCTCTACTCCCTCCCTCCCTCCCTCTAGCCCTCTCCTCCTCCCTCCAGCGGCTCCTCTGAGCTACGCGCCCCTCCCCTCCCCGTGTAGCACCGCCGCCCTCTCCTTCTTCCTCTCCCTCTTCCTCGCTCGGCTCTCCGGTGCGGCGGGCGTGGGCTCTCCTCCGGCAGCGGCGTGGCGGGTGCGGCCCCTCTCCCTCACCCCGGATCCGGCTGGATCTATGGTGGGCGCGCCCCTGGCGGCTAGATCCGGTGGAGGGCGACCGGATCCATGGCGGGCGTGCAGATCGGCGGCGGATTCCAATGGAGGGCGGCCGGATCCATGGCGGACGCGCCCCCCGGTGGATGGATCCGGTGAAGGGCGGCCAGATCCATGGCGGGTGCGCCCTCCAGCAGTGGATCCAGCGCTGGCGCGCTTCCCGGCAGCGGATCCAGGGCAGGCTCATCCTCCGGCAGCGAATCCAGGGCGGGCGCGGTCTCCGGCGGCGTATCCCAGGCGGATCTGGCCGAGCAGCACCTACAACGGCTTCTCTAGGCGGATCTACGACCGTGGTGGTCAGATCCGTGGGCGAGGTGCCCGCTCCTGGCCACGTGCAGGGGCAGCAGCGTGGATCTGGGCGTGGGTGTGCTGGCGGCGGCGTGGTGGCGGATCTGGGGGCGCTGGAGGTGGCGGCGACCGTGGTGGGCGGCGGCCGGTGGTGGCAATTGTTTTTTTTATTTTTTGCCGAAAATGTTTGCCGAGTGTTTTTTGGGCACTCGGCAACGTCTTTGCTAAGTGCACGACAAAAAACACTCGGCAAACTAGCGTTTGCCGTAAAGGGGTCACTCGACAAACCATTTGCCGAGTGTTTTTGGGGCTTCGCCGAGTGCCCCTGGCACTCGGCAAAGATCCTGAATCCGGTAGTGTTTTTTCTTTTTTTCTTTCTGTTCTTCAATTTTTTTTTCTTGTTCTTTTAAAAAACCTGGAGAGGCAACGAGAGAGGTGAATTTTTGCCAGTGATACTCGCGCGGTGAATTTTTCTGGCTTTATTTTGTCATATGTAATGGGAAGGAACCAAAAGTTACTTCTTTTTTGTTTTTACTCGAAATCGAAGGTGCTGGAGAGTAAGGAGACGGAGGATCGTCGAAGCAGTCTACGGGTGTGTCTGCGTAGACATCCAAGAAGATGGAACTACCCTTTCCGCATCTTCCAGGCCCTCATTTTGCACCTCAACAGGATGCAGATGTATGAGCTCACTACCACCCTTGCACCCCCTGTTTATATAAGTCTCTGATTACTTATTGATCACTTGTTGCTAAATAAAAACACATTCTTTGCTACAAACTGATAGACTTAGTGGATCACCTAGACATATATCTAGCGGGTACAACCTTACATACGGGATGAAAATTTCCTAGAACATGATCTAGAGAGAGAGGAAGGGAGATGAGATGTCACCGACCATCCGCTAGCTTGGAGGAAGAGCTCGACGTAGCCATGACGAAGGTGATGCGGTCCGGGTCAGCGGAGTCACGGTCATGGCGTTGAGGTCGGTCGCAGTGTAGTGGTGGCGCAGAGGCGGCGGTGAAGACGTCAGTGGAGCTTCCCGTCGCTTCAGAGCCTCCCTTTTAGATCAGATTAGGGTTAGGACTGTAAGTGGGAGAAAGGCGGCTCAGGTGAACCTCGTGACACGAGCCCTGGCCTCCCACCTCCTTTATATTGCGTGCGCGACGAGGACCCACCAACCATGGAACGGTTGGGCACCCCCAATTAGGGCCCGGATCAAGGCCCCGACTCGGTCATTGAACCGAGCCGAGAGGAGATCAACATAATATTTTACCCCTTGATCTCACCTTATGACTTAAACTTAAAATTATTTTCTCTTTTTTCCATTCCATCACAGATTAGCGCATAGAGCGTGCCTCATCAGAATAGTTAGTACCATTGGATTAACAACTACAACACACCTCTCTGCTTTGAAACAGATTCTCAACTAGGCCCTTATTATCCAAGAATCATAGGCTTTCCCTTAAACCCATGCCGGCTAAGTGTTCTCTAAACACGATGGGTGGTAAGCCTTTTGTAAACGGATCCGCGAGCATCTATTCTGTACTTATGTGCTCAAGACTAATTATATGCTCCCGGACTTTGTCTTTCACAACATAATACTTTATGTCAATGTGTTTGTCAGCACCACTTGACTTATTATTGTGAGCATAACATACTGCTAGATTATTGTCGCAGTACAACTTGAGTGGCTTAAGTATGTCGTCTACCACTTTCAACCCGGGCATAAATTTCTTCAGCCAATTTACCAACCATGTGGCCTCATAACACGCTACAAACTCGGCATACATCGTAGACTATGTAGTGATGGTCTGCTTGGAACTTTTTCACGATATAGCTCCTCCTGTGAGAGTAAATATATATACTAACATGGACTTTCTATCATCTCCCGCATAATCTGAATCTGTATACCCCTCTATGTGTAGGGAATCAGATCTTCTATACGTTAGCATGAGGTCTTTTGTGCCTTGCAAGTAACGCAAAACTTTCTTTACCAGTCTCTAGTGTTCTATTTCTAGATTACTCTGATATTTGCCAAGTAACCTGGTAACAAACGCTAAGTCAGGGCGTGTACACACTTGAGCATACTGTAAACTTCCGACAGCTGAAGCATATGGAATCGCTTTCATTTGATCGATCTCATATTGGTTCCTGGGACATTGGAATTCCCCAAATCTATCGCCCTTGACTATGAGAGCAGGTGAAGACTTACAATTTTACATACTGTATTTCGTTATAACCTTTTCTAAGTATGCCTTTTGTGATAATCCTAAACCCCCTTTCTTCTATCTCGGTGAATCTCTATTCCTAGAATGAACGAAGCTTCACCGAGATCCTTCATATCAAAATTCGAGGACAAGAACTTCTTCGTTTCTAGTAGTAGATTAACATCACTACAAGCGAGTAAGATGTCATACACATACAAGATTAGGAAAATGTATTTCCCATTCTTAAACTTTGCATAAACACAATTGTCCTCTATATTTTCTTGAAACCCAAACTTTCTTATTGTACTATCAAACTTTAAATACCATTGTCTTGATGCTTGTTTTAATCTGTAAATGGATTTCTTCAGGTAGCATCACATACGTAATTTTCCTTCCACAACAAAACCTTTTGGTTGTGCCATGAAAACATTTTCCTCCAAATTCCCGTTTAGGAATGCCGTCTTTACATCCATCCGATGTAATTCTAAATCATAATGTGCTACAAGAGCTATTATAATTCTAAAAGAATCCTTACATGAGACTAGAGAAAATGTCTCATTGTAATATATGCCTTCTCTTTGCATGAAGCCTTTCATCATAAGTCGCGCTTTAAATCTTTCTACATTCCCTTTGGAGTCATATTTAGTTTTATAGACCCATTTACAGCCTACTGTCTTAGCTCCTTTAGGAATTGTTTCTAAGTCTCAAACACCGTTGGTATTCATTGATCTCATGTCATCTTGTATGGCTTCAAGCCACTTTGATGAGTGAGCATTTCTCATGGCTTCTTCAAATGAGGTGGGATCACCCTCCATTTGAAATTCTTCACATTCATAGACTTCGTAGTCATCAGGAATGGCTGGTTTTCTAACTCTTTGAGACCTTCTAGGGGCCTCGTTAGTTGACGCTTGTTCTATATGAGACTATTGTTGCTCTTCCTCATATGTAACAACGGGTTCTACAGGATTCTGAAGGACAGGTTCCTCATGTTCATTCATTGTCGCCACTGAAGAACTAACAACAGGTGTTGTTACTACAGTGTCTTTCACTGTTGGTGCAGCAATAACAGGTGGAGTATTGGGTTAAAGACTTTAGCCTCAGCTGGACAACCCCACACACGTAAATAGTTATGTGAGGGTTCATTTCCTGTCCACAACTCATATGGTGTTTTGGGCACCGACTTGCTTGGCACTCGATTAAGAATATGAATAGCGGTTTTTAACGCCTTCATCTATAAACTTATCGGTACGGTAGAGTAACTTATCATACTTCTTATCATATCCATTAAGGTACGGTTGCATCTTTCAGCTACTCCATTCTGTTGAGGCTCGCCCGGTGTAGAGTATTGGGTAACTATGCCATTTTCCTGTAAGAATCTTGTAAAAGGTCCAGAAACTTGGTCATATGAGGTGTGTCGACCGTAGTACTCCCCGCCACGGTCAGATCTTACTATCTTAATCATTAAATTGTGTTGATTATCTACTTTAGCCTTAAATATCTTAAATTTATCGAATGCTTTTTATCATTCCTTAATTGGATAAATATAGTCATAACAAGAATAATCATATGTGAATGTTATAAATGAATCATAACCATCCACACTCTTCATAGGAAAAGGACCACAAATGTCTGTGTGAATTATTTCTAAAATTCCCACGCTTCGTTTGGCATCTTTATTTATTTTCTTAACATACTTTCCTTTTATGCAGTCAATGCATTGTTCTAAATCTAAAAATTCTAATGGCGGAAGAATTGATTTCTTAATCAATCGCTCTATTCTTCCCCTCAAAATATGGCCTAAACGATAGTGTCATTATTTCAATGATACATCATGAACTCTCTTCCGCTTATTTCTTGCATTCATAGACGAGGAGGCATTCTCATTCTCAATGCTCACAACATTCACATTCTTAGAAAGTGATAACAAATAAAGCTTGTCTCGTCGGAAAGCAAGACCAACACATTTATTATTAAACACAATCTGACATTTGCCATTACCAAAATGGCAATCATATCCATCATCGTCTAGACGTGAAACACTTATCAAATTTCTATGCAAAGAGGGTATATAAAGGACATCTGAAAGTTAAAGTACAAAACCATCATCTAATTCTAGAGAGAGATCTCCAATGGCTTCAACTTTAGCTTCAACTCCATTTGCTACTTTAATTCTTCTTTCTCCTCTTTGCAGGGTCCTCCTCGTATGGAATCCCTGTAATAAATTTGCAACATGAATAGTTGCACCTGAGTTAATCCACCAAGTAGATTTTGAATAACTTAAATACAAGGACTCATTTATGAATGTAATAATGTCATCACCTCTCTTCAAAAGGTTCTTCAAGGAATCTAGACAGTCCTTCTGGTAATGTCCACACTTCTTGCACCATTTGCATTGATCCTTGTCAACTTGGACATTGTTGTTCTTCTTATGGTGATCATTCTAAGGGGTTTTTCCTTGAGGTTTGGCATTCTTGTTGAAGTTCTTCTTTTTATAGTCCTTCACATGGTTAGCAGAGTCACCATGTGAGCTTTTAAGTCTCTCCTCTTCTTACACACATATGGTAATGAGCTTCTCAGTGTCCCATTTATCGGGTTGCATGTTGTAATTAACAATAAAAGTTTCATACTTTTTAGGAAAAGAACCAAAAACCAAATGAATCAGGAACTCATCTTTGAGCCCCAAATCCATAGGCTTTAGCTTGGATGCCGTGTTGCTCATCTTCAATATGTGCTCTCTTATCCCTCCACTAGAGTATTTCTCATTGAATAACTTCTTGATCAGGGTGCTTGCATATGCCTTTGAAGAGCCAGTAAACTGACTCTCTACTTTCTTGAGATACTCGGGGGCGGTGTCATAATTTGGGATTGATCCCCTTACTGCATCTAAAATAGTAGACTTAGCCACCATCAAGCACTTACGATTCGAAATGTCCCACTTCTTACGATCAAGATTGTATTTCATTCTTACTTCTGCATGATCTCGCTGCCGGACAGCGAAATCAGCACTGGCTCAGTAGGACACGGAGAGGTAAGTGTTAGGTCATTCTCGGACAGCACAAGTGCCAACTCATACTTCTCTCGCCATACGCGATAGTTGCCCCCTTCAAGAGGCGAAATGTGCGAGATAAATGCCATAGGGTTGAGTCCTAAAAACATCATTAGAGAAAGTGAGAAAACATGACATAATAATTGTAATACCCTAAAATTTGCCTCTTTTGAAAATAGGTTCAAAATGATTTATTTTTGAATTTTGTGCTCGTGAAATATAGGAAAATAATTTTTTCATTAAATTAAAATTCATCATAAGGTAGCGACATGTTTGAGCATACATGCCCTTGCATTTGATTTATTTGGTTGAGTGGTTTTGATTGAAAATTTAAAATCATTAAAATTGCTTTTGCAAATGAAATTAAAAATGACTTTGAAGTAAAAGAAAAGAAAATTAGGAAATAAAAGAATTTAAAAAGTTGTAAAAATTATTTTTGAAAACTTACTAAAATTTGCTAACTTTTATTTTAATTGAAAAGTATGTTCAAAACTTTATTTAAAGTTGCATTTGGTTCATATTTGAATGTAGTTTGGAAATAGGAAAACAAAATAAAAAGGAAAAATCTTTTTCTCGGTTTCTGGCCCACCTGGCCTCTTCCTTTCTCCTCAGGACCTTCCCGAGCCGTCCCAAGTGCTGCTTTCCCACTCTCTCCTGTGCAGGCCCGCTTCCCTCTCTTTTTCTTCTGCTAGCCCAGCTCGGCTTCCCTTCCCGCGGCCCGTTCTAGCTCCGTCCGTGTGGCCTGTTTCCCGCGTCGACCTAGTTCCGCAGTGGCCAAGCTCCGCAGCCTAGCTCAACAACCAGCCGCGCCCTTGTCCCCTCCCTCTCTCTTGCACCGACAGGTGGGGCCGACCTGTCAGGGCCACCTGCTACCTCTCGTCCCCACGCTGGACTCCACCGCCGCCATCGCCATGAGTCTGACTCCGCACCAGCTACGCGTCCTCCATTGCCGTGCCGCCCAAGCAGCCTTCGCCTCATAAAATCGGATGCCTCGTGTCCACCGCTTCCAACCCCGAGCCCTAGAGCAAGCCTCCGCCTCGTCGAGACGCCGCAGCCACGCCGCAACCTAGCGCCGCCGTCCACCGTCACCCCACCGAGCTGCACGTTGTGACCGAGACCTCTCCAACCGCTACAAGCCCTAGGTGAGTTCAAGGTGGGTTTCTACATCCTCCCGTCCCCTTACCGTCGAGTTTCGATCCTAGAATCGCTACTCCAGCGAACTACAGTGAGCTCCTTCGCCGTCGGCAATGGAGTCCGCCACGCCTAGCTACTGTTCCGGCAGGATTTCCTCACTCCTTTCCCCTCTGATCTAATCCAAGCCGACCAGTGAAGATCCAACGGCCCTATTTAGCTCGTACCCCTTCGTCTTGTAGTTTTGCAAAACAGCCCTAATAAGTATTTAAGTATTAACCCATGGTCCAAATCGCAATCACAGATTACGTTTTCTTCTTTGGAAAGCATAGTTTCTTCGGTTCAGATCCAAAATACGTTTTCACTTATTTACAGTTTTGCCACTAATCTTGTTTTAGCCATAAAATCTCTGTTTTAACTCCCATTTGATCCGTTCAACTTGCATTAGGTTCGTAATTTCATAATATACATGTTCATACCACTGTTAAATATGTTTTCAACTTTTAAAATTCAAGGTTAGATTTAATCTATTATTTTAATAAAGGAAATCTTGTTTATTTCATAACTTCTGTGTTTTAGTTTTGAATTGACCCGTTCAAGTTGTGTTAGATTCATTGCAACGAGATCTACGCGTTAGTAAAAATGTTTATCATGTCCCTATTTCTAGAATTTCATGGTTTAAACTTTAATTTGAAGAATAATTATGCAACTAGATTTTATAAATAAAATATGATTTGTTTTACTTTAGTTTTATAATTCAGATCTAAATTTGACTTAATTTATATTATCTATAAAATATCTTATATATGTTTTTATATAGTTAAAACACATGAAATTAATAGTTTTATATTTTCTTTTATAAGTAGATCTTTCGGTAGATGTATCTTTTTCACCGTAGCTCCGATTAGAGTGTTTTTCGCGTCTGTGTGTTCGTAGCGAGACGTAGATTCGTTTTACAAACTTTTTATCTTGATTTCCTGTTTGGTGTACTATTCTAATTTATATCTATTGTTTGCTTCATGTGTGATTGCATGGATGCTTGTGTGGTGCTTTATGAACATGTCCAGTCGGTGAGCTTTACGTGTTGATCAAGAAGGAGTTCCATTGAAGGTTTGGACTAGAAGAACATCAGAGTTTTAAGGCAAGTATAGCATGGGATCTTCCTTATCGTCCTAAACACCTTTAATTATTTAATTCATACTGCATGTGTCTACCTTGACTGCCACTATGGATTTCCTAGTACTTTGTTACCTTGTACCTTGATACCTTTGGGTTATTGCATTGGGCTGTATGATGCTAGTGCTCAACTACAACCATGATCTTGTAACTTGACTGATGTAATATGCAATAAACATTAAAAGATGCTTTTTAGCAACATAGAACAAGGGGGCTAGAGCATTGGGCTATTTTATGGTGCTCTAGATTCCTCTTCCTAAGGACTTATCTGTAAGTGATCATCCGGGACTTATAGTACAGTTGTGAGGGCTATATGGCTCTGGCTTTAGCTTAGTATGAGGACTTTTTCTAGCTTGTTAGAGGTTACCTTTATGGAGCAAGAGGGGCTCCAGATTGTATGATCTCGGTCTACCAAGAGGGTGCACTTTGGTTTCTTTGTATTTTGTTAGTCACTCCTTGGAGAGGGGTTTATGCTTACTGATGGGGAAACCTTAGCGGCCATAACTTGTTAGACGAACCTTTGAAAGGCTATATAGTGAACCCTGTCGACCTTCCTTGATAGTGGGTCAAGAGGTTGGCCGCCTCAGGCGAAAGGGTAAATCACGACTCATAGTGAAAGTGTACAACCTCTACAGAGTGTAAAACTGGTATATCAGCCATGCTCACGGCCACGAGTGGCCTTGGAACCCTTACGGAATAGATGATCATTAATGGTTAATGATGATGAACACTGACGATACTAATGATAAAGATGCTCATTAATGATTACTGTTTATGCTATTTATTATTCATGTTTATCCGATCATGTGTTTATATGGGCTTGTGATAAAGTTGTTGCTACTCATTTGCTAAAATTGTGATAATTAAAAGCTAATCGCAGTTAAACCAGAGTCAGCCTTTTGAGCCTCATGAACCCCATGTTATATTTGTTGAATACGACATGTACTTACGCTTGCTTTACTTTTTAAATCTTTGAAAAAATCTCGGATGGGTACCAGATTGCTAGTCTGGAGGAGTTAGGCTTGTGATCAACCAGTCAGTTGTCCCTGTGGAATTGGAGTCTTCACCCGAACATCGGTGTTGTCTTTCTGTTGTTTGCTGTCTAAGGTTATATTCTCTATACTAAGTACGTTATATATTGAGCATTGTCTATTGATATTACCCTTATTTATAGCTATATGTGAGATTTGACTTTCTGAGCTCACATATAGTGTGTATCTGGTTTTGTTCTTAAAACCGGGTGCTACAATAATTGCATGGCTTAATTTAACGTCGGTCAAAATTAAAACATACAATGTCCTTCTACATTAACTCTACATCACTGTTAAGCATAAATAGAACTAATGCATAAAACTCATAAATAAAAATTTATAATATTGCTATCATCAACTTTGGTCAGAAAATAGCAATATCATAAATACAACATTCTTCTATATTAATTCTTATCACCGTTGGACAGAAATGGAATTAATGCATGGAAAACAACTCATGAATAAACTTATAATCATAATGTGACTACCCCTCCGATTAAATTTTTCCTTTTGTCCAATTTAATTAGAGGGTGAACGTAATCATAGCAATGGAAACGTGAAAAAGAATTTTGTCTACTTTTTAGAAGCATTCTACTGTACTCATCGACTCTCTGAAAAAATTATTTCGTTGGTTCAAATTTAAATAGAGATGGAAAACTAGACCTAATTTATCAAAACTTGCTTCTAAAACAATAATACTCAAATTGTTCTTTGCTACGAATTTGGACCGGCTCAGTGGCCCATGGCCCAGCCAGCAACACCAGCGCATGCGGCCCAGCAAGCAACGTGCGCAGCCCACGCCTACGCAGCCAAAGCCCAGCTCGCGCGAGCTCCCCTGCGCCCAGGCCGCAACCTGGGCCTGGGCCGGGAATTCACCTCCCCGCCTGGGCCGGATTCGACCCGGTGAATCCTGAGCCGTTCATCCGCATCCAACGGCTAGGCACCGTTTTCGCAAGGTCAAAACCGGCGCTACCGTCGACTCCTAACACTAATCCCCATTTCTCATTCTCACCCCTTCTCTCCTCTCAGAGCGCCGCGACCTGAGCGACGGTGGCCGCGGGTGGCGACCGGAGGAAAAGGTGGCGGCGCCGCCTCGGCACCCCTCGGCGGTGCATGCGCGCGGCGCCGTCAAGTGGCACCTCAGTGGTGCCCGTTTGGGGCCCCGTGCTGATGCACACGGCACGGCGGAGCGTTAGGGAGCCGGCATCTCTGCCCTACCTTCCCGCGCGACGGCGGTCACGACAGCGGGGAAAACCCCAGGTAGGTTCTTTCCTCTCCGTTCTTCTTTCTTACTTAGGGTTAGGATTCGCACGGGATTTGAGTTGAAATCGAAGATCAAATCATCTCCTTCTACTTGTTGAAACTTAAACTACCCCAAATCCTAGATCTACGCCTAGAACCGGCTTAACTAATACCATTGATAGACTTCATGGATCACCTAGACATAGATCTAGCGGTTACAACCTTACATACCGGATGAAAACTTCCTAGAACATGATCTAAAGAGAGAGAGGAAGGGAGATGAGATGTCACCGACCATCCGCTGGCTTGGAGGAAGAGCTCGACGTAGCCATGATGAAGGTGATGCGGTCTGGGTCGGTGTTGATGCGGGACCCATAGGATACCCCGCAAGGGAGAGAGAAGATCTAGTCTAACTAGGATTCTTCCCATGTAATCTTAGTAGTAGTACTATTCAGTAATCCTACTAGGAACTCTCATTGTAAACCGACTAGAACTCTGGCCTCCTGACTATATAAAGGAGGGCAGGGCTCCTGGGGAAAAAGACAACAGAACAATAATTGTACGACACTTCATAATCAATCCAACGTAGAGGCTAACGCCGGCTGGACGTAGGGCTGTTACTCGATCAACGATCGAGGGTCCGAACCAGGATAAGTCGTTTGTCTCTTGCGTTCACCATCGAGTTCTGCATACGCTGAAGCCCGAACATACTACCTCGGGTACCCCCGTGGCAGGCTATCGGTGGTAAAACATCGACAGCTGGCGCGCCAGGTAGGGGCTTTCGGCGAATTTGCATCCGAGAGCTCGATGGACCTCAACAACATGATCTTCTCAACGGGATCAACTTTCATCTTCGGCTCATGGATCTGCGAGGCGGACAACAATGGCAAGCTCCAAAGTCGTCTCCTCGAGGATTCGAAACACCATGAAGACGATTCTATTCCGACGACCACGACAGATCAAATCTCCGGAGGATTCGCGTAGCTCATAGTGTCTGATTCAACTCAGGTTCCGCTAGCTTTGCGCATCCGACTCGAATTCGAGCTCCGCATCCGAGTTGGAGTCTTATCCGAGTCCTTTCAGGGAAACCGAGTTCTTTTCCGATGGGACTTAAGAACGCGGCCCTGACCTATCAAGAATACAACTCGGAGTACGCGCAGAATCCCTTCAAGAAGTCGGATCTTCCTCCACTCAGACTCCTAAACATGGCAACATCTTATCAGGCACGGCTCAGAGAAGTCCTCGATCCAGTACTAAGAATGCCACTGAAGGGAGCTCAGGAAGGTCTCGTCCTGACTATAACATCTCAAGACTGCATCGTTCACTGGCCGACTCTGTTCCTGAGGATAACAGTACCCGACTGGACAACACGACGACGACGGCTATTCTACCCTACCAAGAAGGAGACTCGATCTGCGACATCGAGGCATCTACTAAAGTCATCAGCAACTCCGACAGTATGAAAACCAACGCCAATAACAGAACGGCTCACGCACGGGAAGTACTCATGGTTCGACGTCCTCGGTCACCATTAAATCCCCCAGAAGCACCCGATGTCAGGTCATCAGATGAATCAGAATCCAACATATCACCCTTTGCCCAGGGCTACGATGGAGAAACCGAGAGTCAGAAACAAGCTAGAGAAAGAAAAAACAAGTTGAAGCAAGGGCGCCAACACCGTGCTAGGCAGCGCAGGGAAGCCTGGATCAGATACGAGTCAGAGTTGGCTGAATACGACAGAAGAAAATCACAACGAGAAGTCGAAGGAAGACAGCACGGCAAATACGCCTTACGATAAGATTCGAGAAGCATTAGAAGAACTCAGAGCAACTTCACATCCCGGTGAGAAGTATGAACAGCTCCAAGACTTGCTCCGGTCGACGATCCTGAGAACGCATGAAGAGAGAGCCCAATCAAGACTACCCGCCAGATCAACAACCCACAGGCAAGAAGATCAAAATCAAAGGAAGTCCGCTTTCGAAAGACTTGGGCCAGGTGGAAGCCATAACGGAGAAAGTAGGAAGGAACATAATCAAGGCCACCAATTTGAACAACCAAGAAAGACCAGGAGTAGGGTGCCTACCCAGACAGCCTCGCAGAATTATTCCCATCAAAACAACAGTTGGCCAGAAGGAGGTGCCGAATCCGAATTCAAAGAAGCCAGGAACACACGACAGATTCCCCTGTTTCGCGAACAGGCTTGCATCGGTACGATTACCTCACAAGTTCAAACCGTCTAACCACTCTAAGTATGATGGCAAAACTGAACCAAGGCAATGGCTCAGAATATATTCACAATCAATTGAACTAGCCGGAGGAGACGACGATATCAAGACCCTGTTCTTTCCCATGGCACTAGAAGCCATGCCCCTCCAATGGTTCGACAAATTAAATCCAGGATCTATCAGAAATTGGGAGGACTTGCAAAGAGCTTTTTGTGAAAATTTCGCAGGAATCATTACACACCCAATCACTCATGCAGAATTGAAAGGACTCAAGCAAAAGGGAGGCGAAAGTCTCAGAAATTACTATCGACGATTCGGCGAACTACGGGCTCAAGTGCATGACATCACCGAACGAGAAGTAATTGAAGCTTTCTCTCACGGAATCATGGCTAGGTGGCAATTTCAAGACTTCTGCAAAGAAAATCCGAGAAACAATGAAGAATTCAGACGAACAGTAGAAAAGATGATTACTGCAGAAGAAAAAACACGAGAGAGGTTCCCGGATAGAAGCAACCAGGACAACCCGGACAAGCAAAATCATCGAAATAGCAGACATCAAGAAAGAAAACGTAGACCAGACAATACCGTGGCAATGGCCGACAAATCAAAGAAGTTTTCCAAACCTAGAAGATATGATGACATTGAAAACATACGTTGCCCATTGCACCCCTAATGGGAGACACACCATCGGAAATTGCTACACTTTCAATGATCGATACACAAGAAAAGATAGTAAGGAGAACACCAAAGAGGACAATCAGAAAAAAGATGAAGACAACCACGAGGACAAAGGATTCCAAAAACCCAGGGGAACGGTAGCAGTGATCTTCTCAGGGGCTCCAGATTGCAGAAGCAAACATCAAGAAAAACTAGCACTACGGACTATCATGACAGCAGAACCGGCTACACCAAGATATCTCAATTGGTCACAGTATCCTATCCAATTTACCAGAGAAGACCAATGGACTAGCGTGGGAAACTGCAGGCCATTATCCACTGGTTCTAGATCCAACTATTGCTGGTATGACTGTCACCAAAGTACTAATCGACGGGGGAGCCGACTCAACATCATCTTTTCAGAAACACTAAGGAAGATGGGACTACAACTCGCCGGGATGATTACACCAACAAGTACACCTTTTTACGGCATAGTACCAGGCAAGGCAGCCATGCCACTTGGACAAATTACTTTACCCATTACTTTTGGAACTCCTTCGAACTACCGAACAGAGTTTATCAAATTTGAGGTTGCAGACTTCGATTCGTCATATCATGCAATCCTCGGACGCCCAGCATTGGCAAAATTCATGGCAATACCACATTATCCGTACTTACTGCTTAAGATGCCAGGACCCAACGGTGTCCTTTCTCTTCGAAGTGATTTGAAGCGTGCTTTTGACTACGACGTTCAGGCAATCCAAATCGCAGCCAAAGCACAAGCCGACAATGGAAGAAAAGAAATAGCCACAATTGCTGCAGAGATGAGCCAAGAAGAATTAGAAATACCGGCTAAAAAGCCCTAGCATCATCGCACCACCAAAAGAAGCCGACGTCAAGCAAATCGACTTGGGCACTGGCGATACCTCCAAGACAGCAACCATCAGTGCTCACCTCTCGGCAAAATAGGAACTCGCGCTCACCAACTTTCTTCGGGACAACAAAGATATCTTCGCTTGGAAGCCGGCCGACATGCCAGGTGTCCCAAGAGAGTTGGCTGAGCACAGAATTGATGTTAATGAAAGCTCCAAGCCTGTAAAGCAACGGCTACGACGATTCTCACCTGACAAGAAGGCAGCAATTAAAAAAGAAATCACAAAGCTAATGGCGGCCGGATTCATTAGAGAAATCCTTCATCCAGATTGGCTAGCAAACCCAGTTCTAGTACAGAAAAAGAACACGGACGAATGGCGCATGTGTGTTGATTACACAGATCTCAACAAGCACTGTCCGAAAGATCCGTTCGGGCTGCCACGCATTGATCAGATAGTTGATTCAACAGCAGGATCCGCCCTATTATCCTTTCTTGATTGCTATTCAGGGTATCACTAGATAGCATTAAAAGAGCAAGACCAGAGCAAGACATCTTTCATCACCCCGTTTGGTGCCTACTGCTACAAGACCATGTCATTTGGACTCAAAAACAGCTGGAGCCACCTACCAAAGAGCTATCCAAACATGCCTTGGCGATCAAATCAGTGAAAACGTAGAAGCATACGTGGACGATGTAGTTGTAAAAACAAAGAACCCGGATACACTGATTGAAGACATAAGACAAACCTTCGAGAACCTGAAAAAGTGGAGATGGAAATTGAACCCGAACAAATGTGTGTTTGGGGTTCCTTCAGGACAACTACTCGGTTTCTTGGTCAGTCATCGCGGAATCGAAGCAAGCGCCAAGCAAATTAGAGCCATAACGGAGATGGGCCCACCCAGAAACATCAAAGATGTGCAAAAGCTAACGGGCTGCATGGCGGCACTCAATCGTTTCATTTCAAGGCTCGGTGAAAAAGGATTACCTTTCTTTAAACTACTAAAGAAGACAGATAAGTTCGAATGGACAGAAGAAGCCAATGAAGCTTTCAAGAAACTTAAGGCATACCTCACATCCTCACCAATTCTCACACCCCCAAGGAAAGACGAAGATATGATGCTATACATTGCGGCGACTACTGCTGTGGTCAGCACGGCAATAGTCGTAGAAAGAGAAGAAGAAGGACGCGTGTATAAAGTACAACGACCCGTATACTACATCAGCGAAGTATTATCTGAATCAAAAATACGGTACCCGCATGTGCAAAAACTACTCTACGCCCTATTGATCACTTCACGCAAGCTTCGCCACTATTTTGAAAGCCACCAGATCACAGTGGTGACAGACTTCCTGCTCGGAGACATCTTACACAACAGAGATGCGACGGGACGCATATCAAAGTGGGCAGTTGAACTCGGAGCTCTTAACATCGATTTCACCCCGCGGAAAGCAATCAAATCTCAAGCCCTTGCCGATTTTGTGGCCGAGTGGACAGAGATTCAACAGCCTTTATCAGATACAATCCTTGACCACTGGAAGATGTACTTTGATGGGTCACTCAAGCTAGGCAGGAGCCGGTGCAGGCATTCTCCTCATTTCTCCAGAAGGAAAACAACTCAAGTACGTCCTTCAGATATTATGGCAAGCTACAAATAACGAAGCAGAATATGAAGCCCTCATCCACGGGCTACGAGTGGCAATTACCCTCGAAATAAAGAGATTACTCGTATACGGCGATTCAGCAGTAGTCATCAACCAAGTCAACAAAGATTGGGATTGCACCAAAGAAAACATGGGTGCTTACTGTGCTGAAATACGGAAACTTGAAAAACATTTCCAAGGATTAGAAATTCTACACGTCCTGCGCGATTCCAACATTGCAGCAGATGTCCTCGCCAAGCTCGGATCAGACAGAGCGAAGGTTCCACCCGGCGTATTCATAGAAGAGCTATCAGTTCCCTCTATCAAACAACCCGGTGAAACAACCCCTGAAATTCAGGCTAAAGGCGTTCAGATCTTGGTAATCAACACTTCATGGAGCCAAGTTTTCATCGACTATATCAAAGAAAATAAATTGCCAGCAGATAAAGCAGAAGCCACCCAAGTTGTTCGCAGAAGCAAAAACTACGTTCTAGTAGGAGATAGACTTTATAGAAGAGCAGCATCATCAGGAGTACTCCTAAAATGTGTCTCATTTGAAGAAGGCAAAGAGATCCTAGACGAAATACACTCAGGTTGCTGTGGAAATCATGCCGCTTCAAGAACACTAGTTGGCAAAGCATTTCGCACCGGATTCTACTGGCCAACCGCTTTGAAAGACACAGAAGAACTTGTCAGAAAATGCAAAGGTTGCCAAATGTTTGCAAGACAAGCCCATGTGCCAGCTCACAATCTTATCTGCATCCCACCCGCTTGGCCTTTTTCCTGCTGGGGGCTGGATCAAGTAGGACCTCTGAAGAAAGCAAAAGGCGGCTTCGAGTACATCTTTGTAGCAATCGACAAGTTCACCAAGTGGATTGAATACAAACCACTCGCGAAATACAGCGCAGCCAAAGCAGTCGAGTTCATCCAAGACATTATGCACCGCTTCGGCATGCCCAATCGAATCATCACAGATCTAGGCTCCCCCTTCACAGCTACAGAATTCAAAAGCTGGGCACAAGACTGTGGTTTCAGTATAGACTACGCGTCTGTTGCACATCCAGAAGCCAACGGACAAGTAGAAAGGGCTAATGGACTCATACTAGCCGGATTAAAACCAAGGTTATACGAAGAACTAGTGGACTATGGGTCCAAATGGATTGAAGAATTACCTAAAGTAGTATGGGGGCTACTGAACTCAAATAAGCAGAGCAACAGGCTACTCACCCTTCTTCCTAGTTTATGGGTCAGAAGCCGTACTACCTGCCGATTTGATCTGGACATCACCAAAGATAGAACAATACGATGAAGGAGAAGCAGAACACACAAGAAGATTAGAACTCGACAGCTCAGAAGAAGTCAGAGTAAACTGCTACCCTCCAATCAGCCAGATACCTACAAGGTTTAAGACGACACTACAACAAGAGTACCCATCCTCGATCATTACAAGTCGGAGACTTAGTGCTAAGAAGGATACAAAAAACTGACGGACGACATAAGCTACTCAGTCCATGGGAAGGTCCGTTCATTGTCACAAAAGTCACCGGACCAGGCACATACAAGTTAATAACCGAAGATGGAAGAGAAGTCAACAATACATGGCACATCAGCCAGCTAAGAAGATTCTACGCGTAAAAACAACTCAAGAAAAAACAGATATGCAAGCCACAAGGGACCAACGTTCACAATCGACAAAGGACAATATTCCTCGACAACATATGTATTAGTTTATATTCATGATCAATAAAGATGATATTCATCCACAGCATGTCTTGTCATGACTTTCAACGAGTTGTTTTCACGAAACAAAAAGCAAAATGGCTGAAAACATGCCTGAGCATCCCGGCCGAGAGCAAAATAGCTGAAAAGACGCTTGAGCCCGCCGATGAGGGTAGCTAAAAGCTAACACCCGAAACAAAAAGCAAAATGGCTGAAAACATGCCTGAGCATCCCGGCCGAGAGCAAAATAGCTGAAAAGACGCTTGAGCCCGCCGATGAGGGTAGCTAAAAGCTAACACCCGAAACAAAAAGCAAAATGGCTGAAAACATGCCTGAGCATCCCGGCCGAGAGCAAAATAGCTGAAAAGACGCTTGAGCCCGCCGATGAGGGTAGCTAAAAGCTAACACCCGAAACAAAAAGCAAAATGGCTGAAAACATGCCTGAGCATCCCGGCCGAGAGCAAAATAGCTGAAAAGACGCTTGAGCCCACCGATGAGGGTAGCTAAAAGCTAACACCTAAAACTAGTCGACCGAAAATTAAGCTTAAAAAGACCCTCCAGCTCTTCGTTCCGAAAAGCAAGAGGCTCGGGGGCTACATCTAGATAGGAATACTTTTTCCTCAGAAAAGCACAAGCGCCACTCAAGAAAGCACTCGGATGCTAAGTTTGTCAAGGCAACATTCTATGCCGAGTCGTTTTACATAGCGCAGACGAAAGGTTGTCAACACAAAGATCTACATCTAACAAGTCATAGCGCGGACAAAGCACTCGACGGATCACAAAAGAGGAAGAAAAGAAAAGTACTCGACAAATCGAGGGATTTCGTCAGGATAACGCACAGAGTTGTTTACTAGGGCAGAGACGAAAACGGGACAAAGTACTCAGCAAGTCAAGTAACTCCGACCACACCCGGGCAAAGAATACATCAACGAAAATAAAGAATCTTCATTTGAAGAGGAGTGTAATATTACAAGAGGCTGGTCAATTGGATCAGGCATTGTCATCAGGAAGGGAAATATCAATATTAAGACTGTCTACAACCCTACTGGCTAAACCTTCGACCTCAGGCTCCATCCTCTCAACGGCATCAAGGTATTCTTGGCTATCAGCTTCCTCTGCTATCTTGGACAGAGGCGCCTCTAGAGCAAGGACCCGGACCTGGGCCAGCACATTCTTGGTACATACTTGAGCGCACTTCTTCGCGAACTCTTGGAAACGAGTCGGAATCCGAGGAATGAACTGAGCCCAAGATTGCCCGTCATCCGCTGGAGTCCGAAGAACATCAGCTACTGAACGAAAGGATTTCCACAAAACGTTCCAATTTTCAGTAGCCGTCGCCAGCTTCCCAGACAAGTCTTCAATAGTTTTTTGGGCCTGCACAAGATCTTTATCAGCTCCACGCCTGATCAACTTAGCAAGTGCAAGTTCTTCTTCAGCATGAGTAATTACCTCCTCAGCCTTGTTATGACTTGTACGAACAAGAGTCTTCATTTCATCAATGCCCTCCGAGAGCTTTTTTCCTTCAACTCGGAGAGCTGGACAAGACACCAAACAACAAGTCAGCAGGAGGGAAAGGTTTGAATACTGAAAGAAACAAAGAGAACCCGGAATACCTTTACATTCTTTCTTCACGGCTTCCAAGCTCTTCATGGCCTCCGAGTTCTTTGAAGCCTCCCGGATAGCAGCATCTTTCTGTTTCTCCAACTCCTGGGCAACAGTGTCTCTCTGTTTCTCTACCTCTACCACCCGGGCACGGAGAGCCTTTTCCTCTTTTTGATGCGACTTACGCTCAGTCTCCAACTCGGCCCGGAGGAGGTCAAGGTCAGTCTTCAGAGAACTTACCTCGGAGGACAACTTCTTCTCGGTTTCAGACTGAAAAGAAGAAGCCGGTATGGTCACGAGAGAAAGTCTAAACAATTAAAGATAGAGAAAAATAAGGCGTAAGGACGAAGGCAAAACAAATGGCCTAAGAAAGAATCTCAGAAAAACTTACTGTGAAGCTTCTCCCCGAAAGAAGTCGTAGAGGACGCCAAGCTCCCCCAGGCTGCGGTCAGCTCCGATAGCCGATGGGTGGCATCGAACTATTGCACCACATCATCGGTAAAAGAGGGACCGCCGGAAGCAAGAGAAGGGGAAGGAGAGGCCGGCTGGGGCAAAGAAGGAACGACCAAAGCAACCTCCCGGGAAGCCGAAGCCAATCCCTCAGAAGGACCCGACTGCGACGGCCACAGTCACCTCCGGGGCAGCCAAGTCCGCAACTTCGCCAGGTAGCTTCGAAGCCCCCGCAGCAACTTCACCAACAGTATGTTGCGAGTCCTGAGGCTCGGAACTCAATTGGCACGACGGAAGGCTGAGAAGAAGTCGACTGAAGAAACGAGAGAAGACGAAAGACTGAAAATTGATAAAAGAAATCACCGATGAGAACCAGAAGAAGGAAGACAGAAGCAAAAGGATGAAGCCAGAATCTACTCACCCAGCCACTTTCTTCTTTGCGAAGCCAAAAGAAGGCCTCGCAGGGGGGACCACGACGGCGAAAACGTCCCCGCCACCCGACGACAGGAGCGGGATAGCAGATACCGGAGCCACGGAAGAAGCCGGGGCTGGAGCCATGGAAGAACTCTGCACTGGAGGAGCGGTAGAGCTCGGTACCGAGGCTACCAAAGAACTCGACACCTGGAGCTTCAGAAGAAGTCGGCGCGGGAGCCTCAGAAGAACTCGTACCCGACGTCCAGGTTACTTCAAAAAGTTCAAGACTAAAAGTCAAGACAAAGAAGAGAAATTCAATGCAACAGGAATATGAAAACAACTCACCGCTGCATGATGAGGGGTACTTCGTCATCCTCCTCTCCCTCAACCAAGGAAACCAGAGCACCTGCTGAAAAAAGAATAAAAAGTACTCGGTTCAAGAGAAAAACAGGAAAACAAAGGAACAAAGAGTATTAAATATGCTCACCTAAGAGCATGCTAGCAACAACTGGAGTACCTGAGAGACTACTTGGTTTGCGAGACTTCTTGGAGACAGGCAGGCCAGATGAAGACCCATCCGTTCGCCCCCTCTTCGGGACACTACGAGGACCGCGAGGGACTAGACGAGGAACATATTCTTCATATACATCAACAAATCTAGAAGAAACTCCAGGAAGCGCTGTGGAGGTTGGGAACTTACTAGTTACGGAAGTTCCAGCAAGTTTATCCCCAGTCTTCCGCCATGGCAGGGAGAACATCAAGAGGGATCAGGTCAACAAAGTTCCGCCCAAGCTCCTACGAAAAAGGATAAAATAGCAAGACAAGGAAAAGCTAAGCAAAAATGGATGCAGCAAGAGTACATAAAGTACCCAAACAAAGAGATAAACAACTCACAGCTGGGGGCGGGTTGTTGGCAGAGAACTCGGAGACAGCAGGAGGAACAACGCTCACTCCTTTCAGCATCTTCTAGAGACGCTCGAGTACCTCCTCATCAGTCAGCTCAAGAGCTGGGACCATGCGTGAAGGATCCTCGGCCCCAGAATACTCGAAGCCAAGGTGCTCCCGCTCTTTCAAAGGCTGAACTCGGCGACGAAGAAAACTCGAAACAATACCGAAACCGGTTAAACCCTGCTGTTTCAGCATGCTAATCCTATCAAGGAATGACTGGATCACTTGAATCTCAGCAGGTGACTCAAGTTTCTTATCCCATCGGTCATTCACCATAGGACCAGATCCAGAGTGGACGACAAGGGAAGGGATCAAATTGGCAGCATAAAACCAGTCGGCACGCCAATCTTTTACAGAATCAACCAGGTCATAGTCAAAGAACTTGCTCTTAAGACCCTGACGAAACTGAATCCCGCAACCGCCAAGAACGCTGGTTTCCTTCGCGGCGGGGTTGGGGTTTCAGGCGAAAGAAGTAACGAAACAGAGAAAGAGAAGGGGGAATTCCAAGGAAAGCTTCGCAAAGATGAACAAAGACAGAAAGGTGAAGAACTGCATTAGGAGCAAGGTGGTTTAGGCAAATCCCAAAATAATCAAGAAATTGGTGAAGAAAAGCGGAGGCGGGAAGACAAAGTCCAGCGTGAATGAATGAGACAAAAAGAACGATCTCACCAGGAACTAGAACAGGAACTCGATGCTCGCCTGGAACTCTCCATTCAGCAAAAGCCTGGCCCTGGATCAAGCCATCGCTGACAAGCTCAGCGAAGCTACGCTTCGGTGGTTGTCGGAGCCGGCCAAAACTTCTGGGCGGCCCTCATGGCAACAAACTCCTGATTCTCGATCAAGGAGAGTGAAGACTCCTCGTCCACGAAAGAAGACTGGGACTTACTGGCGGTTTTCTTCTTGCCCATGTACTAACGAAGGCAAAAAGAAATCAGAGGAAAAAGAAAACCTAGATGGCGGTGCTAAGGACGGCGGCGGCAATGGCGACGACGGATGATTAAGAGCTAGGGTTTGAAGGCAAAAGAAAGGCAGTAAAGAAAAAGAGGACAAAGGGTCTATAAATAAATTTTACAGTGTTAGAAACGGCCCACCAGGCCCGTTAAAACACCGTGTGAGAACGCAACGGTCCATTTACCGACGCAGCTAAAACGACGAAGGGCACAAATCCACACAACGGTACAATCCAACGGGCAGATTTCAGACTTATCCATCTAGCACTACTGTGGAGCCATCAGATAACTGCAAGAACAACCCATCCTCAAAGAAGAAAGGGAGGGTAACTTCTGAAGGAACAAAAGAACCCGGTTCTTGATAAAAAGAACTAGGAAATTCCATAAGCAATACAGCAGGAGAAAGCATGACAACTAAGAAGGCAAGAATCTTTTTTATTACAAATGAAATCAAGAAGTACAAGATTACACATCTTACAAGACCCGACGAACTCGGTACTACAACAAGCAAGGTAGCAAAGAGGAACCCGGACACAGCTAGGCTCTGGAACGACTACGTGTTCCAATTTGCTGCTAGGTAGAACAAACCGCCCTCGGCTACACTGTTTTCTTCAAAGGACGAACACAGTGCATCCAAGACGGAAATCAGCAGCACAGCAGGAAAGCATGGACCAAAGGAGGCTGGCAGGCATCTGTCTACCCAAGCCCGACGTGATGCAGGATCAGGTGTTGATCTGCACCGGACAGTCGCAGGGCAGACAAAGAGCGCCAGCCAAGAACTGCCGGATGAAGGGACGAAGCCCACATCACAAGACTTCCTCCAACTACCGCCACCAACTTCCATGATGCAACGCCACTGCGGGATTAGTCTACCTCTAACCCCTATCACAAGACTTCCTCCAGCTACGACGAGATACACAACAACTACAAGATACACCCGGGGGCTATTCAACTTCACAAACTACCATATACATGACTACAAAGACTTCAGGCCACACAACAGAATGCTCAATGATTCAAAAACAAGCACCACAGGAGGGTATTTATAGACCAAAAGAGCGGTGCACATGAACCGGGAGCACCGAAGGTAAAGACCTGACAAAGGAAACAGTGAAAAGATAGAACTCAATGAAAAAGGACTTCAGGCGTGAAGGAACAGTGACCAAGGACAAGCATATTCGGAAGGATATACCACCATGGTACAACCCGTCAACAAACAGCATTTACACCCAACCAACTCCACACAACTACATCCGACAACAGAAGACTAGCGGAGAGTATGCCAAGGCCATGTAACCGAGTTCTTTCCGAATAAAAGAACCCGGACATAAGCTCGGAGGCTGGATGCCGCGAAACTACAAGGATGATGGTTTAATCCAAGACTAAAGGGCTTGCTTCGGAAAGATGCCGCAAAACTACTCGGATGATGACATAATCCAAGTCTCGGGGACTACTTCAGAACACAAATTTTCAAACAACATAAAGATTCAAGACCCTCCAACTTTTTGTTCCAAATAGCAAGAGGCTCGGGGGCTACACTAAGTGAGTGCACTTTTTCTTCGAAAAAGCGCGCGTCACCAAAAGACTTCCTCAACGCAGACCACTTCAAGACCTTACGACAAAAAGAACCCGGAACGAGCCATATTCGAGTTCTTTTTTATAAAACTTCAACGAACAATCAGAGCAACTTCAAGACAAGATCCTCCAGCTCCTTGTTCCAAATAGCAAGAGGCTCGGGGGCTACAACCAGATGGATGTACTTTTTCTTCAAAAAAGCACTCACCACTCGAAGATCCCAAGAAGCGCTACAAGGTTTCACTCCAGAAAGCACTCGGATGACGTTTGTTCCTACTCAACAAGACCTGAAGGAGCAAAACGAGACTTTCAGAGCTCAACCATGAAGTGCTCGGGGGCTTGTCGATGCGGGACCCACAGGATACCCCGCAAGGGAGAGAGAAGATCTAGTCTAACTAGGATTCTTCCCATATAATCTTAGTAGTAGTACTATTCAGTAATCCTACTAGGAACTCTCATTGTAAACCGACTAGGACTCTGGCCTCCTGACTATATAAAGGAGGGCAGGGCTCCTGGGGAAAAAGACAACAGAACAATAATTGTACGACACTTCATAATCAATCCAACGTAGAGGCTAACGCCGGCTGGACGTAGGGCTGTTACTCGATCAACGATCGAGGGTCCGAACCAGGATAAGTCGTTTGTCTCTTGCGTTCACCATCGAGTTCTGCATACGCTGAAGCCCGAACATACTGCCTCGGGTACCCCCGTGGCAGGCTATCGGTGGTAAAACATCGACAGTCGGCGGAGTCGCGGTCACGGCGTTGAGGTCATTCGCAGTGTAGTGGTGGCGCAAAGGCGGCGGTGAAGACGTCAGTAGAGCTTCCCGTCGCTTCAACGCCTCCCTCTTAGATCGGATTAGAGTTAGGACTGTAGGTGGGAGAAAAGCGGCTCAGGTGAACCTCGTGACACGAGCCCTAGCCTCCCACCTCCTTTATATTGCGCTGCATGACGGGGCCCACCAACCATGGAACGGTTGGGCGTCTCCGATCAAGGCGCGGATCAAGGCCCCTACTCGGTCATTGGACCGAGCCGATAGGAGATCAACCTAACACAAACTACTGTGCTTCACCATTTTAGTTTAAGTGTGGATATGTATTGTCATTGACTGTGGATGTGTAATGGCTGTTGCTTACTTGCGTGATGCAGACCATCCCGTCATATGGACCCTGCTCCCCCTGTTTATCCCTGGTTTCTAAATAAAAACTCTTTGATTACTTTTTGATCACTGGTTTCTAAATAAAAACTCATTTTTTTGCTACAAACTATTGTGCTTCGGTATTTTGTTTTAAGTATTGATGTATATTGTCATTGATTGTGGATGTATAATGGCTGTTGTTTACTTGCGCAATGCAGACCATACCCATCATACATTACATGTTGTAGAGCGGAGCCCATGGATTCAATGCTATGATGTTAGCAAGGGAGGAAAGGTTGCCACAGGTTGCTCCAGGGAACTACCAAGGTATACCCATCACACCGCTCACACCCAATCCTGAAACAGGGGACAGCCACCATATAGTCAGGATATCAAATGACTGGGGGCCTGAAGATGTACAAGTTGATTTTCTGTTTAGAGACCAGAATCTGTACTTCACGACGTTTAGGCGCGTGGTGAATGATGTGGGGGAGCAACACTATTTCTTTGTTTCTTTTATCGTTCCCTACCTTAATACCCAGAAATTGATACACCGTCATTTACTGAACTGAATGATGAGCTGCTTGTCTTCGATTCACTAGACAGAAATCATGTGATCAGAAGTAATGAAGAAGTTCAGTATTATTGGAAGAATTTTGAGGCCTATGGCATGGGATAGATTGATGAGGCTTTGGTTATGATTTCAGAAGCGATGAAGTTCTGAAACCTTTTTCCCTACAGGAATTCTTGCACAGCTAAGCATGAATGATTTGCATTATATAGAGTGTTTGTGGTACTTATCAGCGTCTAACTACCCGCAGCGTGAGTTACATGACCCAACATTAGGCTGGGAAGAAAAAGATATGCTTCCATATATATTATTCTTGTTCAATATTTTCTGTTTCTTGTATTTGTTTATGTTTTCGTTGCCACTTCTTGTGTGGTACATTATTGGATAACTTGGTTCAAACAATGTTCTTTGGTAATTCATTTTGCAAGATGTGAAGAATTATTTCTCTGAACATAGTCATGTGGAGAACTGAAGATAGCAACACTATCCTGCAGAAATTCAGATGTTTGTGATAATCTAGAGTGCATATTTCTTATCATTTCTGCTAAGCGTCGTCATGTGAAGTTCTCTCTTGCTTCATGCTGCCATGTAAAAAAAAGTGTGAAAATCGGCCTTTTTCTTCAAGTGTGGATGATTCGTCCAAAAAAACTAAGAGTTTGCTGTAAACGAGCACCAGCCTGTAAACGAGCCCTTTATTCACTGAAAGGGAGAACCCTCCATCGTTTTGCCCTTGTCCCAGCCAAAACCCCACGTCCACCCAACCAGCCCCCACAAGACGTCTGGACTTAGGCAGATCCGTGAACATTGCTCGGATCAGCGTTGCAGTTAGCACTTAGCAAGCATATTAGACTGAGTCACTGAGACTGCAATTGCCCAATGGAGGGCCGCCGATCAGTTAAATACTGTACTAGTACATAGGTGCTGAAACAAACTAACTAAACAGAATAGTACTCGCCAAAAAAAAACGAAACAAGGTTCAAAAACCAGGGTAGCCACTAGCTACTGTTGACCATCAGAAGTTCAACTTAACATTTGTGTAATCATGCAAACATATCACAAATTCAACTCATGCAAGGTATACATCTGGCACACAAAATCTCTCAGAACAGATTCATCAAGCGTGCGCGCGCGCACTGACGAAGAGGCTTCTCGGTACCGGATTGCGCACCATGAGGGCAAATGGCTGCCATCACCAGACGTTGATAAAAGATTACGCAAATTATCACCAGACATTGATTCTTTTCTTCCCAACTGTTTATACCGAAGCACATTTCATACTATTCATCTCTGTTGATAAAAGAAAATAATCTATGCAAAGGAGAGTTTGTCCACTGACATTTTATCCATTCATCAAATCGAACTTCAGTGAAGTTGAATGGATCATAAACCTATGCAGCAGCAAATGGGTGAAAACTGACTTATAGTGAGCATAATTTGGAAATATCAAAAGAATTCAGTTGGTTGCATTAAACAGCGAGAGTGTTGAAATCTTTCACATGTTTTAAATTGAAGGAACCATGTACATAGACATAAAGTAATCTGAAGGGGAAAAAGAAGAAAAAAAGAGCTTAAACATTCAGAAGATCAATCAAAACAAAACAAAACATTACAAAACTTGTATTAAAATGTGGAGTGCATAGAATAAGCCTTTTTTATAAGGAAATGGTTCTACTACCTATTCAGTCCAAAAAAAAACACCAGAAGATATAATACTAGTCTCAGACAGATGGGGAACAAAATGAACTTAAGAGAAGCTTGTGCATATTGAGTCTATGCATTGTAGGAGCGTACATAGAGGACCTCAAATTGTAAGGTATAAAATCAGAGTTCAGTAAAAGTTGCAAGCAATAGTCCTTCTCTCAGTTCCAGTTATGTTTGTGGCCACAATTTTTGTGGACATGCTACTACAAAGGTTAAGTCTGAGTTGACAACAAAAATGCATTAAGCATAGATTCAATTAACTTGTGCAATGAAAAATTGAAGACAATAAACTTGAGTAAATACAAAGAGCAAGATTGCACACTCCAAATGCTTGTAAGGATGTTATTTCGACTTGTTATATTTAAAATGTCCATAATTTTTTTTATAACCACAGACACATACCAACTACTGCCTCCAGTTCTTTCTATAGGTCTCATTAGGATTTGAGAAATCCTTTAGAAGTATATACTTCGACCATTAATTACTGCAATATATCATTAATTGCTACAGAATAAACTCACGTTATAAGTTATTTAATTTAGAATGTGAATATAATGGTACGACTTTTATATGCTAGGCTCTAAGCATATGTATAGTTAGAATAATCGTCGATCAAAATTTATAAATTCTGACTTTTTGAATCTTAATACACCATATATTTTCATATTTTGCAATGGAGGGAGTACCTCACTAAAGAACTCTACTGATTCATAGAATTTTGATCCATTGTTTGGTGGCTACTTGGTCAATTGTAGACTGCTAGATTTTTTAAGCCAAGGAGCCGTTGCTGCTGAAATCACCGAAAATTGGCATTATCATTAGACTTGGTAATATGTTTTTCTTTATTTTATTTTATATTTATACATAGACAACAACAATTTCATGTGTCAATTACCAGCACATTGATGCTAATCGTAACTAGCCTCTTTTTTTTGACGAATCAAATTAGCCTCTTCATTCGTAGCACATTGATGCTAATCGTAATTAGCCTCTTCATATTTTTGACTGTCAACGGGGGGAAAGGCTCCCCACCTGAGTTTTATTTCATTGATCTAGGCCCCAGAAGGTAGCCCATCTTGTTTTAAAATACATCAAGGTTTCTGAATTTAGCTCAATTACATATGGAAGCTAAGTATTGGCACCAAGCATTTGCTACTGCTCTATCTTTCTTTGGCAGCCGCCTCTCCCATAACTTGGCATCAGCTTCTATCAGCCGAACAGTTTGCCTGATTGTGGCCGCCTGCTCTCTAAACACGACACCATTCCTCCGTTTCCAGAGATGCCAGTAGCAAAGTGCCATGAAAGTGCTGATCAGCTGCCTTGGGATTGGGAAGGTCGGCGGGTATTGGACGTCGATGAAACGATCAACTGAATTCGGCTGGTTGGTGTTGAAGCCAAGTTGGTGCCAAAACTCTTGGGCAAACGGACAGTCGAGAAGACAATGTGCTCACCCGTTTCGTCGGCTTGGTTGCAGACTTCACACATCGGGCTGTCCACACAAGGGATTCACACGGCATTGTATCCTTCCATCATTCCATGGATGAGCAACCACATGAAGAACTGCACTCTTGGCGGCGCGCGGCTGTCCCAAATGAACTTGGCAGCAGGATGTGGTGGCGCCGTTCTGGACTGTAACAGACGATATATATAGGCCACCTGAGTCCAATTTCCCTTGACCAATGCAGAACGGGCCTCGGCGCCTGTCTCTGTTTGCCGCTGAAACTGACCAAGCTGGTAATTTCTCGCAGCTGAACCAGTTCATTGCTTGCTTGTGGTGAAAGCAAGGTACCAAGAAGTCGAGGAATCCAACTCCCATCTCAATTGTTTGCGCGACAGACATCGTTTTCTTGGTGCAGTGACTGTATAAAGCTGGAAACCTGTCGGCCAGAGCATCCTCGTTCTACCAAGCATCATACCAGAACGATATATCCTATCCATTCCCAACGTCAACCACAGTGATTGCCTGGTATAGTGTCAGCAGTGAACGTAACACCCTTACAGGTTTGCCTTATATAGCCTGCTTATATATATATATATATAGAGAGAGAGAGAGGGTGCATTTTATATACTCCCGGGAGTAGTTACTCCCATAATTAATAAATCACGTTGTGTATATGTACATACTCATTTATCAGTTTGAGTATATTGACGTATACTCCAGATCTTTACCATGTGAAAAAAAAAATCAAAAGAGCACATATCTTTTAATATATTATATAATACTATGACAGTTACCTATAAAATAAGTATAACCATATATTCTAAGTATACATATATACTTGTCATGCATAGTATCCTAGATGGTCTAGTATGATGATATATTTCATCTTCCATATACTTCGTCAGACCATATACATCCTAAATCAAAGATATACACATGGGAGTAACTACTCTCTAGGAGTAGGAAATAATATATATATATATATATATATTAAATGTAGTAGCCTGCTGCGTATCGTCGGTGATCAACCGCGGCGGCAGCGTGGAGAGCCGCCGTCTCTTCCTGGCGCGCCGCACCGCGCTGGAGATGCTCCGCGGACCGCGGGTACAGCGTCCCGGAGCCCGAGCTGCACCCTACCGGAGTTTCGCGCCTGGTGGGCCGCCGGCAAGCCCGAGCTCGAACGGCTCGCCCTCGCCTTCTCCATAACCCTGGCCTCCGACCCGTCCAACAAGGTGAAATCCTTTTTTTTTTCCTCTTTCCCTTTTGCGGTCCATTTCCCCATATATCATCGATGTGCTCTCAGATTCTTCTTCCATTAGGGTGTGGTCCTTGTTCCAACTCGCGATTTGAGCCGCATTCTTGTCCTGCCCATCAGATGTAGTTTTTTTTTTGGCTCGTCATTAAGGAATCATCTCGCACAATTGATGCATTCTCACTAGTGGACTGGACTATAATCCGATTGTGCTGTTATGTGCATTGTGCACGAGAGGTAATGCCAAATTGAAGAGTTAGGGAGAAAGAGGGGTATCAGTTCTTTCCTACCCCTTCTCACCCTTTTTTTTTTGGTTAAAAATATTTCTCACTGGTTCATCCTTCTTTGCTGCTTGTTGATTCATGTTTGGTGTGATTGTCCGTACGGTTTAGGAATATTGTTGTTTTTGTCGTTATGATTGTTAGGGTTTGCACCATCCTACAATTAGGATGGTAAAATGCTTAATTTACTATGTATGAGTGCTTTTATCTCTATCTTCCCATGCATGTGGTGCTTGTCTGTACCAATTGTACTTTGTTATAAGTGGAGTGAGTAAAACGTAGATCTTGACTGCTGTATGTCTTATGCAGGTGAATGCAGAGCAAAATAATGTCTAAAGCCAGAGAGTCCATCAAGGAGATCTTCCCATTTAAAGTTTACACATTCCAGGTCAGGTTTTGTTCAATCCGTTGGTTGTTCTTCACATTTTTGTTTAGTTTCTGTAACTAAGTAAGAAGCAGCATTTAATATTTTAGTTCTTGCTAACTTCAATGCCCATCCCCTAAGAATTACAGCAAGTAACTTCTATTGACCTTCTGTTCAATGTTAGATCGCAGAATTACTGGTGAACATCACTAAGCATGTCCTGAAGCCCAAGCATGAAGTGTTGACTGCAGAGGAGAAGGTCAAGCTCCTGAAGGACTACAATATCGTGGACTCACAGGTATGTTCCTCTTTGATTTGTTGAAGTTACTTTTAAATTTCCTACTGATTTGTTATACTGCCACTTGGAGTCATGGTGCTGTGCAATTATGCAGCCTGGTGCTGGCTGTCGGCTGTTGCTTTTCATGACGCATGCTCAGTTGCTGTGTATAACACCATAATTCCAGCACTTGATTTTGTGTGCAACATGATCATGGCCACAAGGGAGACTGCAATATCTTATTGTGCTTTCTGCATCTGATGATTGAGATTGCTGATAAATTATGAAGTTTGCCATGCTGAGTGCCCTGATAATAATTTGGTGACTTGCATCATTTATATTGTTCTCACAATGTTCTTGTGTTTATGCATTTCTCATTGCTCAATATGTACCTTGATGGGATTCAAACTGATGATCCTCCCGTATTTTCATAAGGGGGCTACTTCTATCATATAGAAAGAAAACTGCAAATGAAAAATTTATGTCACTTTGTATTTATGTGGGTTCCTATTTAATGTTGGCTCCTTACATAATGATATGCAAATCAGAAATTATAACATATGTCAAAAATATGTTTATTATTAGTTTTCATGGGGATACTGCATTTCGTTTATTTTGGCTAGTGGATTCTTAGCATCCCTGCATTGCAAATTCCTGCTTGTTGTTAGCTTGGTTGTTTCCCTTGGAAATTTCTTTAGGTAAAGCTAGCTCAAATTGTTGCAAATCAATTTCATGCCAGTTTTCTGAAATTGGTGCTTGAATCTTTCAGTTGCCTCGCATTCTGGAGAGTGATGCAGTTGCTCACTACCACGGATTTGGCAAAGGAACTGTTGTTAAAGTTACATATGACAGCGAGCTTACCGGGAACCATGTGACATACCGGTGTACTTTCTGAGGGGCCCGAGGGTTTCTGTGAATGAAGTTTCTCATAAGCAGTTAGTAACAATCACCTCCCAAGCAGATGATGATGTCCTTGTAAGCCAGTGTAAGCACCCTACTATGTAGGGATGACGTTTGCTGTTAGCTGTTGCTGTTGGTAAAAATCGTATCCCAGCTAAGTTACTGCCCTACTGACTACTATAGTGAGTACTTGTATCCAGACTAAAGCTTAGAAACAGTAAAAATACTAATCCCATCGTTAGTTATCTGACAATCAGTTTCAGATATTATTTCTTGGCTTCGGCACACGCTGTCCCAATGGCCTGTTACTGTGACTCTGTTAGGTTGTTATCTCAGCTGTTTTTCTGATAAATGAAACAGGCAAATGTGTTGCAGAATCACATGATTCGACTCAAGCAGTATCCGTTTACACATTCCATTATATTTTTGCCAAGCTAGTGCTAACATCTATGTTACAAATCAGTAGACCAAAAACTTAGTATAAGGCAAATGACCAAGGGAAAGAGGAAAAAAAGGTTAGCTGTACTAGTCAGTTTGCAGCTAACTATGCCTTGATCTATTTGTCTGGGGCAAGATTTCTTCGTTGTCTGCTGCCTTTCTCTTGCGGTTGCTGCTGCTATCGCTGCTGCTGCTATCGCTGCTGCTGCTGGTGTTTGTGGGGTTACTGCATTCGTCACTGTTGCTGTCACTTTGCTGATGCTGTTCCTGGTGATAGTGCTCTCTGCATCTGCTTTTCAGTATGTGGGGCTTGAGCTTGTTCATGTCTGATAGCCGTACTGGTTTCAGGAAGAACTCATCAGCTCCTTCCTCCAGGCACCTGATTTAGAATTTCAAAAACCAGAACTGTCAGTTTTTTTCCCCTTTGATATATAAAGCATGATATGCTTTTAGAAAACAACTCTTGCAACTTGTGTTTTTTTTTTCTTAAATCTTTAAATTTTGTTTTTATGGATATGTCATATCTTTTGATTCTTTTTTTTCCCAAAGGGCAGCAATATCTTTTGATTCTTTCTTTGACTTTAGTGCCCTCCCATTGGTGGAGTATCGCGCAACGAGTGGTTAGTGGTGCCAGTGACCTGTCTGCATCAACAGACCTGTTTCATGGATACGGCAATATAAAAGATCTACAAGATCGAACTGCGTATCATTTCATATCTTTCCTTTTGGTGTTTATTTTACACCGAACAGGCCGAGATATCATGTATGTGGTGGTTCGTTCCTCTATTTATAGCACAACACATGTGGCAACAGATTATTAAGGATTCGTTGAGATTTTGATATCCAATTTGGTCCTAAACTTATTCATTTATTTATATGTCTCCATACATGGAAGGAAAAAAAGGAACTTTATAACTCTCTAAAAGGTTTTCTGAACATGAAGTGATTTTCTGAGCAAGAACAGGACGCCAACTCAGCCATGCAGAAGTATTATTGCTCTCAAATGATAAAGTTGTTTTCTTGCTTTAACTCTATTCAACTCCTCACTATTTTTTTATTTTTTTTGCATTTTTAACTTTGACTTTTAAACACCGTGTTTAGCTCCACAAGACTCAGAGTGGTAGCTCACTGCTCACCTATTGATCCTTGAAGGAATGTTCTCAGAGGACATGATCACCACTGGGATATCTCTGAGAGACGACGACTCCTGGTAGAACAAACCAAACCAAACCAAACATGCATCTTTAGGCCTTGTTATCTTCAGTGGATCATGCCAGTAATTAAACACCAGATAGAATATATACGGAGTAGTCCAGTAGTTACCTTGATCTTCTTGAGCAGGTCGTATCCTGTCATGCCGGGCATGCAGTAGTCAGTGATGATCAGGTTCACCGCCACATCCTGATTGTCATCCACATACATACAGAGCATGAGCAAAACCAAATACTGTACGGTACATCAGAAATCTTTTCTTCAGACTTGCTAGCTACGAAAACACATAGGAAGAGGAAGCCATCTTCTTCTTCTTACCAGCTGGTCTGTGTGGACAGGAACAGGGCTGTGCTCATCATGGAGCCCCAGGAACTGCAGCGCCTTGCTCCCTGAGTCCACAGTGGTCACTGCATATATTCAGAAACAAAGAAGCCATCTTTCATGAGATTCAGAGTAGAGAAACCATGGTGATTGGTGAAGGAGAGGTCTTGTGATTGCGTACCTTGGAAGGAAGAGGTCTTGAGGAGCCTCTCGATGAGCTTCCTGTCCGGGAGGCTGTCGTCCACCGCCAGGACATGGAACGGAGTCTCTGTGGCCACCGCCGCCATGACCGATTGAAGCAAGAGAGCAGAGCTGCAGGAAGCAAGAGTTGTAGAAGAAGAAAGGCAGGAGGTGTGTGTGCTTGGGCTTGTTGGCATGAGAGGCTTTTGCTTTGATTTCTGAATGAATGAAGGATGTGTGTGTGGTTGAGTAGATACTTATATACACACACAAGCACATGAAAGGATTCGAGGAGATGTGATGTGATGGAATCATGGAAAGTAAAGCGAAGGAGGAGTGGAAAACAAGGTGTGATGACTAAGAAAGTCCCAGCACATGGAAAGCAAGATCCTGGAGCAGATTTGCTCCAAATCTTGCCACGAATTGACTCCATCCATCCACGACAGAGTATCATGAGACAGACAACATGCAAAAGGATCCACCACCACCATTTTCTCTTGTTCCCTTCCCTCTGCCTTTTCATACTGCTGCTAGTGCTGCTACCCTACCATATCATGTGGGCATATGGCTCTGTTAGTTTTTGAGTTCCTGGGGTGGTTTTTTGTCCTCTACTAGTAGCAGTACCTAGCTTGCTGTGTGATAGTGCTGATCCTGGCTTGCTGAAAGTGAAAGGATGAAAGATACGGATCGTTGTGGCGATCTGGTAAAGTATGCAGATTTGTACTAATCTTCATCAGGTGCGCGGAGCTGTGCTGACGTCAAAGTTGGCGAGCTGCAGCGATTTTCTGCTACTAAAGAACTGGGATTTTGCTGCCCTCTGACCACTTGCTTGTAATCAATCCCAAGGGAGTACTCCTATAATACTGAGCTCGAGCCAACCCATGTAAGGCTAGGCTACGTGGAATCGTGGATCATGCGTGTCTCCGATTCTGGTGTTGTCCGGGATTGGGATGGGATGCATGTAGCTTTTCTTGATCGTCAGGAAAATCGCCGGATTTGGGGAGGCGATACCATCAGTGGCCGCCGCACCAACCTCGAAATCTTGGAGATCTGTAACAAGAGACAAGTTCTGATGTAAAAGCCTCGGTAGATGATCGGCGTCGATCGCATGATTTTGTCGGCCTGTTTCGCGTGACTGCCTCATGTGCGGCCTGTTTAGTTCCTCCATTTATTGTCCGTTTGGATGTAAATACTGGATGTCTGGAAATGAATTGAGTACCAATACCAAATCGGACTAGCTTTGGAAATGGACTACAATACCAAATAACATGTTTGGATGTACATGAAATTGCTATTAGGGATCCGGTGACAGGGCAAATACCAAATCACGTTTGGATGTCCATTCTGTGAAATTGGAAATCGGTAGCGCGTCCACCTCGCCCTGCCTCGTCCGATCTCGCGCCGCCGCCTACCCACCCGTCTCGTCCAAGCTCGCACCACGCAGATCGGAAAGCGGCGCCCTGGCAGAGCGTGGCCACTCAGGGCCGCGGGGCAGCGGGGTGCCGCTTGCTGCTCATTGAGGCGGCGGGGATGGGGCGGGCGACCGGTGGCCGGCGGGAGACCTCCGCCGCTCGGGCCTCAGGGCTCGGCTGGCCGGCTGGGGCGGCGGTCCCTCGCAGTTCGCTACAGGGGCTCGACGCCGGCGAGGACAATGGCGCCGGCCACGATGCCGGGCATGGCGAACAGATCTCGGCAGCCATGGAGGAGTCATGCGTCGGCCTCGGGGAAGAGGGAGAGGAGCTCGCCGGCCTCAGGGAAGAGGAAGAGGAGCTCACCGGCCTCGGGGAGGAGCTCGCGCGGTCGCGCCGCCACCTGCTTCACGCATGCTCGCGACGCTGCTCGCCCACTCGTGGACAGGGTGTCGAGGATGGACGGATGAGACGAATTCCACCCAATATAGAGGGGGAGAGCTCCGTATTGGAGATGGGGGGCCCAAGCTTGGTGAATACCGATTGGCATTGAAGATGAATACCAATTCCAAATTCCAAACCATCTAAACAGCTGTATTTGGAGATAGTCAATGCCAATGCCAATTCTGAGCTCAGAATATCTACATCCAAACGGGTTGTTAGGTGTAAAGTTTTGGTATCTTGGATTTTGGATGAGGTGTTTAGATGTACCAAAAGTTTTTGCATTCTGTAGTACCATTTGAGTGTTCAGCTCGCACCCCAAGGCACTTTTACACAGTTTTGGGACTCAGGAGTCCCAAATGCCAAAACTTTACAAGGCCATCTTTTTGTAAACTTTAGAAGGGGTGTTTACATCCATTTTGTAAAAAGATGAGCCAAAACACCAAAACTTTTGGTAAAATGGAGGAACTAAACAGGGCGTAGTCATGAGCTGTGTATGAGTATTGTATAATACGTTAGAGTATATATAGGGGCGTGGCTAGCATGTGGACGTCCGGATCGACGCACACGTCTAGACACCCGCGCAGTATACCCCATCCGCCTTCGCCCCACCCCACACGCACACTTCGCCTCGTCTCTACGCCCGCGGGTTGCCCATGACCCCCTCTCTCTCAGTGCCGGTGGCACTCAGAAGCGGGGATGAGCAGCTGAAGATGAGCATGCCCCAGCGCCCCTGACCAAGCACCGCAGCACCACCATTCGCCAGTCCCCCGGCGCGCCACACGCCTAGTCCACTCGCCCTCGGCTTGTCTCCGGCTGAACAACATAAAACACTAGCAACATGAAAAACATTTGAATGCAAGATACGTCTAAAAATGGATGAAATATTTGGAACATGCATTTTCAATATGTGTGTGAAACACATGAAACACATCCAAACTTACAACATGAAACCACTTACTGCAACATGACTGGAACAGCTGAAATATTTAGAACATATTGTTGCAACATATGTGTGAAACATATGCAACATCTAGATAAAAAAATGATTGTAGCATATGTCTAGAAACAAACAAAATATTTTGAACAACTGCTTGCAACATGCTTCTAAAACACTTGCAAATATGCAACATGAGCAGCATCCCCCGATCTACTTTGCAACATACATCTGAAACGTCTAAAACACTTGAAATATACATATGCAACATAGAGGAGGGGAAGGCCATGGCAGCAACCAAGAACTCGGGCTTTGAACAGTACCATGGCAAGCGGCGAGGATCTGCACCGGGATCCGGTAGTCGGAACATGCCCAGTGACTCGCAGAAGTGGCAGACAGGTAATTATGCGGAGCTGCCTCGGACCTCGTGGAGCACGACCTTTGTTGAGGTTGTTGATGCCCTTGCAGTGCCTGGTGGGCGGCGCCTCCTGCTTCTCCTCGCCCGTCGGCGGTGACGACGCTGAGGCTGACATGTTGGCCTTCCGTCGTACTGAGCCACAGTGAGCACAGCACGCCGAGGCCAAGCGGAGCAGAGTAGTGGAGCTAGAGAGAGGGAGAGAAAGCGGAAGTGGAAGTGGAAGTGGAGAAAGGCAGGCAGGCACATGGGTTGGCTCGAGGTCGATTTGAAGAATTTCTGGACAGCACGCCCTATGCATGCGTGTTGTTTTTTTAGAGAGAGCAGACGAGTGGACGAGGATAAGTCGCATCCAGACAGGATGTACGCCCGTTGGCCAGCATTATTGTGTATTTAGACGTGATCTGCAGAGTCATGGCGTTGAACATGTTTGGCCTCTCTCCTAATCTCCCCGGTCATTCTTTCCATAAGCCGGTTGTTAAGATATGGGAAGGTTTGGCCTATATATATGTAACCTTTGATAAATCAATCAATTATCATGTGAATTATCTCTCGCTTTCATGGTATCATCAAAGTGAACAGTTCGCTCTTGCGACCCTTGCTTCCGCGCCTCTAACAATCCCAGTGGCGCTCACACGCCGTGCAAAGGATTTAACGAATAGTAGACATACACTGTGGTGTTTGCTCAAGTTAAAGGCATCGTTCAAGTGAATGCAAAGGATTGTCTGGCCATAGGCAAAGTGACGTAGTTGGACGATTGTTAGTGTTTGAAAAATGTGACCATTGGAAGTGTCACTGTGCTGATGAATGGACAGGATAGTCCGTCGTCCATAGGAGATTTGCAGTCACCGGACAATCGTCGAAACGATGACATTATCTAGCCTGACCGGGAGCAAAGGATTGTCCGATCCGTGTATTTTTTTCGGATAGCCGTTGGAGTACTTTTTTTCTAATGATTGACAATGGCTCTTTCTGAGATTGTGGCCTATAAATGGGTATAAATCTCTCGAGGGTTTTTCTAGTGTCTTTTGACCATATGAAAATTTGGTGGGAGTAGTCGAATAGAGAGTGAGATGTAATGTACTAGGGCCTTTGTTGGACATGAGAGACACATTTGTGAGTCACCACGTTGTTGTGAGTGTTTAGGCATCCTTAGATGTTGCAGTTATTGTGAGCCAAAGCACTTGAGATCTTTGAAGCCTTTCGATGGAGTGGTATTCTTCTAGGTGGTGATTCTCTGTTCTTTTTGTGTGGAGCAGTGTCATATTGGTTCGTGGATGAGGAGACCCCTCTCCCTCATATGGATGAAAAGCTCCATAGTATGCACAGCGTCATGGTGATCGGAAGAGTCAGGTACGGTAGCAGTGGTGAGACTTTAGTGCTCATACATTCGCTTTTGGTTTGCAATCCAACATCGTGACCAAATCGAGCGACAGTGACGATAGTGAGACTTTGTGCACTTCACTCATCTTTGGTTGGTTGTAGTCCAACACTATGGCTCAAAGAGTTGGGTGTCATTTGTGAGACTTCGTGGCTCGCTTGTCTTTAATTGGTTGGGTAAACATTGAGAGCGGAAGGGACATCATGTCTAGGAGCATACCTTTGTATATATAGGCTAGAGGTCACATTTTGATACCTGATACAACGGGGGGAATACAGTGGTCTGATTGCTTCACTTTATTTCTTGCATTACTTGTTCTTGCTTAGTGGTTAGTTCTAGTTTGTGCGCAAGAACCTTATATTATGTGATAACTAAGAATGCATGCTAGTGTGCGCTTAGCTATAGGCCTTAATTCCGCAATTAAGGACAATATCTTAGCGTCGCACTGTTCGCTTGACTGATAAGCCATCGCTGAAAGTACTGTCGGCTGATTTGTTGTGAGAGAAAAATACTGTTCGCTCGCTGAAAAAGTACGGATTATAAGCCAAGCAAACAGGACGAGTATGTTGGTCCGAAGGACTTGATATTAGTGTGATTCTTTTAGTCTTATATAGCAAGTAAGGGGGTGTTTGGTTTGTCTTGCTAAAGTTTAGATGACTAATTTTAGTCCTATTTAGTCACTTTTTACCCAAACACTATGACTAAATGGGACTAAATGGAACTAAATGGGTATTTTGCCAATTAGTCACCTAGAGGTTGCTAAATGGGACTAAAGCCCAGATTGCTTCACCTTTTAGTGACTTTGAGCCGAACACCATGACTAAAAAGGACTAAAATGCCTCTTTTAGTCTCTTTTAATCCACCAAATCATACATGGGTGACTAAAGTTTAGCAACTGATTTAGTTGGCTAAAATTTAGCAGCTTCGATCCAAATAGGGCCTAAGATTATAGATACATCATATTATAATTAATTTAACCTTACGTTTAATTTAAGGTGGGTCAGCTTAACTCTTTAAATCCTTAGGTACGTACGCCAACTTATTAGAGGTGCCTTGGCATTCGAAAGAGCACAATATATATATATATATATATATATATATATATATATATATATATATATATATATATATATATATATATATATATATATATATATATATATATATATATATATATATTCCAAATCTCCTGGGGTGGGGTCTGGAAATGGCCCAAATCCAAATGGAAGAAGGGACATACGTAGGAAAAGTGAGGTAGCAGGCGCCGAAACCCAAATCGAGGCGATACGATACCATATTACCATGCCCATGCGAGGTGAGATCCCCACCAGCACAGCACAGCAGCGATTCGCGCTGTTCCCAATCCCAGCAGCCGCAAGCGATATGATGCTGTTGCCCCATGCCGATACGATACCATGTGATTTGTCTATTTGCCTTGCCTTTGCCTCCGATCCGCGCGTCGTCCCTGGCCTTTCCCACTTTGCCTTTCCTTACTTTGCCATCAAATGCTCTCCTTCACGCGCGCACATATCGCCCTTGTCCGGCTCCACTGCTGAGCAAACAATCGCCAAAACCAACGAATCATCTTGGCCAGCTCCACGACCAACGAATCATCTTGGCCAGCTCCACAACACCAGAATCGCCAATTGCAAGTCACTGTGACTTTTCTAAATACCTTATTTTTACAGTGTATCTAGAGAGATAGGATAACTTACGATCGAAAATGGAGAGAGCATTTTTGCTTCCACAACTTTCTATTTTTACAAAGCTACAATATTATGCTCGTAGCTTTTGTCTTTTGTGCGTACTAACTTCTCATTATAACTTTTTTTTTCATATAGTTTTTAGCCAACTTATGATGACAACTTTTCTACGTGGCTTTTACAACCCAACTTTTCTTCATATAATTATCAGTGTGCAAACTTTCATCATAGCAATTTTTCACCAAAAACTTTTCTAACACAACTCTTGTATAATAAATTTTATGAATGACAAAACTTATCTACAATTTCTTTCATCGTACAATTTTTCACCAAAAACTTACACACATAAGTTTTGTTGTTCAATGTCTTTGGAAAAATGCATACACAGCTTATTTAGTACAATTTTTAATATAATATTAATTCCAGACAAACTTCTTAGCCTAAAAAAATTGTTCAAGTATATATAAGAAAAATGTGTAGATTAATATTAAAAAAACAAAGAAGCAAAGGAAAAAAAGAACAAAAAAAAGAAAGTATAACAATTTCTCAGAAAACCTTTTCTAGTGCAAATTTTATGTAATAAATTTATGAATAACATAACTGATACACATAAGTTTTGTTTTGTCGTTCAAAAAATTATAAATAACTTATTCAGCAATTTTTTAACATAATTTGTTTCAGAGAAACTTCTCAACTTAAAATTTTCATTCCAATTATACACAAGAGAAATAGGTACGTAAATATGAAAAAAAATGAAAAAGGAAAAGGAAAAAGAAAAGAGAAAAGAGAAGAAAAAAAAGCAATAAAGAAAAGTGCATCACTCCACGCTTATTCGAAGTATGGTTTATAAGTTGCAGATTGGTAGAGTGGTGTGGTAGAAACGTCGAGGAGCTGTACAAACGAAGAGAAGGCGTGTTAGGAGAAGCGGAGTTGATCCAGCTTCTGTGTTTAGCACAAATAGGGGCAATGAGCATAAGCACTACTCTGAGCTAATGCTATCATGTCCATATGGAACCAAACACTAGCTGAGCTAAATATTCTAGTGGGACAATCCTCGTAAAAAAAGGAAATGTGCAACCTTCACGAGGAAGAAAGGAAAACACCAGCGTTAATCCGCTGGAACACCAAGTTCACCGATACCTCACTGCTATAGCTTCTTTTGTGTGCTTGGAAAAAACACACGGCTTCACAAATACTATATTCAAGCTGTACATCTTGGGCATCCTTTATTAACTGCTCATGTTTTCAGTGTCCAATGTTTACGGCCGTACTTTTTTAACGAACGAACAGTGTTTTTCTCTCACAACAAATAAGCGAACGGTACTTTCAGTCATAGCTTTTCAACGAACCTCATCTTTCTTTAGCCACAGAGTTCTAAGTAAGTGGCCTGCGCTTCCGAATTACAAATTCTATGGTTTATATATGGTACAAATTGGCCACGAGTATGGTATGGTATATGAGATACAGAAATTGTACACTACATAGGCCCAAGACTTCCTGCCTGTCCTAAGCTGAAGGGCCGATCTTTCCAGAAATCTTGAACAAAAGGAACGCGACCAAGCTCATTCTGTGCTCGGAACGCTTGCGGTCTCAGGTACCTCGCTGCTGGCTTTCACGGCGCCAGCAAAACTGCAAATCTTGTTCAGGGCGCTCAGGTAAGCTCTGACGCTGGACACCACAATGTCCATGGATGCCCCGCTCCCACTGAAGTCAACAGACGCGGAGCTGCGGTGAGAGAGAAGAACAGAATAGCAGAGAGCATGGAAGAAATGGAAACAGATTTCAAAGGAGCTGATGGCGAAACAGAGGGCATGCCGGGAAGTAGAGCCGAGGGGGAGCAGTGGAGCTAGCGCCGAGCCTGGCCGCCGGGCCCGGAGTGGTTGCCGGCGGAGGGAGGGTGGAGGTGCTCAGCTCAGGGCTCTTTCCTCTCCGAGAACATGGCCGATAACTTTTGGGCCTTGGATTGGAGGAAATTTGTTTGTCTTTGATCACCGCCTCCGTCCTCATCAAGAGATGATCAAGTATATCATTCATTCATGCTGAGATCCCATATCTTAAGTTTGAAGACCCTTACTTGCAGCCATGGATTAACACAATGCAACCAACTTTCATAGTCAAGGATCGACAAACAATCACAATGATTGCTTCAAGAAATTTGAGGACCTAAAGAAAGAGCTTAATATTGAATGAACTTCAGAATTTGGATTCTCATGTGTTTGCTTGACATCAGATATATGGACCTCGTCACAGAACTTAGGATACATGGCCATAACAGCTCACTACATCGGTGCAGAATTCAAGATCAAGAAAAAGATTATTTGGTTTAAAGAACTAGAATATGATCCTCACTTGACGTTATTATTATACTGATGCACTCTTGATAGCTCAAAAGTTGGATTGTTGGGGTGCAGCTTAATTGCAACCGTGATCATGTGTTCCACAATATCTGTGCGCCAGATCTGAGCACCTCTATAGATAACCTTGACAGCGACATGTTTCAGGCAAGCCAGATTCTCCAGGCCAATATCAAAACCACCAGCATATCTGCTCCGTGCGCTACAGAATAACTTGAGCCTTTGAAGTTTGGGCATCACGCCTTGAGTGAACACCAGCCAGTCTCTTGTATAGTGCGCAAACTTGAACTCTACTAGAGAGCGGAAGGGCTGATCAGCACCAACCACCAGCTCTTCACTGGCGGTACCATAAAAACCTAGTAGCTCAAGGAAGCGTAGCATGGGCAAAGCTCCAAGCAGTCGGAGGTCAGCCTGCCTTAGAACCTTCACCTTGATGGATAGACAAGAGAGTTCAGATAGGGAAGAAAACCACTGTGGCAACTGAGACATGACCACATAGCCTCCTTTGAAGCATTGGAGATGTGCAGGGGCCCTCCATTGATGCGACATGCCATCTAGATCTAGGGAATATTGCCCTTCTTCATCTTCAAATTGTACAATCCGAAGGTTGCCTAGGTTAGAAAAACTCTGCAAAATGATCTCCCTAGAACTACTCTCATTTCCTCCTAATCCATATATGGTCAGCATCCGTAGTTCAGTAAGCTTACCTAGCTCAGCTAGAGTGTGTGGTGATTGTTGTCCGCGTCGAGCACCGACAGCTCTTGCAGGGAAGTTAGATTTCCAATCCCATCAGGAAGTTTCAATCCCTTGTACATTAACAGACGTTCAAGCTGTCCTAGCTCAACAATACTTGCTGGGAGTTGTTCAATAGACGTAGCCCACACATCCAATGTCTTTAGAAGCTTTAGCTTTCCAATCCCTAGTAGAACCCCTGTTTCAAGCTGGCCACCTAACTGTAGATATCTCAAGTTGTGCAACCTCTCTAGATCCTCAAGATGATGATTAACACTGCCAGGAACACCCATCAAAGATAAAACACGAAGAACTGAAAACCTTGACAGAGGTGGCATCCACTGAACCGCATCGCCAAAAACAACGAGTGGCCTGGCATGGGACATGTTTACTGTTGCTGGCAGTATCATCATTTGTTCTTCCTTGATTTCTGTTTGGTCGCCAAGTACCTTGCCTTGCAGTGAAGATCTTCGAATCTTTAACTCTGGAGGTACGAGGCATGAACCTTCTAATATAGTGACAAAATTCTCTCGAGTTGAAAGAGAAATGATGAGATCAAGTATCATATCATGTACTCGACAAAATCTCGCGCTGCCTTGTTCATCCATGTCAACCGGCTGAATCATGCTTCTGTTGACAAGCTCGTTGAAATACCTCACTCCAAGGTCATAGAGATTGCTACCCTGTTTCCCATCAATAAAACCTTCTGCTACCCAAAGCCTTACCAACTCATCTCTGCAAATATCATGATCCTCGGGAAACATGCTCAAATACAGTAAGCAAGGCTTTAGATGAGAAGGCAAATCACTGTAACTAAGATACAATATCTCTCGCATGTTCTCAAGACTCTTGTCCTTCTCAAGTCCAGAACCCATGGAATTGTAGACACCATACCATTCATACTTTACTTTGTTTGGTATGCTAGCCAGCAAACTAGCTATAGTAACGATAGCTAGTGGTATTCCACCACATTTCTTCAAAATCTTTTCTGTTACATCCTCTAGTTCATAATGAATTTCCTTTTCCTCATTAAATATCCTCTTATAAAGCAGCCTTTTGGAGTCCTTGTAAGAGAGAGGGTCCAGTTCATATATTGCCCCATCCACAGAAGAGAAATTAGCCACGTTGATGTTACGTGTTGTCATAATCACTCTGCTACCTTTATCCTGGTCAATCAGAGCACATTTGATGGTGTTCCATGCTTTTTCATTCCATACATCATCGATTATGATCAAGTACCTACGGTTTTCCAAGAGCATCAGTTGCATGTTTGGTAATAAAACTTAAAAGTGAATGCAAGCCCACAATACTAATAGAGCTAAAATACGATGAGCCAGTAAGAAGTAAGATCGATTTACTAGGCATGATAGTGGTAGCGTTATATAGCACACAAAAAATAGGGATTATAATTATATGCTCAAACATAGGGATTATATGCACACACAAAAAAAAGACAACTCTGCCAGTGAAAACATAGGGATTATAGCCTTATATAGCACCCACTAAAAATAGGGATTATATGCAAAAGAAACAATACCAATGACGCAAGAACTGTACCAAACAGGGCCTAAATCAAGGGGACACTTGATGCTAGGATGGGGGAAAGGGAGGCAACTAACTGTGTCGTCTTGTTTGTTACATCAATCCACCTAATTTGTTTAGTGTTCATGTTAATTAGGCTAGTGATCTTGTGGCTAAGCTAGTCATGTTCTATTATCAGAGAAATCATAATTTCACATATGGCGCATATATACCTCTTGTCCATGATGAATTCTCTGATATTCATAATAAGCTCCTCAGGGTCCTTCTCTCCCGCATGAGAGCACGCATCTCTGCTAACTTGCCGTAGTATGCTGCTGAGAATCTGCTTCATGTTGGGCCTGACTGACACAGAGACGAAAGCTTTGCACTGAAACTGGTCACCAAGCTTCTTGTACACCAAACTGGCTATGGTTGTTTTACCCAGGCCTCCAACTCCAACTATGGAGACAACCATCAGCTTCTTCTGCGCACCCTTCTGCCCCCGCGTGAGCAAGCTGCAGATCTTCTCTGCGGGGCCTTCGGTGCCGACAAGCACGGCTGCGTCTTCAAAGATTGCCGGCAGGCGAGGGTCGATGGCCGTTGATGTATCTGCAGGCTGCGTCACAGAATCCCCAAGCCTGTACCTCTCGCGCCTGTCGGCGACCTCCTGGACGCGCCTCCTAATGTCCTGAATGTCCTCGGCGATGTGATGTCGGATCTTGGCTTTAGTTAGCAGTCCCATGGTCCTGTCAAGAAACCTTCTGAAACTGAAACCATGCTGCTTCTTGGCAGTGGCAGTGGCACACCCAGACCCAGGAAAGCCGAGCCGCACTGTGAAGGCGAAGGCGTCGACGCTGTCCTCGATGTCGTAGCACAGCTCCTTGAGGTCCCTTGCCCAGATCTTGACAAGATGATCGTCGGTGTGGTGAGCCGGCAGCTTGTTGGACACCATGTACAGGGCGGCCTGCATGCTCTCCATTTCTGCCTGCAGGAACCTGATCTCCCCCCGCACCGCCGTGTGTAGCTTGTACTCGTCGAGGAGAAGGGAGCCCAGCTTGGGGAGGAGGCTGCTCAGCGCAGCCATCGCGAGCTCCATGCCCTCGCAATCTTACAGGCTTTTAGGCACCTTTGCTCCCTCTGTGCTCCGTGTCGGACTCTTGGTTGTGGGTTTCAGAGAGGTGGATTATTTTGCTGCCAACTGCTTGCTACTTGCGCATATTTATAGAATACTTGTGATTGGTATGGTAGCCACCCAAAGTGGGGATGGATGAGGATGCCTAACCTGCTAGCCATACTGGTGCAGACGCATCTTCTTTCACCACCAAAGAAAAGCTTATCTTAACTTTGGTCCTGACATTCTCTGTTCCAGTACCTACGTAATAATTTAATGGGACCACAGCACAATACAGAGCCAAGGAGCCACAACACCAAAAGCCAAAGAGCAAGTTCCTGTTGAGGCATCCTGTCCTGTTTTGGGATGCTGCCACCAAAAAGACTCCAATTGATCATGCCTTATCTGGTTACACTTTTATCCACCTCAAATTCACGTCACATGTACTAAAATGGATTGAGGCCTTTCACTTGTATCTATTTCAATCTCCATGTACTGAAGTGGATTGGTGCAAAAAATTAACTAATTTTCACCTCACACCACCCAACATATGTGGATTGAGGAGGATACGAGTGCAGCTCAGAAATAGAAATTTAACTAATTTTCATTCCAATTCGCTCCAACACACATGAATGTAGGCTTGTTTAGATACACTCGTATTCACTTCAATCCATGTGTGTTAAAGTGAATTGAGATAAAAATTAGTTACTTTTATATCTTAATCTACCTCAATACATGTAGGTTGAGGTGAATATGATAGTGACCAAATAAGACCTAAAGTGGATACAAGTACAGCTAAAAATCTCTCGTGAATGAAATTTTAGACTAGCTGACCAATTTGACAGAAAATGAAAATATACAGGTGCTAACTTTTCCGCAACCATCATCAATCAGCAGTTGTTATTTCACTGGTAGTACACTTTTGCGATGCCAGTGGCTGTGGCCATCCCCCAGCCGGTTTAGTCTGCTGCCGTCTGTGGGTCCCCTCTGGTGAAGGACGCATCCTGCTTTGACTTTGCTACGTTATTGCTACATTTTCTCACTGTAACTGTACAGCACAATGATAAGCATAATGGTATAAATTTGAGTCTTTTCCCTATGTGCCATTATAAAAGTTTCAAATTCCATAAGTACCATTAAAAAAGTTGAGCGGACACGGGTGCCATTGGTCTGAACTTTTTTACCCTCCACGTCACTCCGTCCACGTTTGCCTCTAACGGTGTCAAATGAAGCTGAGAAAAGTCAGAACTGCACTCCGGCTAGAGTACCTTGCTGAAAGTTGTGTTTTCCTCTAGTGCCAGTCCCTGGCTCTGTGTTTTGGCGCCAAACTGATTGGCGATGGTTGTACACAGGGATTTTCTAGTAACTGGCTGTCATGGACTCATGGAGTATTACACGCAGTCACTGAGCCAACAAATTAGCGAACTGATCACTCAAATGTATTACTGTAGACGATACTTGATACTGGAAGCAATCCAAATAAATGAATGAGCAATAAGCTGAACAAATTCGGAACAAAATGTTTTGCGAGTTTAAGAAAACCTGAAACAAGCCTGCTACACCCACTCACCCAGCATTCGATCACACCGAAAGCCTCTTTTAGTCCACCGTGGAGTAAATTCAGACTTCGGACTCCTACGGCTGTAGTTCCTGCCATTGAGACCTGGAAGGCTGAGACAGAGCAACTGGCTATCCACTTCAAGCAGCTGCTTTCCTGTTTGTGAGCTTCATTCAACTAACAAGGATACACCATAGCAATCATAGATTATGTTGGAAATTAATGGACATGACGATGAGACATGCAGAATGTGCACCCTGAATGATGAACAGAAATATTTCAAATGTAGGATACAATTTGGCCAACACAAGTCGCGGCAATGGCGATGCCAGAAAGAATAGACCTGAAGCAATTTAACTTGAGGTTGGTAACTGAAGCAATGCCAACTCCAAGTAGCAAGACCAGCAGAGAAACTTGATTGTCTCACTGCATATAGCAAATCATATTATCATAACGATAAATGAAAGGAACCAGCCTAGTTTCCTGAAACAAAATGATACTGACTGGGATCAATAAAAAATAAACAAGTTAAGCATCCTTTTAATTTATCCACTGTTCTAGTCAGGGTAGTTTTAGAAAAAAAATTCTAATCACCCTAATGCAAAGAAAAAAAAAGGCGGCAGGAAATCTTTGTTGTACAGTGGAGAATGTTGTATTGCCCAGTGCCTAATTTTATACACTGTTTTGGTCTGAACAGAATACAATCAGAACATCCAGTAGATAGGCAGCACCACTCATGATTTTTCTAACTAACCTGAATCTTTTCTTGAGGAATATGTCTCCAATAGTGAAGGGTATTATGGCCAACTTTGTCATCTGTAGAACATACTGAAGTTGAGCATGCGCTGCCTTCATTTTCAATTCAATCAAGGAAAAAAAACGAATGAGAAGAGGACTGACCTGGTAGAATCCAATGGAATTGAATCCTAAACTAAGGTTCAGAAGGCCAATCGAGGTTCCATTCAGATGGGATGGAGGGAGCGTGCACCTCTGCTGTCCCTGCGGAGTTTCCCCACGGCCACCTGCGCACGGGGCTGTGCGCCGCCGCTGCACTTAGACGCCGAGCCGGCCGGTGAGCCCCTCCACGGCACCCTCTGCCCACCTGGCCCCTGCTCGCGTCCCTTGGAAGCCGCCACCAGCGCCGCGCTTCCCGTGCTCGGCTGCCGCAAGTCCACCCGGCCGGCCGGCCTGCCGCCGCCACCTCGTCCCGCCCTGGCCACCGCTGGCGGCGCGCGGGCGAGCTCCGCCCCGTCGTCGCACATGACAGAGAGGTGGGGAGAGGTGGAAGTGAGAAGGACAGTCTAGACATTTTCCATGCCTGGTCCCACATGACAGAGGCATGAGACCGTTAAAACTCAACGGAAGTGTTTTGTAGCCTCACATATTTCACATTGGAAAAGGCATGAGCAAATACTAGCATTTGAAATTTGGATTTTTCTAAGCAAATGAATTTAGGGCCGATGATTGTAAGCAAAACTTTACTTCCCATCCATGCTAAAACTTAACAAAACGAGTGGGCTCTTTTCACTGATATATATCACGAAAAGTTTACGATTCAGAAACCAAGGAAGCAGCAAGAGTGGAATGTGTTCGATATCGTCGCACATGTATTTCATGGCCATATGTACTTTTCAGTTTATAATTTATAGAGTACGATTTCTGACTTCGCATAGAGTGTGAAATGACTTTGTGATCTAATTATTCGCTTATGATGGAATTTTAGGATAATTTTGATCCCTACAGGACTGCAAAACTATCTTAAGCATATCATGTATCAACTCGATTTAATAATTGTGAATTAATAAAATCCTTCCTTTATCAATAAAAAAACATTAACCGTATCATAGACAAGTTATGGTAAAATAGTCATAATAAACATGGTTGTTATGTTATGAGCTATTTCACATCAAAACTTGAATTATATTATAAAGGTTTGTGCTTGGTGAAGAGTGATAATTGTTTACAAACGAAATGTTGTAACATCATGTTTAAAAAAAAACATTTTCTTACAATAGTACAACCACATGCCTTCACAAATATTCAAGCTGGCATCACTACACAGTCAACACTCATATGGATGACGATTGATGGAGCACAGTTTTTATCTTGGGCATCCTTTATTCACTGCTCATGTTTTCAATGTCTAATGTTTACAGGCTATAAGCATGGATAATTATAAATGACCTCATCTTTCTTTGGCCAGAGTTCTAAATGGCAAGTACCTCCAAAATACAGATTCTATGGTTCATATATGATATACAAACTGGCCACGAGTATGGTATATGAGATACAGAAATCGTACACTACATAGGCCCAAGACAAGCCTGTCCTAAGCTGAAGGGCCGATCCTTCCAGAAATCTTGAACAAAAGGAACGCCACCAAGCTCATTCTGTGCTCGGAATGCTTGCGGTCTCAGGTACCTCGCTGCTGGCTTTCACGGCGCCAGCAAAACTGCAAATCTTGTTCAGGGCGCTCAGGTAAGCTCTGACGCTGGACACCACAATGTCCATGGATGCCCCGCTCCCACTGAAGTCAACAGACACGGAGCTGCGGTGAGAGAGAAGAACAGAATAGCAGAGAGCATGGAAGAAATGGAAACAGATTTCAAAGGACTGTTATAACCTGAAGGAGCGATTGAAAGAGCGGCTAGTCAGGGCATGTTTGGCGTTGATGCTCACATCTCCAGTGACAACGACTCGAGTTGTTGCAATTGCGTCAATGCCTTCTGTGACTGATGTCATACTATATTCTCGGAGAATGGTTGGAATCTGCAGATTGTTAGTCCAATAAGATTTCTGTTCATTGTGATCGTTCACTAGTCAAAGAAACAAAATAAATGAAACTGATGAGTTAGGTACAATCCCTGTCTGCACCAGTTAGTCTATTAGTGCTTCTCTACTCCAGACTGATAGGAGACAACCCATGTTATACTCAATATGGTGTTAGATGATTAAATATTTGACCTTTCTTTTTTTTACAACCCCAGTTATTTTCTAGTTAAAATGGCACCATAAAAGAGTAATGTGCCCAATTTTCAAAGACAAACAGGAAGTGATGTCAATAGAATATCTATCTCATGTCACATTGTATAATACTGCAGCTTTTGAAATAGGCCTTGGTGCCTTCCCAAGCAGCACAACTGACACTTCTTTCTTTCTCAAGCTGCTAAAACATACTCAGACACAATGCTCTAATAAATCATGGTAATAATCACAAGTCATGTCCCTGTATAGATATAATTTTATTTTTGACATCAAGCCAGTGTATCATCTCTTGAAATTCATCTGCTTGTGATAAATTTCATGCAAATTCTAGGAAAAATTGTGGGTTATCATGATGACAATACAGCCAGAGGTTCATCCTGATACAAGTATTTCTCGTCCTTATCGAGAAAAAACGAGTACTTCTATTATTAAAAGAAAATGCAACATTCATATCTTTCACGTTTGAAGTAGTACCAGTGAAAGAAAGATTAAAAGTGTGGTGGGAACAAACCTGGATTATTTGGTCAACAGCCTTGTAAGCTGCATCGACTGGACCTGTTCCGACTGAACATGCTATTTTCTCCTCTCCATCTGGCCCTATCAATTTCACTGTTGCCGTAGATAAACTAAGTGTACCACATGTTGCCTGCAAAAGGATGAATCGCATTTCAAGCTTAGCTTATCATGTTTCTGCTAACCAAAGTTTAGTAAACTGCAGCTCAACTATACCTGTACATCAGCAAGGGACCAAATAACCTTAGGCTGGAATATCTCATCTGACAATAACGCTTCTAAGTCTTCATCAGTTACACGCTACAAATCGGAACGAATTGGTTAATTTCCATGTGTAGAGCATGTACATGTTATAATAAGATTTGATGAATATAAACAGAACATGAAAGCAGCCCTCCAAGGAAATGTAATGATTAAATTAAATATGTAATGTAGGGGGGAAAAGGTGCCCAGAAAGGAAGGTGGAAACTATTAATCAATGCATGCAATTTTCGAAAGATTATAATAAAATGATGGAGTTGACATTGGGTAATAAAAAGGTGACATCGCCCAAAAAGGAAGGTCGCATAAGAAATAGAGTAAGTACATTTTAAAAAAGAGTCACCTTTTTCTTCTCTGCAACCTCTTTGTAGCGTTTAAAGAAGTCCTCAAACTCCTTGTCACCGATTTCATATCCAAGCTACAGTTTGAACAATGAAGATCATATCAGGTAACAATAAGAACTGGAACAGGGAAAAAAACTTGAACAGAAAGCCCTAGTTGTGAGTAGAAAAAGAAAGAAAACATCTAAGCTGTACCTCCACTAGCTTAGATCTCACAGCATGTCTTCCACTGAAAGTAAGAAAAGAAAACGAATGGATAAGATTCTCAAATTTGATCTAATTTAATAATTTATTGCTGTATGCATGCCTAATTGCATTGAGCACAAAATATCCAATTCAACTAATCTGGAAGTGTATGAAAATATAGCAAACAAAGAATTTCAGAAGCGTAATCCTGATAAATAGATTAATTAAAGACTAAATATTTGATCAGAAAATTCTTCCAAAGAAAAACTATCAAACTTCCAGTTCAAGAATATAGTACATATAGTATAATATAAAATAATAGGATTTATGTTGTAACTAAAGTCTAATGCTTTGTACCCTACAACAACCAATACTTTTGTAGTTTTGTAACACTAACCAACAGCTACTACCGACCTAGTAGCCATAACATACAAGCATTCAAAATTTAAGCATTTGGGCTCCTTTGTTGTAGCATGAACACTGAATCAGCAAAACTATGAAGATGAGAGAAGTCTCCTGGAGAGACATCACAACAGAATATTTGAGAAAGTGAAGTAAATAGGGAAAGGTGTGTTGCATGATACCTGAGTTTCCCAAGAACAATACCAAATTCATTTGCACGTGTTAAACCAATATCATCAGGCGATATAATTTCATAAGTTCCTTTATTTTTAAGCATGCCATCCTACAAAACAAAACAAAAAAGAATGAAAGTAAACATAAAGAATCAGTCCACTCTTAAAAAAACACAGTTTAATGAGAATAGTTAGGTCCTCTTTGGAATGCAAGAATTTCACAGGAAACCACAGCAAACATGAAAAAATCCCACATTCCAGTTTCCAAAGGGGGGCTTAAATCATACATCTATGAGATCAACAGTTACCAAAATTTAAATATCTTAGAGGCTCAGAGTGACGAAGCAAGGTGAAACAACGGTTGATCCATAACAATGGTGAAAATAATTATTTACAATATATAGATAAGTTGCATTGGCAGTTGAGAACAAACTACCAAGGAAGTGAAAAGGAGCAATGCTATTTATTTATTTAGAACAACCAACCCACCACGGCTACAATCGCAATAAGTTGATGGTAGTAAGGAGACTGCAAATGTGTTTACCTGATGAATTCCACTTTCATGAGCAAATGCATTGGCACCAACAATAGCTTTATGTGGTTGTACGATCAGTCCACTATGCTCTTGTACCTAGAATAGTTAGAGCATTTGTGACAGAAAATCAGTCATCTGAAAAATGTATAAGAGACCAAAAGGAAAACAAACAAGACAAGATATGATTATTGTACCATTTTGCTTGTCAAAGTGATATGTCGAGAATCGATTCCAGTATAGAGACCATTTAACAGTTCTCTGCGGCATTTAATTGCCATGACAACCTGTAAAGGAGATAAGAAAATATTAGGCATGTAGAAACACCTAATCAGGCTAATTCAGATTCCTCTCCAAAACCCATCAGACTACTTTGTAAGGTACTGTCAGCAGATAATATGAGTAAGGCATCAGCTCACCTCCTCCAAAGAAGCATTTCCGGCTCTTTCACCAATACCATTAATAGTAACCTCTAACTGCCGTGCGCCTGCACGAGCGCCCTAAAGTTAAGTCAAAGTAGTAGCCCCATTAAGATCACAACAATGACAATAGTTATACAAAAAATATAAATAAATAAGGAAAAGGTAGTACCGCTAATGTGTTGGCAGTCGCAAGACCAAGATCATTCTGGCAATGAGTGGAAATGATAGCGTTTTCAATTCCAGGAGTGTTTGCCTTTATATCAGCAATTAACTTCCCAAATTCATAAGGAAGATTGTATCCAACGGTGTCCGGGATATTGAGAGTCGTAGCTCCAGCTTTTATAACTTCGCCTAGAATATGATACAAGAACTCTCTATTTGACCTGGATGGAAAAGTGAAACCAATCATGGCACAGCCATACGGACACGGGAAAAAAGGCCATTTCTTTGCAAATAAATACTATGAAATTCTTTTGAAGGTATCCCAGAATGAGCTAAACCTTCATCATCCTTTTTTGCACCAGCAAATTGTCCAATCCCCAAAAAAGAAAAAACAAATGTAGTACCTTACAAGGCTAAACATGCAACAAACTTTCAGTAGCCACCAACTATTATTACCCTGTTTTGATTCGCTAAGAAAGTTGCCTTCAGAATGTAGATACCCTGAAACTCCAAGAAACACTACTCTGCAAACTAAAAGAAGCTGGCTACTACTACTTAGCAGGAATGCACCACTTTGCCTCAAAATCAAGAAATCAACTTAAAAAAAAAAATCAACTCCTATTCGACTAAATTGGGACCGTTTTTGTGTATGCCATATTACTTGTTGATTTGTGAACTTCCAATGAGATGAGTTGGAAATCTTAAACCAGCTCATACTTTTCTTGGTACCCAAAAAAAAGGACCTTTATCTACAGGCTTAGAGGCTTTCAGATTCGGAAAATGCAGCTAACAAATCAACCAAAATCTGATTTTTCACAACTGCAAATAGTGGCACGTACCTGCCGGCGTCCTCGGGGCTGAACTCAACGTCAGTGCATCCGAGGCTGCGGGCGTACGCCACCATCTCCCTGGCAATGGTCACCACCTGCTCGGGCGTCTTCCTGAGCTTATGCTGCATGTGGATGTCGCTGGTGGCGATGAAGGTGTGGATCCGGGGCCGGCGCGCGTGGCGCACGGCCTCCCACGCCGCGTTGATGTCCTTCCTGTTGCACCGCGAGAGGCCGCAGATGACCGGCACGTGTGGGACTGTGTCGGCGGCGCCGGCGTCCTCCCCGGTGGAGGCGGGGGCGGTGGGGTTGCCGACCTCGATGGCGATGGAGCGCACGGCGTCGAGGTCGTCGGGGGAGGAGGCCGGGAACCCGGCCTCGATGATGTCGACGCCGAGGCGGGCCAGCTGGCGCGCGACGACGAGCTTCTGCGCGCTCGTCATCGTGGCGCCCGGGGACTGCTCCCCGTCGCGCAGCGTGGTGTCGAAGACGCGCACGTAGTTTGGGTCATCGATGCGGTTCGGGACGTACTCCGGCCGCCGCTGCCCCCGCGGCGGCGGAGGAGGCTGCTGCTGCGACGCTCGGGCGGAGACCGCGCGGACGCGGAGGCAGCGGGCGGCGGAGAGGACATGGCCGGAGGAGAGGACTGGGGATGGCAAGCGGGTGGCTTTTGGGGCGGGGGTGGAGCAGAAGGGTTTAGCGGGGGAGGAGAGCAGCGAGGATGCCATGGTCGGCCGTCGGCGTGGGTTTAGTTGACGGCGGCGGCGGTGGACATTAAATTATTGGGGAAGGAGAGTGGAGAGTCCACTCCAGTCCTACACGGCAGACGGGCAGAGGCAGATGAATCAGATATCTCGGACGGGGATGAGGATGGCGCCGATGAGGTTTCGTGGGCGGTACGGACTACGGAGCCACGGAGCGCGCCGGTGTCGTGTCGTTCTGAGCAGAGCAGAGCAGAGCAGGCGCCGCGGCGGCGAGCATGCGAGAGTGGTGACCGGGGCGAGTCCGAGTCCGTGTCCGTGCGCAACAGTGCACTGCACGCACTGAGCACAGCAGCAGGCACGATCCCACGAGGCTGTGAAAGCCAACGGATTTCCTAACCGATTTTTGGATTTGTGGGACTCGGATAAGATCCCCTTTATTCTATGACATCGAAACATCTACTACGGCAATCAAAAAGTGACGTGACAGATGCGATGCAATCAGGAGTGGTTCATCTTGTTTTCATCGTCTTTCTTCATCTTCTCATCGTCTATTTGCATCACCGGGGCTAAATTGGCTAATACTACTCCCTCCATCCTAAAGTCTAAAGAAAATACAGTTCTAAAACACAATTCCAAATTTGGTAATCAATATAAAGTTTGACCAAACTTATTAAGAAAGAGAGAGTAAAATTTATTATACTCCCACATTCCAAATTATAAGAAGTTTTTGCTTTCCTAGTCAGTAGAAAAAAATATATAATTCTACAATAGAAGTAATATCTTTTTGTATCGGAGTGATAAGCATATTTCTTGTAGGAAAAAGTAGAATTTTATAAAATTTGGCTAATAATTATTCAAGTTATATACAAGTTTTAAAAAAACTTGTATCTATAGTTGTATTTAAAGTATCTCTAAGTTGATATTGTTTTCTTTTTGGCAAATAACAACATGTTTTAAGATAAATGGATGTTCAAAGTCCTGTACTCCCACATAACTTAAGGAAATTCTCAAATGGCGTGTGTGCCCATAGATTAAACTCAACTAAGGTGTTTCTACTCAAAATATGGTTTTCTTTTTAATAATTTTTTGCTAAATCTAGAAATTAACACCTCGTTGCACTATATTTTAGTATACATTTTAGAAGTCACAATGCATTATATATTTTAGGACAGAGAGAGTATGTATGGCTTTTCTCGTATCAAAATTCACTTATCAATTTGGGTGGGGGAGTAGTTAGCTCTAAACATTGGTGGGTCTTTATCGGAGTAGTTACGTTGACGAAGACGGCCACTAAAACAGACGGTCCGAATTTCATATTGGCCATGGAGGACCACACGCTAAAATGGGTTTTCGCGGAGGGTAAACAACGACATGGTTGTCCTTTAGCTTTCCTCAAAAGATTGATTCTAAACGGCAAGACTTCAGCAATGGATCTTTAATCTTTGGATCATATATTCAGTAATATGTCAATATCGTCTCGAGAAGTCCCTGTAAAAGCATTTTTCAACCCTTGAGGTTAATATAAGAACTCCATGGAGGATCGAGCAACGGCGGAGGCAGAAAAAAATTAAAAATAGATCGAGCGAGTTGTAGTGAGAAAACTGAAGCTAAAGCATAGAAACTAATTCGCACTGCATTCACATATCGCAACAAAAAAATTAAGGAAAAAAAGTTACAACCACAAAAATTATGGTCCCTGATCCTGGTTGGTTGGCACGTTGGGATACGAACACCGGTGGATATGATAGCAGTTGAATGATTGGTTGGGCCGTTGGGCCTTCATATGGCCTGCTGCGCGACAGTACCAAGGTGGCAACATCAGGCCCAGCCAGGCTGCCACCTATCTTCTTCTCAGTCCTGGATGCATGGCGGGCTTGGCTCAGCAGCCATCAAAGAAAGAGATCTCTCAAAGAAATGGATGTGCAAGGACCCAAGGAGGAAGGAGGAGGGTGTGGGAGTAAGCACGCTACTCCCGAGATAATGTCATTGTCTTAAATCAAATATTTTAAACTTTAACTACAGATAAATTCTTTTGGGTTTGAGTTTGGAAACATAAAAGTGATATAAGTAGATTCATCTCGAAATGTAGTTTCATAAAAGTATATATATTGACTATATTTTATAAATATTTTATAGCAAAAAAATAACGGTCAAAGTTGTTTTTTTGGAGATCGTGTCGCCGTTCAAAACGATATTCTTTAGAAAACTGAAGGGAGTAGTTGCTAGTAGCCGCCGCTAGGGTGTTGGCTCCTCCTCTGGAACCAAGGGTGCCAAAAAAAAGTCAAACGAAGGCATGTCTTTCTTTGTGTTCCGTAAGTCACTTTGCTGACTCTTTAGAGCAAGTATGATAACAAAATGCTAAGGTGAAAGAGAGAAGGAAGGAGGGAGAAGAGAAGTGGGTTGTAAGCTTACGACCGGTTTGGGCACAAGAACCAGGAAACTCTATGTGAGAGACAAGTGTATCATGTATTAACGGTGAAAAACTAACTACTATATGGGTGAGCTGAGAGAAGGTTGTAAGGAACCTTACAACCAGCCGGGTGTATTATTAGTCTTGTTCTTAGTCGTAGATAGTGGAGCTCCTAAATCGTTGTGCTCTTCTTTCGCTGTTTAAATATAATAAAGTTCAGAGTCAAGATCGAGTGCCAAACCAATTCCATACTTATATTATTTCTTAAAAAAATTGTTGGAATAAAAAACTTACAGAAATACACTTGTCTCGCTAACTCAAATAGCGAGATTTAAATTCCACGAAATGGAATTTAAGTCTCAAAACCAACAACTAACAACTCAGGCCCGAAACAGGGAAGCAAAAGGGCGAAGCTAGAGGCCTACCTCTACGATTATATATAATAATCAAATTTTGATCCAAACAAAATTGATTATATGATATATTTTTATAATCAAAAGTCTTAATTACAATAATCTCGTAATCTTGCAAGTTATAGGAGATTATGGATGCTGAAAATCCAACTTCCCCCAATCCATTGTCCAACTTGCAAAACTATATAGGATAAGATAGGAATTTATCACGTTAACCAACCACAACCGATCACCATAATCCAGGGACCCAAACACTCTGATTATTATAATTCATGATCCTCATTATACTAATCTATGCATAATCTAGATTATAATAATCTAGCTATGATAAAAAGCAGGCCCATAGTTTGATCACAATGGGTACAAAACTCAAGGAGAGGATAGACAAACCCAAATAATTAATATTTATAGCTCATGAAAGTATCTCTAAACGTTCTCAAAAATTAGATTTCACTCTTGGAAAATATCCAAAAAATTAGAAATTTTCCAAAAAGTTTAATTGATGTCAATACATTTTCAAAAAATTTGGAAAATAAAAACATGAGATGCATCTAGCATGAGCGCATTCACCATTAATGTATGTTAAATTCATGTTGGTTGCAACTCATATTTTTGTTGTACACAGTTATTAGAACACATTTAGACATTGGTTAGAATATGGTTTGGGAAACTTTTTTTTTGTTTTTTGAGATATTTGTTTTCCATTTTCCAGGACCTAAATCTATTTTTTTTGGAAGCCCATATAGAATTCTTTGCAAGCTATAAATATTTTATTTGGTTTTGCCGTGTCCCAACTCGATTTTTTGTAGCTTTTTAGAAGTTTGGAGATATTTTTAGTTTAAAAACCTAATCTGCTATTTACTGGATTTTTAAAATAAAATAATGAAACCGTGTTGAAAACCGTTCCTAAAAAGGGTAGGGAAATAATTGAAATAAATTTGCAAGTTGATAGGTAAGGTGTTTACTTGTAGAGTTAGACTATGATGATAGTTTATTTTTTTACGACGAAAAAATAATTATATTAGATAATAGCTAGGTACATCAACATACTACAAGCACTATGGATTACACAAATATCCAGAAAATTTATTTTCATCTAAATTGTACCCACACTGTGAATAGCTGCAGATCTCAAAACCAAACTTGTCCGACGCTTTACAGTATGGATATGATCACACAGGCAAACACTTGGTAAAAGATCTGAGAACAGATGTCCAACGAACGACGGCCAATCAGAGAGATAAAATGGACTTTTCCCTTATGCATATCAAGCATGCGTGTTATTGGATTGGTGGATCATCCGTCTGCTTCAAACTAGCCCAGCTAGTTTACACTGCTTGGAAAATTGTTTGGACATGCTGGCTTGGGACATTGTCCAAATGTTCGTTCTGGTTAGCTTGAACTTATAATTTGTGAAAATAAAATCTATAAACAAAAATTTCAAATCTTTAATTAATTTTGAATGTTGCTAAAAACTATGATGTTGTTTTTTGTGTTCTAAAGGACTAGTTATGAGTATGTCAGCTCCCTGCAAACAATTTTTTTTTTCTACAGGAGATATCTGTAGAAATAAGAATGCATCATGACGTTTGAGACTCCAAAGAAATTGCATAATTAAGAAAAAAGGAAAATGCAGCGTGACATTTGAGGCTCTAAAGATATTTCATAAATGAAGCTACCATGTTATGCTCGTCAAAGCCTCATAACATAATAGTGTTTATTTTAATTTATGTAATAGCTTCACTCTTGTTCGCGTGGATGAAACACACAAAAATATCATTTAGTTTTCTCTCATCCAGTCAGGGTCACATAAAAGCATGGCTCCTAGCTAGCTAGGGGAGGGGGACTCTATGGAGTAAAGAGGCCGGTACCGAAGTACTTTGGAGTAAAGAGGTACCGAAGAAAGAAATAAGTTACTCAGTATACTCACAATATGACTGATGATCTCAATGTGAGGGAGTTTACGTTGCATCCTCTCTCTACCTTCTGCCGCCACGCCTCGACAGCAGCGAGGCCGGCCATGAGAAAGACCATGGAGGCCGCCGCCACCCATATCAAGAGCTTCAGGGCTCACCGGTTCCATCTCCTCCGCCCCTGATGCGAAAACTAGACGGTGTATGTCTAATAATACGAAGAGTATGTCTTATCTTCTCTATCTCTATGTTTTCTGTTATCTATCTCTAACTCTTCTCTTCTTGATCTTTCCATCTTTATCTTCTCCTCCCATTGTGTTGCGCTCACCCTCTATCCTCTTTCCCGTCATCCTCATTTGCTCCGTGTTGGAACTCGTCATAGGCTTCTCTGCCGTTACTTGCTACGCCAACCTGTCAATTTGATGTTCCCTGGCATGTGACAATGTCACGGGCCGATATAGCCGTGACGAGCTACGGAAGAGTCAGGAAGAGTCCAAAAGCTAGGTTTGCTTATAAGTTGAGTCGAGTCCTCCCTATAAATATAAAGGGAGATGTATCCTTTAAATTAAGCAAGAAATAATTTAGTGGTAAAACCCTTTATTTGCTCTTCTTCTGTTCCAGGCCGCTGCCCCCTCCCTTTCCTGTGCACGCATGAGCCCGTCACCTGGGCACAGGCCGCCCCCCCCCCCCCCCCCCCCCTCTTCCTACTGCCGTCGTCGCCCTAGGGCGCGCCTCGCCTACCCATGCCGCCCGCCGCTCCCCTGCCTCCTCCAATTGCCGTGGCCGCGGCAGCCACTCTCAGCAAGGCCGACTGCAGCTTGTTGCCGCCGCCGCCCCCTCGCTCCCTCTAGGCGCGGCTAGCCTTAGGGCTATCGATCCTCCCTCTAATCCCCCCATTCTGCCTCTAAACCTACCCGACGATTTAGGACCATGACAGACAATTTAACATCAACTTACCCTGATTGTAGTTGTTGTTAACATCAGCTTAATACAATGTGTTTCCTCGCATCATACTCGAGCCCAAGACTCCATGCATGGGTTCTCTGTCCTCACATCATCCTTTTTCCCCCTATACATCAGCTAGCTTGTTGTTACTTCACTCTTCTCTGGCCTACAGCCAGCAATGCCACTATTATATTAATATTGTAGTTGCCAATTATGCCTTCATGGTTCCCCTTGAACCCATGGAGTCTGGGGCTCGACAGTCGAGTGAACCATAAACCCTAACCTGTGCTAGCTGTATATATACTTGTACGTACAAAAGCTGACCAAAAAATTCCCTAATTAAGGTATGGAATATAATGATTTGGAATAAAATTGTTTATTTTGGTGTTTCATAAGTTGGAGTTTCAGCTGCCTCGAACCTGCTTAAAGTGGATATGGCCTCTCTTCCATTCTCAAGTTCAACAATTATTGACAGCATTACTAGCTACTAAGCATATAATGGAGCTTTGCGATATCGAAAGGAGCAGGCACGCAGCGTGCACTGTTCCCTGTTGCAGACGCTGGCGAGACGCATAGGACTGAGCGGCGCGGCGGGGCAGCAGATGGAGGGCGATCAGTGCACAGTGCATGCTGACATAGAAAATGCAGGAACGAATGAAAAAAGCCTCTCTTCAGTCATCAGTCATCCGCAAAGCAAGGCGCAAGCTACTCCAGCTAGCCATGCTGATACTCCAGTGTCCAGTGGATTGCAAGGAAGGGAAAGGAAAAGGCATGGCCTGTCTTGATGTGACACCTCCTTGGTTCCTCCAGCTGCAGGCCAGTGCCCCCGCCTGGTGCTCTGCTTTGCAGTTGCATGGCAGCAGCCATGCATGAGGCTCGCAGCAGGCTGCCTGCAGCTCTGCCCCCGAATTATTGGTTCGTTAATCGGGCAGACCTGCGAGGTTAGCAGCTTTACTGCAGAAAAAACGCATGAGCATGCATGATGAGTGTACATATGCCATCTGAAGAAAGATTTGTACCTTTCCCCCTGAAACAGATAGATTTTTTTTTATTTTGGCATACAAGATAGGAGTATATATGCATATCATAATAATCATTTACAACTGCAATATAATCCAGGATCGACGCCATAATGAACCCAATAAACCAAACTCTGCTGAGTCCCTGACAGCAAACTCATGCTGCACATCATGAATTCATGGTCGACACCGTATGTACGTGGCCGATACGGTACACGTACGGGTACAGTACATGACATGAGAGTCTGTGTATGCTTGCTCTCTGCCAATCTTAATTAAAGAAGTAAAAGGTCTCCACACTCCACTGGATGCTCGAAATGGAAGCTAGCACTGCAAATCGACTGCAGCTTGGTATGCATGCATATGGTCCGATTGTTGTGCACTGCAGACTCCCATTCCCATGAAACTATACATGTGTGTGCTTGCGTTGGGTACTCGACACGCGTGCATATGTACTGTTGGTGTTCTTGCAAGAAACTATAGCTAGGCCCATGCATATGCATGGATAGACGACATGATATATAGGGTCTGGTTGGTTGTCTATATTACGCAACACAATCTAAGACAACACTATGTAAAAAAAACCACATATTCACTACCTCACCATAGACGCGACCATTAAAGTGTGTCTGCTGTAGTACAACTACATGCGCGTCTGTAGTAAGTCGCCGGCAGGGTCGCCGGTCCAGCGAGGTCAACATGCATATGTAACAAGCGCTTAATGCAGACGCGTGTTGGTAAAACACGTCTGAGCTAAATCTACAGACGCGTGTATATAAAATACGTCTATATCTACAACAGTCATTACAGAGGCGTGTTGTGATTTTCAAGTCTCGGATAACTCTATGGACGCGCGTACGTGACACGCGTCTGTAGTTAGATCTCTTATTGCAGACGCGTATTTCCAACACGTGTCTTGAGTAATCCTATTTATAGCAGACGCGTCCTGCTCTATACGCGTCTGTAGTACTTGGCCTGCGTACTTAGCCGTTGACACGTGCTAACGAGCAGAGGGAGGTACTTGGCGCGTATGGAACACAGCGGGCAGTGGCTCTTGCACGGCTTTGAGGAGCGCGGGCGGAGTTAGTGGGCGGTGGGCGGCAGCCGAAGTTGCGCAGCATGACCGTAGGCGGGCGGCGGGCGGACTTGCGGTCCGCGTGCGCTGGCCGGTGACAAAAGGAGGGGCGCGCGACAGCCAGCAGGGCGCTCTGCTGTGGCGGGCGGCAGGCTAGAGGGGCTCGCTGCTGTAGTGGGCGACGGTGGGCGGCCTTAGGGCCGTGCCACGTAGGTGCCCAGGCGTAGATAAGCAAGTCTTAAGCTCGAGCCACTGGCGCTCCTCCCTTTCCCTCTTCTCTGCCGGAGCACCGCCGCGCCGCTTGATGGTGAAATCCGTCGTCGTTGTTCCATCCTCTCCCATTTTCCCACGCTCCTAGCTCCGCCTAGTTCTTGCGGTCCTCCTCGAACTATTGTAGCCATCTCTCGCCACCGCAATCGCCTTCGGTGTCGGTTGCCGCCGCAGCCGTGCCACCATGGCCACCATGGCAACTCGCCATGGCCAGCTCATTCTGGCACTCCTCTGGTGATCCCGTTTATTGTTTTAGCTCTCCCGCAACTCCATGATGCTCATCGGCTCCATTCTTTTACCTCTACCACGCAGGTCGCGGTGGAACGGTGACCTCGCCACCAGTTCGTGCCACCGCACGCGCCATCACTGCCGGCCATCTAGCTCCGACTCGTCCCTGGTTCAACCAAGCAGCGCATCAACATCGTTGTGAGTTGTTGATGTTGTCTGAGCCCTTAGACTAACCTATACAGTGTTGTATCTGCCAGAGCACCACAACGTCGCCGTTTTGTGTCTATCGCACCACCATGGCTGTGGTCGAGCTCAAGTTTGACTCTAACTTGTTCCTCTCCTGCAATGTACTCGATTAGGTGTGCTTCGGCCATGCTTCGCCATCTCGAGCTGCAGGGGATCGTCGGCATGCTCAGCTCTCCTCCCTAGTCCTCCCTGCTCTCGTCTTTGGCCTCCTGTTCTCTGGCGTGTGCTTCTCTATGAACAATGCTGAGCTTGTGTGAAACTATGATGAAGTTGCTTGTGTGAAACTTGCAATGTGAACTAAGTCTACTGAAAAATGTGATTTTTATTACTAAAGCATTGATGAATTTGCTTATATTCTTTCATTTTCACTCTAGCCATTGACAAACCAGCAACAATATATATGTAATAATATATAGATAGATGCATTTCCAGCCAAAGTATGTGACAGAGTTTGCATCACAGAGTTTTACTACTTCATCACAGTAATTACATCATCACCAAAAGTACGTCATCATAGAGTTTACATTCACATAGTTTCATCAGCAAAAGTTAACACAACATCACATCATCATTAGTTGTTCGCCGGTGGTGGAGGCATGGCGCCCTGCAACTTGCTCTGGAGGTCATGCACATTCTAAACCACGGACGCCAGTTGGTCACCAAGGTCGTCCAGGTTCTTCTTGAGACGCTTCTGCTTCTCTTCGTTCTCAGCCTTCTCTTTCTTGAGTTCGTCAACACTCCGCTAAAGACCGCCTATGCTCTTCATGATGGGTTTTAGAACCACTACCTGTCGAGCCCCGTGCATGGTACTTATAGGGAGCTGATAAGATCGAACCTATATGCACAGAAACAGTTATTGGAACATATATGAAAATCCAACATAAACCTATATACTGTGACAAAAAACCTACATATTAGTTTCATTTGCATTCATATAAGTTTCATTATCCAACATATATATCAGAATCATATAAGTTTCATATAATCAATTATAGGCTACAAAGTCCATGACCTTGTGAACACCAGAATCATTGCAAATTAGAAAAATAAAACATCTAGCTGCTGCTAACAATGCACATAAAGACTTAGGCTCCGTTCGCTGGTCTGAAACTTAGCTGAAACTGGCTGAAAAACACTGTTCCGGCTGAATTGTTGTGAGAGAAAAACACTATTCCGGCTGAAAAAAGAAGCCGAACAAGCCATTTTTAAGACAAGCGAACGGGGCCTTAGAGCTACCCCAAAGAGATGAAACCCAATCTACTCAAATCACAATGCTGAAATATTGAAGTAGCACCATCAAAATTATTCACAAGATTAAAACCATTGATCTATGATAAACATCTAGATAAAGCAATCTACTCAAATCACAATGCTGCTGCAAAATGCAATATATGACAATTTACATTACTTGTATAAAAACTTGAGTTGCATCTGTATTGATTCTACACTAAGTTGTTTTCTCTACTCCATCTGGGTCCGAGATGAGAGAATGGCATGAACCAAATTATTTTAGCAACAAACTCATCCAATTCGGAGGCCACCAACAAAACTGTCATGAAATTAAGAAAGAAAACCTACATATAAGCAGTTGTAATCTATAGGTTTTTCTGTTCTATCACTAGTTCCAGAAAGGTCCTCAAGGTGGCGTCATCCCAGTTAGCACAATCCATGGACATTTGTTGCCATGTTTAAAATGTATGGTATGATATACGCAGCATAGACAAAAAAAAATAGCAGCTCAAAGAGTTACAAACAGGAGAGTTAGGGCGTAAGAAATGAGGACGTGCCTTGGCAAAACGCTTGGCGTATTTTGAACGGAGATTGTAGTGCCTGGCTTTAGGTGAAGATCGAGCACGATGAGGTGGAGGACGCTGCCAGTGTGGGCAGCGTTGAGCAACAGTTGTTAGCATGTCCACGAAATGGCTGCAGAAAGGGCAATACTTCGAATGTGAGAGGTGCACTGCGAGAAACAAAACAAAACACCTTGTAAATGAAATTATATATGCACCAGATAATCTCTTCTTAGAATAAGGAGTTCATAATCACCTCCCAAGATCAACTGATACAATCCAACTGACATCGAAAAAAATCAACTGATATTGAAAAAAAAAAATCAATTTTCATTAGACCATATAAGTTCATCCGGATGAATAAGAGGATTCAGTTTAGCCGGCAGTATTATTCCAATTTAGATGGTAACACCCGATGCACACCCAGCACTCATCTATTCTGATCGTCCTAACTTATGCATAATGGATACAAACTTTATTACCAAACAACACCCAAGGTAGCATACAGCCTATCCCCAACCTTTGGCATGAGCGGTGGCTCAAAGAGAAATATTTTCAAGTAGTAACCTATGAACATTAACCACGTCCATAACAAAAGCACGCTACTTTAATAGGTGGAGCTTATGCATATCATAAGACTAACAGAACTTGACAGTGCGATGCAAACCAGCATGGCTCAGTAAAGCAGCGCGATGCAAAGCAGGACAACACAGCAAAGCTAAACCGTTGCATAATCCCACTAAGAATAAGAACATCACGAATGTGAGCGCTGCACTGCGAGAAACAAGTGAACATGAACGTAGGTGCACGAGAACGAACCTAGGGTCCCCGGATCCGGTGAAGCGGCAGGCGATTCTCGCGAGCTGAGATGCGGATCCATGCACGGCTCTCGGGATACACCTGCAAAACGAGCACGTGGGCGGTCAGATCCGGAGGGGGGGGGGGGACGACGGTGGCCTCGGATCCAGGGTTACCTTGTCGCCGGCAGACGGGCGTCGATGGCGGCAGGTTATGGGAGGGATGCGGAGCTCATGGTCGCCGCGGAAGGCTGTTGATGGCGTCGGGGCACCCTCACGGCGTAGAGAGGCGGGCGGGGAGGGATCCGCTGACGGCGGCCGGGGCCCGCGCAGAAGAGAGAGGCTGAGGGGCGAGCGAGCGCAAACCCTAGCAACTATCGGGGGACGTTACGAGGGAGGGACTGCGAATACGACCGGCCGATCGGCTTTTAGGTCGATCGTTCGGCTAGACTTAGGCCGCTAAACAGCTGGGCTGAACAACCCAGCCAAAACCAGCCTAGCTACCCGATTTAGCCTAGCCGAACACAGCTGTGTCCGTCTCTGTGCCTCCATTTCCTGCACTTAGGTCGTCGTTGCATTGGCAGCCACTGCATGCACCTGGATCTACGGCGTCGAGCTCGGCGCCAATATCTACGGCGCCGAGCCTCCTGGCAGGTCATCGACCGTGCCCAGGAGCTCGGCGCCAGAGACACTGTCGCCGAGCTCGGCGCTAGCATCAATGGCGCCGAGCTAAGGGTCAATTTCTTGAATTCTTTCCGCTAGGGGTCTATTTGTGAGAAACTTTTAAAAAAAAGTGTCAAATTGTAAAAAATTCGGTCACCTGGACTCCTGGAGACACAGACATGCATGTTATGCATGCATGACGATCGTATCAATCAGACAGGCCGGAATGAAGGAGAGGTATTGAATTGATGGGACGTTGGATCACTGTAAAGATTCGATCCATCGATCCATCGGCAAGCAGGCAGGCATGGAGGCACAGCATGTAGTAGTCGTCGTCGTCGTCGTGCAGAAGCCGGCAAACGACGCGAAGAAAGGGGAAAAGATGCGCACGCTTGCAATCCAGCTACTGTGAACAACTGAACATGCACAAGACTAAGCTACATGCATGCATGGATGCCACAATTCTAAAAACAAACAATGCAAGCAAGTTTTTAATTAATTTCAAGCATGCCAACTTATAGCATGCATTGGTCGAGCAACTGGCCTATTGTTGGATGGATCTAGTAGTAGTAGTAGTAGTGGTACCAACTTGAAGGGGAAGGGACAAAAGGAGAAGACTTGAAGGGGCAGAGACAAAAGGTGAAGATACCATCAATGGTTTTGTCATGCGGTCCACACATGCATGCATGCATGCATGCATGAAAGACATAGTGTTAACAAGCATTATGGTACGTCTTACAATAATGTAAATAGATTGACGTAATGTTTCATGCATGGTGGATTTCACTAAACTAACTAGATGTTTGGCGCATCATATATATCTTTGTATAAACCTCATCTATCAAAGTTACTTAGAGAATAATTTTGAATTATGGGAAAACTATAGTGTTCTAATATAAATTTTGGAATGGAGAGAGTACAAACTTTGGATGTCCAACTTGTTTTAGAAAACTAGCAATAGTATCACTACTACAATACACATTACATAGACAATCAAATTGGATTTTCAGAGGTAGGCATACAACTCGCCTCCGCTACAAAGTCACTGTTAATGAAAAGCAACAGAGGCAGGCTGTGTGTCTGCCTCTGGAAATAAAAAAAAATCAGCTTCTCACCTGGCTAAGCCACAGACCACCGTCGCTGCGCCGTATCCACAGGAGTCGCCGCTGCTGCCAGTGAGGATGACGCTTCCTCAAGAACGCTGGCCCATCCACTGATCCACATCTTATCCACCGGCCATCTCACGTCCTCTTCTTCTTGTCCCATGTCCTCCTCCGACGACGATGACGAGAAGGCCCCCATCGCATCTCACACCGAACCCGTTCCCAACCTTTGACCTAGCGCTGGACCTTGAAAACAGTGGAAGACGATTAGGAGAGAAGAGATCAAGGAGTGGAGGAAGAGATCGCAAAGATAGGAGAGAGAGAGATTGAGGGAGCACCTGCTGCCACCACCGACCACGAGTAGGGGCCTAACCTCCATTGCCGCTGACAGACCATGAACAGGCCCAGCTAGATCCATGACAAGGAGGGCCCAGAAGGATCCATGACAAGGAGGAGGGGCCTGGCCAGATCTCTATTCGTTGTGGGGAGAGGAAGAGGTGGGCGGCCAACAGCCATCGACGCAACCATGAGCACGGGCCCGTCCAAATCCATGAGGAGAAGGCGCCTTGATGGATCCACACTGAGGAGGGGCCTAGCCGGATTCGGTCGCCGTGTAGAGAGGAGAGGTGGGCGGCGGGCGGCATCCGTGGGGAGAGGAGAGGTGGGTGACGTATGGTGTCAGCAGGATGTGGACTGTGGAAGAAAGAAGAACAGAGAAGAACGAAGTGGCGGCTGGGGCTGTGGGAGTGAAGAGGCCAGGGTTTGTTATATGAGCCTGCATGCTCCGGACCTCTGGTTGGGATAATTTTGGAGGCTAGCCTCTTAAGAGGCCGCCTCTGTTACTATGATTTGCAGAGCTGGGGAGCCTCCAAAAATGGTATGTCCACCTCCGGAAACCATTGCCTATTTTAGGGAGACCGTCTGACTTTTTGACGGCCACTGTTAATCAAAATTGTCTGCCTTCTAAATTTTTTTGGTAGTGTACGATGTATAAGAAACCACTTATCCTATACTTAAAGTACCAGATTTTTGTTGTTGTTGTTCAGGCAATACATAATTTTGCAATTATTTGACTATAGAAAAAATTGTAAATTATCTCTTGTGAGTTGCCCTTCTAATTCTACTAGTTGGTTGTATAAAATTGCTGCCTGAAATCATCTAAAACTCCAACCAAACAAGTTGGGGTAGGCTAGAGTTAAAACCCAGCAGAAGCCATCAAGGTTCAGGCACGTGAATAACTGTTTTCTGAGCACTCCTATCTAAGGCTAAGTCTTTGGGTATATTTCATCCTTTCAAGTCTCCTTTTATTGCCTCTACCCAAGTCAACTTCGGTCTTCCTCCGTCTCTCTTCACGTTACTATCCTGGCTTAGGATTCCACTACGCACCGGTGTCTCTGGAGGTCTCCGTTGGACATGTCTAAACCATCTCAACTGGTGTTGGACAAGCTTTTCTTAAATTGATGCTACCCCTAATCTATCACGTATATCATCGTTCCGAACTCGATCCCTTCTTGTATGACCGCAAATCCAACGCAACATACGTATTTCCGCGACACTTATATGTTGAACATGTCATCTTTTCGTAGGAGGTCTAATCGTCGTCCTATAAAACTTCCCTTATGCAAAACCATGGTTTAGGAAGAAAAAAGTTCTCCCACCCAAGTTGAGTTTTTTAAACTCGATCCAACAAAAGAAAGACTACGGTTTTCATACTAGCATGGGTTTGGAAACTAGAAATGTTTACTTACACCCAAACATCACTACGGGAAACACGTGATTTGCCGAGTGCAAAAATCTTTGCCGAGTGCCAAATTTCGGGCACTCGGCAAAGACTTGCTTTGCCGAGCGCCGCACTCGGCAAAATATGACACTCGGCAAAGAGGCCTTTGCCGAGTGCCTGGCACTCGGCAAATACCTGCACTCGGCAAAGGCAGACACTCGGCAAAGATTGGTAGGGCTTAACGGCATCCAGCGGCGTCATCTTTGCCGAGTGCCCCCCGTTTGGCACTCGGCAAAGAATTTATTTTGCCGAGTGCCAAAACTTGGCACTCAGCAAAATAATTTTTTTTTTTGGTTTTTTGCCACCAATTTTTTTTTGAAGCTTTAGTACACTACCACAAACAACATGTTTAAATTTGGGACATTTTCATTGCTTTTTGGCATATTTCTATAGTTTATTTTGTTTTGTTGAATTTTTCCAGAAAATGTAAGTTTGAACTGCAGGTGCATCGAATAATGGATTACATTCGTTCAAAAAATGTTATCCTTGTTTCTTAGTGTACATTTAGGCTAAATCCAGGACTGTCTTGAAATTTCGATCAACGTGCTCACGGGGCAACACCGCCAACTTGCGTGGGAGTGGTTTTTTAAGTGTATAAAATGCGAACGAATTCCAAAAATCATGAAACTTGTCGAGTTGTTGCCGTGGAAAAAATTTGAAAAAGTTTTGAGCACGTTGTCATGTACGATGCTCACAAACCAGGACATCTCCACATGTGCACTCGGCAAAGATTTTTTTTTTAAAAAAGAAAAAATTTCTTTGCCGAGTGCAAGATTATGGCACTCGGCAAAGAATTTTTTTAAAAAAAAATTCTTGCTGAGTGCCGCTGAGGTGGCACTCGGCAAAGAGGCCGTCAGAGTTGACGTCGGTTTTTTTTTTTTGCCAAGTGCTGACGTGACACTCGGCAAAGGCTTTACCGAGTGCCCGATATGTGGCACTCGGTAAAGAAACCTTTGCCGACGGGTTCTTTGCCGACTGCTCTTTGCCGAGTGCGGCACTCGGCAAAGCCTTTACCGAGTGTATTTCGGGCTTTGCCGAGTGCCACATGCACTCAGCAAATTGCCGGTTTCCAGTAGTGCATATAGCAACTTTCCAAAAACTTATGTCTTTTTGAAAACAGTAGTCTGTGCATGGAACTGTTTTGTCCAATATATACTCCCAAAACACCATTATAAATGTTTTGCATCCCGACAAATGCCCAAACTGTGCATGAAATGATGTGGCTATTAGCCATCTGTAGGGTGTGGTCTTAGGGGATGTTTGGTTCTTTAGTCGCTTCTAAAATTCATGTCACATCGAATATTTAAATACTAATAAAGAGCATTAACTATAGATTAATTACAAAACCAATTACATAGATGGAGGCTAATTTACGAGACAATTTTTAAGTCTAATTAATCTGTCATTAGCACATATTTACGGTAGCACCACATTGTCAAATTATGGACTAATTAGGCTTAAAAGATTCGTCTCGCAAATTAGTCGCAAGTTGTGCAATTAGTTTCGTAATTAGTCTATATTTAATACTCCATGCATGTGTCCAAACATTCGATGTGACAGGAATTTTAGGAGGAACTGTAGTAACCAAACAGGCTCTTAAGCCCCATTTGGCACGACTTATCCAAAACGGCTTCACCGGTGAAGCCAAAGCCGGTGAAGCCAGAAAAACTGGCTTTTTCCCGGCTTCTAGTTCATTTTAACCCCGGCTTACAAAACGGCTTCACGCTATAGTGCCTCGATTTACGCAAAATAGATAAAGCCGAAGCCGACATAATCCGTGCCAAAAAGGCCCTTAGTCGTCCTTCCAGAGAGCCAGGTGAAAATAATGCACGCATGCAGCTGAAAACACACACATAACACATGCAGTTGGCCAATGATATACACGGATCAGCAACTCGTACACAGGTCTAGCACACGTACTCTGGCTTAGCTACCGTGGGGGAGCTAGCATGCATAGGTGGAGAGATGAGATGCATGCATGAACATTGAACAATGTTAGTTGCAGCAGGCTACAGACAGATGGGCCGCCGGCCGGGGACAAGCTCTGGCCAAAGGTACACAGTGCAATCCCCAAGCAAGCGCAGCAGGACCAACAGGAACACATACAGTCGCCCCAGCTAGCTGGGACGACGACGACGGACGGCCACGGCAACACCGCGCCCGGAGGCCGCCGGAGGGACGAGGGAGACCAAGCTTTTATTGTGAGGTAGGTGTTTTCAACAGTCTCGCCAAATGGTACCACCGCCGTGGGGACGCCGGCCGGCCAGCGGTCTCGTCAGTACGCCTTGCCGTGCATTGTTGGCCACAGTCCGTGACTCATCAGCTAGCTACCTGCTAGCTAGCGATGGAACGAGCTGCCTGCATACGTGTTGGTCATATGCAGATGCAGGAACGCACGAGCCCTCTCACCCCATCCATTGGACGATCAGAACCACCAGATACTGATTCAATAGATGAGGTAAGATTTTTTGCACTTAAGCCTCTCATCCATCGATCTTTTTTTTTACGCTTAAGCCTTCTCACCTTATTTATTGGATCAGTATCTAGTGATCCTGATTGATAGTTTCTAAATTTGTACAAGTTGGTTGATTTGCACATGATATGTTGCCATATAAGAATATAGAGGAAACTGTGTATCCACGAACAGGAGGACACACTGACGACGACACATACAGTACGTACACGGTGTATTGCTAGCTGCATGCTTGGAGCCGAACTATATACTGTTGTAGGTTTTCCGCAACATGCCTGTACCGTAAGTGCCTGTACCTCTTTTTTTTTTTTTTTGAATTACATGAGTACGCTCAACACGTACCTACACTCATCTTTATGAACACACTGAAAGGGGACCGTGACGTCTAATAGGAAGGGTGAATTAGGTAACTTAAAACTCTAACTCTAAATTATGGTCTCTTTTTCTACCCTTAGCAAAACCTATGCAAAAGATAAATTATCTAAAAGTGCAACTACGGTTTTACTAGTATGTTGCTATTTCTACCGCAAAAGGAGTTAAGCAACCTAGGTTCCAAACCTATCAACTAGCCTATCACTAAGCTAGGAAAGTAAAGCACACACCAAGATTCAATGTAAATGCGGAAGCTAAAGTGTAAGGTAGAGATATGCAAACTCCCGTCGACGACTCTAGTATTTTTACTGAGGTATCGAGAAGCGCGTAAACTTCCCTCTAGTCCTCGTTGGAGCCCCTCGCAAGGACCAAGCTCCCGGTCGGGTAACTCCGTGGATAGCCCCAGGCCTTTTCCATGCGTAAGTGGGTCTCCGGTGTGTCTTCCGGCAAGCCTCTCCTAGACTGCTCCCCTCCGTCTTCACTATCAAGCTTCCATCCGAACCGCAGCGGGCCTTGTTCCCTTCGGTATACGGTGACGGCCACACCACAAACGCGGTTGGTGTGATCTCAGAAGATTACAAGCCTCTCCGATGTACAACAATGGTGTGCGTAAGCACCAAGTGGTAAGAGATATACAAACCTCACTAAACACTAGGCCTAAACCTAGAGCAAGCGCATAAGCGGTGGTCTAATCAACCTAAGCACTTTGCAAAGCACCTACGCTAATCACCTAATGAATCACTAAGCACTATACAAGTGGAGATCACTAAAATGGTGTATCAACACCCTTGGTATGTTTCATCAGCTCCACTATACTCAAATGGTCGGTTGGGGGTCTATTTATAAGCCCCATAGAGAAAGTAGCCGTTGGAGACGAAACCCACTTTTCTGCTACTGGCCAAACGCTGCTGTCTTCCTGACCGGATGCATCCGGTCACTTACAATGGTCGCTTGATCTTCGGCGCGATCAACTGATCGGATGCTGACGGTGTCCGGTCTCATGCCACCGGACGCGTGGTCCTGATCGGTAGTTTTCAAGTTTGCACAGGTTGGTTGGTTTGCACCTGATATGTTGCCATATAAGAATGTAGAGGAAACTGTGTATCCACGAACGGGAGGACACATTGACGACATACACATGGTACACGGTGTCTTGCTAGCTGCATGCTTGGAGCCAAACTATATATTGTTACAGGTTTTCCGCAACATGCCTGTACTGTAAGTACCTGTACCTCTCTTTTTTTTGCGAATTACACGAGTACGCTCAACACACACGCACACGCATCTTTATGAACACACTGAAAGGGGACCGTGACGTCTAATAGGGGGGGGGTGAATTAGGCAACTTAAAACTCTAACTCTAAACTTTAGCCTCTTTTTCTACCCTTAGCAAAACCTATGCAAAAGATAAATTATCTAAAAGTGCAACTACGGTTTTGCTAGTATGTTGCTATCTATACCGTAAAAGAAGTTATGCAACCTAGGTTCCAAACCTATCAACTAGCCTATCACTAAGCTAGGAAAGTAAAGCACACACCAAGATTGCAATGTAAATGCGGAAACTAAAGAGTAAGGTAGAGATATGCAAACTCCCGTCGATGACTTTGGTATTTTTAATAAGGTATCGAGAAGCGCGCAAACTTTTTCGTAGTCCTCGTTGGAGCCCCTCACAAGGAATCCCTCGCAAGGGTTAAGCTCCAGGTCGGGTAACTCCGTGGATAGCCCCAGGCCTTCCCCACGCGTAAGTGGGTCTCCGGTGTGCCTTCCGACAAGCCTCTCCCAGGCCGCTCCCCTCCGTCTTCACTATCAGGCTTCCAGCCGAACCACCGCGGGCCTTGTTCCTTTCTGTATACGGTGGCGGCCACACCACAAACACGGTTGGTGTGATCTCGCTAGATTACAAGCCTCTTTGATGTACAACAATGGTGCGCACAAGCACCAAGTGGTAAGAGGTATGCAAACCTCACTAAACACTAGGCCTAAACATATAGCAAGCGCATAAGCGGTAGTCTAATCAACCTAAGCACTTCGCAAAGCACTTACGCTAATCACCTAATGAATCACTAAGAACTATGCAAGTGAAGATCACTAAAATAGTGTATCAACACCCTTGGTATGTTTCATCAACTTCACTATACTCAAATGGCCGGTTGGGGGGGTCTATTTATAAGCCCCATAGAGAAAGTAGCCGTTGGGGATGAAACCCACTGTTCTGCTACTGACCGGACGCTATTGTCTTCCTGAACAGACGCGTCTGATCACTCACAATGGTCACTTGATCTTCGGCGCGATCAACTAATCGGACACTGACGGCGTCCGGTCTCATGCCACCGGACGCGTCCGGTCGCAACTGTGTCGCTGTGGAACCTCTCTAGACATGATTGGACGTTGCAGTTCGTATGTCCGGTCATCCAATGCCGCTGCATCTGGTCACGAGGAAAATATTGTCGTGTCGATGAACAGTGTCACCAGTGTGTCTGGTCACTGCTTCGCTCAGCGTCCGGTCACTGCTGTTCAGCGTCCAGTCACAGCTGCCGATGCCTGGTGTTGTTGAGCAACTGATCGGACACGTTCAGTCCTCATTAGGGTCACGTCCGGTCACCTCTGCCGAGCTTGTTTCTTCGTGATCTTATGTCCGGCTTGGTTCCCATCTTCGTGCTTGGACTATGCTTGATATCTTGGGTCTTCTCTTGTGCTTCTAGGGTCTTGTTTATGGTGTTGATCATGGGTACATCATGTCGCCTTCATCCAAGTCACGTCTTGCACCCTATTGAACTACAAAACAATTACTTGCAAATTCATTAGTCCAATTTGGTTGTGTTGGTCTTCAAACACCAAAATCCAAAGTAAATTGACCTATGGTTCATTTTCCTTACACACACGTACGCAAACCCTACCTCTATGAGCACCTTCGAAAGACTATGCTAGCACATGTCGAGATTGACAAAGTCACTATAGGTGCCTCGCTGTCGAGGGGAACATCACCTACCACTGAAAGCACAACACCGTTAAATCCTAAAATAAATCCAGGGAAATACGAACACCCATGCCAAGTCGAGGACTTGAACCTATATGGGTAGGTTCCACCACAAGGAACCTAACCAACTGAGCTAGGTTTAGTTCACATACGTACTTGTACCTTACCTGCAGCTCTCCCTCGGTGAAAGCTCTAGTTTGGTTTTGGTTAATTGATGAAACCCTAAGTGCTAACCTAGTTTATCAAAGTGATTATGAGATAGGTAGCACTACTCCAAGTGATGAAGCAATGACGAAGATCATGACAATGGTGATAGCATGGTGATGGTCAAATGCTTGAACTTGGAAAAGAAGAAAGAGAAAAACAAAAAGCTCAAGGCAAAGGTATAAAATATAGGAGCCATTTTGTTTTAGTGATCAAGACACTTAGTGAGTGTGATCACATTTAGGATAGATAGCCGTACTATTAAGAGGAGTGAAACTCGTATCGGAATGCGGTTATCAAAGTGCCACTAGATGCTCTAACTCATTGCATATGCATTTAGGATCTAGTGGAGTGCTAACACCCTTGAAAATATTTGTGAAAAAGGCTAACACATGTGCGCAAGGTGTTTGCAGGGTTGAGATGGGTTTGGGTCCCTCTCTCCCTCCCGCTTTCGGGAAAATGAAATGTCTATTTTCTATTGCGCCGGATGCAAAATTCTTGGTGGTTGGCACATTTGAGTAAGGGTGAAGAAGTTAGAGTTGAAATGGAGTTGGTCGAAATGATGCTGGCGTCGGTCTTCTGACCGGACGCTGGGTCACTCAGCAACCAGACGCTGAAAGGCTGCGTCCGGTCGAGCTGGCAGAGAAGTCGCCAGTTTCGGTGTTGCACCGGACGCGGGACCTGTGATGCACCGGACGCTGGTTTCTACGTCCGGTCAAACTGACTGGTCTGTACAGTGGCTAAGGGTTGAGCACCGGACGCTGGCTGCGTCCGGTCAAGGTGGACCGGACACGTTCGGTCGAAAAAACATGCCTCGGGGAGCTTACTGGAAATGACCGGACGCTGGAGCTTCAGCGTCCGGTCAGTTTTGACCGGAGCGTCCGGTCAGCTTCGTAGCCGTTGAAATCAGATGAACAGCGTTTGAAGCCGGGGACGCGTGGCGTCCATCGGGCGACCGGACGCTGAGGGCCAGCGTCCGGTCAGTATGACCGGAGCGTCCGGTCAGAGCGCGTTTTGCCCAGTGAAGGGGTATAACGGCTCTATTTGATGGGGGCTCTATTTATAGCCCCATGGCCGGCTCAAAGGACAACTCTTGCACATTTTCATTGATATAACAACCTTGTGAGCTTAGCCAAAGCCCTCCCACTCATCTCCATCATTGATCCATCATCATTGTAAGATTGGGAGAGAATCCAAGTGCATTGCTTGAGTGATTGCATCTAGAGGCACTTGGTATTCGTGTTGCGCTGCGGATTTCGCTTGTTTCTCTTGGTGGTTGCCACCACCTAGACGGTTGGAGCAGCGGTGAAGGATCGGCACGAGTTGGTGATTGTTCGTGGCCGCCTTCGGTGATTGTGAGGGGAGTTGTACCTTCCCGGCGGAGCGCCGAAAGGTAACTCTAGTAAATTGCTCGTGTCATTGAGTTACCTCACTTGTGGGTCGGTTCTTGCGGTGTCCAATCGTGTGGATGAGGTTTGTGAAACACCTCTTAGCCGCCGAACCACCAAGTGTTGGTCGACACAACGGGGACGTAGCGTGTTGGCAAGCACGTGAACCTCGGGAGAAAATCGATTGTCTCTTGTCTTTGGCATTCTCCCGGTGATTGGCTATATATTCATCTTGTGATTGGTTCATCCCCTACACGTCGGTATAATCACTCTACTCACTTATTTACATTCTTGCAAACTAGTTGACACAAGCTCTTTAGTGTAATTAGAATTGAGAGCTTGCTTTATTATTTATATTTATCTAGTTGAGCTCTTTAGAGTAGCAAGGTTGAGAGCTCTTAGTGAGTAATTACATAGCAAGTTTGTGTGCCGAAGTAATCATTGCAACTAGAATTGTTGGATAGGTGGCTTGCAACCCTTGTAGAGCTAGAGCAAGTTTGCATTACGCTATTTGTCATACTAATCAAATTGCTCTAGTTAATTTGTAGATTTTTAAATAGGCTATTCACCCCCCCCCCTCTAGCCATATTAGGACCTTTCACTCGGCCAGGTAGCATTAACTAAAAATATGACACATAAAGAGGGCGTCAACATAGATAGGTTAAGAACTAGTGCAAGGCACCCATTGTTGTGAGTGATTCTGCATCTGTCTTTTTCTCCAAAGTGCTATGATGTCTCTCCTAATCCATATTTGATCCAGACTCACGATCAACCTTCATATGAGTTAGAACCGCGCGTTTGTGCCTTCAGCGATGATATCACTACAACAGAAAACAATTTTTAAAGACGTCCTCCCTTATTGGGTACAGGTGTCCCTATCAAAATCCACCTCTATAAATGGTTTGCGGGCTGATAGCCTGACACTACTACAAAATGTACCAATCTCCCAAAACACTTGATTTTCAGAGATGGTCATTGTATTTACTGAGACAACCAAAAATTGCCCTCACAAAATTGACTTACAGAGCCCATCCTAAGCCAAACCCTAGTTCTCCTATCTCTCTCTTCAATTCCGACCCCTTACCTCCTCACGGCTCTCTCGCTCAGTCTTCATGAACTCCACGGCCCCTATCCAAGCTCTCCAACCCCTCCCCATCCCCTTTTCTCCATCTTGGCCGACGGATTGCGACCTCGCTGGCTGGATCCACGACGAGGTGGCCACCCTAGCTTCTCCCCACACTACTACCCAATCAATTTTACGAGACAGGGGCATTTTATATTGAGAAACGGTCAGATAATTTTGGTGTCTCCTAAAATATCTACTCAATTTCAAAGATAACCAACCTATTTTAGGAGGCATTCCAATAAAGCCCGTATCTGTAAATTAATTAATGGAGGTGGGTCTTCAAGAGGTCTGCATCTGAAAACGGAAGCCATTCTTAAGAGTCCAACCTCTGTTAATAGACTGAGCTCATTACCTATTTTCGTGGCCCATCTCAACCTGATATATAGTCCATATATATAAAGTGAGCAAGCCCTAGTTTCACAATTCCCCACCAAACACCCATCCTCCAGCAATATTCTCTCTCTCTCTCATCTTCTTCTTTGCGTGGGCACGTGGGCCCTCCACGCCCCATCCCTACAGCATGTGTGGGTGACTAGCGTCCCATCTGCGCCCCTTCCTCCTCTTCCTCTTGGCGAGTAGCGGCAACGCACGACTCTTCCTTGAAAGCGGTGACCTAGGCAGCGGTGCACCTTTCGACAACAATGGTGTGTGTGGCTCCATGGCGTGTGGGTCGTGCAGATGCAGCAGCATAGCGATGAATCGAGCAAGTGCGGTGTTGTGGCAGATCAAGCAGGCGCGGTGACTTTGGTAGCGGGCTCGGCTGACGGGCCCGAGTAGCGGGCTCCGTCGGTGGGTCTAGTTTTTTTTGTTTTTTCTTGATCAGTGAAAAAATGATAGAGGTGGCAGTAGTGTCCGCCTCTAGACATAGTGTATATCTAGATGCATAGTAGAAACTATATAGCTAGAAAATCCAAAATAACTTGTAGTTTGGAATGAAGCACTACCAGAAAACAAAAAATTCCTTGGGGTCCACTACCTCCTTGATTGCTGAAATCCATTCGCCAAGGAATTAATCATTTCTTTGGGGGTTGTAGTAAACCGCCAAGGTAATTTGTATCCTTGGCGGTTCCACTAGGCCTACAAGGAAATGTACAATTTTTCTTGAGTGTTATTATGAACCACCAAGTAAAAACAATCATTTCCTTGAGTGTTACCGTAAAGCGTCAAGGAAATCATTATTTTAAAATTCATATTTTTTATGAAATTTTCAAATGATCTCAAATGGATAAGTTACCTAAACCAAAATTGTAGCACTTAAAGAGATCTAAAACTTAACAGTTCAATCTTTTTTCATTTGAATTCCTTTAGGGTCTCAAATATGCATTACCAAATTCGCTAAAGTGAATACAAAGAAAAAGCATGAGGTGCTCAGTTGCATGTTACTTTGAGGCACACCGGCAAGGAAGCAACACGCGAAGGCTAATGTTTTGAGTTCAAACCCTAGTGGCTGCAGGGTTTCTAAGATTTTTAAACTTTTTTTTTGACACATTTGCTTAGTGGTTGTAACATTTCCTTGGGGTCTGAGGCCCTCAATGAAATATATATTCTTGGTGGTACACTAATTTTCTTGATGCTTTGTAATTTTTACTTATGGTCCAATTTACCTTGGTGGCCAAACCGCCAAGAGAATTTTCGATGGGGGTGGACTGCCAAGGAAATTGAATTTTCCTTGCTCTTTATACTTGGCGGCATTGCTTGACGGTCAGCCCTCACAAAATATTTCCTTGGCGGTTTTCATATTTTTCTTGGCGGTTTTTGACCCTCAAGGATTTTTTTTATTTTGGTGTAGTGAAGGGGGTATGATTTTAAGCCTTGAGAGGAACATGTAGTACTGGCCAGTTACCAAGATATATAATCGATGCCCATCATATATGCCAAATTTGTGTGACTAAGAATGCAAAACACCTCTTGTCTCCTATAGAATTTCTTATATTTGGGTAATTTTTTGAATGCTAGAATACATAATATTACAGGACAGAGGGAGTATATAATACATGCCCATCAAATATGCCAATAGGATAACTTGCTCATAGTATAAAAGGGCGCGGTGTAAAAACTTTTCCATGTGCATGTGATCGGTACAGGTCCTGCTTCGTGACATAACTGTATGATCGAGTGTACTTGTACAGAATACTAGTCATCTACAGAACCATATGTATGTGGCATTAATATCTATACAGATCGTCCACCTGAGATATAGATAAGCTGCAACCACAAAAAAAGTGTAGGATTGCCCTTTTATAGTGTGGCACATTTTTTAAAAGCCTTTATTTGCATGTAGCAGCATTATTGGTTTAGGGTGTGCTATATACGTGGACATATATATTCTTCTACAGTTTTATTAGTTACATATGTCTCGATAAACTCCTTTACATATTATTAATTACATACTCCTATATTCTACAGCATATGGAAAGATACAAAAGAAAGAAAAATAGTAACATTGAAATCAACATGTTTAATGCATGCATGTCTACTTTACGCACATACTACATGGCACTTGGCACCTTAATTATTATTTGTTCATTTACATATTCTGAAAAAATATACATCTGACAGCCATAATTTGTACAGTAAAATAATTGTAAAACCTAAGAAATTTACCATGAGAAAATTTTAATTATTCTGATTTTCACTTCACATGTTTTCCCTATTATTGCCATGCTAACTAATTAATATTTCGTGGACAAAAGATCCAAGCATCATGTATTCTCGACTTCTTTTCATTAGAGGGAGCAATGGCTTATTTTTGGAGGCATATCAATATCCATGCATGTACAAAAATACAATGGCCCCCGGTGGAACATGATCTCAGTCCACACATACTGCATTCTCTGAGTATGTAGTTAATAGTAGGATGTTGAACTACCATATACAATGCCGGGCAAATCTCGTATAATTCAAAAGTTGAAATCATTAGGACTTATGACTTATTAATGAATCACTTTTTTATCATAATGCTAGCTAATAAGTTCCATTACACCCATCTACAAAATCATAAATATAATTTGTGACGTAATATTTTTACTTACTATAGAGAAGAACTCATGATTCAAAGTGCATATAGATCACAGTGGAAACAACGATGTGTAAACAATCATATATATATATATATATATATGTGTGTGTGTGTGTGTGTGTGTGTGTGTGTGTGTGTGTGTGTGTGTGTGTGTGTGTGTGTGTGTGTGTGTGTGTGTGTGAATGGAAGTATTAGTAGGTTTAGGAAGAAATGTGGTGTCTCTAAATGATTGATCAAATATCAGACAATCAGCATTTGATCTAGCTAGTATAACATTTAAACTTGAAATCTACCCTATATCATTTCTTATAAATGTATAAAGTGTGAAGTGCAGGGATTTTCCTATTGCTGACAGGTTTTGTCCACCATGGAAATTCTGGTTTCTGGCAAACAAAACCAAAGTAGCGCACACATCTTATGTACAGGTATATATATAACCATCAGAGCACAAAGGTTTTTCCTTTGCTATTTTGACAAAAGGAAACAGGGGTCTTCATCATATTTTTTTCCCATGTGGGCAAGATATCTCAAAAAAGATACATACATATTTTAAGAGATGCATGGGGGCAAACTGTGGTAACCTCTTCTATTTTTCTCTATAATTCAGGCACCATGTTGAAGTATTTCCCTTCTATTTTGTAGTTCTGCAGATCAGTAGCCATTGCAGCAATTTTCCCCCTTAGTATGGAGGGGAGAAGCAACACTGGAAGCTGCAGTAAGCTAAGTATGCCATATATAGTTATATGCAGTTATGTACTACAAAGTTTATATGGTTTGGGCAGTATTTTATCAGGAGCAGTAGGTCCAGTTTAATCTTATTACAGAATAATAGTTAATTAGAAAACTAGTTACCCTTAATAAACTTTTTAAATTTATTGTAAAGTGAGCAGTCTTGTTGGCATAAGAAAACTGGAAGAGTGGTGAATACAAGAAGCTAAGTGATGGAATTTATGAGAGAAGTAAGCAATCATGAAACAGTAAAAAAATGTTAATTACCATGTACATGTTTTCCATTGTTTGCGGTATTATTACTCTCTACGTACTAGTGAGAGCTAGATCTAGTAGATGACCAGCAAAGTTCATGTTTTAAACAGGTTGTTAACATACTCCCTCCTTTTTGAATTGCAAGGCGTTTTAACTTTTTCTAGATACATTTACCTCGTTCGGCTGGTAGGCTGAAAAGTAAATTTTGGATTGTTTCTGATGGTTCAATAGTATTCTGTGAGAGAGAATAAGCTGAAACAAGCTGAAACAAGCGGGAAGTAGTACAGCCGAACGCCCTAATTACTTTTACCAAGTATTTAAACATTATGTATATCTAAATGCATAGAAAAAAATTAAATTACGTATCTAAAAAAGCCAAAATGTCTTATAATTGGATTAATGGAGGGAATAATACTAGCTAGCTACTTCCTCATATCACCAATAAAAGCTCTAAAGCAAACTTTTGTTAAGTACTCCGTATAAAAGTAGTTTTCTTAATGAGTAATCAATGCAAAAAGTAGTTTTCATAATGAATAATCAGCAACATGTATGCAATATCTGTACCATTCAAATTAAGTCCACACTTAGATTCGCCGTGTCGATTGAATGGATTTGCACCCTGCTTTCCTACCATGCATCCAAAGGCTACTACAGTACCAAAAAGCTGAATTGCGTAAAGACATTGCAACAGTGCTTTGCTCCCCAGTCGTCGATCAATAATAATGCCGGAATCATCGAACAATCCACATCAAATACCATGAAATTCTTGCTCATGCAGGCATGCATATCTCCTAGTCAAATAGTAGCTAGCTACACCATGACCTCACAAAGATCCAATCCAACAGAAAAAAGATCATCTTGATGATGGATTATAAAAGGGAATAAGGGCACAATACTTATGGGAAACCGCCATTGGGGAAGTACAAGTTGGACGGGCTCCCTCGGCCGCCGCCGCCGCCGTTCCCCTTCCTCGCCTCACCGCCGGCGACCGCCGCCGCCGCCATCTCCTGCCCCTGGTACATGAGCGTGGAGTTCATCGTCAGGCTCACCAAGCTGTCGTCGGCGTCGCTCCTCGGGAAGTTCCCGCCGCAGTCGCTTCCCCCTGCGTCGCCCCCGCCGCCGGCGTCGTCGCGCGTGGTCACCATCACCGCGGACTGCACGAGCTCAAGGCAGAGCCTGAGCTTGTTGGGCTCGATGTGCGTGAGCCCCGGCACGGCGCCCTTGAAGAGGAAATCGGAGGTGAGGCCGCGGAGCACGTCGAGCGGGGTGACGCCGTCGAGCGTCCGGGCGCTGGGGTCGGCGTGGTGGTCCAGGAGCACGGACACCATGTCGGGGGACACCATCTCGGCGGCCAGGTGCAGCGCGGTCTTCCCCGTGGGTCCCGCACGGGAGTTGACGTCGGCGGCGCCGAGCTCCAGCAGCGCCTTGACGACGTCGCGGCCGCAGTGCTGGACGGCGTAGTGCACGGCGAGCGCGTCGTCGAGGTCCAGCCCTTCGCCCATCACCATGAGCTTGACGAGCTCGATGTCGGCGGCGTCGAGCGCGCGACGCATGCGCCGGATCTTGTGGTCGCGGTCGGCGGCCGACGACGCCGCGTTGATGGGGAGGTAGTGGTGGGTGAGGAACGGCGAGCGCGGCGTGGTGGACCCGGCGGAGACGGCGCCGGGGGACTTGGCGCGGATCTCCTCGATCTTGGCCACCACGTCGATGGGGAGGTGCTTGGCGAGGAGGTCGGCGGAGAGGCCCGAGCGCGCCACCAGGTGGGAGCAGCTGGCCCAGAGCTCCTGCATCTCGAACTTGCGCGACGCTATGAGCACCTTCATCACGTCGTCCACCGACGCCTCCTTCACCATGCTCTCCAGCTGCTTCTGGAAACAGAAAAAAATGGCAGATATAGATTGATATAAACTAATCAGATATACTAGAAGAGGAAGAAAAAAAAAAGGCAGGTGTTAATTAGCAGCATAAAATGTAGTGGCTGGCTGCTGATCCAGAATCCAGCAGCATCCATCAGCAATGAACTGTATAGTTGTGATTGCAGCAGCTAGCTGGCATGCATGGTGCTCGACTGTACTTGCATCGGCATGGCAGTTGTATACATATTGGTTGGCCAATGCAGTGGCGGATGTGATGTGAGGAAGGGACACGCAGTAGCAGCAGTCAGCAGACACATAAACAAGGCGTGTGTGACAAGACGCTTCCTAGTAAAAAGAAAGATGAGTCAGGCTCTTGCTCTTCGATCCATCCATCCATGACAAGTGATGACAGACAGGCCAGGAGGAGAAGCGGCAGAAAAGCAAAGGAGACTGTGAGAGAGCAGAGACGACGACTAGCCATAGCCAGTGGCCCAGAGACGCCCAGTCCCTGGCTGCACGCACCAGCTGCCTGCAACTGCCAGTGCACTCCCCATCTCGATCTCCTTCCTCCGGCCGGCCAGGCCATGCATTCTCTCTCAGATTCCACACACGAACACGAGGACGAAGCAATAAAAAAAAAACCCAACGGAAATGTATCGATCGAGGCCAAGGCAAGCAAGAAACCAAGAACTGGCGCAGGCTCAGAGAGCTCAGTACGTACGTGGTCGTCGTCGTCGTCCATGTCCTACTCCTGAATCCTGATGCCTCATGTCCATGGAATCCGACAGGCAAATAAAGCGGCAACGACGACGACGACCTACGGATCTAGTCGAGCTCGCTACTCGAGCAGTCGAGCTTCGAGCATGCATGCAGATGCAGATGCAGATGCCGATGCAGATGCAGGGAACAAAGAGGCAGGCGTCTCTGACTCCGATCCATCGACCTCGAATTGATGCCATGCCACACACACTGACACACACACACGGACGAAAAGATCCGTTCTCCCGACCCGACCCGACCCACCTGGACGAGGAGCGCGAGCTGCTCGACGCCGAAGGAGCGTGCGGCGGCGAGGGTGTCGAGGGCGAGGTCGACGGCGGCGCCACACCGGGTGTGCCAGCACCCACGGGCGCCGCACCCGGGGAGGGGCCCGCTCTTGGGCGCGGCCACGGAGGCCTGGCCGCTGTAGAGGAACTGGAGCACGAGGACCAGCACCTCGTAGCGGATGGAGCTGACGGGGATGACGAGCTCCGGCGTTCGGGCGCAGCCGGTCGGCGTCGCCGGGGGCGTCGGCGGAGGAGGTGGGTGGTTGGGGTCGAGGCCGCAGAAGAGCTTGCGGAAGAAGAGGCTGCGCGCGGCGAGCACGCAGCGGTGCGCGTGCACCAGCCGGCCCTCCACGCTGAAGGCCACGTCGCTGAAGGCCTGCCCGTTGATGAGCAGGTTGAGGTAGTCGAGGGACAGCGACTTGAGCGAGTCCTCCGAGCTCATGATCTCATGTGCCGTGCGCCCGTGCCGTCGATGCGTGGGAGAGGTAAAGAGCAAAGGAGCTGGCTTTTTGGAGCGGGCCGGCGGCCGGCCGGCCGGAGATAAGAAGGTCCGATTCCCTTGGAGGAGGCGCGGGTTTTGGAGGGGAAAGCAAGCAAAGCAACTGTGGCGAGAAGGGAGGGGAGGGAGACGGAGACGGAGACGAAGACGATGGAAAAGGCAAAGGCTAGCTAGTTAGGGGTTGGGTGGTGCCGTGGTAACTGTTGTGTGTGAAAGAGAGAGGGCCGGCCGGGGATGGAGAGCGAGCGATGGAGGATGCTGGAGGAGAGGGAGAGAGGCTGTGCGTGTGCGTGGCTTTGTGGCCTGCCTGTGCCTGCTTCACAGTTCCATCATCGCGGGTGGGGACGTCGACTGGGGACGGACGGCGTCGCCGTCGGCAGCGCCAGCGCCACGCTACAGTCCTTGTCTACAGTTCCATTGATGTCTGCACACTGCGCGCACAATGGCGATGGGCCGGGCGCCGGGGTTGGGGTGGGGGGCAACGAGCAAGCACACACAATAAGGCGCGCGCGCGGCAGCTAGCCCAGGCCACCATTGACCCTGCCCAATAATGAGCTAGCTAGCGTGGGTGCCAGTGTACCAGCAGAGTTACTGTGCTGGCGTCGTCGTCGTTAGCTAGTTCGGGGGCCTAGACGACATCACGAGACATGGTTAAGGACCGTTGATACATTTTACTGAGAAATAGATGACTAAATAAAAACATCATGATATGTTTGAAAAGTAGCTAGGGGGGAAATATGCTGCAAGTTATCCGGTCAATTTGGCGGACCGGATATACCGAACCAAATTATTAATTTTTTTTGGGATTCAATTCTTTATTTTCAAAACCTTGTTTCCCATAAAAGCTTATAGACCAAACCAAAGGAAACACAAAGATAGAGGGCATGCTTGATTACCGTCTATTTACACCACGCCACATGCATGTGCAACGACGTTGCAGTTAAGGCGCCAAAAATGGACACCACACTATATGTGGCGAGAATCCAACCTGTTTTACATGCTGCAATCTTCCATGGCTACCTATGTAGTCTTATCAACCAGATAGCAGCTTAGGTTTCTGTGGCGCAGCCACAGTTTGACGTGGCGTGATGTAGCTGGGAACCAAGCAAAACAATATGATTTTCTGCATCGAAGTTCAATCACAACCAAGGAACTACATTCTACAATCACTAATTCTAAGGATTAGGGCATTGGTTCACTACTGACCGTATTGAGGCGGCGAATCCTCTTGTCCGTGCAAGGTAGCCACCATCCCGTGGATTCTCTGTGATCGGTGTGGGAATGCACAAGCAGCAGGTGGATTGGGACCTCGTGACAGGCAAATCGTCATTGCTCGACAACCACCACAGCTCCAGACAGCCACAGTCTCGGTTGTCCCTCCAAGTTCCTCCGCCTTGACGAGAACAAGGAGTGGGGGAAAGGAAATCTCTAACAACTATAAAAAGAATAAGGTGTGTATATTTTTTTATGCGATATTTGTTTTGGTTTGTTCGTCTGCCCACGCCTGCGATCCCACGATAATCATGCATGGAAGGAAACGATAATCATGCATGGAAGGAAACAATAATCATGTATAAAACAATAATCATGCATGGAAGGAAACAATAATCATGCATGGAAGGAAACATCAGTGGTGCCAAATAAAAGATGTGCAGGTTATACATGGTGAGACTGGTGAACCTTCTGCAATTTCCTAAACGAATATTTCCACCATTAGTATATAGGTCCATTCCCCTACATTTCTTCATGCTCCCATTAGCATATAATATAAAAGTATTGTTGTGTTCATCACCACTTCCAGTTGACTACTCCCATTAGTGTATACTTCATCTACCCCAAAATATAAGTCGTTATGGAATGCATGCAGGTCAAACTTTCTCAACTTTGACTAGGTTTGTAAAAAATACGTGCAACATTTATATCCCCAAATAAATTTATTATAAAAATATATTCAATGTTCTATGTAATGATACTAATTATGTATTATAAATATTAATATTTTTTATATATAATTGGTCGAAGTTAAAAAAAAGTTAACTTCTCGAAAAGCGAGAATGAATTCTATTTTGGGACAGAGGGAGTATATGAAAGTAGTGTTGAAAATATTTTAACAATCAAGTTCATCTCTGTCTAATTGGTAACCTTAGACATTATAATGGCATAAAAAATTTCGACTCTCATGGACGTCCTCATGGATCAGTGCAAAGCATCCCAATCCTACAGCATACACAAATGACAACATTAAAGTTATGATATTTTTAAAGGGTGGACAATAAAGACTATCTTAGACGTTCTGGGATTAGAGTATATACGTGCAGACACATAGGTATGATGGTGCAAGTGAGCAGCCAGCAAGAGTCGAGAGTTAGGGGTGTTTGGATCCTAAGACTAAACTTTAGTCCCTGTCATATTGAATTTTTAGATATCAATTATGAGGACTAAACATGAGCTAATTATAAAACTAATTACATAAGTTGTGGCTAATTCGCTTGTCAGCGCCGTGTACAGGATAATATGGAGATGTGGTGGAACTTATTCATAGATTTGTTGGCGCACGAAAGAAATAGATATCGGAAATCTCTTCCTGCCGGTATAAAAAATGATCTTAGCCGCATCACGGAAAGATCTACACAGTAGAGTTTGTGAGCTGCGACGCCACGCTCTCTATGACTGTGTAAATTTCACGAACTTAGCTTTTTGGATTAAATATCACTTTAATGTCGGTCATATACTTTTACAGTATTATTATCTTATCGTGCGATCCGTGTGTTTTTAGTACAAAAGTTTAGCTGTCCCGTAGCAACGCACGGGCACGAACCTATTTGCATATATACTCGAACCTGTGTGTACATGATTATATGGAGATGCAGCGGAACTTATTCATGGATTTATTGGCGCATGAAAGAAATGGATATCGTAGAATTTTTTTTGCTGATATAAAATATTATCTTAGCCATATCATGAAAAAATCTATACAGTAGAGTTTGTGAGCCTGCGATGTCGCGCTCTCCTTGACTGTGTTAATTTCACGAACTTTGCTTTTTGAATTAAATGTCACTTTGACGTCGGTATTTAATTTAACAGTATTGTTATCTTATCATGCGATCCGTGTATTTTTAGTACAAAAGATTTAGTTGTCCTGTAGCAACGCACGGGCACGCTACCTAATGGAATAGAAAAGTCTAGGGATCGGAGGCCGTGCAAATTTAACCATCTACAGACCTGTTTGGTACAGCTCATCTTCACTAATGAAGCGGGGTTTTTTTTTTGCTTCGGTTCCATAAAACAGCTTCACCAGTAAAGCTAAAGTTGTTTGAAAAGACATTTGGCAAAATAGCTTCTCAAGGAAGATAGCAGAGAGAAAGCTAGGAGAAGCTAGTAATTTCATCTTCAACTCGGTTCCTGTGCTGAGAGGAGTTCAAAAATAGCTTTCAGGAAGAAGCTATTTTCAAAGGACCTGTTTGGTAGGAGAAGCTAGAAAAAAAAAAGCTTTGTAAAGATACGATAGAATCCCTACCAAACAGGTCCTACCTCTACCCTCACATGAGTCAGCGGCTCTATGAAGCCACCTGGAAGCCACGCTGTAGAGCCACATAACAAAAAGAAAAAAAAAAACAGAAACGAAGGACCTCTGGTTGAAAGTAGAACCTAAAAGGCTGTTCGACAGGACTGAAAAATAAGTTAAAATATTGTTCCGGCTGATTGTTGTGAGAAAAAAATATTGTTCTATCTGAAAACACTGTTCATGTGAACTGTGTCCGTGTGAATGCGTTGGCCAGCCTAAACCCAGCCGGCCAGCCAGCCGAACGCGCCATAAGTTTATGGACCTCCGATAATAACTCAAATAATAATTCGGTATATATTATGATTTTGGTCTTGCTGAAACTGCTACACTCTAAGTGTAGTATAGTTTGTGGCCGCAATGATGAGCATGGAGAAAATACTAGTACTAGTAGTATTGTTACATAGGGCAGGAGCAAGACAGTAACTTCTAACCTTTTTTCTTCTTCTTTTCATCTCTTGTCCCTATAAGTCTTTGTTGCTATTTTCACTACTTCTCCATGCACAAGTAAACACACATGCATGCACTACTCTATATAATATGGTCTTCTATTGTTACAGTGCATGCACACACTAAGTATAGTGACCATGCCTACATGGCTACGTATTCATCTCCTGACGTTGCAGCTAGCTCTATTTTAACAGCGTACAGATACACACGTACAGCCATGCCATGCCATGCACACAGGGTAGCTAGCTGCTAGCGTAGGATCCGGTATGCTTTGACCGCGGGTATGTTCGTATAAATTTATCAGCCGGCTTATCAGTAGAATCTACAGTTTTTTTCTCTTACAGTAAAATAATTTCAGTCCGCTTTAATACGAGCCGAATAGGCCCGCGCGTTTATTTCAAGTGCACAAAACAGGAACTGTCGAGCGAGTGTGCTAGCTGCTGCTTCAAAATTAATTGGTGAACATGGATGCATTTGGTTTTTGGCAGAGACCCATAACAGCTTTTGGTGTCAACTGTACAGTATCCATGACACGGACAAGCAAGCGGGGCCGGCCGGTGTTCGTTCCATTTGCTGTGTGCTAGCTGAAACAGTGTATACCCCACATGGTCCCAAAATAAATTAACTTGCCCTAAATCAAATTATTTTAAATTTGACCGAATTTATATTAAAAAAATATCAATATTTATGACATTGAACTATTGTCACTTGCTGAAAATCAATTCTGTAGTAGCGTATAAATGTTATCATTCTTCACACTATAAGTTAGTCAAACTCGATATAATTTGACATAAGGTGATTCTTTTTTTTCTCAAATACGCAAAAGCTTTACGTATCATTATATTAAGTAGAAGAGTTTAGACATACGGTGATTCTAGAAGAAGATTTATTTTAAGATGATGGAGGGAGGACTAGAGATCGAGAGATATAGAGTTTGGGAGCAATATATGTAGCATTAGCCTGCATAAATATACTTAAAACACCTTCAATAGTGACTTACACTAGCTCTAAATATATTATTTTATATTTTAATAGAAGAGATATCTTAATTAAGAGAGTCTCGTACACATATTTCAAAATCACGTGAGGTTATTGAAATGTCTCATGCACACATTTCTGTGTCAAGATGATACAGGAGTACTAGTCAGTGATGGAGAGTGGTCGCGGCAGGTAGCCACTTGCCTATCTCACTAGTACACCTTTTCCCCTCACCAGTGTACTCGATGAGAATTGTTCAATCCCAACAAAAGTTTGTTGAGGTTGGAACAAAAGTTGTTTTGTATACATGGAACACATCATAAAATTAAAGTTTGTTCCTCTGGCCTATACTTAACCAATATTATTCAATTGGAACACGAATTTGTATGTGAAGAAATATATATATATATATATATATATATATATATATATATATATATATATATATATATATATATATATATATGAAGAGTATATTCAGTAGCCAGCTACAAAATAAGTTATTATGTAGCCACCTCCAGTTATGATAATTTTATATATTAATTTACGATAATGTCAATACATATTTACGATAGTTGAGTTACTATAACACATGGGAATATTTACCATAACGTTATAGTAAACCACTTAGTAAGGAGTTACTATAATCTCGTAAATTAACATAGTAATTATCGTAACTCAAAGTGGCTACAGAATAAGTTATTTCGTAGCCCGCTGCAGGGTAGTAGTTCTCTCTCTCTCTCTCTATATATATATATTCACAGCACTATTCAAATTCAGCGTTCACTATTTAAATTCGTGGTACTATTCAAAATACTCGCTACTATTTAAATTCGGAATATGAACGCACTCACTCGAGAGTGGCTCAGGCACTTGACTTCTTCACTATTCGAGCACTATGCGTGTAACTATTTGGAGCACTTCGTATTTTTTTATGGATGCAGGTTGCGTGCGATTAGTGAGTATGAGTACGATTATTGAATATGCGTGCGATTAGTGAGTATGCTGATTAATATTTCTCAGGATCTTTTGCAGGCTGGCGAGACCAATATTTCAGCCGGTTGTGCGACTATGCTTGTGACAGTCCTACTCGGTACTCACCGTATGCACCACTAGCTTGCTTCAGAACTAGGCTAACCCGGTCTACTCCCTCGCTATCCCCAGCCACGAACACACAGGACTCAGGCTCTATCGTCTCCCCAGGCAGTTCCACCCGAAGGGAACACTTCTCTGTGCACACAGGGTTCTCTACAAACGCCGCTACCAGGGCTAACACGAGAACAACACACGCAGAGGCTTCTCCTCTAGGGTCCATAGCATAGAGACATCGCCCCATATGAACGAGCTTAAAGGAAGGCAGGGATTAAAACAGGAAAGCTTAATTTATTTCCACAGAGCAAGCTTACATACGGCTTTCCCTTTCAGAAAACCCCAAACACTTAGCACAAACCTGAGGGATTACTTTACAAGCTCAGGAGGAACACGGGGACCTCCCTTATTCTGTAATTTACAAAGGTGGAGTGATACAATGGTAGTAGGTGATTACTATTATTCGTGGATGATCCTCAGAATGCTTCTGAGATCATGTCTTCATGGTGTATGTGTGAGTGGAGAGTTGGTGGAGTGGAGTGGAGAGTGGAGTGTGGTGTCTTCGATGTCTGGTGGTTCGCTCCGATGCTGTGTGCCGATACTCTCCTGATGAATGAATGCGTCCAGCGTCTCGCTTTATAGCACGAAGGGAATGTCCTTCATGCTTATCGTCTGAAGTTCCTTCGAGGCAAAGTCATCGTCTGAGGAGCCTTCGTGCTTAAAGAAGCATCTCGCGTGTGTATATATATATATATAAATAATAATGCAAAGTCATGGAACAGAATGTTAAGAAGCTTGGAAGAAAACAGTGAGGGTATGGAACCAGTATCATAAACAACGGAAAGTAAAGTATTATTATTAATACAAATTAATTAGCTAGAATGTTGAATATACACCTACGGATCAAATTATTACATGGAACAAAAAAAAAATCACCGATGGTACCAACTTACAATATTACATGGAACAACAGAAAGTAGCTAATAAAAGTATCAAAAGAACGTTTTAAGAATCATAAAATGGCTTCATTCTATTAGCATATATAATAACAATACTTTTTACGAATGGAATGAATCATACTTACTGAAAAATAGAAAATATATATCCTTGTTTAGGAGAACATTTTCTTTTCCTTCTTGTTATTACTGCGCTACTGGTAGATGGCACGTCCCTGTCCCCGTATCCTCACCTTGTTTTCCATATATACATGTAAAACTTGTGGTGCCTTTGTTGTGGTGTGTATTATTTGTACTAGAATGAATAGTGTTGGATTGTAAATGTGCATTGCTATTCACTTGTCGTGTACTTATGCAAAAAAAAATTATCGCTTGCTTTTAAGTTCATTTTGAATTGATGTTATCTATCTATTTCCTTTGATGTCCAATGCATGGCTACAGAACCTAAATGGGGATTAATTCTCACGTAGGGACCAATGGGGATTACCTGTTTGTTTTAGCTTTTTGCTAGCTTCTGTGCCCGAAGCCAAAAGATGAAACAAACAGCCCAGTTGTTGAGCTAGCTGGCTATTAAAAAGATAGAAGCACTACTACAGAATGGATTTGTTGTCCCGGGTGGTAATGGCCTTTAGTCTCGATTATCGCACCGGGACAACGATCCCAGGACTAAAGGTGGAACCTTCAGTCCCGGGTCATTAAGCCGGGACTAAAGAAAGACCTTTAGTCCCGGTTGATGTTACCAACTGGGACTAAAGGCCCTCCAGCCGAGCAACCCTGGCCGCACCCTTTAGTCCCGGTTGGTAACCCCAACCGGGACTAAAGGTTCCTTTTCTTTTTCTTTTTTTTTGTTTAATTTATTTTCAGTTCAGTTACACATATTTGTTTAATATATAATATATTTTTATGTACGTATTCTACGCTGCTAATATAAATACACGCACTCATATAATTACATCTAATTCTCATCTCGAGCATTATTATATTCGAATAAAGTATGAAACTATATATATTATAGATATATATGTATATATACAACACTTTCATAATCTTGTTCTCGAAAATAACGATATCAATAAACATTTAATTTACATCTTTATTTCGTTAGATCAAAGTAGAACTCGCCGTTGGGATTTAGCACTTTTTCTAGAAGATATCCTGCTATTGACTCTTGAACTGCTTTCAGATGGTCTTTTTGCATGACCCTTCGTTTCAACCATTCAGTCTTGCATTTGAAATAAAAGGAAAAGTATTAATACATATATATATATTCATTTAAAAATAAATAAAAAATTGATATATACGTACTCTGAGGACATCTTTAGGAGTTCTTCTTATGTATGCAGTGATAAATTCACAAACGTAGTATCCACACAAGTTATTACCTGGTTCCTGCCGCAAACACCACTGTACGAGAAAAAGATTATTCTCATCATCTCACACGTAAATTGAAGTACGATATAGTAATTAAACACATGGGGAAGTATATATAGTACAACTTACTGGTATTTCAACTACATTAAGTGGTGCCTTGCAATCCTTGCGGTGTTACCGAATAAACTCTTTCCAAACCCTGTGCGACCAATAATGTATGATCGTTAATAAATTATGGCAAAGTCTATTCAATAATAGTTGTGCGCGAGAGATCGAAATTACCCCTGGATAATGTCTATCATATCTTGGTATAGTGCTCGCTCTTTTCTCAATGAGTCCAAGATTACTAACTGACTTGAGTTTAACTCAATGACAATGAGTATCCAGTGAAACCTGCATTGGTTTATACACACACGTACATGCATATAAGTTGTATTGATATTACATAAAATGTGTAGACTACATTATTATTAACACTTACTCAAAGTTGTATGGGAAAAGTATTGTTGTCTTATCGTGCTGCTTCATGAAGAACTTCATGATATTCGTCTGTGCTTCAGATACCCAGTGGTCCTTGACAATAATATCGGTTTTGAATACGATATAAGGATCAATGAAGCCAACACTGGTGTCTTGTATTCTTTGGAGCGCTGACATCTAGAATCTGTATATAAATATAAGTTACATGTGAGGATAATTATATACACCTACGCATAGAAGTGAGTTTATTAAATAAAAGTAAGAATCACTTACAAACAAAAGGATCTAATGATTGATTTGTCCAGAGCGTCCAAGTGGAATAGTTGATGCAATTCTTCGAAACTAATATATAAGATGTCATCTTCACAGAAGTAATGATGGTCTCTAAATCTGACAAAGATCCACTGCTCACCCCTGCCACACGCATGCATGTACCACTTGTTGAGCAAGTACATTTGCGTACCCAATTCATTCAGAGCCGCAGGGTTGTACAGACTTTTGCCAAATTTATAAGTCTTCCAGGTATCAACTTTCAGGTTCTGAATTGGAGCTTTGCCCGTCACTTGATCCAAGGTTAAACCAGTTTGTTCAAAAAAAATCATTAAGGTCTTGAACCGACACTTCTCCAGAGTTGTCTGGTCGATAGACTTCTATGTTGGAACCATATTGATTAGCAACAATAAGATTTTGCATTGGTTGCTTCTGTTGTCCGAGCTGTGGGACATCCTTCCCTGATGCTCTTTTCCTTTTCTTATGTGCATTATGTGACTTCACGAGGGAGCGGTCATAGTCTGATAGTGGCGGTGGCTTACGAACTTCAAGCATCTTTTTCTTGTGAGCTTCGACCTTCTGCCTCAGCTGATCTCGTGGTTTGTAAAAGTACGACTTCTCCTTAAGCTTCGCTTGTCTCTGCTTTTGGATATCTATAAAAAAATCTTTCACTTTTTTGCCTTCTTCAGCTGCTATTTGCTCATCAGTCTTTTCAGGAAGTATTTCTTGAGAAATAACTATTTTTTGGGGTCTTCTTTGCCGCCGGGACCTTAGACGTCTTTGTAGTGCGTCGCTGTGGTGGTGGTGGGGGCGGTGTTGGAGGCTGGCGTGGAGGCGATGAGGCCGGTGTTGGAGTCCGGCGTGGAGGCATTGGAGATCGTTGTGGAGGTGGTGGGGCTAGTGTAGGAGTTGGAGATCGTTGTGGAGGCGATGGGGCCGGTGTAGGAGTTGGAGATCGCCGTGGGGATGAAGTCGTCTCGCCCCCCGCGACGCTGTGATGAGATGGGAAATGAATGATTGGGCTAGGCTAGGGGGAGACCCTGCTACAAAAACAAGTTGTGGGTCAATTATTTTTGAAGCCAATATAAAATTAATGCAAAAATAATATTTCATTCACTATCATTCGTACCTAGGGTAAGATAGGGGAAGCGGTGGCGCCCCAGGAATGATGATGAAGCATTTGCGCCATTGAATAAATGTCTTCTCTGCTTCTCCTAGTGTCTTCTCCCCATCACCGCCTTCAATGTCAAGAGGAACATTGATGTAACCTTTGAGCACTCTATCGACCGAGACGCTAGCATATCCAGGTTGAATAACTGACCCATGGATTCTTGGTGTCTTCGTTTGGTCTATTGGAGATACAACCCCGACAGCCACCATGATTGATGCATTATTACCATCTAGAATGTGCAGCTCACATGTTGTTAGAGGCTCGGTAATGTCATCAACAAGGAAGCGCAACCCAGCATCACCTTGAATAACTGGCAGCTCCGTGGAAGCACAACTGCTTTTCATCTGACCAACGGGGCTAATGGTGACTCCCGGCGTTGATTGCGATTACATTTGACTCATTGCTAGCTGCACTTGCCTCTTGATCTCCTCCTGCATTCTTGCCTCAAGAGATTTTTCTCGTTCACGTGATTCAAGCAATGCTTGTCGTGACTCATTAATAAATTGCTCCAATACACGGATTCGGTCTATCTCCTTATCCTTCTTTCTCTGGTGGCTTCTGTAGGTATCCCTATCTGCTGGGAATGCTTGTAGCCACGGAACAACCCCATAGCCTCTTGTTCGACCACCGTGTTCGGTGTTCTCTAGGGCATATGTCAATTCATCCTTTTCTCTATTGGGCTTGAAAACACCACTATCAGCTTCTTCCCTAGCACGAGCTAGTCTCTGTGTTGCTCTCTCAATTTTTTGGCCGAAAATTAGCTTGCCAGTGTCTGGGTCTAGGCTTCCCCCATGAGCGTAGAACCAATTCTTCGTGCGTTGAGGCCAGTTCTTCTCTATTGTTTCAGGTATGATTCCCTTGGTAGTAATCTCTGCTTCTAGGTTCTGCCACTTGGGAATAGCACTCCTATAACCACCTAATCCCGTGCGATGATGGTATTGCTTCTATCGGGCATTTTGCTGATTCCTCATCACACGTTTCTCACTCTCTTGAGATGTCTTGTATTGTATGAAGTCATCCCAATGGGACTCCAACTTGACAAACGCCTTAGCATTAAAATTCGGCGTTTCATTCTTCAAGATAAACTTTTTATACAATGTCTTCTTCCACCTCTGGAACAATATTTCTATCTTCTTCATTGTCCAATCCCTCACTAGCTCCTTCAAAGCATCATCTGCTTGTAATGTGAAATGCTGAGTGATATCTCTCCAAGCTAGGTTCTTGTCACGATCAGATACAAAACTAACATTAGGAGCGGATATCTTCTGCTTCCATTCACAAGCACTAACTGGGATCCTATCCCTTACAATGAACCCATATTGATTGACATATGTCTGAGCATGTGGTCCCAATGGTTTGCCGGTGTCGGTGTCGAATTCTGATATTATGAAACAGACCTCTAATGGCTTTTTTGGCCCTCGGACTTTCCTACTCTTGCCGGTGGTTGATGTAGATCCAGAGACCAGCTACATGAGTAGAAACACAACGATTAACAACAAATATACATACGCATGCATCTATAAGAGATGATAGATAATCAAATATACCTCGCTAGTATTTTCTTGCGCGACAATTTGTTGATCTTCAACCACCGGCATATTCAGGATATCCTCATAATCAGCAAAGTACTGACTCGTGTCATCTACATCCACATTGGTGCCGGCGTTGATAATATTCGCCATTACGTCATCATTCAAGTTATCATCCAGAGCAGCCATTTGTATCTTCAAGATAACACATAGATAGAATTACTATGGCACATAACATAAGTACATGTGATAACACATATAGAATTACTAAATCTAATTAAATATAATAACACATGGAAATAATTAAGTACATGTATATATACACATAAAAATAATTAAGTGCATATATATGTATACATATAGAATCTCTAGATAGAATTAATTACTAAATCTAATTAAACCTAACATATATACATAGATAGAATTACTAAATCAAAATTAAATCTAACACATAGAGAGAGAGATAGAATAATAATTACTAAATATATCAAAAACTATAATAAAAACTATCTAAATAAACTATCTAAATAAAGTACTAATTAAATTTTAATATATTTAAATCTAATTAACATATATCGAAAACTATCTAAAAACTAAGAATAATAAACTACTAATTAAATTTTAATACATTTAAATCTAACATATATATCAAACACTACCTAAAAAAACTATCTAAAAAACGATCTAAAAAGTATCTAAAAACTATCTAAAATAGGCTAGCCGGCCATGCATGGCGGCTAGGTGTGCTGGCCGGCCATGGGGCCGAGCAGAGCCGCGCGAGGACGACGTACGGCGGAGACTCGACGGCCACCGGGTGGGGCTCGACGACGACGGTGGTGCGGGCGCGGCAGAGACGACGAGATCGAGGCCGGGCGGGGGTAGACGATCGACGACGGTGGCACGGGCGCGGCAGAGACGACGAGGACGTTGTAGATCGAAAAGTAGAAGATGAACCGGTCGATATATATAGGCTGATACCCTTTAGTCCCGGCTGGTAACACCAACCGGGACTAAATATCCTTTAGTCCCGGCTGGTAAGCCGAACCGGGACTAAAGGTCTAACCCTTTAGTCTCGGCTCAGCTTACCAACCGGGACTAAAGGATCTTTAGTCTCGGTTGGTGTTACCAGCCGGGACTAAAGGTATTTTTGGGCTGGCAATTCCACCCACCCTTTAGTCCCGGTTCCTGGCCTGGGCCGGGACTGAAGGCCTGAAATTTTTGCAGCCCGCCAAAGTGTTGTTTTTTCATTAAGTATTGTAGATCTTGATGAGCTGCTTAAATGAGACACTAAATGACCTCAGATGAAAAATCTCTGAATACCAAGTTTGATCATCTCAGCAAGATCTACAATTGTTACATAGCTCATTTTCTCATTTGAGAAAGTTTTATCAAACACTAGTCACAAATTCTTGATTCTCATATAGACTTTCTAAAACTATGTCACACACTTGTGAAATTTGAACTACATTTTGTTCAAACTTTCTCAAATGAAAAAATGGCCTATATAAGGATTGTATATCTTGATGATCTAAACAAACTTGGTATTCAAAACTTTTCAATTGGAGACAATCTAGGGTTCCAAAAACTAGTTTGTAGGCGTCGAAATTTAAAAATCATAAATTTGAACCATCCAAACTATCTCAAATGGAAAGTTGACCAAAACAACAATTGTAGATATTGATGATTTTAACAAACTTGGTACTCAAAACTTTTCAATTTGAAGTCATTTAGAGTTCAGAATACTAGAGTCAAAGTGTTATTTTTTTATTTGACCAAATTTGACTTGGTCAAACTTGCTCAAATGAGACACTAAATGACCTCAGATGAAAAATCTCTGAATACCAAGTTTGATCATCTCAGCAAGATCTACAATTGTTACACTAGTCACAAATTCTTGATTCTCATATAGACTTTCTAAAACTATGTCACACACTTGTAAAATTTAAACTAAATTTTGTTCAAACTTTCTCAAATGAAAAAATGGCCTATATAAGGATTGTATATCTTGATGAGCTGAACAAACTTGGTATCATGCGGGCACCACAGTGAATTTTTTCTTGACATATGACCCTTGGTTATGATCTTGTCGTAACCAAGGAGTGTCTTCATCATTTAACATGATGCTTGGATCTTTCTTCACTATGAAGGGAGGAATTCGGACATTTCTTTCATAATCTTCTGACATGTTTAACTTGTCTTCAATTCCCACTATATTTATTTTTCCAGAAAGAACTATGTGGCGCTTTGGCTCATTGACCATTGAGTTGATGTCTTCGTTTTTTCCTCTCTTTGATTTTGTAGACATGTCTTTCACATAGAACATCTGACTCACATCGGCAGCAAGGACGAATGGTTCGTCTTTGTACCCAATATTGTTGAGGTCCACTGTTGTCATTCCATACTCTTTGTCGACTGTTACCCCTCCTCTGGTCAGCTTCACCCATTGGCACCGGAACAAAGAAACTTTAAAATTAGGTGTGTAGTCTAGTTCCCATATATCTTCTATGCGGCCATAATATGTTTGTATATTTCCATTTGGATCTATGCCATCTATGCGAACACCACTATTTTGATTGGTGCTCCTTTTATCTTGAGCAACTGTGTAAAATGTATTCCTATTTATCTCATACCCTTGGTACGTGAGGATATGCCATGATGGTTGCCTAGCCATCAAATACAGTTGCTCATCAATATTGTCATCGCCTTGACATTCTTTTCACAACTAACAACTAAAACTTTCCATGTGCTGACGCCTAATCCAAGCTTCAGTCTTCCCTGGAAACTTGGATCGTAAGAACTCCTTATGTATCTCGATGTACGGATGCACCAATGATGAGTTCTGAAGAACTGTGTAGTGTGCTTTATTGAAATAATCGTCTTCCATGCCAATATATGTTTTCTTCCCTAAAGTTCCTTTACCACTGAGTCTCCCCTCGTGTCGTGATTCGGGAACGCCAATCGGGGCAAGGTCAGGAATAAAGTCAACACAAAACTCAATGACCTCCTCTGTTCCATAGCCCTGGGCGATGCTTCCTTCAAGTTTAGAATGGACTTTCACATATTTCTTCAAGACTCCCATAAACCTCTCGAAGGGGAACATGTTATGTAAGAACACAGGTCCAAGAATACTAATCTCCTTCACCAAATGAACTAGGAGGTGTGTCATGATATTAAAGAAGGATGGAGGGAACACCAACTTAAAGCTGATAAGACATTGAACCACATCATTTTGTAGAGTAGCTAGTTCCACTGGATTAATTGCCTTCTGAGAAATTGCATTGAGGAATGCACATAGCTTCATGGTGGCTAGACGTACATGTGGAGGTAGAATTCCTCTTAAAGCAACTAGAAGCAATTGCGTCATAAGCACGTGGCAGTCATGGGACTTTAAGTTTAGGAATTTCTTTTCTGGCACATTTATTATACCCTTTATATTAGAGGAGAATCCCGATGGGACCGTGATGCTGCTTAGACATTCGAACATGCTGTCCCTCTCTTCTTTGCTAAGCGTGTAGCTAGCAGGACTTAAGTAATGATGTCCATCATCTGTCTTCTCTGGATGAAGGTTGTCTCGTTCTTTCATGCCCTGCAAGTCCTGGCGTGCTTCAAGTGAATCCTTTGGCTTTCTGTACACACCCATGAATCCTAACAGGTTCACACAACGATTCTTTGTCAGGTGCATCACATCGATTGTGTTGTGGACCTCTAGGACTTGCCAATAGGGTAGCTCCCAAAAGATGGACTTCTTCTTCCACATGGGTGCGTGTCCCTTAGCATCTTTGGGAACAGATTCGCTGCCTTGTCCCTTTCCAAATACTACTTTCATATCCTTGACCATTGCGAGTACATCTTCTCCGGTTCGGTTATGAGGCTTCTTCCGATGGTCTGGCTTACCTTTAAAATGCTTACCTTTCTTTCTTACTTGGTGATTCAAAGGAAGGAATCGACGATGGCCAAGGTACATGACCTTTCGACATCTTTTCAAATATATACTGTCAAGGTCATCAAAACAATGTGTGCATGCATTATATCCTTTGTTTGTCTGACCTGAAAGATTACTTAAAGCAGGCCAATCATTGATTGTTACGAACAACATTGCTCGTAGGTCAAAGTGTTCTTGTTTGTACTCATCCTAGACATGTACACCTGGTTTGTTCCATAAAACTAGAAGTTCTTCAACTAAAGGCTTCAGATAGACATCAATGTCGTTGCTAGGTTGCCTCGGACCTTGGATGAGGATCGACATCATAATGAACTTCCGCTTCATGCATAACCATGGAGGAAGTTTGTAGATACATAGAGTAACTGGCCAAGTGCTATGACTAGTGCTCTGCTCCCCAAAAGGATTCATACCATCTGTACTTAAGGCGAACCTTAAGTTTTTAGCCTCATTTGCAAACTCTAGAAATTCCCTGTCTATCGCTCTCCACTGGGACCCATCAGCTAGGCGTCTCAGCATATTATCTACCTTACGGTCTTCTTTATGCCACCGCAATAACTTTGCATGGTCTTTATTTCTGAACATACGTTTTAAGCGTGGTATTATAGGAGCATACCACATAATCTTGGTAGGGATTTTCTTTCTAGGACGTTGTTCATCCTTGATGTCACTAGGATCATCGCACCTGATCTTATACCACGCTGCTTTACATACCGGGCATTCATCCAAATTCTCGTATTCATTGCCATGGTAGAGGATGCAGTCATTAGGACATGTATGTATCTTCTAGATTTTTAATCCCAAAGGGCAGACAACCTTTTTTGCTTTGTACGTAGTGGTGGGCAATTCATTTGGCTTCGGAAGCATCTTCTTTATGAGGTTCAATAAATTCTTAAATGCCTTGTCGGATATACCATTCTTTGCCTTCCACTGTAGCAATTCAAGTGTTGTACCCAGTTTTTTTTGCCCCTCTTCGGCCGTCGGGTATAGCAACTTCCTATGATCCTCAAGCATGCGCTCGAACTTAACTTTCTCTTTTTCACTTTCGCATTCTTGTTGTGCATCACGAATGGCATCGCCAAGAGCATCACCGAGATCATCTTATGCCGCTACCTCTTCTTCATCTCTCCCCATTGTAGTATCATCAAAGGCAGCATATTGAGCAATAATGTCATCAATGTCTAAATCTTCTCCTTCACCTTCTTCCATCATGACCCCGCTTTCTCCATGCTTAGTCCAACATATATAGTTTGACATGAAACCTGACTTAAGCAAATGTGAATGAAGACTCATTGAGCTTAAATATTCCTTTAAATTCTTACATATGGCACATGGACAGCATATGAAACCATCTCGCTTATTTGCCTCGGCCACACCTAAGAAATAGTACACGCCCTCAATAAAGTCTTAGGAGCGGCGATCGGCATTGTACATCCAATGGCGTGACATAATCTGTATTACACGACAAATTATGAAAACCTTGAACATAATTAAGTATTTTATTATACAACATAGATGACACACACATGGTTGATTAATTAACTAAGCCTGGCTACAACGTAAGCAATCCCAACTATCACTAAACAAACTAAAACTACAATGCACTTCAGTAACATAATTATTTCATGATCGTACGCAACTAAAACAGACAAATCATTCTTCTGTTGAATATCAATAAGCTTCTCCTGCTGGCTCACTGCCTCATCATCAGCAGCCGCTACCTCAAGCGCATCCAAATTCTACATGTATGTAGCATAATCTTCCTCCCAGTACCAACCATCGCATCCATTGCCCTCCCACTGAAATTAAAGCCAAAAAATATTTAGTCAAAAATATTCAAGAAAAGCAGGTCAATTAGCCATAATTATAAAATACGTAAGAAACTCACATCGCGATCCGGGCACTTGTAGAAAACACGACCCTTGTTGGGTCCCTGTCTCTTGACTCAGTACTCCATCACAATCTTCTGCTTACACTTGCCGTAGATAATGAGAGGGAGTTCTGGCCTCAGTCGTTTCGCAACCGAACGAGAGGCCGAGGATCCGGTACCAGTTGTCATCTACTTTCTATACTTATTTTTGCAAACTAGTGTAAATTTTATATTTTCTAAAATGATATATTTAAACAAAACTAGTACGGATTTCACATGTTTCAATAAATAACCATCCGTACTAGTTGACCTTGCTTATGTGATCATCTCGGCCAGCATTTCTCCACCGGACGGCACCGTACTTGGCCAAGGAAGAGCTCCGATTCTACGAGAAAGGGAACACGGTCTTACACGACCGTTGCCGCTCTCCCTCGTAGAATCAAAGCTCCTCCTTGACGTCCGTTACCGCTCGGCAGAGAATATGTTGGCCGAGCTGAACACGGTCCGCAAATTCAACTAGTACGGATTTTCTATAATTTTCTAACTATTTACTAAGTTTTTCATTTCATGGAAAATTTAATTCTAAAAAATAAAAGGCATGATTTCTAAGTAGTTCATTTCATGGAAAAAATAATTCTAAGTGACCTACTCGATATCGGCGAGCTCATGGGCGTTTAGGTTGCCGAGGATAGTAACATTTGTAGATGACATTTGTTGGTCTGAAGTTATCAAATATCCATCAAATTATAGCTCAAAAACATGTTTCAATAAATAACCATCCGTAATAGTTGACCTTGCTTACGTGATCATCTCGGCGAGCATTTCTCCACCGGACGGCACTGTACTTGGCCAAGGAAAAGCTCCGATTCTACGAGAAAGGGAACACGGTCTTCCACGACCGTTGCCGCTCTCCCTCGTAGAATCAAAGTTCCTCCTTGACGTCTGTTACCGCTCGGCAGAGAACATGCTCGCCGAGCTGAACACGGTCCGCAAGTTCAACTAGTATGGATTTTCTACAATTTTTTTTTAACTATTTTCTAAGTTTTTCATTTCATGGAAAATTTATTTCTAAAAAATAAAAGGCATGATTTCTAAATATTTCATTTCATGGAAAATTTTGATGAACTAATTTAACTTTTGTTTATCCAAACATATATGCAAATCATTATATGATTTTGAGCTAAAAATGACATATGAAATCATAATAAAGTCCAACATATATAGTTACACATGCATCTACATCGCAAAATGAGATAAGCTACCGATAAAACTTAAGAGGATTAAGTTTGTTACCTCCAAAATCGAAGAGCAACACCAATAGAGGGGGAGAGAGCAAGAACAACAGCAAGCTGAAGAACAGATGCAGTGAGTTTGAATGGAATGGCTCGGACTCGGGGAGGAAGAAATGAGTTGAATTATAGGCCAGGATAATTAGTCCCGGTTAGGGGGCTAAATCGGGACTAAAGATTAATCTTTATTCCCGGGGCATCAGCCAAACCGGGACTAAAAGTTTTAGTCTCGGCTGGTATTACCAACCGGGACTAAAGGTAAACCTTTAGTCCCGGTTGCCCCGCGGATGACCGTTGGGCAGGGACCTTTAGTCTCGGGGGCAAAAAATATCGAGGCTAATGCCAAATTGGGACATCGTTCTAAAGTCTGTTCTCTAGTAGTGAAGGTTGGTTTCTGAGTAAATGAACTACTGAAAATAATGCTAAGATAAACCTTTTTTTTTTTTTGCTTTTGGTGTGCTGGTAAGCTTAAAAATATTATTAAAGTCAATAGCAAAAAGTCAACAACCAAAAGTTAAGAGTCAAAAGGCAGAAAGCCATCTTTTGAGCCAAAAGTTCAAAAGTGCCAGCAAAATCTCCCTTACGAGCTTTGGCGGGGATAGCTAATGATTTTCCCTCTTCATGGGAATATGTGGATAGCAAGCCATCTCCCGATGGGAAGAATTCTCTGTTACCATCTCTACCATTAGAATCATATCTTCAAAGTTCATAATTTCCCCCTCCCCCCCAAAAAAAATCTTGGAAGTTCGTCAGGCAAGACGCATGGTCATCTCTCATCTGTATGGATATTTCTTACACAAAAGCTAAAAAAAGAAGGCAATCCTAACCTAGTCTTATCTCCATAGTCCATGGAGGATAACCAAGTGTCTTGCTTGAGTGGATATATGGATACAAAAAAACCAAGAGGGATGTATCTTGATATTAAAAGCATCGATCGATTCGACAAAATACATGTAATCTGTCCACATCTAATTATTCCTAGTTAACTCAGATACATAATTAAGAACCGGAACAACGGTTCTCAAACTGCTTGATAGTCTCACCTAGGTCTCTCTCCAGACTATTTGGGTCCTTAATTAAATTTACCATACTAGTTAGGTCACTCATGTTCCAGACATCTTTAACCAAACGTTAATATCTTTTTTCTAGAAAAAATTAAAAAAAATCGGTGTTATATGTCGAATCGTATTTAGCATCTACTGGCTTACACGTCTTATTTACCATCTAGAAAAAATTAAAATCCATATATTTACTGTAGAGTCTTCAGTGAATTTGATTTATGCGCCACCAATACGGCAATACTAGGCCGTTGCTAACAGCCCACCAAGACCACTGGTCTCCGGCCTACAGCCTCTACAAACAACCTTGTTCACTCACAGGCTGCAGCCCAAAACTAAATCCGTTTCAGCCCAGCAGAGAGAGGCCCCTCATCCAACTCTACTCCGCCTCCAGTCCAGTTCCCCCTGCGCTTCCATGGCCAGCGGCATGCTGGAAGGGCGGAATTGTCACGCCCCGTTGCCACCGGCAAGCGCCGCCGACGTGAGGAGTCCAGGAAGCACCGAGAGACAAGAAAACGGGAAGAGGAACCTTCCTCTTTCACCGAGTTTTAGATTTTAGAAATGCAATGAGTCTTACAGCGATACAACGCATGCTTAAAAACACACCCCTTGGCCTATGGCCCACATGCCATACTCCGTCTATTACATAACTGTTAGAATACGTCTTCTGGCTTCCTTAGCGACTTCTTTGGTTTACGCCTTCTTCAGCTGAACGTTGTACCAGGTCTGACATCTCCTCCCGCCGAAGATGATGCTTGACCCCAAGCAGGTGCATGCAGAAAGCGTTGACGAATGACATTGTAGTCTTCCCAGGTTGTTGAAGTCGGTGGCAGACCTGTCCACTGAATGAGCACCTGTGGAATAGCGGCATTACCACGCTTGACCAATCGGCGCTCAAGTACTGTCGTCTGGAAGCTTCAGGCAATAGGCCACCCGCCCAATGCGTTCAGTAACAAGATAGGGCCCGAAATACTTGTAGGACAGTTTAGGGAATGGTCAATTTGCCACGGAACTCTGTGTATACGGTTGCAGCTTCAAGAGAACTTGGTCACCCACTTGGAACTCAATGTCAGTACAATGTTTGTCGGCCATCACCTTGATCCTGTTCTATGCCCGTGCCAAATTCTCCTTGAGGGCCTTCAAATGGAGTTCCCTGTTCTCTACCAGTTCAGCTATAGTGACTGGTGTTGTCTGTTGTATAATAGGAGCAACTCCAACCTTTGGATCATAGCCATATAGAGCCTTGAATGGAGAACATCCAAGAGAAGTATGGTAAGTAGAATTATACCACAGCTGTGCCAAAGATAGCCAAGAGTGCCAGGTTTCGGGTGAGTCTTGGACAGCACACCGCAGGTACAGTTTAAGACACTGATTGACTCTCTTAGTCTGTCCTTCACTCTATGGATGGTAAGCAGTGCTAAGCTGTAGGTTGACTCTATAAAGCTTGAAGAGCTCCTTCCAAAAGGCACTAACAAATATTGTGTCTCAATCAGATACAATGGAGTTTAGAAGACCATGAAGCTTGACAATGTTGTCCATGAAAAGCTGAGCTATGGCAGAAGCTGTGTATGGATGTTTAACTGCCACAAAATGAGCAAATTTGGTAAGTCTATCCACGACTACCATGATCACACTGTAGCCATTGGATTTAGGTAGGCCTTCTATGAAATCCATAGATATGTGCATCCACACCCCTTCAGGAATTGGTAGAGGCTGTAGTAGTCCAGGTGGGGAGTGATTAGGATGCTTGGCTTGCTGACAGACAGAGCACTGCTTAACAAAATCTTCCACAACCATCTTCATTCCCTTCCAGGCAAAGTAAGTCTTGAGTCTCTAGTGTGTTGCTTTAGTACCTGAGTGACCCCCAATAGCGCTGGAATGGAAAGCTGCTATAATCTTTATCTGTAAGGCTGAGTTTTGGGCAATCCAGAGCTTGTTCTTGTACCTGATGACACCCTTGTCCAAGCTGTAACCTGCCATATCAGGGCTTTGGATAGCCAGTTGGGTCAGCAGCTTCTAGGCCCTTGGATCAGTTGCATAAGAATGAAGTACTTCCTGCAACCAATCAGGCTTAACCATAGAAACAGCCTGTAAGGTGTGCCAAATAATCAATGCCAAGAACTCTTTCTCATAAATAGAGAGATATTTGTGCTTTTCACCCAAGGCTTTGCTAAGAAAAGCAATTGGTTGTCCCTTTTGCATCAAGACTGCCCCAATACCATCTGCACAAGCATCTATTTCCATAGTGAATGGTTCCTGGAAATTCGGTAGGGTGAGAACTGGGGTATGGGACATAGCAATCTTTAGCTCATCAAATGCTGTCTGTGCTTTTGGATTCCACTGGAACTGCTTGTTCCTTAATAGATTGGTCAGTGGTTTTGCAATGATGCCATAACTCTTCACAAACTTTCTATAATATCCTGTTAACCCCAGAAAGGCTCTCAGTTCTGTAAAAGTTGTTGGTGTGGGCTAGTGAACCATAGCTGCTATCTTCTAGGGATCAGTGGCTACCCCATCAGCTGATATAATGTGCCCCAAGTATTCCAACTGGCTTTGAGCAAAGGAACATTTGGGCTGCTTCAAATAAAGCTGATTGGCCAACAGTGTCTGGAGTACCAGCTGTAAATGTGTCTGGTGTTCTTGTAATGATTTGCTATATATGAGAATATCATCTAAGAACACTAGGACAAATTTCCTCAGAAAAGGTTGAAGGACTTGGTTCATGATGCACTGGAAAGTAGCTGGTGCATTAGTGAGCCCAAATGGCATTACCTTGAACTGGTAATGGCCCTGATGTGTTTTGAAGGCAGTCTTGTACTCATCTTAAGGCAACATTCTCACCTAGTGATACCCTGACCTCATGTCCAACTTAGTGAATATTTCTGCTCCAGACAACTCATCAAGAATCTCTTCAATAACTAGCATTGGAAATCTGTTCTTGACAATCATGTCATTCAACTTTCTGTAGTCCACACAAAATCGCCAAGACCCATCTTTTTTGACTAGGAGGATAGGGGAAGCAAAAGGGCTATGGCTGTGGGTGATTAACCCAGCCTGTAACAGTTTCTAGACCTGCTCCTCTATTTCAGTTTTGTGTTGAGGAGAATAGTGGTAAGGTCTGGCATTGATAGGTATAGCTCTAGGGATGAGTGGAATGGAATGATCATAGCTCCTAGATGGTGGTAGTGTCTGGGGATCATGGAAAACTTGGCTATGTTGATCAAGAATGTGTTATATAGTTGGAGGTGGTTCGGCTGGTGGAAGGTTGGGTGGAGATAAGGTGGCATGGGTGGGTTTGACAATAACAAAAGCCCAACTGTTATTGCCTTTGGTGTCTTTGTATAACTTACTGGTAGAAATGGGTTTGGCTTGCAAAGGATGGGAGATAATGCCCTGGAGCTTAACTGGTTTGTTGTGGATGTGGAACTGTAGTGTTTTCTTGGACCAATCCACTTCCATAGGGCCTTGTTGCTTAAGCCAGTCATAGCCCAAGATGGCATCATAAGTAGTCATGTCCAAGACTATCATATCACTGCATAGAGTATGCCCCTGAATATACCACTGTAAGTTCTTTACTTTGGCTGTAGTAGTCAACATGTCTCCACTAGCCAATCTGACTGTCCTTGTTGGGATTGTTACAGTAGCTAACCTGGCCAATTTCACAAAGTTGGAACTGATGAAACTATGTGAACTGCCTGAATCCAATAAGGTAAGCATCACTTTATCTTGCACCAGGGCTTTGAGCTTCATAGAATTGTCAGTATCCATACTGGAGAGTGCATTCAGAGATAAGTGACAGAAATCTTGTGCAAGAGTATCTTCAATAGCTAGCTGATTCAGCATATCTTCTGTAATTTCCTCTTTGTTTGTGTCTAGATCATTGATAACCAATGCATGAACTTGAGCCTTGTGACGTTTGGGACAATTCTCTTGGTGGCTAGGCTCATACTTATCACCACAAGCGAAACACAGATTGTTAGCACGCCTGTAATCTCTCAACTGCCTAATTCTTTGCAGATTGGCATTATTTGTCTGAGGACTAGGAGTGTCCTGCTTCTGAAACTGTTGCTTGGAAGCAGCAGTGTTCCTATTGTATTTGGCCTTGGTTCTCTCTTATGTTCGCTGCTGGATCTTGACAATTAGAGCTGCCCTGTCAACTGTGAGTGGGACATGGGGCTCTACAGCTGCTCTAATGTCATCCTTGAGACCAGCTACATAAGCTGAAGCAAAGAAAACCTCATCATAATGGCTGTTGTGCATGGTAATGTTATACTGCAGTGCTTGAAACGCCAAAGTGTACTCTTCCATGGTACCACTTTGCTTGAGAGCTAGCAGATCAGCGATGGCTGTACAAAAATCATCTATACCAAACTTGGACAGAACGACTGAACAAAATGCAGTCCAGGAGGGCCAAGTGCGACCCTGTTTGTAGGCTTGCCACCATTTGGCGGTATTGTCCTGTAAGTGCATTGTAGCATATGTGACCTTCATCTCCTCTTCGGTCTTGTAGATTTTGAAGTAGTTATCACAGTTGTCCAGCCATATCTTGGGATGGTTGCCATCAAAAGTTGGAAATTGCATCTTGGGAAGTGCATGGTGAGGTGTGGAATCCTTGTGGTGATGCTGCTGTCTGTTGGATGGCTCAGTCTTCACTACATAGTCTTTGTTAGCAAATATGTTGTCAAAATGTGCCTCTTCCGCAGAGTTTAGAGAAACATTCTCTGATTGATGCATTGCAGCCTCATTCTCCATCTAACGTAGTGTTAGAGAAGCCATTGCTTGTCCATTGGCCTATACCTGCTTGGATATGAGTTTCTGTTCTGCCTTTGTTTCATCCACACTTTGCTTAAACTGCTGTTGGATCAGACTGATATCATTCATTTGTTCGAACACGAGGTCGAAATTTTCCATGACTTGCTCCTAGCGACTCTTTTCGTCATCTGTGTTGGTCGACATGGCGTCTAGGATGAACTTGGTCTGAACCGAAGGCTTAGGAGGAGCCGTCGTGATGAAGTTGAGATACAGTGGACTGACTGGTGTAGTAACAGGTTTGGCGTCTGCCTCCCCAACAATCTACCACACCAAAACTGCAGACTACGCCTAGACGCACGGCACCACCAAGGAATTTTACGCGAGAACCTGTCCCGCAACCCGAGTGTGTGAGTGCGTCCCCGCCAATGCCACCGCAACCCAATCGAGTAAGAATACTACGGAATTTTACACGGGAACTTGTCCCGCAACCCTCGCAATCCTCGAATGAGTGCCAAAGGAACTCGTATCCGCTGCCGACCCCAAATCGATGCCGAACCCTAGCCGAGGAAAGATGGCGTAGAATTTGGTGGAGTGGTGGATGGGAATTTGGTGTGTTGTGGATGGTTGGAGGTGGAAATTGCAGAGCTCAGGTGGAGTAGAGCCACTGCCGGAGCCGACCCAGTTCAACCCAAAGGAGGGACCTCTGGTTCCTTCCGTCGAACACCTCGAGGGTGTTAACGGAGATCCCCTGCCCACCGGAATTACAAACTGCAGATCAAGGCACCCGGTCGTGTTTCGTACCAAGATGGACTGAGCAACTGCGGTGAGGTGGGTTGAAGGTAGTAGGTTACCGGATGGTAGGAGTGTCGGCGCCGCTGCGAGGCAGCCGTCGCCGGATAACTAGCGCGAAGAAGAGCTGCGGTCGCCCGTTGCCCCCCACGCCGAGGATACACCGTCTCTGATACCAACTGTCACGCCCCGTTGCCACCGGCAAGCGCCGCCGACGTGAGGAGTCCAGGAAGCACCGAAAGACGAGGAAACGGGAAGAGGAACCTTCCTCTTTCAGCGAGTTTTAGATTTCAGAAATGCAATGAGTCTTACAGCGATACAACGCACGCTTAAAAACACACCCCTTGGCCTGTGGCCCACATGTCATACTCCGTCTATTACATAACTGCTAGAATACGTCTTCTGGCTTCCTTAGCAACTTCTTTGGTTTACGCCTTCTTCAGCTCAACAGTGTACCAGGTCTGACAGGAAGGCGCAGTCTCCACCTCCCAGCCAATGCTTCCAGTCCATACGAGGGTCGATCACGTGGCCGAGCGCCGGCGGCTGGCCTCTGATCCAGTTTCCCCTCGCGCGGCCATCACCTGCGCCGGTCCACCACCGCGCGCACCAGTGGCCGCGTCCCTGACCGTGACCTGGGCACCTGTCCATCCCCTGCCTCGTCGGAGCTTCAAGGTCGCGGCTTGTCGTGGTAAATAAGCTCTCTTCCCTCGTAGTCGTAGAGGCCTTCTTGTTTTTGAGCCGCAGGGCAAAATGATGTGAAAATGCAGCAACTTATCAGTCTAGCGACTTTGCGATCTGTCAAATTCTCGTTCATTCCTATCCATGATTCCTATCCATGTATTCAGTTGAGTACAATGTCAAATTTTGATTTTTTTTATATCAAATGGGCCTGCGATTGTGTTTGTATATATCAAATTAGCCAAAGTGCCAAACCAAAGACCTCCACGCTTTACTTGGTTATGTACATACTCGCATACATTGGTTGCTTGTTTTAATTATGCCAGCCACTTGGGCCCTGTTTAGTTTGCAAATTTTTTAGCGAAATGGTACGGTAGCATTTTCGTTATTATTTGACAATTAGTGTCCAATCATAGTCTAATTAGGCTTAAAAGATTCGTATCGTGAATTTCGTCTAAACTATGTAATTAGTTTTATTTTTTATTTATATTTAATGCTTCATCATGCGTCTAAAGATTCGATGTGATAGGGAATCTTGAAAATTTTTGCAAAATGAAGTGGAACTAAACGGTACCTTGGCCAAAACCCCAACGCTGGTCAGGTCAGCGTATTCCCTGCCAATTGTTCTTCAAGTTCCAATGCATTGCATAATGACATTGACCCCAACGTTTGTCACTTCCTACCTAGTAAATATGAATATGAATAATCCAAGGGGACAACTCCAAAGGGAACACACTGAACATTCCCATAGTATTCGGTTCAATGCGGACCACTCAACCTGTGAGACTTTGTGTTTACCATGAATCATTCCAAGCGTCGCATTGTCCTGGTGTGTAAAGTTAAAGCTAGTTATCTTGTTCTTATCTGTCCATCCATGGTGTAAAATGCAGTTCTATAAATGTAGCAGCCTCTCAACTAGAGAAGTTACTCCAGCTAACACCGGAACACTAGTTACTACGTGCGTGAGTATACCGAGCGAGCCTCAAGATATCAGAGAATGGTTTATATGCTTTCTGTGCAGGATCAGGTGCGGCTTGTCCCGGCTCTGTATCAGTGTGCAACACATGTAAGCGAGGGATCCATCGGAAAGACTAATGATAGTCTTAGTGAGATAAAAAGGCTCTCCTCCATAGTTGATGGGCCGCTGCAGCGTCTGTCCCAGATTATGGCTGACAGCCTAGCTCGCCGTCTTCTCTTGTCTTGTGAGGGCCTTACTGGTTCCCTCATTCATCCATCTGACTACTTTGAGCAGTCGAGCATTCAGTCTGCTCGTTATAACTTTGCTAGCTTCAGTCCCTACCTCAACACTGGCTTTGCTACTATCAACCGGGCCATCCTTGAAGCAATGGAGGTTGAAAAGGTCATGTACTTTGGATATTCTTGCCAATGCAAATATCCTTGCTATACAGTCTTTTCTCTATCTTAGCTTGTATTGCTCTATTTTGTGCTAAAATTTAAGTAAAAACATGTATGTTTTTTCCCTGAACTTTCATCTCTAACTTTTTCCTTTCTCATGAAAGCCAAATTGCTAGTGTCCTGCTTCAGTGTCAAAACTGTTTCTTGCTTGCTTTCTCATAAAGCTGATCTAATATCAACACTTTATCAAAAGATATATCTTTTTCTCCAGTACATCATAGTCAAAACTCACTTTGATGCAGTTTCCATAAACTCTTGAAACTTTCATATGCTAATATATGAAGAAATTGAAGTTTCAATATCTACAGAAAGACCACTACAGTACAATTAATTTGGCCTGAGATTTCATTTTAGTCCTTTTAGAGTACCAGATGCCGTGCTATGTCCCAATGATTTATTAAAGATATTTGAATTACCATTATACTGGCATCTTTCTTGACTCTATCTATGTATCCAAACCATGGTGTATAGTTATATAACATGTTCGAATAACTTTATAGATTTTCTATAAAGTTACATGTCACCGCCACCCACGATTCAAATTTTATTTGTGGCTAGCGAGTAGTACTTTATGATAAAATAGTTTTTATCAAGACTACATACATACCTATGAGCTTCTGATGACAATTGTATTTCAGGTTGTCCGCATTATCGACTTGTCCTGCTCAGCCTCCCACCCACGTCAGTGGCTCAAGATCCTTCATGGCTTCCATGGGCGCCCAGGGGGGCCACCTGAAGTACGCCTTACAGTTGTCCATGATGACAATGACTTTCTGGCCAACATGAAGGCATTGCTATCTAAGGAAGCTGATATGCTCAAAATCCCATTCCAGTTTAATGATGTAAATGGCAGGCTTGAGACCTTGGACTTCAGTAACCTCCGTGATGTCCTAGGGATAAAATATGGTGAGGCGATTGCGATCAGCTGTTCTCTACAGATGCATCGCCTGCTCGTGGTTGATGACAATGCCAGCTGTACTGCTATTGATCAGCTCCAGAAAATGGCAAATGCTGCGCAGCTTAAGCAGATGGCTAGCTCAGTGTACAGCCCAGCCTCCATACTGAACTATCCACGAACACCGTCCCCTCTTTTGTTGGCAAGCTTCCTCAATGCCATCCATACGCTCAAACCAAACATCATGCTGGTGATGGAGCAAGATGCAAACCACAATGCCTTGTTGTTCTCCGACCGGTTTGCTGAGGCACTTAACTATTATGCAGCCCTCTTTGACAGCTTCAATGCAATGGCTGCTGCCAACTCGCAATGGACCAATGAGCGGACGCAGGTAGAAAGGATGATCTTGGGGGAAGAGATCAAGAACATATTACTGTGTGAAGGAGTCAATCGGCACGAGCGGCATGAGAGGCTGAGACAGTGGGAAATGTACATGGATGCATCAGGGTTTCACCATGTTCCGCTCAGCTTCGATGCCATTAGGGAGTGTGAACTGAAGCTCCTGAGCTTCGGGTTGAATGGATGTCAGTACCAGGTAGAAAGTGATAGCCTTTTGTTGGGATGGAGTTCCACACGTCTCTACTCTATATCGGCATGGAGGCCAAAGAAAGGCTCAACCTCTGGGAGCAGAGAGCATATGTTAGTTCAGCGTCAAATGGTATGGCCACACAGTTAGGCCTCCCTGTTGATGGTGATTTCTTTCTCCTGTTTGCTGGTGCTGTGCAGGATATGTCTGGCAGTTCTATGCTCTAGCTGATCGTTCCTCTGTGACGATCTCTTTTCTTTCCTTTAGAATAGCGAGCACCATTTCATGTGAAGCATAGTGATGTGTAGATGAAAATATTGTAACCGAGTTGAATCGGAAGAAGTGTATAACTTAATTCATAATAGAAATTTTGGATTGCTCTCCATCAGTTCCTAATTTTTTAGATCTCTTTTTAAGAGAGCTGTTTTCATGTAAAATAGTGCTGTTGCCTTTACCTTGGTTCTGTTGTGTTCTTTTTGGCTATCCATATGGACCAGCAGAAGAGAACAAGATTGGTTTTGAAATTGGCGAAGCATATGCTCACGCCAAGAGACTGGACAATATCTGGTGCATAGGATGGACAAGTTTTCCTTGCAAACGAAACAAGAACACACTGGGTCTGCCCCCCCCCCCCCCCCCCCCCCCCCCCTGATTAAAGTTTCTGTAAAATAAGAAGCAGAAATTAGCATTATAGGTGGAAAACAAAGGCATGCGGTCAAATTTGAACGAGTACTCCAAGAAACGGCCACCTTGCAATCACCTATACCATTTGTTTTGTAAAGCTGACAAATCTGAAGTGTTTGCTTCTTGTCCTCTGGGAAACTCTATCCTGCACATGAATGCAGATTTTGGAGCCATGTCTGCACAGCATTTGAACCTCACTGGCTGCTCATGGAAAACAAATACATATCTCCATATAGCTTAGAGTTGCCTATCAAACATTTTTGTATCAATCAGACACTAGCTATGCAATTTTGTATATATTCTGCATAGTACGCCTGCAGCAAAGCCTGGAGGGATTGAATTGATCGCAAAATTGTCTGGTACCTGCTGATCCAAAACGCTGCAGATAAGTTCCAAGCGAATATCTCCAAGCAGCTTAGTTATTCCACCGAGATGCAGACGACATAGCTTATCCCTTGCCGCGCATGCATACAATTTCTGCCTTGTCGGCTTGCGCATGCATACCTAGGAACGTATGAACTGGAGACCCTGCAGCAGGCTTGCATTGCAACATTTGTCGCTATACCAAGATCCAAGCCCAACAATGGCGTGCTCGATCGCCTTCATATCCAGCACAGCGATCCATTGACCAGAAGCCCCGTCCGTCCGTCCAAAGCTGAAAGCTTGGTGAGGATTTCGATCGCTCAGCGGTCTGGACATGGAGATGTTCCAGGAGGACACGCTGTCGTCGCCGGCGTCGTCGCTGTACACGCCGTCGCCGCACGGGCATGGCGGGCTCGGGTCGTCGTGGGTGCAGGAGCTGAGCCACGACCAGCAGGGCCTGCGCCTCATCAACCTGCTGTACCAGTGCGCAGCGGAGGTGGCGGCGGGCGCCTTCGACCGCGCCAACTTCTACCTGGAGCAGATCACGCAGCTGGCGTCCCTGGACGCGCCGCACACGCTGCAGCGGCTCGCCGCCGTCTTCGCCGACGCGCTGGCGCGAAAGCTGCTGAACCTTGTCCCCGGCCTGTCACGGGCGCTGCTGTCCACGGGGAGCAACTCCGCGGAGGCGCACCTGGTGCCCGCCGCGCGGCGGCACCTCTTCGACGCGCTGCCGTTCATGAAGCTGGCGTACCTGACCACCAACCACGCCATCCTGGAGGCGATGGAGGGCGAGAGGTTCGTGCACGTCGTCGACCTCTCCGGCCCCGCCGCCAACCCGGTGCAGTGGATCGCGCTGTTCCACGCCTTCCGCGGCCGCCGTGGGGGGCCACCGCACCTCCGCGTCACGGCCGTGCACGACGGCAGGGAGTTCTTGGCCAACATGGCCGCCGTGCTCGCCAAGGAGGCGGAGGCGTTCGACATCCCGTTCCAGTTCAGCGGCGTGGAGGCGAGGCTGGAGGAGCTGGACATCGACGCGCTCCGGCACGTCCTCCGCGTGCGGTCCGGCGAGGCGCTGGCCGTCAGCGTGGTCGGGCAGCTGCACCGCCTCCTGGCGGTCGATGACGCCGGTGGCAGGAGCAGGCATGTCCCGGGCAGCAGCTACCTGACCCCTGTGCAGATCATCGCGCGGTCCAGCCCAAGCAGCTTCGGCGAGCTGCTGGAGCGGGAGATCAACACGCGGCTGCAGCTGAGCCCGGACTCATCGGCGGTGCTCTCCATGTCGCCGCAGTCGTCGTCACTGTCGCCGGCTCAGCAGCAGCAGAGGGAAAAGGCAAAGCAGGGCAGCTTCCTGCGCGCGGTGCGGGCGCTGTCGCCGAAGATCATGGTGGTGGCGGAGCCGGAGGCGAACCACAACGCGGCGACGTTCCTGGAGCGGTTCGAGGAGGCGCTCAACTACTACGCGTCGCTGTTCGACTGCCTGGAGCGCGCGTCGGCGGCGCAGGCGCACCGGTGCGCGGGGGAGCGGGCGCGCGCCGAGCGGCTGGTGCTCGGGGAGGAGATCCGCGGCGTGGTGGCGCGGGAGGGCGCGGAGCGGAAGGAGCGGCACGAGCGGCTGGCGCAGCGGGCGCGCCGGATGGAGGCCGCCGGGATGGAGCGCGTCAAGCTCAGCTACGCCGGCATGATGGAGGCGAGGAAGCTGCTGCAGAGCTGCGGGTGGGGCGGCGAGGACTACGCGTACCAGGTGGCGCACGACGCCCGCGGCGAGGCCTTCTTCTTCTGCTGGCACCGCAAGCCTCTCTACTCCGTCTCCGCCTGGAGGCCGGCGGCGCCGTCGTGTGCCGGCACACCTAGCTAGCTGAGCTCGGTTAGGCCATGGGCATCGCAGGTGCTGCACTGCATGAATGAAGGCACGTGTCTACTAAACTGTATGTATGTATGTACAGCACCTCTCGACGATCGTGCCATGTTTGCGTTGTCGTCCATACAATTACGGCGTGCTCCCTTGAAAAATATTTGACTGTTGTTTGGAGTTTGCTATTGGTTTGCATATCGCCGAACCACTTCTCGTTGTAGAAACAAATTGATCGTCTCTCCTCCACAATCATAAGGTGACTTGCTAAAATATAGGTGCTTAAATTTTAGCTTCCTTTCACACGACAGTTGTTGCATATATTTTATATTAAAATTATAGTTTTAATTCGTTGTAATTTATGTAGGCATAATCTGTAATTTTTTGTTCCAAAAATTTTAAAAAATGTTAGATAAAACTACAAACCCAATAAAATCTGATCTGTGATGGCACAAGGACAATTAACAATTTATAATTGTTTATATAATCAGACAAGGACAAAAATTTAATGATACAAAAGACAAATACAAATCACAAATGTAACAATTTACTTATATACCAGTTGATTATTGTACATGAGTGTTGTCTGAAATTAATCATCTTAAAATTTAGGCACCTGAAATATAGGATGTAATTTTAAAGAAGAAATGCTATTTGTACCGAAGTTGTTTAGAGACGTGACTATGTACCTTCCTGGTTAAAGGGTCGGTGGGTCGAAGTTATCTAGAGATGGTCGGTGTATTCCTTTTAGTTGTGCGGTTTATGAATCCAAGTTTTGCATGGTTTTTTTTTCTCATAGATATACGATTTTTTAGATCCGATTTCCCTCATAAACAAAACACGTTTCTCATCTTCTAATAGTATTTATGGAAAGTAAAAAAGTTTTATGTTCTTTTGAAAAAAATGCTATTTGTCAAGCACGCGTGTATTTTTGCATCTTTTTCTGGTGACGCTTGGCGGCTATCCGATCTAGATCAAACCATGTTGAAATTGCCCTCAACCTTATGTGCCATCTCACGCCTCTTCTAGATGTGCTCGCCCCCGTCTCCTTGCTTAAACCACGACCTGCCTCTCGTCCACGAGTCCATTATGCTCTCATCTCCATTTTAGGGGAAATGATATTACCGAAGATGTTTAGGGGTACAGCTACGTACCTCCTAGTTATAGGGTAGGAAGTTGTGTACAGATGGTCGATGTACACGTCCTAGCTGTGTGATTCATGAACCAAGTTGTGTGTGTGGTTTTTTACTCATATAGGTGTACGTTTTTTAAACCCGGTTTCCCTCCTAAACTAAACTCGATCATTTCTCTCCTTCTAATAATATTTACTACTACAAAGTAAACTTCTTTCACCGTTCTTTTGAGAGAAAAAAAGATGCTATTTACCAAGCATGCGTGTATTTTCGCATCATGTTCAAATCGTCTTCAACCTTCCGTGACACCTCACGCCTCCTCTTCTAGGCATGCACAATCACCCCGCCTCATTGCTTCACCCACCACCAGTCTGTCCACCTGTCCTATTATGCCTACTAAAGCCCTGTGCTTTGTAGAACTAGCTGTTCAATTTCCACCCTTCAACCTCAACCGAGAGAACTCGCCATTGTTAATAAATTTTGAGGTGTTACCAGAAATCTTAGTAATTCCTTTTAGAAAAAGTAAAAAAAGAAAAGTGCAGCTTTGGTCATCAACAACTAGTTAAAATAAATATACCTCTAACAAGTGGCGGAGCTAGAAATGTAAATTTCTGTTGTGAGGGGAAGCAGGCATGAGACGAAGGAATATCAACAATATAGGTAATATCGACTTGTTATATTTACCTCGGAGGTCATATACATCTTTTTAGGGTTATTGATTATTGACGATAGGGTCCGTCGTAATAAAACAAATGGCAATCTCCTTACTATTGGCCAAATCTATAGCATACGATAGGGTCCGTCGTAACCAAGAAATATAGCAATCTCCTTACGATTTGGATTATTTCTTGGAAGGCTTCCAAAGACGAGACATGGCACAACCTGTAAGAAAATACATATAACATATTTAAAAAGTATGTTATATATAGATCCAAAACTCACTCTACGTAAATGTAAGCATGGGCGGAGGAACAGGGGCACACGCCCCCTCCCCTAATTTCTAGGGCAAACAAAATTATTATATATGATGCCCATGGCCTACTTTGTGGTAGAGGTCATATCATGATGTCCATGGTGTGGCTGCCAGCATAGTTGATCATGCTTATTTGAACAAGATCATATAAGATGTCAACATAGTTGACGGCACGTTTGCCAGTTAAAACTAAACAACAGTTTTTTTTTCATCTTATGTTTTGTTTTTACTTCCAAAACTATCCTCACATCATCCATGTCTTGTATGTGACTCAAAATCATGATGTGTGCCCATACGAGTTAAAACAACTCGAGTCTAGCGATTTGAAGCTAATTCCAAAGACATGCCAAGTGACGGTATAGAGTCCAACTTAATACGTATTAAAACAAATGATGCAACCATGCATTATATAAATGTTCGAGTCACAAATCGTGTTCAGGTGACAACACAATAAGATGTATATTCTGTTGCAACTCACATGTCCGTTTGCTAGTTAATAAAAAAAAAAAGCAAAAGCATACTTCGATCCATCGAAGGTTTTCTCAAATAATCCTAAATTCCTAATAAGCTTTGTTTTCAATAATTACTACTAAAACGATGGAGGGAGTACGTCATTCAAAAGCGCACGTCCCATGGACCATGGTGATTTATGTCGTGCACTTTTTGTCGTCGGATCGGACGTCTACACTTTTGTTGAAACTGGAAAGTTGACGAAAAGTTGGTGGAAAAAAGGCTGCTTCTTGGCGTCTGGTGTTTGTCACCGAGAAAAGTGAAAACGATCGAGTGGCTCCGTGCTTTTGACTCGTGCACAGTGTACAAGCACCAGGATCCAGGGCCCAAGGGGTGGTGGCAGCAGTCAACGACGGCGATAGCTTGAGCATTGTCTTGCACGTGGAGACACACAGACACAGGACGTGCAGGTGCAGCCTTGCGGTGTTGGACACTTGGACTTGGACGGACCTGAAATTCAAGTGAAGTTGCGAGGCCGGACCAGCGCTCAACCCATTCTTTTCTGCGGTAATTTCATTTGCAGCTTCTTCCCAGCTGCCACCACCGCTGCAGTCATGCACGACATACACATGCGTCTAAACACACCTGCAGTCGTCTATGGGGAAAAAAACTGAGATTGGGTTTTTTTTTCTCTCTGATTATCTGGCGGTCGATTGATTTTGTACCAAATTTTTTTTTGCGTCGTTGTCAGGTAAACACATTTATCCTGTCAATGTCACCTAGATTTTCAGAGAACAAGCAGGCCTTTTCACGTATACTTCATTTGGGCTCAGCTCATACCAACCACCAGGCTCTACTTTTAATTTTTTAGCTATAACATCGGTCTAGTTTGGATTTGGCTCATGATGACTCGTGTTGTGTATATTGGCATAAAATTGTTGGAATTTAGTCTCACCTTAACTATTAAGGTGAGATTAAACGAACATATAAGATTTGTAGAGTTTATACCATCACACTGAAGTTAACCCTATTTACGCAGGTTATCACGAAAGTGCAAGCGGTTGATGATAGTGTGCGGTTCACTCAGACGTGTGGACAAAACGAGGATTTAAGTCCAACAGTGCATTTCCCATTTGGGTAACACACTTTCAGCGATTTTGTTCCGAATCCAAAAGTTCATCTCTATATATAAAATAGAGTTAATTACACTAGCACCCCCATTAACTTATCACTGTAGGTCCACATGTTGGTAGCTTACGTGGGGTATTGATGTGGACACTAACATGTGGGATCCGAATGTCATCCACACCCATCACCCTGTTCGCTTGATCGTATCAGCCATGCTTATTAGTCATGATATAATATTTTTCTCTCACAATAAAACAGCATCAGCCGACTTATAAGCCACAGAAACGATCAAGCGAACATGATGCATATTTCTCTGCTGGTTCCTCCCATTGGTCTCTCGCATCCGTCAACCACGATCAGGGACAAAGGGTCCAGTGTGCTGGTGACGAATTCAGGCTCTGGCTGCTGTGTTGATGACATGTGGACCCCATGGGTGGTTGTGTCGATGACATGTGGACCCCATGGGCCGGTGTCCACTGTAACACCTTCGGTGTTACACTGTAAATCATTTACTAAAATATGTCATGAGCATCATGCTATGTGTTAATGCTTGTAATAAAGTGTGTAAATCGATTCCCGTAACTCAAAACGATCGGCAGAAATGAGAAACGAAAGTTGATTTGATAGTTATATTATATCACGTAGGGTTTAACACCAATTTTTATCGGACAAAAATAATATAGAACATATATGCAACACTTAAATAAAGTTGAAAGTACAAACTTTGTAGATGACAATGAAATACTTAGTGTTGATAAATAATGTTGCTAGCTTATATTTCTAAGGGTTTGGAAATACAACTAGAAATAGAAAGTCATTCAACATTTAGAAGATTTCATGAACTTTTGGTGAGCTAGACCTTGCGATGTTTGGTAATTTTTGTACGACAATCTGGTTAAGAAGTAGGGTAGTGTTACAGATTGTTTTAGTAGACTTATGTACCCTCTAATGTATGGTGAAGATGGGTTGGGTGTTTGGCCAACCAATTAGTTGATTTAGACGCTTTAAAAAGCGTGCATGGCACGTCCTTGGTTGGTTTCCTCGTGTAGGTGCGGTCACCGTGCCCCTGAGATGACGTCGGCGCGTCGACCCCGCGCGTGCGTCTAGCCACGCTCGCGCTGGCGCTGTGGCCGATAGCCCTAGCGTGCAGCTACCCCACCTCACTGCCTCGCTGTTGTTGCCGTAGTCCCATCGCGCGCTGCGCGCTGTCGCTGTCGTCACATCATCGCGCTGCTTCGCTGGCCGCCTTGGTACTGCATGCATAGGGTCGCGACCCCCCCACATGCACCTGCTCCGCCTTCACCCGTGTCCTGCCGAGGTGGCACAGCGCCTCTCTGCATCGTGCTGCTGCCACTGCCGCCTTGCTCTACCCGCAAGTGTAGCCGTCCACCATCTCACCCTGTCTCTCTCTATTGAATGGCTACGCGACGCAATGAGCCGTCCTTCCTCCCACCCCCCTCGTGCGCCATTACTGTCGTCAGGGACGGTGGGCCAACGTCCCCTCACGCGCATGGCTTTGTAATTCATGCGCCTCGGTTCACTAGGGTCGGATTCATAGCACCTATAGTGACTCCATAAAGCTATCTAGCTGTGTCACCCTTACTAAGCCTCAGCCGAGCACTGCCGACTGCCAATTTGGTGTTTTACTCACCGCCAGTCATCTCTGCCGCCGTGCCTAACTTCGCTGGGGGTAAACCGGTATCCTTTGGTACAGATTCAATTAGTTGGTCCTTCGAGCCTTCCTTGACCCCGTCATTTCCATGCTCGTGCTAGGTTCACCTGAGGCACTGTCGGTGACGTGCTGACGCGGAGGTGCCACGCTCAGGGCGTCGCCGCATCGCTCGGTCGCACGCGGTTAGCACCGCTCGGGCCACCTCCAACCTAACCATCACCGCAGCCGCAACCATGGTAAGATAGTGATGCTATAGCGATAGCTAGTTCACCCCGCAGTGGCTTAGGGTGGCCGACATGGTCGCGCCATTGTCGCGTATGGTCGCGCGCCATGGTCACCACTCCCGCGAGCTCCGCCGCTCCTGTAACCTAGGCTAGTGTAGGCGCTTGGGTTGTAGACGGGGGTCGTTCCGTTAGTGGAGATAGCGCAGGTCCTGGCTGGCCGACATGGCCGTCCAATGCCATCGCCGGCGCGCCAGTGCGCGCAGGTGGCCGAGGACCATGCTGTTGTAAAGGAGGGAGTTTGCGAGGGTTTTATTGCAAAGTCACAGTCTGTTGAAATAGCACACACAGTGTTAGTAGTATTATCGGAGAATGCGAGGGTATTTTTGCAAGTTGGTCGGCGCGCGGGCGGGCTCCCTTGTCACAGGCTGTTTGCGCGCGTGGGCCGTACCCTGCGTGGGCCATGCCTGCAGGCCACGTGTGCGCGCGCTGTGCGCATGTGGGCCACGTGGATGGGCCGCGTGAGAATTGGTTTTCCTTTTTCCAGCAAATTAGCAAATGTTTTTCTAATTTAGTTTTGACTTGATCTGTTGGTCTATCTGTTGGTGTAGTTAGTTTACATTTATCTGTGAGAATGTTAGGTTCATTAATTCATTTAGGAAAGCTTAGCATTATTTAGATTAATATTTGTAGGAATTTTTGTAGCAAATTGGTAATAGCTTTGACCATGAAATTTTTATAGTAGGTTAATTGTATTATTATGAACTCACTGTAATTTTTGTAGCCTTAGAATATGTTGAGAAATATGGTAGCTAAGTACTCCTTGTTGTAGTATATAGGAAATCGTTAATTTGAGTAAGAATATATTTTAGTTGCTAAGTAGCACTTGTAGGTGAAACCCTGCTGGTTTGATGATTAGCTCGGTATCTTAGTCATTAGAGCTAGCTTAGTGGCTTAGTAGATGTATTCTTACTTTAAGAACTGTTGTTGCCTTAATATTGAGTGTTGCATCATCATTGCATGCATGTAGAGGATGAGTTGGTGGAGTTCGTGACCACGGGCGAGCAGGAGTACGATGAGGTGATTGAAGAGTATGAGGAGGAGGTCCCAGAGCCGCCACTGACTGAGCTGAGCTGACACCACGCATGCCCAAGGTAAGCCCTGGTGCATAACCCTTATTTTGAATAATCACTAGAAATATATATGATGTACACTTACATTATAGGAGTTATATTGAAACTACATGCATAGATATATCTACCTATGAATCCTACTAGCTTAGGTTGAGTAGCTGCTATGCTTAGGTTTTTGGTAACATGAGTAACCTATCGTTACTCACAATAGGTGATTATTATTATCACTCTCATGATAAAATGGTGAAAGGAAAAATAAAGACTAGGTAGGGATATGGTATGAGTATTGATGGGTGTAAGGGGTTGTGTCCTGCGGTCAACGGGGCATAGCTTGGTTACACTATTTTTCCTATCCATGTTGGTTAAGGACCGGCCGTTGCATTAGGTTCTAGGCAAGTCATAGACTTATTATCCTAAGCACATACTTGTTTATGGGAGTAGGGAAGGCTCGTTGCTCTCTTGTCATGGGTTTCGACTCTTTCTGGACCGACTGATTGGAGGTGGGGATAGTGGAGGTCTAAGCATCGCACTGAGTCTGAGACTCAGGTGTGGGGGCTTGGAGTCTAAGTTTGGATGGGGACCTAGACCCCTTGATAGGAGAGTGGTGGGTTGGTCCTGCTTGTGCCTAGGGTACAAGCGGGGCGTGTGTTTTGGGGTATCCAGTTGGGCACATTGATTCATGAATCACTGGGTAATCCGATACGGCTTGTCTATAGTCTAGCACTATAGTAAGAACTGAAAGATGAAAGATGGTGAAATAGATCTGTTTGCTCAGCTCTTGCTTGAAAGTAGAACATGTGCTTACATAGAATGGCTAGATAATGAACTAATCACGACTACTAATAAGAAACATACATAAGGACCCACTACTAGTAATGCTTTTTGCGAAAAGTAAACCCAACAACCCATAAAGCTTATCATATCCTTTGGAGTCAGGAAATTATTTCCACTAGTCGAGTAAATCTTACGAGTACATCGTGTACTCAGTGTTTATTTACCCCTGTTGCAAGTGCAGTTTGAAGAGTAGCTGTTGTGTGGAGGATTCTTCTGGTGGGCATAGATGGATCCTTGTATTCTACCGTTATATGTTTATTGTAATTCCGCTATTTAAATTTCGCACTCTAAACTTGGTACTGTAATAAGGTATTTCTAAGAACTCTGGTTGTATGAAATAGACTAAGTATTGTAAACTCCTTCTCATTATTGGATCCTAGAGGAAAAACATGGATCATTTGAGTTCTCCCTTGGGGTGTGCTTGACGGAATCTGCCTGATGTAGCTTGCTTTCGGGGTGCTTAGTGTCTGGTGGAAGACGAACGCCTCCGAAGGTGTGTTACCTTGGGCGGTTCTGCCACAAGTGGTATCAGAGCCAATAATAAGTCTACGAGTTTCATAGCTCTTTTCCAAACCTAAAATTTGACCAACAAAAGTTTTTACAAAAAGTAGGATGTGATAAAATTATGTAAATAAGTATAAGCCCTAGCAATATGGTCTATCTAGGATGGCAACACTGGTTTTATCTAATCAGTTTTCTGCAGGTACACTAACTTGAGCTGCATAAGAATCGTTTAGCAAGCGGAAAGTGAGTGTGCAATGTGCCAAATTTTTTTGCGAATGCCACTATATTCCGGCTTGAGGGAACGGGTAGGCTGATGCATGTATCATGAAAACAAAATATTGCTTTAAATTAAACTTCCCCCTACACGTATAATTTGGATTAGTGAATTGATAGGATAACCTAATAGAATGCTTTAATAAATGTCTTATCATTTCTCTAGTCTCTTGCTCCTAATCTGGAGGGTTGTCCTTAAGGGTTGGTTCCTATCTATTTATAGATGAACCTAAGGTATGGTCATGGGAGTACCAGCGCTGGGGCGGACCCGGGTGATAACGGTCATGGTGAGGGCATTGGCAACAACAATGGGGAGAGCCACGAGGCCCACTTTTGGCTCCTCCTCCTCCACCACCACCACCTTCGATGACCCATGAGGAGATGATGGCAGAGATGCTGGCTGCTCAGTGTGAGTCAGCCCGTGCCTTGGACATTGTAGACTAGGCGATTGGTGGCTTCGTCTGTGGGGGTCACGGAGGCAATGGCGGGAATGGGGGTGGTACGCACGGTCCCAAGGGACCCTGTTCTTACCAGGATTTCTTGAAGATGCACCCACCCACATTCACACCGACCGTGGAGCCTCTAGATGTGGAGCATTGACTTCGTATTCTAGGGCATAAGTTTCTGCTACTCACTGTAACTTAGGAGAAGAAGGTGAGCTTTGCACCGTAGTAACTGTTGGGTTCTGCTAGTGCATGGTGGGACACGTTCAATGCCATGCAGCCAGTAATGAATAGGAAGTTGATGGAGTTTCTGGACCTAAGGCAAGGGAGCATGTCTATGATGGACTATGTAAACAAGTTCAACCATCTATCACAGTATGCTGGGACCCATATTGTTACTAAGGAGAAGAAGAGAGACCATTTCTATCGTGGCCTCTCTTGCAGTCTGCAGAAGGAGCTATACATAGGGAACTACTAGACTTTTGGTGTTATGATAAATGCTACCATTGCCATGGAGGGACTTCAGCGTGACTCTCAGGCTGAGTGGAAGTGCAAGCGGGTGATCACTGGGTCTTCTAGTCACTCACAGGCTCAGAAGGTATAGGTTATCAAGCAGGTGCCTTATTAGTCTTCAGGTCGGCAATCCTTTCGTCAACCTCAATAGACCCATCCGGCACCTCCCACTCAGTGCTGTACACCTACTCAGCAGGTGCAATAGTAGCCTCAAGGACAGTAGGTCCCACCTCATCAAGGATAGGGGAACAAGCCTGGTGCATGTTTCAAATGTGACAAAGAGGGTGTAGGGTTCATAAACTCAGGGTCCCTAATGGGCCTGCTTCCCAACAAAAGCTCACCCCAGCAGATGACGTTGTGAACGACACATAACTCTTGGACTAGCCTAGATACCTAAACGATAGGCTAGAAGAGCGATCTAGTCTTCAACCAGAAGGCTTGGCTAAGGAGGGAACGACGCTCGCTTTCAACTCCGACCGAGGGCCTAGCCAAGGAGGGGACGACGCTCGCTTCTAACTCCGACCCTCTTCTCCGACTGAAAGGCCTGGCTAAAGAGGAGACGACACTTGCTTCTGACTTTGACCCGCGTCTCCGATCGGGAATACACCAAACCTCTGCCTACAAGCTCTTTCTCTAACCGACATAGTCGGAACCGATTGGGAACAACCGAACAGGGACGTCCACTCGGTAAAGACCTAAGAATCAGGCAGAGTAGATAAGGCATGGCGCTCGAGTCAACCACAATACTGAGGACCGTACCCTATACACCTGTAGGACAGTACTATTAGGCCATGTCATAAGGGTGCTTTACAACCTTCTAGACATGTCAGAACACAAATAGTGTTGTGGGTGTCGACATTTGTCCTACAATATGGTAGGCGCCGACATTTGCCATACCTAAAGAACACGATGGAGCCTACCACATGCTTCTAGGCATCAACAGTATGGTGGGCGCTGACAAACCGTCTTGTACCTGATGCCATGGGCAACAAGACTAGGTAGCACACACACTCTCTTTCTCTCATTCTCTCTCTCTCACTTGTAAGGTTGTCCCCTTCATCTATAAAAGGTGATGCACCCTTAGACAAAGGAGGACAAAAAAACAAAAACAACAGACAAATCATTCCGACTCACTCTCTACTAGCTTTAAACTTTCTAAAGCTATACAGAGCATATGTTCCAATACTTAGCACATGTTGGAGCTCCCATCACTCTTGGTCCTTCAGTTCAGAGTTCGACCGGACCTCTTACACCCCCATCTTACTCCCACTCATTTGTAACCCCACAACAAACTTCAAGCACCTAGGCTCAGAAATAAAATCACTGACCGACTCAAACTGGACGTAGGGAATGTTGCCTAAACCAGAATAAACCATGTGTCATTGAGTGCTACACCACATCTGATCACAATGTACGACAAAATGACAAATATTTACTAGTTGGTCACTTTTCACACCAATAGTTGGTGCCGTCCGCGGGGAAGACGCCGTGCGTTCATGCTTTTGGTCATCGGATGGCCCACCTTTACGCCATCTTCGGCATGGCGGGCTCAAGCAATATGACTCACTTCAGCTTGCTGGAGTTTCCCACACTCCCACCTATTAGAATGTGGGTTCCTCTCATCTTCGAGCCATCCTAGACCTTCCTCTTCGAAAGCCTAGACTTTATCGCCGACCAGCTCGGTGTGCTTCGCCTTCGCGAGAAGGCACTTGTCCCGGCGCCCATCGGAGGAGGAGCGCCCTTCGTTGGCTCCGGGACACCCAGCGACCTCAACGATGAGGCACCTACGCTTCGCTCTGAGCCTACGCTAGGCTCAAACCCCACTGTGAGTAACGTACATATTGTTATTTACTTGCTATTTACTATCTTCCATCGACTCTTCGGAGAGACCCCATTGTACCCACCGCAAGCACCATGCGACCAGTTCCCCTACGGCCTCACGTCCCCCATGAACACGTACGCACAGGGGCTCTAAAAGATGCTAACACTACCCCCTCTCACATCCGAATTCGTGGGGATGGCGGGCTACGCTCCCACCTCTTTCCACGACCTCATGAATGACGAGGTCAAAAGTGATGGTTCCAGCATCGGCGACGTCATGGCACCTAGCCACCCTCTGTCCTAGGAGTGCACTATGGCGGACGCTCCAGGACAGCCATCGGTGGTAGCAGAGTCCCTACAGACTCACACCCCTCTAGACCCTCGTGCATAGGCCCTCACACATGCGCAGGAGCACAGCGAGGAGCTACAACAAAGGCGGCAGAGCCAGCTTCCACCTACATTAGCACGCTCGGCATAGCACGCTGCGCCCCACGCGTAACCTGGCGAGTGGCGCCTGGGGTCATGCCCGCTAGGTCCAGCACAACATCATGGATGGGAGGAACGATCCCCCATAGTTCGCTTGGGCTAGCTAGAACATCGCCACTACGGTGATGCTTCTACGTGGCGTTCTAGAGCGGGTCAACCCCTAGGAGCAGGTGGTCCACCGGAACCTCCAGACGCTGGTGGAAACCGCCACCATTCAATAAGCAGAGAGCTCCACATCGCGACAGCGACTCATGGCCTCCCTCCCCACTAGGGGAATGGGGGCGCACCAGTCGAACCTCTCCATCTGCTCACCATTATAGTCTCTAGGCATGGAACATGTGGATGTAGGTGTACCACGGCCTGACTCCACGCCTGCTCCACACTGACCACCTATGCGCGAACGGCTCGGGCTAAATCGAGATGCTTGTAGCGTCATCAACAATCGGTGTCAACCCCGAAATGATGATGACGCCCATCGAGGGGCGGTGAGAGCAGGCGGCACGGGCCCCGGCTAGACCATTAAGGGGAGCAGGGAACACGCCCTAGACATGGTCGCCAATCGGACAATAGGAGTCCTAGCCTAGACGGCCCGAGACCTCGAGCCTTTGGTTGTCGCATCCAAAGAGCACCATGACCATAGCACTTCCGACCACCTAGCACTTCCGACCACCTACCAATGTCACCAAAATATACTAGGGAGACAAATCCCAGTATATGGCTCAAAGACTTCTAGCTCACCTACTGAGCCGGAGGAGTGGATGATGACCACTTCATCATTCAATACCTCCCCATCTATGTGGGGCAACATGTTCGAGCATGGCTTGAATTCCTCCTACATGATAGCATCCACGACTGGGTGGATCTCAAGAGGATCTTCATCGAGAATTTCTAGGGGGCGTATGTCCATCCTAGGAATTCCTAGGATCTCAAGAGCTACCAGCAGGAGCCCAATGAGTCCCTACGGGATTACATCCATAGGTTCTCAAAATTATGCAACTCTATTCTTGATGTCATTGACGCAGACGTCATCAGCGCTTTCCTCTCCGGAACAACTTGTGAGTCCTTGATCCACAAGCTCAGCTGTCTGAAGCCCCATACCACCCATGACCTGCTCGACGTCACCACAAACCACGCCTCCGATGAGGAGGTGGTTGGAGCTGTCTTTAGTGGAGGCCGAGACAAGGGCAAAGCCAAGCACGAGGACCAAGATGAGGGCCCCTCCACATAGAGGGGCAAAAAGAACAAGAAGGATCAGCGCTGACCGGCCAACTCCTCATTGGTCGCTGTAGCTAATTGCATGGGCAAGTAGCCCTAGCAGGGCCATCCTAACCACTTCGAGAAGCTCATGGAGAGCCCATACACAAACCATGCCTACCCCATCAAGCACCTCTATAAGGACTATGAAATCCTCAAGCACTTTCTGTGATAGGCCGGTGGGCCAAAAGAAGGAAAGGGCAAGGAGGCAGCAGCCAAGAAAGGCGACGCGATGGGCAAGGATGGGGATGGCTTTCTCGATCTTAAGGAATGCCTCATGATCTTCGGTGGATCTAATGCCATCTACTCTAAGCGCCAGCACAAAATGCGCTACAGAGAGGCATGCATCACCAAAACAGCCATCCCCTCCTTCCTTAGCTGGTTAGAATCTCTAATCACTTTTGATCAAAGAGACCATCCTTCCCACATCGCCAGACTAGGTCACTACCCGCTCATCGTTGACCCCATTGTCTGCAAGAAGCGCCTCACCAAGGTGCTGATGGATGGAGGCAGCGGCCTCAACATCCTCTATGTTGACACCCTTGATGCCATGCACATCCCCTGGACGGAGCTCCGCTTAGTGAGCTCTCCCTTCCATGGCATGATCCTAGGAACACAGGCATACCCGCTCGGGCAGATTGACCTGCCCGTCATGTTTAGCGACCGAGCCAACTTCTGTTCGTAGGTCCTCACCTTCGAGGTGGTGGATTTCCTAGGGTCCTACCACACCATCTTGGGACGGCCATGCTACGCCAAGTTCATGGTGATCCCCAACTACACCTACCTCAAGTTGAAGATGCTAGGACCAAACAGCGTCATCACTGTGGGTAGCACCTTTTCGCATGCCTACACGTGCGACCGTGAGCATTACAAGCTCACCACTACCATCATCAACTTAGCCGAGCTCTCTCAGCTTGGAGAATCATCGACCCCAGTAGTCCTGGACTACAACAAGCCAACCTTCTCAACTGCCTTCCACCCACTTGAGGAAACTAAGGTGTTGGGAATCAACCCCACTGACCCAACCAAGATGGTGCGCATCGAGACCCAGCTCCTAGCCAAATAGGAATGATAGCTCGCTGACTTTCTATGCGCCAATCGTGATGTCTTTGCATGGAAACCTTCTGACATCCCTTGCATACCGCGGGCGGTAGCTGAGCAAGCATTACGCCTCGTCCTGGGCTTGAAGCCCACCAAGCAATGCCTGTGTTGCTTTGACGACAAGAGGCACAGGGCCATAGGCAAGGAGGTTGCCAAACTCTTAGCAGCTAGATTCATCAAGGAGGTATACCACTCTAACTGGCTTGCCAATCCTGTTCTTGTTAAAAAGAAGACCGAGAAATGGAGAATGTGCATTGATTATACTGGCCTCAACAAGGCATGTCTGAAGGACTATTTTCCTTTGCCATGCATAGATTAGATAGTCAACTCCACCTTGGGATGCAAAATCCTCTCCTTTCTAGATGCCTATTCAGGCTATCACCAGATCACGATGAAAGAGTCCGACCAGCTCGCAACCTCATTCATCACCCCGTATAGTTCGTACTGTTATGTAACCATGCCTTTTGGTCTGAAGAACGCTGGCACCACCTATCAATGGTGTATACAGCAATGCTTCGCCAACCAAATCAACCCGCTCGACCAACCTGACCAAGTCGAGCGGCTAAAACTAACAATCGCCGTCTATGTTGATGACATAGTAGTCAAAACGGCTCAAGCTTGCAACCTGATCGTGAACTTGGCCGCGACGTTCGTGAACCTCTGAAAGTTCAACATCAAATTGAATCCCGAAAATTGTGTTTTTGGGGTTCCAAAGGGGAAGCTGCTTGGATACATCATGTCCGAACAAGGCATCGAGGCCAAACCCAAAAAAATCACGGCCATCTCCAACATGGGCCCTATATGCAACATCAAGAGCATACAAAGGCTCATCGGGTGCTTGGCCGCCCTAAGCTGGTTCATCTCTCGGCTAGGCGAGCGGGGGATGCCTCTCTACATGCTTCTCAAAAAGATGGACACATTCATCTGGACTAAGGAAGCACAGCAGGCTTTGGAGAACCTCAAAGCAACATCGGCCCCAATCCTTGTCGCTCCTGAACAGGGAGAACCCCTCCTCCTCTATGTTGCGGCAAGCAACCGCGTGGTAAGCGCCGCCCTAGTTGTCAAAAGGGAGGAGCCAGGACACCACCTTAAGGTCCAATGACCCATATACTTCATTAGGGAGGTACTCACCGATGCCAAGGTTTGGTACCCCCAGGTGCAGAAACTTCTATACGCCATGCTGATGGTGACCTGGAAGCTTCTACACTACTTCACAAACCACGAAGTCCTGGTCATCACTTCATACCCACTGGGAGACATCGTCCGCAACTGCAACGCTGTGGGATGGATCTCCAAGTGGGCACTCAAACTAATGGGCCACAACATCAGGTATATCCCCTATACCGCTATTAAGTCTCAAGATGTCATGGATTTTGTCATCGAATTGATGGAGGTCCAGCTATCGACCCCAGACGTCACCCACAAGTACTGGACGATATACTTCGATGGGTCCGTAATGGTGCCCAGCTCAGGGGCTAGAGTGGTTCTGATCTCCTTAGACAGGAGCAGGTTCCGCTACGTGATCTGCCTCCACTTTTTGGCCTCAAACAATGCCATGGAATACGAGGCCCTCATCAATGGACTGCGCATCGCCATCAAGCTCGACGCTACATGAGTTGGTCATCAACCAATTCATGAAGGAGTCCTCTTACAAAAGCCCCCTCATGGCAGCATACTGCCAGGAGGTGCATAAGCTCAAGGACAAATTCTTGGGGATTGAACTACATCATGTCCCCTGAAAGGACAATGACGTCGCTGATTTTCTCACAAAATTGGCGGCTAGGCGGGTTCCGTCTCTAGATAGGGTCTTCATCAATGACCTCCATGAGCCATCTACCCGCATCCTAGAAGGTCCGACCCAGACACACCCAGATGCCAACTTGACGCTTGAGGGCTCCAACCTTGGTGCCTCCGTGATGACGTCGCCTGCCGACATCACCATGGTAGCACTCGATCAAGCCAACTAGTGAGCACCGCTACTCGCCTACCTCCTCGATGAGATTCTCCCACCTAAAAGGACTGAATCACTATGGATCACTCGATGCGCCAAGACATTCATTGCATTCAGTGACAAACTTTACAAGCGAAGTCCGTTGGTGGTACTCATGAAGTGCGTCCCTATTGACCAAGGGAAACAATTCCTCCTTGGGGTCCATGCCGAAATCTGTGGACATCACGTGGCCTCGAGGTTACTGGTCAGAAAAGCCTTTTGCCAAGGTTTTTACCTGCCCACCATGCTACAAGATGCGGAGGAGGTCGTCTGTAGGTTTGAGGGATGCTAGTTCTATGCTCGGCAAACACATTTGTTAGCACAGGAGCTCCAAACCATCCCCATCACCTGGCCATTCACGGTCTAGGGCCTCGACATGGTAGGACCCCTCAAAAAGGGCCTAGGTGGCTTCACTCACCTACTCGTAGCAGTGGACAAATTCACCAAGTGGATAGAGGCAAATCCCATCACCAACATTCATTCGGAAGAGGCGGTCAAGTTCTTCCTCGACATCATCTACCGTTTTGGTGTTCCTAACTGTATCATCACTGACCACGGAACTAACTTCACCGAGAAGAAGTTCCTAAACTGCTGTGATGGATATGGCATCAGGATCGACTAGGCCTCGATCGGACATCTACATACCAACGGTTAGGTCGAGCGTGCCAATGGTATGGTCCTCCAAGGACTCAAGCCACGCATCTTCGACCGACTCAATAAATACACTAGGTGATGGGCTGTAGAGGTCCCAGCGATCCTTTGGAGCCTAAGAACGACCTCGAACCGATCCATAGGGTTCACACCCTTCTTCTAGGCCTACGGAGCTAAAGCAGTGCTGCCCTCTGACCTCGACCACGGCACCCTAAGAGTGAAGGCCTTCGACTATGACTGAGCCACGGGGGCTCAGCAGGACGTGGTCAACCTACTCAAGGAGGCTCCTAAGACGGTTGTCATCCAGTCCGCTCACTACCAGCAAGCTCTCTGTAGGTACCATGAAAGGAAAATTAGAGGGAGGATCCTCGAGGTCAGAGACCTTGTACTTCGAAGAACCCAATCAACCAAGGAGAAACACAAACTCTCTCCCCCATTGGAAGGTCCCTACATGGTGACCGAGGTGATCTAACCAGGGGCCTACCGACTGAAGGACGACAACGGCAACGTTCTCACCAATACTTGGAACATCGAACAGTTACGTCGCTTCTTCCCCTAAAAAATCGGTCTTACTGCTTTCTTTCATTCATTGTTTGCTCCTACAAGCACTCTAGCCCAAACACTTTTGGCCTGGGTTGCTCAGGGAATCTACGAGGGTGCGATACCACCTCTCTTTTTTACTATCACATAGTAAATACTTTTCACCTGAACGAAAGGGTGGTCTATTCCTTTAAATTGCCCTACGTAACTTTGTTTTAAACCCCCGACCGATCACACCCTATCACAACCTATGGTTACGAGCAGCTGAGCCTCGTAGGCCATGCCCAAGTTCTTAAGGTTGCAGCCTACGGGTCAAATGGGCAGGTGCGAAAAAGAAAGGATAAAAAATAGAGCTATGCTAGGGTACAAACAAAGAACTGATGGGACAAGCTTCCCATTACGAAGTGATTCCATCACAAAACAAAATTGATGCATTCATGAATACAAACTGTTCACATAGAGGCTTTCCCATGAACTTATCCTTTACACATGTTGATTACTTCTACTCTAAATTCTACTATGGTTGCTCGGTGGCATCGACTATTGGCACGACCGACGAGGATAAGGGCTGCTCGCCCTTCGACGGGGTGACATTCGGTTTGGTCAGAGGTGGGACAACGCTCGCCTCCAACCTAGCCTCCACTCCATCCATAGGCTGGATGACGTCTTCTTGGCACGTGCCTTCAGCCACACTCGCACGACAAGCCTCCATCACTCACTGCATGGAGACTTGCTCAACAACCATCTCCGAGCATGGCACGAAGCTCTCCCCAAGTGCACGGATGGCGTCTGTGCTCTAGCCATCGGTGTACCCCCTACAGATGGCGGTGAAGTCCAAGCCTGGGTGGTGCATCGCCACTAAGGTCAGCACCCCCAACATCCCATAGAACATTCCGTCGGAGATAGCGCCCGAACCTCATTCAAGACCTCCGCCAGCTGGATGACGGGCGTGTTGGCGCTCGACGCTGACCTAAACACCTCAGAGACAACCACCTTGGCGACGTTGTGGATCTGGTCAAGCTCCCCCTCAAGAGCATGTCGCTCTTTAAGGGACTTGGCCAGTGCCTCCGCGCTCCGAATGATCGCCGCTTGGCTGTCTCTAGCTCCTGCTCTAGAGAACCAATTCTTCCACCCAGTTCTAGAAAAAGCACAAGTTTAGAAGCAAGGGAAAGGAAAAACAAGACATCAACCAAAGGTGTAATAGGTACGTACCAAGGTGGGTCACCTTCTCGAGCAGCCGAGCGTTCGACTCCTCTGCCCCCAAGCACTTGCCCCCTGTTGATGCAAAAGTGGATCTGCAAACACAAAGGGCTAATACCCGAATCGATATCCAAAGCGTGCCAGTCGATTTGACCTGCTAATCGACAAGGATGAAGATACGAACACTTTAGTCCTGACAACAGCGATACGCCCGGAAGTCACGGCCAAGAGGTGCTCACGCGGAACTCGAGAATCGCCGAAGATCGTACTGAAACGATGCAGCTCGCCGAATCAATGAGAACTCGTAAAAAGGAAAAATATGCAAATTGACGAAGTCGCCGAAAAGTAAGTAGATGCAAATAGGAGTAAAAATTGGTTTTGATATTGATTGATATATATCTATTACATTGCCCCTTACTCCATATTTATACCCTGATCTAAAGAGACACAACCAAACACAACTAGGACACCAATCCCATATCTAAGGAAACACGTGACTCTTACATGAATCATAACCTAACAAATACAGAAAAGGAAATCAACTCCTATCTATTTCCCTGTCCGCCTCAATTACGATGGAAATCTCACTGTCCTCCTTCCCATCGGCATACTCCCTATTTCATCGGCAGTAGTCTTCAAGTCTTCCTTCATCGGCATACTCCCTGTTTCATCGGCAGTAGTCTTCAAGTCTTCTTTCATCGGCATACTCCTTGTTTCATCGGCAGTAGTCTTCAAGCCTCCCTTCATCGGCATCGACAATAACACCTCCAACCTCATCGGCAACGCCCGAGTCCAAATCAACCTTTACATCGACCATCACCAGCTATCGGCAACCATCTTTACAAACTGGCTTTCATTGGCTATCAAAGTATTCAATAACTTTCCCCTTGCCGATTAGTCCACTCCGATTATTTTGACACGTGCAAAAAACGGTGTCAACACATGCCCCCCAATTTCGGAGTATAAAACCATTAATGCTCCGAAATTTACTCCAGATAACGCTTGCCTTTGCCCGATTACCGTAACTCATAAGCCAAAACTTGATTTGCTATCAAATCCAATCAAATCTCACCTTGATTCACGCACTTCAGTAAATATCGCACAATCGCCAACCACTCTTGCCTTGATTATGGTTGAGATACCAAAACAATAACCCATCGGCAAGATCTTAACATGATAATGCTGCCATTTTCAGAATTAAAATATCATGTATCGATATCCCTTCCAAGTCATGATTACTTGTTATCAACTCATCTGTACAATCCCCTGATTATCGCGCGAACAGTTACCATATCCCTCTGAACCGCCTTGACCTATATGCGCGCGACATAGAGATAAGTCCAAAATACCCTTATTCTGGGCGGCTTATAAATAGATTTCTCCGGAACCCTCATTTTCTATCTTCAGCCTCCAATCCTTGGCACTCTCTCTCTCCGGCGGCGACTCCGACGAACAACCGCGTGACCTCAACCAACAAGAACCCTTCTCCGGTGCTAACTTCAAGTTTCCGGCTCGTACCTCCACCTTCCTCAAGACAATGGCCATCAATTTCGACGTCCCCGCGGTTCGCTCCACTTCCATTACCTTTTACTTTGATCTTTTTGCAAATTCATTTAGTTGGTGATTTTTCCTTTCTTCTGTCTTCTGGATTCCATAACCTTAGGAACTACGCAACAAATTAATTATCCCAACCGATCAGCCGCACGTCCAATGCCTTGGACCAATGGGCAACCCAGATCCAACCGATCTGATCAACGCAGAGGTTAACAGAATCCCCTTTAGAGCCCAAAATTTCTCTCTGAATTTGTGGAAAGACACATTCCGATCTTGGCCCAAAACCACCAAAGGGTGGAAAGATTGGTATTTGAGGGTTAATAGATCGATGCAAGTATACTGGGCAGAACGAAGGTTAGACCAATGTATCAGGCTCTCTATTGCCGATATGTAGAAAAATGAATCAATGATAATTGCAGCTGCTTATTTCTGGTCAGACACAACCAATACTTTTATGTTTGGACATGGCCCAGCTACTCCTACCCTTGCCGATGTCCACATGCTTACTGGCTTGGACATCTCAACTGCCGATGAAGGCTCCATCTATGGTAGAAAGCCTGAATATAGAGTGAATACCCGTAACATCGGCGGTTGGACAGGATATATTCAAGAATACCAGAAAACTGGGACACTTAGCCAGAGGGAACATGCCACATTCCTGAATATGTGGTTAGAAAAATTTATCTTCTGTGGTCGATCAGTAGGACCAACCAACGCCTTCCTCCCTGCAGCTGAACTTTTGGCTAATGGCGTAAGGTTTCCTCTTGGCCGATACCTTCTGAGCTCCACTTATCATCTTCTTCACCAAGTGTCTCAGAAACTTTTGCTTGGCGAACCCATCGGCAACCTGGGAGGCCCGTGGTGGTTTATCAACATGTGGCTGAATGCCCATATGCACAAACGTTTGCAATGGGACTTTTTTGCTCAACAATTCCCACGAGAAATTGCTGAAGATTATGTGCTCGGAGATGATGAATCGGCAACACGCTCACCCCTCAATTTTGGTGAAGCCATAATTGTCCTTCCTGGAACAGAAGCCAACGAAGACCAAATCGGCAGATTCTTTCAAAGCTTCTACAATGGTCTTTCTCGTGATCATAGGGCCTGGGTGCCTTATATCGACGAAGAAAACAGATTCCCCTTCTTTTCAACTTTGCCGATGACACTCTGAATCAAGATAATGAGCTCATGATGGCTATCATCACTCCCAGGGCAATTCCAGTAAACACATTCGGCAGCGGGAAAAACACCAACATTACATATGAATTTTACAACCCATCGGCAGTATCTCGCCAATTGGCTTTTGGGCAACTGCCAATCAAACTCTGCTTTGCCGATGTGATCAAACCCAGAGAAACAATCACCTGCGGAACGGACTGGAACAAGGTAGTACAACTCTCTCCTGATGCCGATACTACAGATGTTGATATATCCACCTGGACACCAATATCTTTCATCACCGAGTCATACAAGCAATGGTGGCGAGAGTGGAAAGAACAACTGTTCGCAACTTCTGTTCACACATATCAGCACATGATCGACCCTGAATATGCCATCCCTGACGACGCGGTAATGTTTCCTTTAACTCCCTTCTGCTTTTCCCTTCATATATCAGTAACTGACTCTCTTGTAACAGGTTAGCAACCCAGCACCATCGGTGAGTAAAAGTGGGAAACCCTTCAATCTCCGGCCTGTTTCCCCAACATCGCCGATCGGCTACAACGCTCCCACCTTAGCCGCTTTGACCCACCAGAAGATTCGTACCAAGACCATCACTTCTAAGTCCAAATTGGCTACATCCAGGGCTACTCCATCGGCCGCTGCTACAACCTTGGTCAAAGCATTTAAGGTAACAACCTTGATTATTTTCACTTATGCCGATCACACACTGTATTAACTTTAATCATCAGGGGGTAAGAGCTGCTACTGGATCGTCATCGGCAATTCCGCCGATACCAAGCACCACTCCTTCAGAGGTAGCTTCTTGACTTTACATTTTATCTGTTAAATATCATATCTTACACTTGTTTTGCAGCAACAATTGGGTACATCGGCAAACGTACCAGATGTCCAAGCTTCACAACCAACAAGTGTCGATGCCCCCCAGCCAATCGTTGCCGATGCTCAAGCAAAGCGCAAAGCTTCAACAGATACTGAAGCACAGCCAAAACGACAAAGGTCTATGCCGATCCCTACATCTGCCCCAATGTCATCGGTCATCATACCTCAAGAGCCCACCACCGATGAAGTCACAGAGGATATCCCATCGGCAAGCTCAGCCGATCCACACGACATACTCCAGGTTGCTTCCTCCAGTCAAGCACAGGAAATTGCCTTGAAACAGGTAAACCAATCAACCTATCTGATTCTACAATACTCATACTTACCCCTGACTGATCTCCTTTTCTTTCTCTCAGGAACAAGATTCCCCGAACAGCCTATTTTTCTTTGCCATTGACATTTCTGACGACGATGGAGAGGAGACAAGTTCTTCCCTTGCACTGGGAACAATATCGGCAGAGACTAAATCCAAGTTGGAAACCCTCCTGAACTTGCTACAGCAAGGTACCGCCCAACTGGTAGATGACTCGGACCCCGCAAAGGCAATTTTCAAAACAATTCGTGGCCAGGTCCCTGCCGATGTTGAAGAAGTACTCTTCCCAGTAGCTCACTTAGAAAGCCGCCAACTGCAATATCAACGGGCTGCTCAGCGTATTGCCGATAGAGCAGCTCAAGCTCAACTTAAAGAAGAGATGCTACAACTGAAGCAAATCGCTGATGAGAAGCACAAGGGCATCGTCAACTTGCAGACTTCGGGTGCTGCACTTAAGCAGAAAATCTTGGATCTATCGGCAAGGAAGGCAGCTCTATTGGCTGAATTGAAAGAAATCGATGCAGCCTTAACTCATGCTCAACAAGAAGAAAGCCAGCTACCCAATGCCGTCAAAGCCCTTCAGCAAGAAAGAGATATCCAAGCCCGCAAAACTTTAGCCATGAAGAAAAAACTCAAGCCTGTGGAGGGTACTGCCGATGACGATATCAAAGAGATGGAGGAAGCCGACCAGATTCGCCTGCGTGCGATATTAGCTATCCAATCCTTGTTGAACGTGTAATCTTATTTATTGTATCGGCACTTTATGAGACATTGACATCCTTGCATAATTCTAGCCGATAGTACTGTTATCGGCACTTGTACTTTTATGCATCTATCCAGATACTAGGGTAATATTTCTTTAAATATTTTCCATTTAACGCTCTGGGAAACACAACCCCTTCGAGGGTTTCTAAAATATATGCATTACCAGGAACAGACTGATTTATCCGATATGGACCTTCCCAATTAGGAGACCACTTTCCAAACTTTGAACTTTTAGTCCCAATCGGTAAAATCAATTTCCAGACCAGGTCTCCATCGGCAAACTCTTTTACTTTCACCTTCTTGTCATACCATCTAGCTACTCTTTTCTTATTTTCTTCGATACTAACTAAAGCCCTTAACCGATGACCCGCCACATCTTCCAACTCATCCTTCATAAGAGTATTATAATCATCGGTTGTCAGCTGATTTTGAGAACGTACTCGTCTAGAGCCAACCTTAATTTCCCAAGGCAATACTGCATCGTGTCCATATACTAACTGATAAGGCGTTACTTTGGTTGCACCATGATATGACATCTGATATGACCACAAGGCTTCATTTAATACTGTATGCCACCTCCTAGGATTTTCTTCAATTTTGCGCTTAATGAGTTTGATGATCCCTTTGTTAGAAGCCTCAGCTTGACCATTAGCTTGAGCATAATATGGAGAAGAATTTAAAATTTTAATTCCCATACCTACAGCAAACTCATCAAATTCTCCTGATGTAAACATAGTACCCTGATCGGTAGTGATAGTCTGAGGAATACCAAATCGGTAAACAATATGCTCTTTCACAAAATCAATCATATTGACCGATGTCACCTTTTTTAAAGGAATTGCCTCAACCCACTTTGTGAAATAATCGGTAGCAACCAGAATAAATTTATGTCCTTTACTCGATGGTGGATAAATCTGACCAATGAGATCAATAGCCCATCCCCGGAACGGCCATGGTTTGATTATAGGATTCATAGCCGATGCAGGCGCTCTTTGAATATTACCAAACTTTTGACACCCCTGGCATCCCTTAAAATATTTGAAACAATCTTCAAGAATAGTCGGCCAATAGTACCCATTCCTTCTGATCATCCATTTCATCTTGAAAGCCGATTGATGTGCCCCACATACTCCTTCATGAATTTCACCCATCAAGCTTTTCGATTCATCATTGCTAACACATCTGAGTAAAACTCCATCTATAGTTCGATAATATAATTCATCATCGAGGAGCACATATTTGGTAGCTTGGAACCTTATACGTCTCTCAACCTTTCTATATGGATCCTTTAAATAATCGACAATCTCCTTCCTCCAGTCATCGGTATCAACTGCCGATGTTAGCACTTCCTGAATAGGGTGATACCCTGAAGCATGCTGAGCTAGTCGATTAGCTTCCTCATTATGCAATCGAGAGATATGTTTAAGACGAAAATCTCTAAATCCTTTCAACAATTGCAAACATCTTTCATAATACGAAATCAAAGCTTCACTTCGGCATTCATAAATTCCAGCCAATTGATTTATAACTAGCATAGAATCACCAAAGATTTCAACAACATCGGCATGTATCTCCTTTAGCAATTCTAACCCTTTTATCAAGGCTTGGTATTCAGCTTGATTGTTTGTCGCTGTAGCAACAATCGGCAATGAAAACTCATACTTCTTTCCTTGAGGTGAAATTAACACAATGCCGATACCTGCTCCTTCACCACATGTGGACCCATCGAAGAAAAGTGTCCAGGGAGCAATCCCCAGAGAGTCCACCGTATTACAATGCTGAGTGACAAAATCAGCCATCACTTGCCCTTTAACTGCCTTAGTTGATTTGTAGCGTAGTTCAAATTCTGATAATGCTAAAATCCATTTGCCGATTCTACCACTTAATATCGGCATCGACAGCATATACTTGACCACATCGTCTTTGCATATGACCGTGCATTCGGCAGATAACAAATAATGCCTTAATTTGACACAAGAAAAGTATAAGCACAGACACAATTTCTCGATAGCCGAATACCTCGTCTCAGCATCCACTAATCTTCTACTCAAATAATAAATAACACGTTCTTTCCCTTCAAATTCTTGAATAAGAGCTGAACCGATAACTGTATCATCAGCTGACAAATACAACCTGAAAGGCTTCCCATGTCGAGGTGGAACTAGCACTGGAGGATTTGATAAATATTTCTTAATTTCATCAAGGGCTAATTGCTGTTCAACTCCCCATACAAATTCCTGATCAGCTTTCAATTTAAGTAGTGGGCTGAAAGCCTTGATCTTACCCGACAGATTAGATATGAATCTTCTAATGAAATTAATCTTACCGATCAAAGATTGCAATTCAGTCTTATTGGCAGGAGCAATCACCTTGTTAATTGCATCAATAGACTTCCTACTGATTTCAATGCCCCGTTGATGCACCATAAAACCCAAGAATTGTCCTGCCGATACACCGAATGCACATTTATTAGGATTCATCTTCAATCCATGCTTCCTTGTGCACTCCAGTATCTTTCGCAGATCGGCTAAATGTGCTGTGATATCTCCAGACTTAATCACTACATCATCAATGTAGATCTCCACTAATGTGCCGATGTACTCATGAAAAATAAAGTTCATAGCCCTTTGATAAGTAGCACCGGCATTTTTCAAACCAAACGTCATGACTATCCACTCGAACAACCCCACATGTCCTGGACATCTGAAAGCAGTCTTGGGAATATCTTCCTCAGCCATGAATATTTGATTGTAACCTGCATTACCATCCATGAAGCTGATAATTTGATGTCCAGCCGCAGCATCAATCAACAAATCAGCAATCGGCATTGGATAGCCATCCATCGGTGTGGCTTTGTTGAGATTCCTGAAATCAATACAAACACGAAGTTTTCCATTTTTCTTATAAACAGGAACCACATTAGAGATCCACTCTGCGTATCGACATTGCCGAATAAACTTTGCTTCAATTAATTTAGTTATTTCGGCCTTAATGTCAGGAAGTACATTAGGGTTGCATCGGCGCGCTGGCTGCTGATGTGGCCGAAATCCAGATTTGATAGGTAACCGATGTTCAACTATCGATCGGTCTAATCCAGGCATCTCAGTATAATCCCAAGCAAAACAATCTTTATATTCTTTTAACAAATCTGTTATTCGCTGCTTACACTTGGAATCTAACTTAGCACTAATAAAAGTAGGTCTTGACCTATCACCATCACCGATATCTACTTCTACTAAATCATCTGCCGATGTGAACCCTTGACCTAATTTTCCATCATCGGCAAACCTATCCATTAAAACTCCTCTTCAGAACCGACTGCTTGGATCGGTGGAATTTCATAATCAGCAACTCTAAGGAACTCTTTTTCCCAAGCTTCTCCTGATATGCATTTAGTTCGCTCATAAGTATCTGATTCTGCCGATGCGATGATATAAGAAGAATCATCAGGGACGACCTCAATCTTATCCCCAATCCACTGTACGAGGCATTGATGCATTGTAGAAGGAACACAACAATTAGCATGAATCCAATCCCTCCCTAGAAGCAAATTATATACACCCTTGCCGTTGATAACAAAGAACGTCGTTGGCAAGGTTTTGCTGCCGATGGTCAATTCAACGCACACTGCCCCTTTAACCGGTGACACATTGCCTTCAAAATCTTTCAACATCATATCGGTTTTGGTCAAGTCTTGATCTCCCTTACCAAGTTTCCGATACATCACGTAAGGCATAATATTAATCGCAGCCCCTCCATCAATAAGTACCTTAGACACAGGCTGCCCATCAACTCTGCCCTTCACAAATAAAGCCTTAAGATGCTGTCTCTCGTCATCGGTAGGTTTCTCAAAAACAGCCATCATTGGATCTAGTGTTAGCTGAGCTACTTGATCAGAGAGAACAACTTCTTCCTCATTATCAGATAGTGCTAGAAACTCCATCGGCAACATGAATACCATATTAACATCTGCCGATGGACCCTTATTTTTGTGTTTTACCTGCCACTGCTGATGACCAGGCCTTTCATTGGAGGAATTTTCCTCTTGGTATAAATCCTCCTGACGCTCACGTTGCATCCTCCTTCTCTACGTCTTTGTCAGACCCTCTGGGCACCATCGAGGAAACTTGGTTTTCCAAACCGGCTGATAACAAGTCCTAGTTGGTTCTACACGACGTATATTAGGGTCCCTGTAGAATATTTCCTCATCGGAAACTCTTGCATTTGCCATCTCCTCAAGCTCCTCTTGATTCCTTGGAAAATATCCAGCGCGTTTACCAAGCCTCTCATGTACACTAAGTCTGCCCCCCAGCCGATCATGCACTGATGCTCTGCCTCTGATCGGCTCGTTGATAGACAAACCCTGATTACCACGTTGAAGCCTCCTTTCTGAACGATTAACTCCGTAATAACCATTACACTCAGGGCAATTTTCAACAGTTGGCAATTTAATACCTTCTTCCCAGCAATGGATGAAAAACGGACATCTCCAATGATCTTTATGTCGATTCCATTCTTCCTGACGTCTCATTTCTTGCTGTTGCCGATATCGGTCATTATGTTGACGCCAACCCTCCTGCTGCCTTCGATGAGTAATCACAATGCCAGGTCGAGGAGGATTTTTGGAACTACTGTTTTCTCCTAGCAAACCCTTACTCTTTGCATCATCGGTAGTTATCCGATGTTGGGGGTCTACTGACGCGTTTTTCTCAGCAGCCTCTGACGTCAATACCTTGGTCTTTCCTTTGGCATCCAACATATTTGCTGGAAAAGGGTGTTGATCAATTTTCATCGGCTTCTGGGTCTTGGAAGTACCAAACTTAATTCTCCCAGATTCAATAGCCGATTGTAACTGTTGCCTGAATACCTTGCACTCATTTGTACTGTGTGAAGTTGCATTGTGCCATTTGCAGTACAAAATCTTCTTCAACTCTTCTGCCGATGGGATCACATGATTAGGTGACAGCTTAATTTGGCCCTCTTGAAGCAGAAGATCAAATATTTTATCGGCCTTGGTGATATCAAAGGTAAACTTTTCTGGCTCTTTTTGACCAAAGGGACATGATATCGGCTTTTTATTCTTAACCCACTCAGCTAAGCCGATAACTGGTTCTTCATCAGAGTCAGAATCTCCTACTTCTTCAACAAATGATACCTTTTTACTCCAGTTCTTTTTAGGTTCAAAAACCCTAGTATCTTGATCAGAGATCCTTTGCACAAGATGACTGAGGCTTTCAAACTCCTGAGAAGCATATCTGTCCTTAAGATGTGGCAATAACCCTTGGAAAGCCAGATCGGCAAGCTGCCGATCATCCAGCACCAGGCTGTAGCACTTATTTTTTACATCTCGTAGCCTTTGTACAAAGCTCTCTACCGATTCATCATTACGCTGTCTCAATTTTACTAAATCGGTAAGCTTCTTTTCATGGATTCCAGCAAAGAAATACTTATGGAATTGTTTTTCTAGATCAACCCAAGTAATAATAGAATTTGGTGGTAATGAAATGAACCATGTAAATGCTGATCCAGACAAAGATGATGAAAATAATCGAACTCTTAATTCATCTCTGTTAGCTGCCTCTCCACATTGAATAATGAAACGATTGACATGTTCCATTGTTGATGTATCATCTTGCCCAGAGAATTTAGTGAAATCCGGTACCTTGTACCGATTTGGAAGAGGAATTAAATCATATGCAGGAGGGTATGGAGTTCGATAAGAATAAGTATTGACCTTAGGCTTTATCCCAAACTGATCCTTCACAATTTCTGCTATCTTATCGGCCCAAAAAGCATCAGCCTCCTGCTGACGAACTGGTTGAATTTCTACAGGAGGTGCTTGCTGACATCCCTCCACATATCTTTGTAGCCCACGATCTCCAGCAATCGGCATATTTGCCGTTACTTGTGGTCCATTAGCCTGCTGGAAAGGATTCATTGGCTGGGCTGCCGATGCTTGATTCTGGAAACCAGCTTGCATATGACCTTGTTGAATCCCTGCAACCTGCTGATTTCGCTGAACTGTATGTTGAACAGGTAACTGTCCTGACCAATCATTATTAGAACTCATCGGTACAAAACTTACCGATGGCTGGTAATGTGCTGATATTGTTGGATAATTATAACTGGTTTGAGGCATGAACTGAACCCCAGTTTGACTTATAGCAGGGGCTTTCTGCTGCATCGGCAGTAAGCTCGCCGATGGGCTTGAATTGAATGTTTGAACCATAGGCATCTGGAAACCTCCTAGAGTCGGTTGCGCAGAAGTAGTCGTGGCATATTGAGGCACTTGAGCCATCGGCGAAACGGCCGATGATATAGGCGCTCTTCCTACTGCATCAGACACTTGAGGTAATCTAGGATTGAAAGCAGAGGACTTTGGAGGCATGCCATATCCCCACCAATTAGTAGGAATCTGGCTATTCTGAGATACAGGGCCTGACATAGCTGATGCCGATAGATCTGTATTAAGCTGAACTCGCCCTCCTGGTAGTACCTGATCTGATTGTATCGGTGTAGATTGAATATTAGGTGAGCCTGCCAATACTGGAGGGGAAGTAACTTCTGTACCCACAATGGCCGAAGGAGCCGATGGAGTTTTGACAGATGCCGGCTCTGGTTGATGATAGGCAGGCCCAACGTAATGTGGCGCCGCTTGTCCTTCTTTGAGAGTTCGAACCACAGCATTATGAACAGTATTGGACAGCACATTGGAATGATTAATCAAAGCATGATTTACTGCAGAATTAACCATCTCTTGAAGTTTACCAGGATTGGAGTCAAAGGTAACCTGCCGAGGCAACGGCAAATCTTGCTTCTGGATGACTTGTCCACTCTTGTTCAAGCTAAACAATCTCAGACAAAGCTGCTTGTATTCTTCTACAGCCTTTTCCATAGCCTGCCTCTGTTCTTCCTTGAGATCTTCTTCTGATACTGCGATAATGTTCCCTGGATCGATCTCGGAATTGAACATATTGATTGATTTGTCCCACTGGGCATGCCAAAAGATGTGTTGATGCAAAAGTGGATCTGCAAACACAAAGGGCTAATACCCGAATCGATATCCAAAGCGTGCTAGTCGATTTGACCTGCTAATCGACAAGGATGAAGATACGAACACTTTAGTCCTAACAACAGCGATACGCCCGGAAGTCACGGCCAAGAGGTGCTCACGCGGAACTCGAGAATCGCCGAAGATCGTACTGAAACGATGCAGCTCGCCGAATCAATGAGAACTCGTAAAAAGGAAAAATATGCAAATTGACGAAGTCGCCGAAAAGTAAGTAGATGCAAATAGGAGTAAAAATTGGTTTTGATATTGATTGATATATATCTATTACATTGCCCCTTACTCCATATTTATACCCTGATCTAAAGAGACACAACCAAACACAACTAGGACACCAATCCCATATCTAAGGAAACACGTGACTCTTACATGAATCATAACCTAACAAATACAGAAAAGGAAATCAACTCCTATCTATTTCCCTGTCCGCCTCAATTACGATGGAAATCTCACTGTCCTCCTTCCCATCGGCATACTCCCTATTTCATCGGCAGTAGTCTTCAAGTCTTCCTTCATCGGCATACTCCCTGTTTCATCGGCAGTAGTCTTCAAGTCTTCCTTCATCGGCATACTCCCTGTTTCATCGGCAGTAGTCTTCAAGCCTCCCTTCATCGGCATCGACAATAACACCTCCAACCTCATCGGCAACGCCCGAGTCCAAATCAACCTTTACATCGACCATCACCAGCTATCGGCAACCATCTTTACAAACTGGCTTTCATTGGCTATCAAAGTATTCAATAACTTTCCCCTTGCCGATTAGTCCACTCCGATTATTTTGACACGTGCAAAAAACGGTGTCAACACCCCCGGAGCGTGAGCACTTCCCGATCGACCTCTGACCGGGCCTTTCACTCCATCTTTAGGGTCTCCAAGGACTTCTATAGTGCTGCCTAGGTCTCCATCAGGTGGACCTTCACCACCGCAAGTCCCCACTTCGTAGTGGTCGCTCATTTTGCCATTGTCGTGAGTTCCCACTTGGCAGTAGTCGCTCGTTCCACCACGAGTAGCTCCACCGCCCACGCTCCCATTGTCTCGGCCGCCTGGTCTTGGGACTCACGGCGAGCGTACTCTAGCTGGCGCTCAAGCTCATCAACTCACCGTGACATCGCGGCTTCCTGCTCCATCCGACCGTGCTCCTTTTGGAGGAAACAGGACTTGGGGATTGACATCGCCTCTAACTCCTGTAAAGTAAGAAGTAAGCACGCTGGGACAACCAGTGGAAGACCAAGGAGTTGAGGATGAACACTAAAAACATAGAAGGCTTACCTTGGCAACATGCGGCAGGTCAACTAAAACCACCTAATGGACGAGCTCAACCTGCTCCAAGGCCTCCTTGAGCTTCACCTTGGTTTGGGCGAGGTCGGACTCCATCGATAGTCCACTCTCCTCCAGGAAGTGCCAAAGCACCACCTCCTCCCCATCGTGAAGGATGAACTGAACCTTCTTGGGGTCGTGGGTGAAAGGTCCTAATGGCTAGAGGGGGGGTGAATAGCCTAATAAAAATTTCTACAACAACACTTAACCAAATGGTTAGACAATTATGAGGCAAAGCAAGTGTTGCGCTAGCCTACTCAAAATGCAAGCCACCTACCACAATTCTAGTTTAGATAGTGTCAATTCACACAAGAGCAATGACACTACCCTATGTTAGTGTGCTCTCAAAGGCTAACTAAAGAGCCACACCAACCAAGCATGCAAGCTCTCACAACTAGCTACACTAAAGAGCTTGTCAACTAGTTTGCAGTAAAGTAAAGAGAGTGATCAAGAGGGTTATACCGTCGTGTAGATGAATGAACCAATCAATCACAAAGATGAATAACAATGATGACCAATCACCTCGGAATCAATGATGAACACAATGATTTTTACCGAGGTTCACTTGCTTGCCGGCAAGCTAGTCCTCGCTGTGGCGATTCACTCACTTGGAGGTTCACGCGCTAATTGGCTTCACACGCCAAACCCTCAATAGAGTGCCGCACAACCAACACAAGATGAGGATCACATAAGCCACGAGCAATCCACTAGAGTACCTTTTGGTGCTCCGTCGGGGAAAGGTCAAGAACCCCTCACAATCACCACGATCGGAGCCAGAGACAATCACCACCTCCGCTCGACGATCCTCGCTGCTCCAAGCCATCTAGGTGGCGGCAACCACCAAGAGTAACAAGCGAAATCCACAGCGAAACACGAACACCAAGTGCCTCTAGATGCAATCACTCAAGCAATGCACTTGGATCACTCCCAATCTCACTATGATGATGAATCAATGATGTAGATGAGTGGGAGGACTTTGGCTTAGCTCACAAGGTTGCTATGTCAATGAAAATGGCCAAAGATGTGAGCTAGAGCCGGCCATGTGGCTTAAATAGAAGCCCCCATGAAATAGAGCCGTTGTACCCCTTCACTAGGTACTCTGCGCTCTGACCAGACGCTCCAGTCCACTTGACCGGACCCTGGACCTAGCGTCCGGTCCACAGATGGACGCCACGCGTCATCAGCTTCAAATGCTATACGTCAGATTCCAACAGTTATGACACTGACCGGACACTCCGGTTAAAACTGCCCGGACGCTGGAACCTCAGCGTCTGGTCGAGTACAGTAAGGGTCGAAACCTGGTTTTCCTCGACCGGACACGTCCGGTCCACCTCGACCGGACACAGCCCAGCATCCGGTGGTAAACCCTAGCCACTATACCGACAGTCAACGTAACTGGACGCAGGTAGTCAGTGTCCGGTGCTTCTAGATTCAGCATCTGGTCACTGGACCGACGCTAGCATCAGCTCTATTCTCACTTCTATCTTCTCCACCCTTGCTCCAATGTGCCAACCACCAAGAATTTGCATCCGGCGCAATAGAAAATAGGCATTTCATTTTCCCGAAAGCGCCGAATCCATCTCAACCCTGCAAACACCTTGTGCACATGTGTTAGCATATTTTCACAAATATTATCAAGGGTGTTAGCACTCCACTAGATCCTAAATGCATATGTAATGAGTTAGAGCATCTAGTGGCATTTTGATAACCGTATTCCGATACGAGTTTCACCCCTCTTAATAGTACGGCTATCAAACCTAAATGTGATCATACTCTCTAAGTGTCTTGATCACCAAAACAAAATAGTGCCTATGGTTTATACCTTTGCCTTGAGCTTTTTGTTTTTCTCTTTCTTCATTTCAAGTTTAAGCCCTTGATCATTGCCATGCCATCACCATTGTCATGCTATGATCTTCATTAGCTTCTCTACTTGAAGTGTGCTACCTATGTCATGATCACTTGATAAACTAGGTTAGCACTTAGGGTTTCATTAATTCACCAAAACCAAACTAGAGCTTTCAGCGGGGCAGGTCCGCACCAGCTCATGGGTCACCCCCAACCCGCTGGAAGATGTAGCCACCGTAGGATCATGCGACGACTGGACCACCACAAGCTCCTATGACGGTGAGATGGCTGGTGTCTCCACCCTAGTGCCTGCCTCGCCAGAGCAGGGGATGTCCGCTACCTTGACCTCGTGGCCCTTTAGTGGATGTTCTGCCTCTAGCCTAGCCACGTTACCTCCCGACACCTCTAGCTCTGACTAGGAGGGTGAGTCGTGCGTCCCTCCGCCGGGTGAGGCAAGGAGCCCTGTCTCCCTCCTCTCTTCTACCACAGCTAGTGCGGGGGGTCACAAGGGTCACCTCTAACCCAACCTCTACCAATGTCATGGGGATTGCCGCCATCACCGCCACTGCCGCTGCTGCTGAGCTCGCGACCGGCCAGGAGGGCGCAACCCCTAGAAGGGAAGGACGCACCACCGCCAGCCTGCTTTCCCCACCGCTCATCGCAACTCGCTGTAGGCTGGGTCTCCACTCCTCCTACATGGAAGGTGGGGCGATGCTCAATCCCATCAATCCTTGGCCGCTGTAAAAAAGTATAGGTCAGTCATGCTAAAAAACTCAACTGTAAGATCAAAAAGGGACACAAATGCATACCTAGACGAAAGTGGTAGGACCCTGAAACCCTAACCCACTGGCAAAGAGCCCATCGGATGAGGACTGCTCATGACTCATGACCCATGCCCCCTCACATCGACCAAGGGGGGGAGTTAACCCAACTGGTTCTTGATCGGCTTGTGAGTCGCCGCGGCTGCCGACTTGTGGTGCACCCGCCAGAGCAACTGACGGGGCATCGCCCCATTGTGGCTCGTGTGCACGCACCCACCCCGAAGATGCGGGGGTACGAGCACGCTCCTCTGATTGGCTGGCATGCCCCACCATGCTTGGAGCAATAGGGTTCAAAGCCAAGGAAGCCTCCAAAGGGCACGGCGACCACGCTCGCTTCACCTCTTGCTCGACCGCTGCATTTGAGCTCATGGCGTGCTTCCTTGACATGGGAGCATCGTCGTGCCTCACTGCATCCCGCCCACCACTGGTGGATGTGGCCGTAGGTGCATGACGCTCCACTGAGGTCACAATGATGCCCCAGTCTCCATCATCCTTAGAGGTGCTCGTGTCGCCACCCATCTCCATGGCCTCCTCCAACTCAAGCTCTGCCTCCACGTCGCTCCGGTTTTTGTCGGCCCGCACCCACCGAGCGATCTCCTTCTGCTTCTCATGCCTCCTCTAAGCCTTGAAAGCTCTCTTCTTCTTCTTGGCATCTACCGCCTCCTTCATGGTAGCTTGTCGAGCTGCACCCTCTGGCCCCTCAGAAGATGTGGCCGAGATTTGTAACCGGCAAATCCCTATGAAACGGATGACTTGAAGTCAAAGTATAGGAGAACAAAAGGGAAAAAGACACAGAATAAGGATAGGGGGCATACCAGAGTGGACAGCTTCGTAGCATGAAGGGGTCTAGGCTTTACTTCGAGGGACTCTTGGGCCCTCAGTTGCGGCACCCAGTCGAGATGACTCTAGACCTCGTCCTTCGCTAACTCCTCCGGTGACGTGTGGTCAGGATCTATTGGGCCCAAGTAGTTCCACATCGGCCACCTCCTCTCTGCTAGTGGGGTGACTCGATGGCAGAAGAAGGTGTGGAACACCTGTAGCCATCGAGGCCCTACCACACTAGCTTTTGGAGCTCTGCCTCGATGACCTCCAGCTTGTTCTGCCAACTAGAGGGCCCCCATGACTAGCTCTCTCACCTCTTCGGCCTCCTACCGGTGAATGGTGGGAACGGCGCCACCGCTGGGTTCCTGATATAGAACCACTCCCTATGCCACCCCCAATTGGAGTCGCAGGGGGAGTACACGGGGTAGGAGCCCAACGGCCTTGGCTTCTTCTGCAATGTGAAGCCCCCAACTGGTGTAGTCCTAGGCGGCTTCCCCTCTAACAAGGCTCGCCTAGTGAAGATCCACCGGAAGAAGTCCACGTGCGGCTCCATCTTGAGGAAGGCCTCATAGACGGTGATGAAGCCGGTGACGTGCAACACCCCAGTTGGATTGAGGTGTTGCAGCTCTAGGCCCCACTCATTGAGGAGCCCACACAAGAACCAGTGCGCAGGATATCCTAGCCTATGCTCATGGAAGGCGAGGAAGGAGACAACCTCATCGGACCGAGGTCGCAGAACAGCCTCCCTCGGCGTAGGAGCCCTCTAGTGCGCCACCTCCTTCGACCAAAACAGCCCCTTCTCAGCGAAGGCGGCCAGCACCGCCTCATCCACATTGGATGGCCTCTAGTTTGACATCTCGCTCCGGATTCATGAACAAATTGGTGAGTTCTCCTCTCCCATGCTTTACCCTCTCTCGCTTAGAAACTGCTACGGCGCACAAACGCGCTTGGCAAAAAGGAAGAAGGAGGAGAGGTGGCAATTGGAGAATAGGTGACGGAATGGGACAAAAACCCTCTCCCTTCCCCTATTTAAGGAGGAAAGGCAACAGATGGAGAAAGGTGAAGGATTGGGGTGAAAACCCTCTCCCTTTCCCTATTCAATATGGATAGGCATATGGTGGGACACATCCTGACTGATGGGATACACCCTGCCTAATGAAACAATGCCTGGTTAGACAGGACGTGGCCTGGGCATGGCCCACCACTACCGCTCGCCAGGCACAGGAAACAAGGTGCAACCGCATGCCAAATGGCCCTTCGCCTTCCCAGGCAGGGCCTGGAAGGGCCCACCAATGGGATCTCCATCAAGGAAAGACCAATGGGCTTCCTAAGACGATCGGACAGCTCAGGCAACTATTGAGAGACAGGTACGGAGCAGTGGGATCCCCCATGCGGGCTATGCTGACTCTACCATGAATGACGAACATGGATCCTATTCGGACATATCTGATAAGAGCTCCTCAAACCCGTCACTTGAGTCTTCAAGGTAACTTTACCAAACGTTCTTACTTTATTTTCTGACGCATGATCATTCATTCATCCATTCTCATACACACATTCACACAATCATTCATTCATCTCATACATCCAAAGCATCGCATATGCAATTAATGCATCACAACACTTCGTGTTGCGTCAAAAAATAGTAGTTGCCTCATTCAACATAAGCAACGACCGACCGGGGTTTGAAGGCAGGCCCACAAAGGGCTCGAGGCCACCTCATGTCAAATAGAGCTAGGGGAGAAAACACAGATGAGCCCAGTGGCCCTCACCCGGTATGCTCAGAAGCGGATAGGGTCATCTCAGTCTTCTCATTTGATCCTAACCTCGAGCCATGCCCACAGAATCCCCATCGAGGGGAGGCCAGTGGGCCACCTAAGTCGGTCTCTAGAATGACCTAGGCATATGTCGGGAGGTGGGTTAAGGAGCAGTGGAATGCCACATGAGGGCTATGCCGACCCTGTTATGAACGGTGGGCCCGGATTCCGCTAGAACGCACCCGTTAGTGAGCTCACTGAGCGCGTCACTCGAGCCATCAAGGCAAGCGACATTAGCTCAACCCCTCTAGTTGCAGAAACCATGTACGGGGTAACGCACGGAACTAGACCAACCCCTACCGAACCAAATAGGGCTCAGGTCGCCCAACACCGACTTAGGAAATCAACCGACCACGTAGGTCACAGGTGGGACAAACACAAGCGAACACAGGAGTCTATGGCCCTAGGAAAGAGTGCCAAGATACTCAGCCTCCAACCAACTCACTAGTCGAATGCAGGCTTAGGGGCTACACCCACCGGGTGCGCACCCGTTGGCAAGTCAAAAAAAACCCTAGATGATTCTACCCAAATCGCCCGGGGGCTTAGAGGCTACACCCATCGAGTGCGCTCGCGTGCACCTGCTAACAAAACGAAGAATCCCCCAGACAATTCTACTCGAATCACCTAGGGGCTCGGGGGCTTCTATCGGGTTCATAAACCTAGGGTCCTTAATGGGCCTGCTTTCCAGCAAAAGCTCAGCCCAACAGATGACATTGTGAACGACGCGCAACTCCTGGGCTGGCCTAGATACCTAAACGATAGTCTAGAAGAGCTATCCAGTCTCTAACCGGAAGGACTAGCCAAGGAGGGAATGACGCTCGCTTCCAACTCTAACCCGCATCTCTGATCGGGGGCCTAGCCAAGGAGGGGACAATGCTTGCTTCCAACTCTGACCCGCTTCTCTGACTGAAAGGCATGGCCAAAGAGGGGACAACACTTGCTTCTGACTCCAACCCGCATCTCCGACCAGGAATACACCGAACCTATGCCTACAAGCTCTTTCTCCGACCAACGTGGTCGAAGGTGACTGGGAACAACCGAATGGGGATGCCGCTCAGTAAAGACCCAAGAATTAGGCGGAGCAGATAAGGCATGGCGCTCGAGTCAACCACAATACTGAGGACCGTACCCTAGACACCTATAGGATAGTACTATTAGGCCATGTCAGAAGGGTGCTTTACAACCTTTCAGACATGTCAGAACATGAACAGTGTTGTGGGCGCTGACATTTGTCCTACAGTATGGTAGGCGCCGACATCTACCATACCAGTAGAACATGATGGAGCCTACCACATGGCTCTAGGTGTCAACAGTATGGTGGGCACCGACAAACCGTCTTGTACCTGACAACATGGGCAACAAGACTAGGTAGCACACACACTCTCTTTCTCTCATTCTCTCTCTCACACACACTTGTAAGGCTGTCCCCTTCATCTATAAAAGGGGATGCACCCTCAGACAAAGGAGGACAAAAAAAAACAAAAACAACATATGGATCATTCCAACTCACTCTCTGCTAGCTTTAAACTTTCTAAAGCTACACAAAGCATATGTTCCAATACTTAGTGCATGTAGGAGCCCCTGTCACTCTTGGCCCTTCAGTCCAAAGTTCGACCGGACCTCTCACACCCCCCACCTTACTCCCACTCATTTGTAACCCCACAACAAACTTCAAGCACTTGGGCTCAGGAATAAAGTCACCGACCAACTCAAACTGGACGTCGGGCATGTTGCCTGAACCAGTATAAACCTTGTGTCATTGAGTGCTAGGCCACATCTGATCACAATATATGGCAAAATGACAAATATTTACTAGTTGGTCACTTTTCGCATCGACAGAGGGCCACTATGCTCGGGAGTGTTCGCAGAACTAGCCTGCACAGTCTTCCCAGCCTTCAGCTAACTCCCGTCTGATCAAGCGGATGATTATCAAGAAGAAGGTGCCCATAAGCCACTCTGGGCAAGTTAACTTCACTAAGGCTGAGAAAATCTTGCAAAATGAACCGGTGATGGCTGATATGTTTACCATTGATTCCCGCCCAACATGTGTTACTTGATTCTGGTGCATCACATTCATTCATAAGCATGGGGTTTGCACAAAGGCACAGTATCTCTCTTATGGCTATACCTATTGCCTGTAGAATCAGTACCCTGGGTGCATAGTTGTGTGTTAATACTCGGACAGACATAGTCAGATTAGTGCTAGCCACTCACACTTATCATGTCCAGTTCATGGTGCTGCCTGGACAAGGCATCGATGCAATTCTAGGCATGAACTAGTTGTGAGATCTGGAGAAGCTTCAACATGAGCAGAGAGTTGTTGAGATATGACTTCCTTCTTCCGAGGATAGGATGTCTCTTCTTATGCCCTTAGATCCAGCCTTACCTATTGCTGCTCATGTTGAAGCTTCTCCAAATCTCGCCTCTATTCCTGATGTTTCTGAACACTTTCAATAAAACCCTCTCGTAGACTGTAGTCTATGAGTTCCCGGATATCTTTCCTAAAGATCTACCTAGGTTGCCACCGGATAGGAATGTGGAGTTTTCCATTAAGTTAGAACCTAGCACTGCTCCTATTTCTCGGTGTTCCTACCGCATGGCTCCTAAAGAACTAGCTGAAATGAACCAGCAGTTAGAGGAATTATTGGAGAAGGGATTTATCTGTCCTAGTTCTTCACCATGGGGTTGTCCAACTATTTTTTGAAGAAAAAGGACGGTACCTTGTGGATGTGCGTGGATTACCGCCCTCTCAATGTGGTTACCATTAAGAACAGGTATCCTTTACCTTGTATTTATACTTTGTTCGATCAGTTAGTGGGTGCCAAGGTATTTTCCAAGATTGACCATTCAAGTTATCATCAAATTAAGATCCGACCATAAGATATACCAAAGACAACTTTCTCTACCAGGTATGAGTTATATGAATACCTAGTCATGTCTTTTGGTCTCACCAATGCTCCTGTATTCTTCATGTACCTCATGAATTTAGTCTTCATGCCAGAGTTGGATAAGTTTGTCATAGTGTTCATTGATGATATTTTGATATACCCCAAGAACAAGGAAGAGCATGCCCAACATCTTTAGATAATACTAACTAGATTAAGGGAACACAAGTTGTATGCCAAATTCCGCAAGTGCGAGTTTTGGTTAGATCGAGTGTAGTTTTTGGGACATGTTCTGACACCTAAAGGTATCTTTGTAGATCCAAGCAAGGTGCAAGATGTGTTAAATTGGAAGTCTCCAAAGTTAGTGCATCAGATTCGTTAGTTCCTTGGTCTTGCTGATTATTATCAGCGCTTCATCCCTGACTTCTCCAAAATAGTCCAACCAATGACCAAGTTGCTCTAGAAAGATGTCTGGTTTGCATGGAGTCTAGCTTGTGAAGAAGCTTTCCAAGCGGTGAAGAAGTTTCTTACCTCTGCTCCTATTCTTACCCAACCAGATATTGACAAGCCATTTGATGTGTATTGTGATGCCTCAAGGACTAGATTGGGATGCATGCTTATGCAGGATGGACGTGTGATAGCCTATGCTTCACGCCAGTTGAAAAAGCATGAGGTAAATTATTCCACCCATGATTTAGAGTTGGCTGCTATGGTGCACGCTCTAAAAATTTGGAGGCAGTATTTGTTGGGAAATAAAGTACACATTTTTATGGATCACAAGAGCCTCAAATATATTTTCACTCAGTCTAAGTTAAACATGAGGCAACGAAGATGGTTGGAGCTAATCAAGGATTATAATTTGAAGGTTCATTACCATCCTAGAAAACCTAATGTGGTAGCCGATGCTTTGAGCCGGAAGTCATATCAAGTTGAAGAAGTGTCTCTATCTCTCAACCATGCTGAGGTGCTAGCCCATATTGCTCTAGTCTCGGATTTACTTGAGCAAATTATTATAAAGCAAAGGAAAGATGTTTCAAAAATTCCTCACATCAAGAAGTTAATTGCCAAAGGGCGTGGTCCTCATTTTAGTATTGATGATCAAGGTGTAGTGAGGTTCAAGAACCGATTGGTTGTTCCATCAAGTGAGGAGCTTAGAAGAAAGATTTTGGATGAAGCTCATCAGTCCAAGTTGTCCATCCACTCAGGAAGCAATAAGATATACCATGATTTGTGCCACTTGTATTGGTGATCCAAAATGAAGCAGGACATCACCAAGTACGTCATGGAGTGCGACACTTGTGGGAGAGTTAAGGAAGACCATATGCGTACCCTAGGATTTTTGCAGCCCTTGTCTATCCCTATTTGGAAATGGGAAGATATTTCCATAGACTTTGTTGTGGGTTTGCCCCGCACGTCCAAGGGCTATGACTCTATTTGGGTCATTGTAGACCGCCTCACTAAGTCTGCTCATTTTCTCTCGGTAGATGCTAGATATTCAGCCAAAAAGTATGCCAAGTTGTATTTTGACCAGATTGTGACCCTGCATGGAGTTCGTCTTACTATCATCTCTGATAGAGGGTCAATCTTTGTCTCTCATTTCTGGGAGCAACTCTAGAAATGTCTTGGTACTAGTCTCCTCAGAAGCTCAGCTTATCATCCATAAACTGACGGTCAGACAGAAAGAGTCAATCAGGTACTTAAGGATATGTTGAGGGCTTGTGCCATTTCTTTTCCTAAAAAGTGAGACGAATGCTTGACTCTAGCTGAGTTTTCTTATAACAATAGCTATCAAGAAAGCATTTGTATGGCACCTTTTGAGGCCCTATATGGTAAGAAATGTAGAACACCTCTTAACAGAGTTGAGGTGGGTGATTGTGGATATTTTGGGCCTGATTTTTTCAAAGAAGCTCGAGAGCAAGTCAGTATTATTCAGAGCCATTTGAAAGCAGCTCAAAGTCATCAGAAAACTTATGCGGACAAGCCAAGAAGACCCTTACAATTTGAAGTTGATGACCATGTGTATTTTAAAGTGTCTCCCATGAGAGGTGTGCAATGATTTGGTGTCCGTGGGAAGTTAGCTCCTTATTATGTTGGGCCTTATAAGGTTTTGGAGCGATGTGGTCCTATTGCTTATCGTCTCCAACTCACGGATATTTTGTCAGCAGTGCATAATGTCTTCTATGTTTCCCAGTTAAAGAAATGTTTGTGGGTCCTCGATGAAGCTATGGAAATTGAAGGGCTTCCCCTCCAGCTCAACTTGTCTTATATTGAGCATCCTGTCCAGATCTTAGATGAGAAAGAAAGAGTGACTAGAAATAGTGTGGTGAGGTTCTATAAAGTTCAGTGGCAAAACCACTCGAAGGACGAGGCGACGTGGGAGCAAGAAAGTTATATCTTGAAGCATTATCCCCACCTTCTTTCTAGTTCATCGAGGTAGTTGTTTACATTGAAATGTATTTCTTATCTCTTTTCCCACACTAGGCACAGGAAATCTCGGGATGAGATTCTATTTTAGGGGGTAGATTTGTAACACATTCGGTGTTACACTGTAAATTATTTACTAAAACATGTCATGAGCATCATGTCATGTGTTAATGCTTGTAATAAAGTGTGTAAATCGATTCCCGTAACTCAAAACGATTGGCAAAAATGGGAAACGAAAGTTGATTTGATAGTTATGTTATATCACGTAGAGTTTAAAACCAATTTTTATCGAACAAAAATAATATAGATCATATATGCAACACTTAAATAAAGTTGAAAGTACAAACTTTGTAGATGAAAATGAAATACTTGGTGTTGATAAATAATGTTGCTAGCTTATATTTCTAAGGGTTTGTAAATGCAACTAGAAATAGAAAGTCATTCAACATTTAGAAGATTTCATGAACTTTTGGTGAGCTAGACCTTGCGATGTTTGGTAATTTTTGTACGACAATCTAGTTAAGAAGTAGGGTAGTGTTACAGATTGTTTTAGTAGCCTTATGTACCCTCTAATGTATGGTGAAGATGATTTGGGTGTTTGGCCAACCAATTAGTTGATTTGGATGCTTTTAAAAAGCGTGCATGGCACGTCCTTGGTCGGTTTCCTCGCGTAGGCGCGGTCACCGCGCCCCTGAGCCGATGTCAGTGTGCTGGCCATGCGCGTGCGTGTCTGGCCACACTCGGCTAGACGCTATGGTCGATAGCCCTAGCGTGTAGCTACCCCACCTCACTGCCGTGCTGCTGCCACCGTAGTCGCATCACGCGCTGCACACTACCGCGATCATCACATCACCGTGCTATGTCGCTGGCCACCTTGGTACTGCACGCACAGGGTTGCGACCCCCCACATTCACCTGCTCCACCATTAGCCTTGTCCTACCGAGGCAGCACATCGCCTCTCTGCACCGTGTCACTGCCACTGCCGCCTTGCTCTGCCCGCACGTGTAGCCGTCCACCATCTCACCCTATCTCTCTCTATTGAATGGCTACACGACGCAATGAGCCGTAGTTCCTCCCACCCACCCACCCCTCGCACACCATTATTGCCATTAGGGACGGCGGACCGATGTCCCCTCACGCGCATGGCTTCACAATTCGTGTGCCTCGGTTCACTAGGGTCCGATTCATAGCACCTATAGCGACTCCATAAATCTATCCAGCTGTGTCGCCCTTACCAAGCCTCAGCCGAGCACTGTCGACTGCCAATTTGGCATTTTACTCACCGCAGGTCATCTTCGCCGCTGCGCTTGACTTCGCTGGGGGTAAACCGGTATCCTTTGGTAGAGATTCAATTAGTTGCTCCTTCAAGCCTTCCTTGACCCCGTCATTTCCATGCTCGCACCAGGTTCACCGGAGGCACTGCCGGTGACATGCTGACATGGAGGTGCCATGCTCGAGGCACCGCCGCATCGCTTGGTCACACACGGTCAACACCGCTCAGGCCACCTCCAACCTAACCATCACCACAGCCGCAACTAGGGTAAGATAGTGATGCTATAGCGATAGCTAGTTCACCTCGCGATGGCTTAGGGTGGCCAGCATGGTCGCGCCACTATCGTGTATGGCCACATGCCGTGGTCACCACTCTTGGGAGCTCTGCCGCTCCTATAACCTAGGCTAGTGTAGACGCTAGGGTTGTAGATGGGAGTCATCCCATTAGTGGAGACAGCGTGGGTCCCAGCTGGCCGACGTGGCCGTCCAATGCCATCGTCGTCGTGCCGGCGCGCGCGCGGGTGGCCGAGGACCATGTTGTTGTAAAGGAGGGAGTTTGCGAGGGTTTTATTGCAAAGTCATAGTCTGTTGAAATAGCGCACACAGTGTTAGTAGTATTATCGGAGAATGTGAGGGCGTTTTTGCAAGTTGGTCGACGCGCGCGGGCTCCCCCATCGTGGGTCATTTGCACGCGTGGGCCACGCCTACGGGCCATGCGTGCGCGCGCACGCTGCGCGCGTGTGGGCTGCGTGGATGGGCAGCGCAAGAATTGGTTTTCCTTTTTCCAGCAAATTAGCAAATATTTTTCTAATTTAGTTTTGAGCTGATCTTTGGAAAATTTATAGTAAATTCTATAGGTGTCTAAAAATAGTGAAACAAAATTTGTTAGGTTCATAAAAATATGATATATCTGTTGGTGTAGTTAGTTTACATTTATCTGTGAGAATGTTAGGTTCATTAATTCATTTAGGTAAGCTTAGCATTATTTAGATTAATATTTGTAGGAATTTTGGTGGCAAAATGGTAATAGCTTTGACCATGAAATTTTTATAGTAGGTTCATTGTATTATTATGAACTCACTGTAATTTCTGTAACCTTAGAATATGTTGAGAAATATGGTAGCTAAGCACTCCTTGTTGTAGTATATAGGAAATTGTTAATAAGAGTAAGAATATATTTTAGTTGCTAAGTAGCACTTGTAGGCGAAACTCCACTGGTTTGATAGGAATGATGATTAGCTCGATATCTTAGTCATTAGAGCTAGCTTAGTGGCTTAGTAGATGTATTCTTACTTTAAGAACTGTTGTTGCCTTAATATTGAGTGTTGCATCATCATTGCATGCATGTAGAGGACGAGTTGGTGGAGTCCGTGATTGCGGGTGAGCAGGAGTACGAGGAGGAGATCCTCGTGCAGGAGGAGGTCCTGGAGCCACCACTGACTGACTGAGCTGACACCGCGCCTGCCCCAAGGTAAGCCCCAGTGCATAACCCTTATTTTGAATAATCACTGAAAATATATATATGATGTGCATTTACGTTATAGGAGTTATATTGAAACTACATGCATAGATATATCTACCTATGAGTCCTACTATCTTAGGTCGAGTAGCTATTATGCTTAGATTTTCGGTAGCATGAGTAACATGTCGTTACTCACAATACGTGATTATTATTATTATCACTCTCATGATAAAATGGTGAAAGAAAAAATAGAGATCGGACAGGGATATGGTACAGGTATTGGTGGGTGTAAGGGGTTGTGTCCCGCGGCCAATGGGGCATAGCTTGGTTACACTGTTTTCTCTGTCCGTGTTGGTTAAGGACCGACTGTTGCATTGGGTTCTAGGCAAGTCATAGACTTATTATCCTAAGCACATACTTGTTTATGGGAGCAGGGAAGGCTCGTTGCTCTCTTGTCATGGGTTCTGGCTCTTTCCGGACCGACTGATTGGAGGCCGGGATGGTGAAGGTCTAAGCACCGCACTAAGTCCGGGACTCAGGTGTTGGGGCTTGGACTCCAAGTTTGGATGGGGACCCAGACCCCTTGACAGGAGAGTGATGGGTTGGTCCTGCTTGTGCCTAGGGTACAAGCGGGGCATGCATTTCGGGGTACCCAGCTGGGCACATTGATTCACGAATTACCGGGTAATCCGGTACGGCTTGTCTACAGTCTAGCACCGGAGTAAGAACTGAAATATGAAAGATGGTGAAATAGATCTGTTTGTTGAACTCTTGCTTCAAAGTAGAACAAGTGCTTACATAGAATGGCTAGATAATAAACTATTCATGACTGCTAATAAGAAACATACATAAGGACCCACTACTAGTAATGCTTTTTGTGAAAAGTAAACATAGCAACCCATAAAGCTTATCATATCATTTGGAGTCGGGAAATTATTCCCACTAGTTAGGTAAGTCTTGCGAGTACATCGTGTACTCAGGGTTTATTTACCCCTATTGCTGGTGCAGTTTGAAGAGTAGCTGTTGTGTGGAGGATTCTTCTGGTGGGCACAGACGGATCCTTGTATTCTACCGTTAGATGTTTATTGTAATTCCGCTATTTAAATTCTGCACCCTGAACTTGGTACTATAATAAGGTATTTCTAAGAACTCTGATTGTATGAAATGGACTAAGTATTGTAAACTCGTTCTCATTATTGGATCCTGGAGGAAAAACGTGGATCATTCGAGTTCTCCTTTGGGGTGTGCTCGACGGAATCCGCCCGATGTAACTTGCTTTTAGGGTGCTTAGTGTCTAATGAAAGACGAACGCCTCCGAAGGTGTGTTACCTCAGGCGGTTCTACCACATCCACTTTGGCCATGCCACTTAAGCAGCAAGGTGATTACTGAACTAGAAGAAATTAAAAGCGAGTTTGCATATCTAAATGGCACACCGTGACATAATAGATCTTTGGTGTATTTAAATCTATTCAATACGTGTTGCATTAGACTTTGCAGGGCCTTTGTGCACATTTATTTTACCAGTAACTTCTTTAAAATATAATTTTAAAATCCATTAAAATTTATGAGATCCTCATCGTGCATTACTTTTCAGCGAACGAACAGTATTTTCCCTCTCACAATAAATCACCATAAGCATCAATATAAACCAAATTTCAGCGGAACGAATGTGGCCCTTGTAAGTATAATTGAATATAATTCTACATACAAAACTTATTATTCCCTGAACTATAAATAATCAAAAGTTAGTAATGTTTATAATTTTCCACAATTCCTATACTGCAGGTGCCAGAAATCGATCTCAATTTCAGGCGACCCGGTCCCACGTGGCCGCGCCCCACTCTCCCGCGTCCACGCCCATGCCGAAAAAGAAGACGAAGGCAGCGGCGGGTTCAGCGTCCTCTCTCTCTGACTCTCCCTCTCTTATTCCCCAACTCCGTCGAGCTTAGAAGGGGCTCGAGGAAGGCAGACCGACCAGGCGGTGGGGATGGCGGGAGGGCGGCGGTTAAGGTTCTCGCAGCGGAGAAGGCAGCCAGACCAGGTCAAGGCAGGTGCTACGATGGCCATGGTGGCGGCGGGAGGTGGAGGAGAAGACAGAGGCCGCCGCAGGAGCGGCAGGGTCTCGCCGAAGCTCTCGACGGTTGCGGCCACGGAGCTCCGGCGAGACCCTGTCGTGCCACGGCGGCAGCGGAGTCACGCGCTCGCCCGACAGCGTGATGTGGAAGAAAGATAGAAAAATGGCATGAGGAAGAAAAAAAAAGAGCAGAGCTGTGAGATCTTTATCGGACGGCTCACATTCATTGCTTGAAAAAAGCTTCAAAATCAGACATCTCAATTTTAGCAGCCCCCATAGTTTTTAGTGTCGAAGCTCATATATTAGACACTCTTAATTGTTGGGTTCCACCGCAAGACCATTAGAAAGAAGACATATTACATAATGATATATAGAAGCATTGACATCTCGGTCGATCATATCGACGGAACAGAAGAGCCGACATGCACGCACAGCGGCACAGTGCATCACATCCCATGCATCATCATGCGCGAGAACTCGTCGAAGCACACGAAGCCGTCGCCGTCGCCGTCGACGCCGCCGATCATGCGGCGGCAATCCTCGACGGAGCAGCAGTCATCTCCCAGCGAGGCGAGCACGGCGCGGAGCTCCTCGGCCGAGATCCTGCCGTCCCCGTCGGCGTCGAACACCGCGAACGCCTCCCTGAGGTCGCCCTCGTCGTCCGCCGCGTTGTTGGCGAGTTCCTCCGGGACGACGAGCCCGGCGTCCGCCTCCGCGAGCATCTCCGCCAGCTCCTCCTCGCTCGAGACCACCCGGCGCAGCGCCACCTCCAGCTCCTCCCGCGTCACCGCCGGCGCCGGCGGCTTCCTGCTAGTCCCAGCCCCAGCCAGCGGTGGCGAGGATGGCAGGAGCACGGTGCGCGGCGTGGTGACGGTGGACGCGCAGTCGTGGGAGGACGCGGTGGAGCTGAACGAGCTGCCACCGCCGCTCTTCTTGCCGTCCTTTGACCGTCTCGTGCTCTTGCTCTTGTTGCTCGCCTTGGGAGAGGCGGCGGAGGAGGAGGAGCCGCCGCAGAACGGCACGCTAAGCTTCATATGGTTGGTACGTACCTTGCTTGCAGGTGGCGATCGAGGAGGACACGTCGAGGAAGGAAAGGTGGGGATCGGAGGCGATCGATCGAGACCGACCGACCACGAGCAGGATGGAGAAGACCAGAGGGTCCGGGAGGCCGGAGTTTATAGGGGTGGGGAGGACGGCACGGGGGAAGTGAGCTTCCAGGAAGCTTCGCGCCGGGCGCGGGAAAGTAACGGTCAACCGCTTCGCACATTACCACACTTGCTGCGTGGAGTGCGATGCTCTAGGTGACGTCAGCTCACGCCGAGGGGACGCCGAAAACAACATGAAACCAAATGCAAATAAGTTGCCAAACACGAAACATTATTTGATTATTACCAATGCTGGTATATATATTTACACAAAGTGGAGTAAATATTTTTTTAGTAGGAGGAAGTGTTGTCGTGTTGGTAATAATATAGAGAGGTGTGGGCACACGACGGGGTTGATATTGACCTTAATTGGTATGGTAACAATTTATGGTCAATTGTTGGCTGTTGTCTCTCGTTGATAAGGAAGGAGTAGAGTGAACAAGCGGTCCTTGGCTTAAAATTGTAATTGTTCCCAAAATCTCTGCCGTCCGCAGAATTTCCGAGACGTTCTTAGTGAAAACGCAAAATTACGCATAAAGTTCTACTTTTGATGTGTTTCTAGTGAAGACGTGAAATTAAGCATGTATCTTTCTTTTATTCCCCTCCCACATGCCTTGGCCTGCGCCTCGTTTCGGATGCGGCACGCAACTTCCCCATGACGACCTCTATCAACATGAAGCAGCCGGTTCCGTAAAATTCTACTTTTCTGAGATGTTCCTAGTGAAGACACAAAATTACGCATAGAATTTTACTTTTTTCCAAGACATTCCTAGCGAAAGACGTGAAATTACGCATATAAATCTACTTTTCTAAAACGTTCCTAATGAAGACACAAAATTACGCATGTATCCTTCTTCTATTCCCCTCCCAGGCTCCCACACGCCTAGGCTTGCGCCTCATTCCGGCCGCCGCACGCAACTTCCCCATGAGCTCTACCAATATGATGCGGTTGGTTCCATAAAATTCTACTTTTTCGAGATGTTCCTAGTGAAGACACAAAATTACGCATAGAATTTTACTTTTTTCAAGACGTTCCTAGTGAAAGACGCAAAATTACGCATATAAATCTATTTTTCCGAGACATTCTTAGTGAACACACGAAATTATGCATGTATCCTTCTTTTGTTCTCTACCCACGCATCTAGGCTTGTGCCTTATTCCGGCCACCGCACACAACTTTTCCCATGAACTCTATCGACATGATGCGACCAGTTCCGTAAAATTCTACCTTTTCGAGACGTTCCTAGTGAAGATACAAATTACGCATAGAATTTTACTTTTCTCGAGACGTTCTTAATGAAAGACACAAAATTACACATATAAATCTACTTCTCTGAGACGTTCCTAGTGAAGACACCAAATTACACATGCATCCTCCTTTTATTCTCTACCCACGTGCCTAGTCCTGTGCCTTGTTCCGGCCACCTTAGGCAACTTTCCCGTGAGCTCTATCGGCATGATGCGGCCGGTTCCACAAAATTCTACTTTTTTCCAAGACGTTACTAGTGAAGACACAAAATTACGCATAAAATTTTACTTTTTTGAGACATTCCTAGTGAAGCCGCAAGTTATGCATAAAAATATACTTTTTTTTGAGACGTTCCTAGTGAAGACGCAAGTTAAGCATAAAAATATACTTTTCTAAGATGCTCCTAGTGAAGACACGAAATTACACATGTATCCTTCCTTTATTCCCTGCCCACACGCTCAGGCCCTTACGTGCCTCGTTCCCACTGCCACACACAACTTTCCGCATGAGCTCCATCGGCATGATGCGGCCGGTTCTGCAAAATTCGACTTTTCTGAGACGTTGCCGGAGAAGACTAAAAAATACGAATAAATTTTACTTTTTTTACGCATTCCTAATATATGAAGCAGAATTACGCATAAAATTCTACTTTTTTGAGTCGTTCATAGTGAAGACACAAAATTATGCATGTATCTTTCTTTTATTCTCTACCCACGCGCCTAGGCCTATGCCTAGTTCCGGCCGCCGCACACAACTTTCCCATGAACGCTATCAGCACGATGCACCGGGTTCCGCAAAATTCTACTTTTTGGAGACGCTATTAGTAAAGACACAAAATTATGCATAATAAAATCTTACTTTTTTGAAATGTTCCTAGTGAAGACGCAACAAAAAAAAAAGTTACGCATAAAAATATACTTTTCCGAGGAGTTCTTAGTGAAGACACGAAATTACACATGTATCCTTTCTTTATTCCCTGCCCACGCGCTTAGGACCATGCCTCGTCGTAGCGACCACACACAACTTTCCCATAAGCTCTATCGGCATGATGCGGCTGGTTCCGCAAAATTCGACTTTTTCGAGATGTTAGTAGTGAAGACTCAAAATTACACATAAATTTTTTTTTTTGAGACATTTCTAATGAAGAAGCAGAGTTACGTATAAAATTCTACTTTTTTTAAGATATTCCTAGTAAACACATAAAATTATACACGTATGCTTCCTTTGTTCCCCGTCCACGCACCCAGGCGCCTTGTTTTGGTAGCCCGCATGCAACTTTTCCCATGAGCTCTATAGGCTGAGCACGAGCACGTACGATGCTATCGAGGTGGAGGTGGCGGAGTTGCGGCCTGGGCGCGCTGGCATGGCATCGTGGCACCTACTGCGATCCTGCCTGTACCGAAATTTGGGACAACACGAAAAAATGGAACAAAAAAAAGGATGTATATAGGCCAAGACGACGTGTGACGGCAACATCAAGTAAGCTTTGGCATTCCATCCAGATTGTGACGTCATGATGCATGTCAGCAAAAAAAATTAATAAGCTTGGACTAGTCAAAATTTTGTGTCGTGTACGGTATACTATAGCTAGGCTAGCACCCATGGCTGCTCCCTGACGTGACGACGTCGTTGACGAAAGTACCATGCGTTTCGTACAGTCTCAGCTGACGAAAGTGCGAGGTACAGACAGCGTGCTCTTCAGAAAAGAAAAAAAAAAGATATGTGAAAAGTGAATGCTGGTGCATTGTACAGTATAGATTTTTTTGGAGGAATGTGTATACAATATAATAAATAAATAAATAAATAAATAGACCAAAAAGAAGAAGAAGAAAAGGCCGAACAAAACGTAGCAAAGCCCAAGAAAAGAATTGTAGCCTATCCGAAGATTTGAACTGCCACAGCCCATAATAACCGCGACAACTCCAAGCCCAGAGGTGACATGCTCACATGCCGCATGCGCTACCGAACGCTCCAAGGCCCAGCCACACTGATAACAGACCTGATGCCTAGCTGCAAGTGGTAAGCTCTCTCAGTGCAGAGCACAGGACACGATTCCCTTCGGAGTTCAGCCACAGGGAGTGAGCTTCTTATCGCCGGCACCACGAGGATTGTCGTCCTTCCAGTCGTCCCATGCCCTTGCTTTCTCCTCGTCGGCATCCTCGTCCTCTTGCGCTGAACAACTAGCGCCATCCTCGTGCCAGGCAGAGTTGGCTTCTTCGATCATCTTGGCGGTCCTTTCTTGCCATTTCTCCATCATTTTCATCTCCCGCAAACCAGCTTCTTCTATGCTCATTGTTGGCAGCCTACGATCCAAGCAACAGAAAAGTGAATCACAGGGTACTTCGGTACATGCCTCATGAACCGTAAAAGCACGCGACAATACATGTTAATCCAAGGGTACCATCTCATTTATTAGTACGTAATTTTAGAGGATAAATATCTATTGATTTCTACCAGAAAATATCAAAAGGATTAGCTTTTTAAAAGATTTGACCAGGGGGAGAGATGTCCCCCTGATTTTCATCTTAAGAAGCTGGTGCCGTGACTCGAACCCGGGCTGGCTCAGCCAACCGCTTCTTTGGCGTGTTGTGCTGACCAGTTGCACCGTGAGAGTGTTGGCAAAAGGATTAGCTTTTTATGTGATCAGGCTGAAAAACTATCTAAAGTCATACCTGTAACCAGGCTGAAAAACTTGTGCTGCCATTCTTTCCCTTTCACTGGTTAGCCCACCCCCAACAAGGCTTGCAGATCCGAGCATCAGGGACTGGTGTTTGTGCTCATGAGCTTGTGAGACACTCGCTCTACCTTCGAGGATGTCTTGAGCTAATGTTGCGCAAGTGATTGGATCAGCTGGTTTGGAATATGGCACACGGTTGGCAGCATTATGGTGCCATGCTTCAGCCTTCTTTGTTCGTTCATCAAGCATTTCACGAGCAAATGCATTCCCGTCCTGAAGAAGTGGAAATGTTACACCAGGCAATTTTTCTGTTTAGCAGAAGAAGTCTCTTTGTGCATCCAGAGTCTACTTGAAAGAGCCCTGTGTCAAAATATACGAAGGCAAAGCACTGATAATGGAAGTAGCTTTTACACATTTTTAACGGCTAGGTTCTCTTCATAAATACACAGAAACTATTCGATACTAGATACACTCAAATGACATATTTTTATAATTTCTCAAATTAAAAGAGAAACACATGGGATGAATACATCCGGTAGTGTTCCGTAACAGTTGCCAATCATATGAAAACAAGTTCTACGACCTTTAAGAAATGTGATGTAGAAAAATGAGAAACCCAGCTAGCCTAAAACATTGGAATTGATCTATATGAGAGCTACAGTACTTGACACAGTATTTTTCATAAGGTTTTCAGAAGTCTGGTTCCGAGTTGAAAATTTCTTATTATATAGCTAACTACACTGTATCCAAAATGTACAAAGCAGGCATTCTATGCATTTATCATATTTTTATTTATGTGAGACATGATAGCCTGAAACTCACTCCCACATTCTAAGAAGGAAAAAAAAGGTTACTGAAAATAATTTGCCTAAGATGCTACTGACAAGAAAATATCAAATCACTATCATTAGCGTTACATTTGCCTGTCTTTCCTTTACAGATAGAAGCATTTCTTCTTCCTTCTTCAGCATGTCGAGAAGATCAAAAGCCTATATAAGGAAATAAAGACAGACCTATTATAGTTCAGCAACCAGCAAATATTACTATGAATGCAAGTTATACAATTTTAAAAAACAGGGAAACAAAACTCTACAAGCAGCGTACCCGTGCAGAGAGCTCCCGCTCTGTACGGGGTCTAGAGAAGGGTGTCAGTGGCAAGCCTTACCCTCGCCTGTGCAATGTAAGGAGACCGCGACTCGAACCCGGGATCTTCCGGTCACAGGCGGTAAGACTCTACAGCTTGCACCAGGCCCGCCCTTCAAAACTCTACAAGCAGCATTGTGTAATATTTTTTGCCACATTAAACTAACCTTGCAACGTGCCATATTGGAACCCGGGTATGGTGTTAAATGGGCAAGGGCCGGGTCGGCACCCCCTTGGTGACGCGTCATGTCGTGATCTGAGCATGGTGTCAAGTGAGCTAGGATCGGGTCGTCGCTTCCTTAGTGGCACGCTACATCGGCGCCCGAGTGTAGTGAAAAATGAGCAAGGATCTTCACATCTGAGTCGACGGGTGCGAAGGATAAGGAAGCTAGTCGAACCAACTAGGATCCGTTTAGGTAGTCGGAATGTAGGGTCGCTTACAGGTAAGTTAAGAGAATTGGTTGATACCGCGACTAGGAGGCATGTAAATATATTATGCGTTTAAGAGACTAAATGGAAAGGTCAGAAGGCGAAGGAGGTGAACAATACAGGTTTCAAGCTTTGGTACACAGGGACAATCGCGAATAGAAATGGAGTAGGAGTTTTGATTGAGAAGAGCCACAAGAATGGTGTGGTGGGAGTGAGAAGGCAAGGAGATAGGATTATCTTAGTCAAGCTTGTCGTTGGTGATATGGTTTTGAACGTAATTAGTGCGTATGCCCCTCAAGTAGGCCTCGACGTGAGTGCTCAGAGACAGTTCTGGAAATACTTAGATGGCCTGATTAGAGCTGTACCTAGTAGTGAGAAGCTTTTTATAGGAGGAGATATTAATGGGCATGTAGGTACTACAAGCACATGTTTCGAGGCAGTTCATGGAGGTTTTGGGTATAGTAGTAGGAATCAGAAGGGGGAGGAAGTTCTGGACTTCGCGGTAGTTTTTGACCTGATGATAGCCAACACTTTCTTTAGAAAGAGAGAATCTCATCTAGTGACCTTCAGTAGCGGACAACACTAACCAGATTGACTTTGTCCTCGCAAGAAGAAAGGACAAACGAGCATGCTTGGGTTGCAAGGTGATACCAAGGGAGTGTGTTGTTTCTCAACATAAGCTTTTAGTGGCAGACTTTCGTTTTCAGGTGCGTGCCCGTAGGGATAAACAAGCTAAGATTGAAAGAACAAAGTGGTGAAAACTGAAAGGGGAGACGTTAGAGGTATTCAGGGAAAGGGTTATCAAAGAGGACTCTTGGAAGGAAGAAGAGGACATAAACAACATATAGAAGAAAATGACAACCAACATTCGGAAGGTAGCCTCAGAGGTGTGTGGAGCAACCAAAGGAAGTGGAGACGAGGCTAAAGATACTTGGTGGTGGAACGAGTAAGTCCAAAGGGCTATTAAGGAAAAGAAAGAATGCTATAGACGCTTTTACCATGACAGGAGTGTGGACAACATAGAGAAGTACAAGGTGGCAAAGAAGACTACAAATCGAGTTGTAAGTGTGGCAAAGGGTAGAGCGTACGAGGATCTTTACTAACATTTGAGTACGAAAGAAGGAGAGAATGACATTTATAAGATGACTAGGGTTCGTGAGAGAAAGACAAGGGACTTCAAACAAGTTAAGTGCATTAAAGATGAAATGGCGCATCTTTTGGTGAAGGAGGATGAGATCCGACATCGATGGAAAGAGTATTTTGATAAATTATTCAATGGTGAGAATGCTGACACAACCTTTCAGTTGGATGACTCTTTTGATGACACAAATAGACGCTTTGTGCGGAGAATCCAAGGATTTGAGGTCAGAGAGACGTTGAAAAGGATGAAAGAAGGTAAGACAATGGGACCGAATGATATCCCAATCGAGGTGTGGAGATGCCTCGGGGACATAGCTATAGTATGGCTAATCAAGCTGTTCAACCATATTTTTCGATCGAACAAGATACCTGATGAGTGGAGGAGAAGTATATTGGTACCGATCTACAAGAATAAAGGGGATATTCAACGTTGTACTAATTACCGGGGAATTAAGTTGATGAGACATACTATGAAGTTATGGGAGAGAGTTATCGAGCATCGCTTGAGAGCAATAACGCGGGTCTCTATGAACCAATTTGGTTTCATGCCCGGAAGGTCAACCACGGAAGTCATTTTCTTAATAAGACAAATTATGGAGCGGTATAGGGAGAAGAAGGACCTACACATGATTTTTATTGACTTGGAGAAGGCTTATGATAAAATACCAAGGAATGTTATGTGGTGGGCTTTGGACAAACATAAAGTCCCAACGAAATATGTCGGACTCATTAAGGACATTTACAACAATGATGTGACTAGTGTTCGAACAAATGATGGAGACACGGATGACTTTCCGATTAGGATAGGACTACATCAAGGGTCAGCTTTGAGCCCTTATCTGTTTGCTTTAGTGATGGATGAGGTCACAAGGGACATACAAGGGGACATCCCTTGGTGTATATTTTTCGCGGATGATGTAGTGCTAGTTGATGAAAGCCGGACGAGAGTGAATCAGAAACTGGAGTTATGGTGAGAGACTTTGTAGTCCAAAGGTTTTAGACTTAGTAGAACTAAAACTGAGTATATGAGATGTGACTTCAGCACTACTACTCGGAAGGAAGAAGTTATTAGTTTGGAAGGTCAAGTAGTGCCTAGAAAGGATACCTTTCGATATTTATGATGAATGCTAGAGAGAGACGGGGATATTGATGAAGATGTTAGCCATAGAATCAAAGCAGGGTGGATGAAGTGGCGCCAAGCATCTGGTGTCATATGTGACAAAAGGGTATCACAGAAGCTAAAAGGCAAGTTTTATAGGACGGCGATTAGACCTGCTATGTTATATGGTGCAGAATATTGGCCTACGAAAAGACGACATGTTCAACAGATAAGTGTCGCGGAAATGCGTATGTTGCGTTGGATTTGCGGTCATACAAGAAGGGATTCAGTTCGGAACGATAATATACGTGATAGATTAGGGTTAACATCAATTGAAGAAAAGTTTATCCAACACCGGTTGAGATGGTTTGGACATGTCCAACGAAGACCTCTAAAGACACCGGTGCGTAGTGGAATCCTAAGCCAGGATAGTAACATGAAGAGAAGTAGAGGAAGACCGAAGTTGACTTGGGTAGAGACAATAAAAGAAAACTTGAAATGATGGAATATACCTAAAGACTTAGCCTTAGATAGGAGTGCTTGGAAAACAGCTATTCACGTACCTGAACCTTGATTGTTTCTGCTGGGTTTCAACTCTAGCATACCCCAATTTGTTTGGAACTTAAAGGCTTTGTTGTTGTTGTTGTTGTGTAGTATGGATTTTATTGCTATGGGATAAATTCTATGGTAGGGCTGCGTCAGTCTTATCAGAGAGAACAAGAAAGATCCTCATCGGCTTGGTATGCACAAAAAGGAGCATGACAGGGCATGTGGTAGCTCCCTGCAGGTATTTAAGAACCTAGCTAGTAGCTACATGCATCAAATTCGTAAAGCTCCCCTATAAGCATCACAAACTTAATAAATTAAAATCAGAGGTATCAGGGAGAGCAAATTTTTATTCTCTAAGGTCTAAATATCACAGCTCATTCTAATTTGAATATGCTGAAAGATAGAACCAGAATAAACATATCATGAACACATAACAGCTTCAGTTGTGGGATGCTAACCTCTCTTTCTTCCTCCCCATCATCTTCCAGATCATCTTCCTCCCCAGTTTCAATGGGAGCAGATAAAGCAGCTGCTCTCGATGAACGTGCACGCCTTTCTTTCCTCTCTTTGATCTCTTGGAGCTTCGTTTCTGTAGCCCTTTGACGTTTGAACCGGGCGACCTGGATCATGAAATTGTAAGGAGCGAACTTTGCAGGAAAATCCCACCCTAAACATGCTACGATATGAGTGATAAGCTTACGCATTAAAGATTATGCAAGCATGATGAGAGAACTATGTTCCATTTGTTACCCTGTTTCAATTATAGAGACAAACTGCTCAACAAGTTGAAGGGGAAAAATGTAATTCGGTCTCACCTTCTGCGCTCTTCTGTTAGCCATAGTATCAGGCTGCTCCTGTCTAGATAATTCTAGCTCGTCCTCTGGAATAAGTTCCAGCACTTCACATAGAGCAATGAACTCCTGTAGAGCACAAAAGGAGTTATTATTATTTACTAATACATGAGAAACAGGAGGCATGACGACAGAGTACCTGTACCTACCATGTGAGACATATCTTACAAACCAACCCAAAAAAGAAGCTGCATCTACAAAAACAATGTGGCATAGTAAATTACTGGCCTTCGCATGGTGCTGTGATGCCTTAAGTATCGGGATCCGATCGTCCTGTGATATCTTCTCAGTCATTTCCGCAAGGTAGTATGGGACCTAAAGTTCCAACCAGAGATAAGCTTGTTTTAGCTTATTCTCTCTCGCAGAATACTATTGAATCATCCAAAATCAGCACAGCCTGACCAGCCGAACGGGCTGAAGAGACATAACAATAACCTAACAAATGATCAATAAGTGAATCACCGAAACAATTCCAGGTTTCCTAGCACTGCTGCGATTGTACTGAAAACTGACTAAAAAGTGACATGTGACTACCGACAACGGACTAAATGACTAGGCGTATAGTACTACCATCTTATTACGCCCTGTTCCATGAACGTGTACAGTGAGCAGAACAGAGTGAGGAGAGGGGGGCGGGCGGACGACGGACATACGAGTAGGTACTTGAGGTTGGCGGTGGAGACGTCCTCCTTGGTCTCGTTGGGAGAGAAGAGGCCGAGCTTGCCGACCATGCCGTCGCAGCGCCGCAGCAGCTCCACACCCTCGCGGACCCCTTCCTGTCCACAAGCAGAAACCCAAGCCTAACTGTTGGCGATTACGGGAAAGGACGGATGAAGCGAGCCGGGGGAGAAGAGGAGAGGGCGGGAACGAAGGAAGGAACGAACCTGGCCGAGGGCGGAGCTGCAGGCGAGCGCGTGGAGCCGCGACGCCCTGTCGAAGAGGGCCGGCAGCGGGAGGTCGGCGTCGCCCTCCACCTCCCCGTCCCCGTGGTGGAGCCGCATCTGCGACCGCATCCTGTCGCTCACCTCCTCCACCTCCACCATCCCGACCGTGCGGGTCGCCCCTGCCGGAAGCGAGCGAGGGGGATCGGCGGCAAAGACCTAGCGCGGGCACCGGCGGCGGCGCGGATTCGCAGGGAGGAGCGAAAGCAGAGGAGCTCGTGTCGTAAGCGTGGGCGAGACGAACGAGACCGACCGACCGATGCTGACAGAATGTTCAGTGACGTGCCTGCACACGCACGGTTCAGTTTCCCTTCCTCATCTCTCCTGATGGATGTCGTGGCGGCCGGAGACATGGCCGGCGTCAATATTTGTGGCCGGGCCGGAGCGACCGGAACATCCGGACCATAGACCATCGCGTCATACTCTCTGTCTGCAGGCTGCACTGAAAAGATGAGCAGAGCTAGTAATAAACGAGTACTCTATGCATAGACAGTGCAATATAACCAGGCGGGGAACTATTAACTTTGCACCAAACTGTCATGCTCCCATTAACATTAACATTATAACATCATCAGTACCACAGAAGTAAACCAAGACTACAGCAGCTCCGGAAGAGCTGCAGCAGCGGCAGCACACAGCTCCAACAAACAAACATTGTATTTACAGGCACCACCTGTGCCATCAGCAGCAGGATCATCTTTACAGGGCTCGCCTGGCTTGCGAGATCAAGCGGCAGGATCATCTTTGGGAGCCCTGTTTTGCTGAACCGAACGCCACTCCATCTTCCTTCCCCTCTGACCCTGCTGCTGCCGGCCGATGCTCCTCATCTGGTGATGCCACACGTTCTGGTTCCTCTGCATGCTGCCACGGTTCCTCTGCTGGTTTTGCCCCTCGGCCTGGTCCATCTGATTGCCGCGGCCGCCGCTATTCCAATTGCTGCCACGGCCACCGCCGCCACCGCCACCGTTCCAATTCCTGCCAGCACCACCGCCGCCACCGCTGACGCCACTGATCCATATCCTGACACCGCCGGGCAGCATCCTTGCAGTTCCAGATGACGGGTGGCCTGGATCCACCCCCTGCTGGTGCAAATTGTTGGATGGTCTACCTCCATGCAAGTTAATGTTACCGTTGTTTGGTGTGCATGAAGGCTGGGCTCCCCAGACCGCCTCTGGTCTTTGATTTCCCTGTCCACCCCAAGCAGTGTCAGGTGTCGGATTGGCTGGATCCCCCCATCCAGTGGGTTTCAGATTAGGAACCGGTTGTCCCCATCCCGTGGGTATCAGATTGCCAATAGGTGCTCCCCAATCCATGGGTGTCATGTTGCCCATGCCTCCCAAACCCAGGTCGGCTACCAAGTCCAGGCCAGCTATCTTATCGAGGCCAGCAACCAACTCCGGGTCAACTTTGCAGTGGTTATCGACCTCATCGATGTATATATCAGGGTCTAGCACAGGATCCTCATAAGGTTTGCCAAAATATTTTGCCCTGAACCTTTCCTTTGCGTCCTCGAAATTCTTGAGCGCTCCTGAATCATCCCAGTCCATGACGTTTTTGAATAATATTTCAATAAATCGCTTGTTATCGCAGAAGGTCTCCCAAGGAATGTCGTAAGCGTTGCGGCAGAATTCTCTTTCCCATAATGGGACTGGGCAGACATTGTCCCCTGTGCATATGAAAAAATGGCTATCAGAATTCATGGTAGCAGCACGGCAATGCAGAAAGACAAAAGATTCCGTGATGTACTGCATTCAGCAATCTGGAAGAACATAAATAGAATTGTCTTATAGCTAGATTAATTCCAACATGCAAATTTGGAAGATACCAGACTGAAACTTTAAAATTAGTTCAGTAAACCAAATAGCCCAGAGATAAAAATTGAAACAATCATCCATGTTTTCGACTGCAGAGAATATTTGAATTGATCCATAAAGAAAGATACATTTAGAAGCTATTATGTCATCACTCAAGGTGTCATCTAGAAAGATAAGTCGCCAAACAAGCTCTTGTACTTGTACATTATCTGAGAAAACAAAAATATGATGTCATGTCATTGTAATTTTAATGGCGGCGCTAGCTTTACATGTTGGCTGTGTGCCACTCTCTAATTACCGGAAGGGATTGTTGTTTCCAAGATATGATGACCTTGCGCCAGTAATGCTTGTTTCAGTAGGGAAATGGTGCTGACCAATTTGTTCTAAAAAAAATTATAAACAAACACCTACAACCAACTCTTCCAATATTTTAGAAACAAAAATGGACAATTACACATATTACTGAAATAGTTAATGAAACCCAGCCATGATGTAAGAAACTAATGGCAATGAGAAGTTTCCAACACTGAAACTGGAAAATCGAAATGCAGTTCAAAGGAAGATCAAGAAAAGAAAAAAGGTATGATGTCAAGAAACAAGCCCAGGTTCTATCTTTCACGTGCTTGGTCTGTTAGAAGAGCAATTTCCCACTATGCCGATGTTCTGGTGCTATGATGATATGCTGTAACTTTATTTTGGTTCCAACACATAGAGTTGGGTGCTTATCCTAATAGCTCTGAAAAAATAGATACAAACATAGTGGGCAAGGAACATTAAGTTTCCTAAAATTCGCACAAATCATGTGGTTATCGAGAATGATAAGGAAAACCCTAACCTTAAACCAAAACCATTTCCTTAAAGGGTAAAACTTAGCTTATCCATATAAACCAACATCCTAGGATTACTAGCTTCTGAGCCTATAGCTGCAAGGTGCTATGCCCTCTCAGAACACTCCAGATTAGGATATAAACTCATAAATTGAATGAATGGTCCTCCACTTAGTCTTCATTCATATGAATGAGGATCAAGGGTGTGCAGAAAACATCAGACAGTTATACACGTCACATGCTAAATATGGGGAAACACTCATAATTCTTGACACAAGAGTTTGATCCAAAAATGGCAACATTGCTTCTAAAGGTAAGTATCTACCCCCTACACAAGGGGAATCATCGTGTCATTCATTTAATGATAATATAATTAGTAAGGAAAAAAAAGTGAAAATGTGTCTTGCAGCATATCATAACTTTGAAGTCATATTGTTGCTTGAAAAAAAAGGTACAGACACCATGTGTGGGACCAATGGTAGTCAGTAATTCCATTGGCAGTCGTATTCGATATATCAACGGACATCGGTTACTTATTACTCAGGACGGAACAAGCAACTAGGCGTTACGACAAAGTGCACAACATGACAAAGTACATAAATCAAAGATGGCGTGAAAGGCGCGAAGTGAGCCATGGATCCAGAAGATCCCAGCCATTGAATCCATGGCGCGCAACAAGCATTTCAATATTTGAAATTGAACGTGGCACATAACGGATACTAGCAGTTCTATGCATCCTCAAAATACTATGCACTGTGCAGAGTTGCAGACAGGACTGTGTTCGAATAGATGTTTTGAATCCCCACCTGTACAAGTACAACACTGCTATCTCGCAATTGCAGTGCCCTCCCAATTCCTATTCCCCAATAGATGTGATAATCATGCAAAGATAACATTTCTAGCATCTCATCGTGCAGAGGAAAGAACAGTTCATATACATGAGAAAGCCTACAGCAACAGGCAAGTTTATTTAACCAGTAATAACTCTGATCCTGAGCTTGAATCGGTATCCAAATCATCTGACAAACAAAGAACAAGGACTAGATCTAGATATCGAGTAAGTTCAAATCCGATCGCAACCCAACAGATTACCGATGATAACACCCAAATCGGAACATCGGGTTCAGAGGGAGAGGAATCCATCCGTACCGTTATCAGGCCGAGGCAGAGGAGGAAGCGAAGTGCCGTCGGAGTTGTCACCGTGGCCATCCACGTCCCTCAACAGGTTTGAGGCCGCCATCGTGAGGAGTAAGAGGAGGAGCACCCCGCCCCAACTCCACGAACTGTTCGCCGGAGCGCTGGGCAGCACCAGACGGAGCCACCCGAATGGCGAGCAACCGGAATCCGCCGCTCAGCGCACACAGAACACCACCTCGCGGAGCGATACTGGGGGCTCCGGTAATGCCAGTGCCTATCGTGGAGGTGGAGGGTGAGTATATCGGTGCAGGCGAGTGCAGAAAAGGCAAGCGGAGTGGTGTGGTGCCTGCGCGGCGAGCGCGTGAGGCACGAGGAAGACGACACTGAGAGCCCGAAACTGTAACCGGAGCGGAAACGTGCGGCGATCGGCCAAGGGTCGGTCGGTGCCTTGCGAGATGAGCTTCCGGAGAAAGTCGGAAGCGAGAACGACAAAGTATACAAATCAAAGATGGCGCAAAAGGCGCAAAGCGAGCCATGGATCCGGAAGATCCCAGCCATTGAATCCATGGCGCGCAACGGCCATTTCAGTATTTGAAATCAAATGCAGTACGTAACGGATACTAGCACTTCCATGCATCTTCAAAATACTATGCACTGTACAGAGTTGCAGACTGGACTGCGTCTGAATAGATGTTTTGAATCCCCACCTGTACATGTACAACACTGCTATCTCGCAATTGCAGTGCCCTCCCAATTCCTAACACACCCCCCCCCCCCCCCCCCCCCCCCAAAAGAAATGGATATCCCCGATAGATGTGATAATCATGCAGAGATAACATTTCTGGCATCTCATCACGTAATGGAAAGAACAGTTCATATACATGAGGAAGCATACAGCAACAGGCATGTTTAACCAGTAATAACTCTGATCCTAAGCTTGAATCAGTATCCAAATCATCTGATAAACAAAGAATAAGGAACAGATCTAGACATCGAGTGACAAGTAAGTTCAAATCCGATCGCAACAAGAGACTACGGATGATACCACCCAAATCGGAACATCGGGTTCAGAGAGAGGGAGAGGAATCCGACCGTACCGTTATCGGGCCGAGGCAGAGGAGGACGCGAAGTGCGGCCCGAGTGCTCAGGGTCGCTATTCACGTCCCTCGACCGATTCCAGGCCGCCATCGTGAGGAGTAAGAGGAGGAGCACCCCGCCCCAACTCCACGAACGGTTCGCCGGAGCGCCGGAGCGCCGGGCTGCACCAGACGGAGCCACCTAAATGGCGAGCACCCGGAATCCGCCGCTCACAGAACAACCTCGCGGAGCGAGAATGGGGGCTCGGGGGGTGCCAGTGCCTATCCTGGAGGGGGAGTATATCGACGCCAGCCGAGTGCTGAAAAGGCAGGAGGGGTGCTGCGCCTGCGCGGCGAGCGCGTGAGGCACGAGGAAGACGACACCGCGAGCCAGAAACTGAAACCGGCGCGGAAACGTGCGGCGATCGGCAAGGGACGGTGCCGTGCGAGATGAGGTTCCGGAGAAAGTCCGGAGCGAGCCAGAGGACGCGGGAACGAACGGACCTGGTCGACGGCGTGGAGCCGTGACGCCCCGCCGAGGAGGGCCGCCGGCGGGAGGCCGGCGTCGCCCTCCGCCGCCGGGTGGTTGAGCCGCACTTGCAACTGCGTCCTGTCGCCGGCTTCCTCCACCATCCCGATCGGGCGGGTCGCCCGGATGCGAGCGAGAGATCGGCGTCGGCGGTAAAACCCTAGCTTGGGCAGCAGCACCGTGGCGGGGATTGGGGAGGGAGAAGAGGAACGAGACGCAACGCGCCATTATAAAAAATCAAAACTTCTTCCATGCCACTGAGGTACAGCAAGATCGTCCATAAAGATGGCAACGGCCTCGGATACCCCATACCCGACAAGTATGTGATTCATTAGGATACGGGGATGGAATCGTATCTTTTTCTGTGAATATTTAAATGGGCAAGAATCCATTTTCGACGGGCATAGCGGGTACAGGAACATTTCCTGTTTACTCATCCTCATTACCCATTAGGGAACCCGACTATTTGAGCTGTCATGCGAGTATTAGGCTCAAAGAAGCTCAACATAGGTATTTTGGCCTAAATCTGAACAATCATACATATAGTTTATATGTTCTAGAAACCCTAGTTTAATTTTTCCTCACCATCTCCGCCAGCAGCACAAGCACACCTGTCTCACGAGCGCTCGTGCCCCTCGCTTCCTCAGTTCGGTCTCTCTGCCACCTTTGCTCGTCCTCCTCGCAACATCGCTCCTTCTCCTCGGCATCTTCGAGACTCCGACACTTATACCCAGGTGAAGAAGAAACATCTCCGATTGCAAAGTTGCGACCCCAAATGTCCTTGTTTATCGGGTATGCAGTACCCGTCGGGTATCTGTTACCCGACTGATACCCGACGGGTACGGGGATGGGCAAGAATCTATACCCGAGACAGTTAATGGGGACGGGATGAATTTTTCGTAGCGGGGAAAAGAACGTTCCGACGATACCCGATGGGTACATCCCCGTTGCCATCCTTAATCGTCCAGCACAAGGCGTGTTGGTCGACAAGAACCACGCAATTTTGGCTCGGACCAAGCAGGCATGGCCCGATGGTCAGCGGACCCGGATTGGCCCGGCTCGAGGGAACAGGCCATGCCTGGACCGCTGCTCAGGCCCATGGGCTGGTACGACATGGTCCAGCCTTCAATAGACGGCCCGACAATGGCCCGGCCTCCCCCTCCCCCTCCCTAGTTCTCCTCTCCTCCCCAAGGCCCAGTGCCCACACGACCCGCGTGCTTCCTGACGTCCCCGCCTCCCCACTCATATATAAGCCGGCACACCACGGTGGCTCTCCCGTACCCCGAACCCTATCTCATTTCACCCCGCCGCGCCTCGTCCCGCCTAGCTCTCACGGTCTCACCCTCGCTGTCTTGGGCTCTTGGCTCCATCCTCCCCGACTCTTAGAGTAGTTTAGGACTTTGTTTTCTCTTTAGCCATACTATTAAGGAGGGGTATGGACTAGTAGCTTAACCTAGGTGAGTCTAATGAATTAGATGTGGTGCACACTTATCAAACTTAGCACTAGGTAGCTCAGGAATAGCCCTAAGATCGATAGAAGTCAACATTATTCACAAAGGATTTCGAATTAGAAGTAAATGGAGAGACAAATGACTGACCGAACGCTAGTTTGGTTATGACCGGACGTAGCTTGGAGAGTCCGATCAGTTCATTTGATCGGCAGCAGCAGTTAGAGTGCGACCGGATGCTGGACACCAGTGCTCACCGGACACGACGCTAGTCGTATCTATAGCAGCGTGACAGGCTGTTGACCACGGACCAGACGCTGAACAGAAAAATGATCAGACTCTGGGTGTCAGCATCCGGTCAACAATAGTAAGGTTCCAAAAGAGGGTTTTTGATGACCGGACGCGTCCGATGGGTGCTGACCGGACGTAGGTCAGAGTCTGAACAGAGCAAACGGCTCTTTCTGACACGCTGACGCATTACACTGACCGGTGCGTCCGATCACCTTGACCGGAGCGTCCGGTCATCCCGATACTTGCTGAGTTGGACCTCAACCGTTATGTTTTGAATGGGGATATAAATTCATATCTCACACATCCATTTGAGGTCTCTTACTCATTTGTTCAGCTGAGAAACACCTTTAAAGTGCAAGGGAGAGCAAGAGCCTAGTGTGGTGATTGAGAGTTGATAATTCAAGATTAAGAACCTCACTAGTACATAGAGAATAGCAAGTGTGCATCCATCTTTCTCATTAGGCTTGTCTTGGTCAAGTGAGAGTTTGTACTTGTTACTCTTGGTGATCGCCATCACCCAGACGGCTCGGTGGTGGTTGGGAGCTTGGTGATCATCCGACGGAGCTTATGATTGACCCAAGTCAGGTTGTGAGCGGTTGTGGGCGATTCACCGTGATGAAGTGTCAAAGAATCAGCCCATAGAGAGCACTTGATCCTTGTGTGGATCAATGGGGAGTTACACCCTTGCGTGGGTACTCCAATGAGGACTAGTGAGGAGTAGCGACTCTTCGATACCTCAGAAAAATATCGCCGTATTCCTTTCCCTCTTTATTTTGAGCATTTACATTTAAGTAATTTATTTTATGTCTTTACATTCCTAGAATTACCATGCTAGAGTAGGATTCGAACCTAGGATGCAAACCTTTTGTATGACAGGACAATAGAAACACATTCTAGACACAAGAGGTGAAAAGGCTTAATTATTGCAAAATTTAGAATTAGCCCAATTAACCCCCCTCTTGGGCATCTTGATCCTTTCAATTGGTATCGGAGCCTCGTGCTCCCTAAATTAGGCTTAACCGTCTAGAGCAAGATGTCCTACGGGGATGGACCCCCTCCTATCTTTGAGGGAGATGATTTTTCTTATTGGAAAATTCGTATGGAGACATAACTAGAGGCTTTAGATGTTGGAGTTCTTAGAGCTACCTTACAAGGCTTCCCAAAACATAAGGATCCTACCAACCTTCAAGGCGATGAGATTAACTACGAGAAGTGGAATGCAAAGGCTAGAAACATCCTCTTTAGAGGCCTTTGCAAGGATGTTTTGAACCATGTGCGGAACTACAAAGACGCCCATGCACTATGGTCGGATATTTATGCGCTCTATGAGGAAACCAAGAGTGAGCACGAGGAATGCTACCACCTTGTGATGAAAAAGCTTAATTCATTTGAGATGCTTCCTAGAGAAAGTGCTAATGAGATGTATTCATGCTTGAATGTTCTTGTAGAGGAAGTCAATGGGCTTGGACTCACACAAATGCAACCCTCTGATGTTGTGAGAAAGATCTTGAGTGTCCTCCCTATTGACAAATATGGGCATATTGTGACGATGCTTCATCAAGGTGATCTTTCCACCACTACACCAACTCAAATATTGGGAAAGATCAATGCACATGAGATGTACATACACATCACTCCATAAGATGGCTCTTCTTCTACTAAGAAGAAAGATTTAGCATTCAAGGCTAGCCAAGAGAAGAGAGGCAAAGCAATAGTTGATCATGATAGCTCAAGTGATGATGAGATTGATGATGCAAGTCTTGCTCTCATGGTGAGAAGAACCGCCAAGATGATCAAGAAGCTAAGCAAGAATGATGTCAAGTTTGATGGCAAGAAGAAGAAATTCTTCACTAGTAGTAGAAGGAAGCACATCTCCAAAATGGATTGCTATAATTGTGGAGAACTTGGTCATCTAGCTTATCAATGCCCCAAACTCAAGAAAGACAAGTACAAGAAGAGGTACAAGGGCAAGAAAGATGACTCAAGTGATGAAATGATGATGAGAAGAAGAAGAACAAGCCATACAAGAAGAAGGATGGTAAGAAGAAGGAATTTTACAAAAAGAAGAAGAATGGCAAGGCATACACTGTTGGTGATTGGCTCACGGACATTGAATTATCAAGTGGCTCATTTGATGATGAAAGTGAGAATGAGAAGGAGAAGGTGGCTGCTCTTGTGATTGATTCTTCACTATCTTTAGTGACACCGCCGCCGTCATCCTCTACACACCTATGCCTTATGGCCAAGTGAAAGCTCCAGTTTGGTTTTGATTAATTGATGAAACCCTAAGTGCTAACCTAGTTTATCAAAGTGATTATGAGATAGGTAGCACTACTCTAAGTGATGAAGCAATGGCAAAGATCATGACAATGGTGATGGCATGGTGATGGTCAAATGCTTAAACTTGGAAAAGAAGAAAGAGAAAAACAAAAGGCTCAAGGCAAAGGTATAAAACATAGGAGCCATTTTGTTTTAGTGATCAAAACACTTAGTGAGTATGATCACATTTTGGATAGATAGCCATACTATTAAGAGGAGTGAAACTCATATCGAAATGCGGTTATCAAAGTGCCACTAAATGCTCTAACTCATTGCATATGCATTTAGGATCTAGTGGAATGCTAACACCCTTAAAAATGTTTGTGAAAATATGCTAACACATGTGCACAAGGTGAAACACTTGGTGGTTGGCACATTGGAGCAAGGGTGAATAAGTTAGAAGTGAAAATGAGTTGGTCGCGAAGACGCTGGCGTCGGTCAACTGATCGGACGCTAGGTCTGAAAGCACCGGACGCTGGCAGTGTGCGTCCGGTCGAACTGGTCGGTTGACACAGTACCGAGGGTATTGCACCGGACACTGGTCAGGGTCCGATCAAGGTGGACCGGACGTGTCCGGTCGAAAAAATACGCCTCAGGGAGCTTACTAGAAATGATCGGACGCTGGGGCTTCAGCGTCCGGTTAGTTTTGCCAGTGCGTCCAGTCAGTTTCATAGCCGTTGGAATCTGACGAACAGCGTTTGAAGCAAGTGACGCATGGCGTCCATCGGTGGACCGGACGCTGAGTCCAAGGTCCGGTCAGTCTGACTGGAGCGTCTGGTCAGAGCGTGTTTTGCCTAGTGAAGGGGTATAACGGCTCTATTCCGTGGGGGCTCTATTTATAGCCCCATGGCCGGCTGAAGCTAAAACTCTTACACATTTTCATTGACATAGCAACCTTGTGAGCTTAGCCAAAGTCCTCCCACTCATCTCCATCATTGATCCATCATCATTGTGAGATAGGGAGAGAATCCAAGTGCATTGCTTGAGTGATTGCATCTAGTGGCACTTGGTATTCATGTTGCGCTGTGGATTTCGCTTGTTTCTCTTGGTGGTTGCCACCACCTAGACAGTTGGAGCAGCGGTGGAGGATTGGCACGAGTTGGTGATTGTTCGTGGCCATCTCCGATGATTGTAAGGAGAGTTGTACCTTCTCCAACGGAGTACCGAAAGGTAACTCTAGTAAATTGCTTGTGTCATTGAGTTACCTCACTTGTGGGTTGGTTCTTGCGGTGTCCTATCGTGTGGACGAGGTTTGTGAAACACCTCTTAGCCGCGGAACCACCAAGTGTTGGTCGACACAACAGGGACATAGCGTGTTGGCAAGCATGTGAACCTCGGGAGAAAATCGATTGTCTCTTGTCATTTGCATTCTCTCGGTGATTGGCTTGATCTTCATCTTATAATTGGTTCATCCCCTATACGGCGATATAATCACCCTTCTTACTTGATTACATTCTTGCAAACTAGTTGATACAAGCTCTTTAGAGTAATTAGAATTGAGAGCTTGCTTTGTTGTTTACATTCATCTAGTTGAGCTCTTGAGAGTAGCAAGTTTGTGTGCCTAAGTAATCATTGCAACTAGAATTGTTGGATAGGTGGCTTGCAACCCTTGTAGAGCTAGAGCAAGTTTGCATTACGCTATTTGTCATACTAATCAAATTGCTCTAGTTGATTTGAAGATTTTTAAATAGGCTATTCACCCCCCTCTAGCCATACTAGGACCTTTCAAGTGGTATTAGAGCCGTGGTCATCGTTTGATTAAAGGCTTAACAACCTCGGTGTCAAATTATGGCTCAAGTTGTGTTCAACCATGTGGGGGGCAAACCACCGTTCTTTGATGGCACATGCTATGGTTATTGGACGAGAAAGATGAGAATATATCTTGGTTCAATCAATGATCAAGTATGGGAAGTAACCGAGAATGACTATGCTATCATTGATCCCGATGATCCAACAAATCAAGATAAGATCAACAAGCAATGCAATACAATGGCTCTCAACACCATATATAATGCCATTGATTTCAAAGTGTTTGAGCAAATCAAGGATTGTGATAGAGCAAATGAGGTGTGGAAGAGATTGGAGGAAACATATGAGGGCACACCAGCGGTGAAGAGTGCCAAGTTGTACATCCTCAAGGACAAGTTGACAAGTTTCAAGATGAAGGATGATGAGAGCATTCCGGAGATGTTTCATCGATTGCAAGTCATTGTCAATGACTTGAAGGTATTGGGAGAGAAGATCAAGGATGATGATGTCTCCCATCAATTCTTGATGTGCTTACCTCCAAGATTTGAGATGTTAAGATTGCTCATCATAAGAGGAGGATTGAAGGACATTACCCCCAACCAAGTATTAGGTGATGTCATGACACAAGAGATATACCGTGTGCAAAGGGAGGGGGATGACAAGGAGGACAAGAAGGAAGAAGAGGACAAGAAGAAGAAAAGCATAGCATTCAAGGCTAGTTCATCATCATACAAAAACAAGGGCAAGTCCAAGAAAGAATCAAGTGATGATGAAGATCTAAGTGATATTGATGATGAAGCTATGGCTCTCTTTGTGCGCAAGATGGGCAAGTTCATGAAGAAGAAGGGTTATGGTACAAGAAAGAGAAGAGATCACACCAAGAAGAAAGAGTATGTGAGAAGATGCTACAATTGCAAGAGCCCTGATCATATAGTAGCAAATTGTCCATACAATAGTGACAATGACGAGGATGAGAAGAAGAAGCACAAGGAGGATAAGAAAGAAAAGAAGGAGAAGAGAATGACCTTCCAAAAGAAGAAGAAGGGTGGAGGCTATGTAGTCACTTGGGATAGTGATGGTTCATCGGATAGTGATGACTCTAGTGATGATGGCAAGAAGTCTATCAAGAGAGCACTAGCAAGCATCACCATCAATGACAAACCCTTCATCTTTGACACTCCATCAACATGTCTCATGGCAAAACCAACCAAGGTAAAATATGATGAGAGTGATGATGATGAATGTGAAAGTGACTCTTATAGGAATGGTAATGATAATGATGATGATGAGGAGGAGTACTCCAAGGAGGAGCTCTTGGACATGTGTGAGCAAGTGCATGCATGCAATGAGATGAAGAGAAAGGAGTGCAAAGAATTGCACAAGAAAGTAAAATTTCTTGAGCAATCCTTTGATGAGCTCAATGCCACTCATGAGGGGCTAGTGGATGCCTATGAGAAGCTTGGCAAAGCTCACTCTAAGCTTGAAAAGGCTCACTCCTCTCTCATTGAGCAAGTCAAGAAGGAGGAAGCCAAGAAAGAGCAAGTGATAGTAACATGTGATGTGGGACTAACATGTGATCTTATTAATGAATCTTTTCATGAACCCATTATTGTTGCTCCCACTAACACTTCTTGTAGCACAACCATTACCACTCCACCTATGAATAATACATCACTAATGGTGGAAAATGAAACCCTCAAGAAGGAGGTGAATGAGCTCACTCGTGCCTTAGGCAATGCCTATGGTGGAGATGCCCGCTTGCTAAAGTGTTTGGGTAGCCAAAGGTTTTCTCTCAACAAAGAGGGATTAGGCTATACCCTCAAGAAAGGCAAGGCGGCCTTTGTCATACCCAAAGCTAGCTTTATGAAGGGCAATGGTCAGTTTTGCAATAGATGCAAGCAAGTTAGGCATATAGAGAAAAATTGCAAGACTAACAAGAACAAGCTACCTAATGTATCCTCAATTAAATTTGATTCTTATTATATGCTTTATAAGGGTGCCAATGGTGTGAAGGCTAAGTTCATTGGTACACCAATTGTGGGCCCAAAAAAGAAGGCCATTTGGGTACCAAAGACCTTGGTGACTAACCTACAAGGACCCAAGCAAGTTTGGGTATCTAAAAAGAATTGATCTTCTTTTGTAGGTAAATTATAAAGCCGAAGGAAGGCATTGGGTGCTTGATAGTGGGTGCACACAACACATGACCGGTGATTCAAGAATATTCAATTCAATCAATGAAAGCAAGAGCAATGGGATTGATATTATCATATTTGGTGACAATGGTAAAGGCAAGGTCAAAGGGCTTGGTAAGATTGCAATATCCAATGACTTGAGCATTTCTAATGTGCTACTAGTAGAGAGCTTGAACTTCAACTTATTGTCGGTAGCTCAATTGTGTGATCTTAGATTCAAGTGCATATTTGGTGTGGATGATGTAGAGATTATAAGTGTAGATGGTTCTAACTTGATATTCAAAGGATTTAGATATGAGAATCTATACTTAGTTGATTTCAATGCTAGAGAAGCTCAATTGTCAACATGTTTGATCACTAAGTCTAGCATGGGTTGGTTATGGCATAGAAGGCTTGGTCATGTTGGAATGAAACAATTGAACAAATTGATTAAGCATGACTTAGTTAGAGGCTTGAAAGATGTCACATTTGAGAAGGATAAGCTATGTAGTGCATGTCAAGCCGGAAAGCAAGTTGGTAATACACATCCTAAGAAGAGCATAATGAGCTCATCTAAGGCATTTGAGTTGATGCACATGGACTTGTTTAGATCAACCACATACACTAGCATTGGTGGAAATAAATATGGATTTGTGATTGTGGATGATTTCACTAGATACACATGGGTGTTCTTTCTTGTTGATAAGAGTGATGTATTTGCAACATTCAAATCATTTGTCAAAGGCATTCACAATGAGTTTGAAACCACAATCAAGAAAGTTAGAAGTGATAATGGTAGTGAATTCAAGAACACTAGAGTTGATGAGTTGTGTGATGAATTTGGAATTAGAAATCAATTCTCGGCCAAGTATACTCCTCAATCAAATGGGCTAGTTGAAAGAAAGAATAGAACCTTGATTGATATGGCAAGATCAATGTTGAGTGAGTACAATGTGAGTCATTCATTTTGGGCCGAAGCAATCAACACGGCTTGCTACTATAGCAACCAACTCTATTGTCACCCCATGATGGAAAAGACACCTTATGAGTTATTGAATGGAAGAAAGCCCAACATAGCTTACTTCTAGGTTTTTGGTAGTAAATGCTATATATTGAAGAAAGGCACTAGATTGAGCAAGTTTGAAAAGAAATGTGATGAATGTTTCTTGCTTGGTTACTCTACTACTAGCAAGGCTTATAGAGTTTGGAATTTGGCTAGTGGTACTCTTGAGGAGGTTCATGATGTGGAGTTTGATGAAACAAATGGTTCCCAAGAGGAAGATGAGAATCTAGATGATGTAAGAGGCACTCAATTGGTCAATGCAATAAAGAACATGGACATTGGTGAGTTAAGGCCTAGAGAGGTGATTGATGTTGAAGATGACAAGAATCAAGTACTCTCTAACTCAAATGTGCAAACTGGTGGTTCTCATGATCAAGTCCAAGCAAGCACTAGTGATGGCAATATGCAAGATCAATAAATAGCTAGTCCATCATCTCAACCAAGTGATCAATCAAATGCTAGCAATCAAGTGCAAGTGCTCCAACCAACCAATATAGCAAGAGATCATCCATTAGATACTATCATTGGTGATATTTCAAGAGGTGTGCAAACAAGATCAAGATTGGCCTCATTTTGTGAGCATTTCTCATTTGTATCATCCATTGAACCTAAGAAGATAGATGAAGCTTTGAGGGATGTTGATTGGATCAATGCTATGCATGAAGAGCTAAACAACTTCACAAGAAATCATGTATAGGATTTAGTTGAGAGGCCTAAGGGTCATAATGTGATTGAAACTAAGTGGGTCTTTCAGAACAAGCAAGATCAAGATGGGATAGTAATAAGGAACAAAGCAAGATTAGTGGCTCAAGGTTACACTCAAGTTGAAGGTCTTGACTTTGGAGAAACATATGCCCTGGTTGCAAAATTGGAAGCAATTAGGATCTTGCTAGCTTATGCTTGTGCCCACAACATCAAGTTGTACCAAATGGATGTGAAAAGTGCATTTCTAAATGGGTACATCAATGAGCTTATGTATGTTGAGCAACCTCCCGGTTTTGAAGTTGAAAAGAAATCCAACCATGTGTTCAAGTTGAGAAAGGCTTCGTATGGATTGAAACAAGCACCTAGAGCATGGTATAAGAGATTGAGGGATTTCCTACTCTCTAAGGGATTCAAGATGGGAAAGGTTGACACCACTCTCTTCACCAAGAAGCTTGGAAATGACTTGTTCGTAATGCAAATCTATGTTGATGATATCATCTTTGGATCAACAAATTAAGAATTTTATGAGAAGTTTGGCAAGATGATGGTAAGTGAGTTTGAGATGTCTATGATTGGAGAACTTAGTTACTTCCTTGGTCTTCAAATCAAGCAAATGAAAAATGACACATTTGTGAGTCAAGGCAAGTATATCAAGGACATGCTCAAGAAGTTTGAAATAGATGAGTAAAGCTATTAGTACACCAATGGGGACAAGTGGAAGCTTGGACAGTGATGCTAGTGGAAATATGGTGGATCAAAAGATGTATCGGTTTATGATTGGAAGTCTACTCTATGTGACCACATCAAGGCCGGATGTGATGTTTAGTGTATACATGTGTGCTAGATTTCAAGCCTCACCAAGAGAAAGTCATTTGAAGGCAACAAAGAGAATATTGAGGTACTTGAAGCATACACAATATGTTGGTTTATGGTATCCCAAAGGAGCAAGATTTGAGTTAATTGGATATTCGGACTCTGATTATGCGGGATGCAAAGTTAAGAGAAAGAGCACATCAGGCACATGTCAACTATTGGGAAGATCACTTGTGTCTTGGTCATCAAAGAAGCAAAATAGTGTAGCACTTTCAATCGCCGAAGCGGAGTACATTTCGGCCGGTAGTTGTTGTGCTCAATTACTTTGGATGAAGGCTACTTTAAGTGACTTTGGAGTCAAGTTTAAACAAGTGCCATTGCTATGTGACAATGAAAGTGTCGTGAAGCTCACCAACAATCTGGTTCAACACTCAAGAACAAAGCATATAGATGTCCATCATCACTTCATAAGAGATCATCAACAAAAAGGGGACATTTGCATAGAGAGTGTGGGCACCGAAGATCAACTTGCTAACATATTCACCAAGCCACTTGATGAGAAGAGGTTTTGCAAGCTAAGAAATGAATTGAACATACTTGACTTCTCCAATATGTGTTGATGCACCCCCATTATATGACATGCCTCTCCTTCGAGCAAAGCAAGGAATTGATTGACATGTCATCCATCCATTACTACGGACTTAATTAGTGCATCTAGTCATTCCTATCATGTCCTAGGCTCATTCATGAAAATCAAATGAATTTGATGCTTATATGGTACCACTATTGCTTGTATGTTTGAAATGATCTAGTGGTAGCATATGACATGTTTGTGGGCTTGTAAACCTAGTGTTTGATTTAGAAAATGGGCTATAAGTGTTTAACTCAATATGGTACAAGATAACCCTTATTTAGAGGTGTGAAGAAGCTTGTCCTTAGATCAAACCAAGTTAAAAATCTTTTGCAAGTAATCTAGATTGAACCAAATTGGGAAAAAGATCCTTATTTCGCATAGTTTCACCCCAACCTATCCATAATTTGAGCTCACCTTTTGCGCTAATTGTTGACAAAGAGGGAGAGAAACAAAGATATGAGTGTTAGGGGAGAGATACAAGTAGGGGGAGCAAGCTCATAAACTTGTATGATGCATTTGAATGAGCATTACATATGTTTGCTTGCATGGCCTAAGTTTTAATTTCAAATATCCTTGCTTGTGTGGTGTATGCTAATTGTAGGTTTGAATGTTGAAATGAAAAACTAGCATGACTCATGCTCACATTATGAAAACTAGACCCTTGCTTTTAAATGTTGATCTCATGAGGTATTCTAGTTTTTGTGAATGTCTAGTTACTAATGGTGCTAAGGATGGTATATTAGTGCACTCCGATTGGTATCACGCTTCAAAGGTCCATCTCTTATACCTTAGCATCATTTGGTAAAAATTGACTCCTATATTTCCTATCTAAGCATATGTGCAAAGCTACAATCTAAACTCTTTGCACATATGTAGGGGGAGCAATTACTACCATTTGGAGTTCATGAAACTTGCCCATATCCTTTACACATGGTAAATATGCTTGGGCAAGCAACATGGATTCAAATGAACTTTAATTCATATCTTTGAATAAGGGTTGTCATCAATTACCAAAAAGGGAGAGATTGAAAGCTCTAGTTTGGTTTTGGTTAATTGATGAAACCCTAAGTGCTAACCTAGTGTATCAAAGTGATTATGAGATAGGTAGCACTACTCCAAGTGATGAAGCAATGGCAAAGATCATGACAATGGTGATGGCATGGTGATGGTCAAATGCTTAAACTTAGAAAAGAAGAAAGAGAAAAACAAAAGGCTCAAGGCAAAGGTATAAAACATAGGAGCCATTTTGTTTTAGTGATCAAGACACTTAGTGAGTGTGATCACATTTTGGATAGATAGCCGTACTATTAAGAGGAGTGAAACTCATATCGAAATGCGGTTATCAAAGTGCCACTAAATGCTCTAACTCATTGCATATGCATTTAGGATCTAGTGGAATGCTAACACCCTTGAAAATGTTTGTGAAAATATGCTAACACATGTGCACAAGGTGAAACACTTGGTGGTTGGCACATTAGAGCAAGGGTGAAGAAGTTAGAAGTGAAAATGAGTTGATCATGAAGACACTGGCGTCGGTCAACTGACCGGATGCTGGGTCTGAAAGCACCGGACGCTGGCAGCGTGCGTCCGGTCAAACTGGTCGATCGACATAGTACCGAGGGTATTGCACCGGACGCTGGTCAGGGTCCGGTTAAGGTGGACCGGACGCGTCCGGCCAAAAAAATACGCCTCGGGGAGCTTACTGGAAACTACCGGACGTTGGGGCTTCAGCGTCCAGTCAGTTTTGCCAGTGCGTCCAATCAGTTTTGTAGCCGTTGGAATCTGACGAACAGTGTTTGAAGCAAGTGATGCATGGCGTCCATCGGTGGATGGGACGCTGAGTCCAGGGTCCAGTCAGTCTGACCGAAGCGTTCGGTCAGAGCGTGTTTTGCCTAGTGAAGGGGTATAATGGCTCTATTCCATGGGGGCTCTATTTATAGCCCCATGGCCAGCTGAAGCTAAAACTCTTGCACATTTTCATTGACATAGCAACCTTGTGAGCTTAGCCAAAGTCCTCCCACTCATCTCCATCATTGATCCATCATCATTGTGAGATAGGGAGAGAATCCAAGTGCATTGCTTGAGTGATTGCATCTAGTGGCACTTGGTATTCGTGTTGCGCTGTGGATTTTGCTTGTTTCTCTTGGTGGTTGCCACCACCTAGACGGTTGGAGCAGCGGTGGAGGATTGGCACGAGTTGGTGATTGTTTGTGGCCATCTCCGGTGATTTAAGGGGAGTTGTACCTTCCCCGACGGAGTGCCAAAAGGTAACTCTAGTAAATTGCTCGTGTCATTGAGTTACCTCACTTGTGGGTCAGTTCTTGCGGTGTCCTATCATGTGGACGAGGTTTGTGAAACACCTCTTAGCCACCGAACCACTAAGTGTTGGTCGACATAACGGGGACGTAGCGTGTTGGCAAGCACGTGAACCTTAGGAGAAAATCGATTGTCTCTTGTCATTTGCATTCTCTCGGTGATTGGCTTGATCTTCATCTTGTGATTGGTTCATCCCCTACACGGTGGTATAATCACCCTTCTTACTTGATTACATTCTTACAAACTAGTTGATACAAGCTCTTTAGAGTAATTAAAATTGAGAGCTTGCTTTGTTGTTTACATTCATCTAGTTGAGCTCTTGAGAGTAGCAAGTTTGTGTGCCTAAGTAATCATTGCAACTAGAATTGTTGGATAGGTGGCTTGCAACCCTTGTAGAGCTAGAGCAAGTTTGCATTACGCTATTTGTCATACTAATCAAATTGCTCTAGTTGATTTTAAGATTTTTAAATAGGCTATTCACCCTCCCTCTAGCCATACTAGGACCTTTCACCAAGGGTGAACAAAAGGTACAAAATGATGATGACAGTAGTGGTGATGATAATGCTAGCAATGATGAAAGTGGTAGTGATAGTGATGAAGAATTTAAATCACCTTCTTATGATGATCTTGTCAGGTTACTAAACCAATACACTAAAATCATTAGAAAGACAATAGCTAAAAATGAAAAGCTAGAACTTGAGAATGACTCACTGTTAGCAAAATATGACATATCCAAAAAAGCTAGTGTTGAGCTTAGAGAGGAAAATAAAATTGTGTCATCCAAACTCAAGGAGCTCAAAACCTCTAAAAAGGAGCTTAGAGAAAAACATGATAAACTTGAGGGGATACATAATGAGCTAACCACTAGTTACAATTTGCTAAAAGAAGAGTACACTAATCTCAAGATTAATCATGACAATCTTGTTCTTTCTCATGAGTTATTATCTAATGAGCCACATGATGCTACTAACAATGTTGTCAAGATTGATATAGCTACATCATGTGATGACTTGATTGTTGAGAGCATTGAGCAAGGTTCTAGTAGCAAAGGCAAGAAAGTGGTTGAGTCCGACAACTATGATGATTATGTCAAGCTCAAGAATGAGAATGAAAAGCTCAAGAAAGATCTTGAAAAGCTATCAACCACCAACACAATTGTGATAGAGAATTTTGACAAAGATTATGATATGACTCTTGAGAATGAGATGCTTATAGAAGAGAACAAAAGACTCAAGATGGAGAAAAATCATGATGAACTTAGAGAAGAAAAAAGAAGCTCAAGTTGAAGAAAGAGCTTATTAAGACTGGTTTGAACAAGTTCATAAGAGGACAATATCTCTAAAGTGAGCTACTCATGAACACCGTGATGAAGATGGATAGAAGTGGTATTGGGTACTTGGCAAATCAAGAGAAGAAAGCTCAAGCTCAACATCAACAATAATACAAGTCAAAGCCTAAGCCAAAGAGATGCTTTGAGTGTGGACAAGAAGGTCACTTTGCTCATGAGTGTCAAACTCCACCACCACAACCCTTGCCTAAGCATGCTAGACCCTTTGCCTTCAATGCTCACTATATGCTTAGAAATGATTCTAGTGGAAAGATGAAAGTCATGTTCTTAGGTCCACCCAACAAAAATAGGCCTAAGCAAATTTGGGTTGCAAAGTCACTAGTTGAGAAAGTCAAGGGCCCCCATCAAGTTTGGGCCCCTAAACAACAAACTTAATTTCTTGTGTGTAGGTGAACTACAAGACCGGTGAAAGTCATTGGGTTATTGATAGTGGTTGCACTCAACATATGACCGATGATCCTCGTATATTCACCTCACTAGATGAAGAAGTAGATGGTCAAGAAAGGATTACGTTTGGTGATAATTCAAAGGGCAAAGTTCAATGATTTTGCAAAGTTGCAATATCAAATGATCATTCAATATCAAATGTGCTATATATTGCTTCATTGAGTTTCAACTTGCTATCCGTTGGTCAATTGTGTGATCTTGGCTTTTATTGTTTGTTTACCGAGAAGGAAGTGGTTGTGTCAAAGAAAGATGATGATCAAGTTATATTCAAGGGTTTTAGATATAACAACCTATATCTAGTGGATTTCACCTCCAAAGATGCAAACTTGAAGACATACTTATTCACCAAAACATCACTTGGGTGACTATGGCATAGAAGACTTGCATATGTTGGGATGAGCTCACTCAAGAAGCTAATGAAGAATGAATTGGTGAGAGGTTTGAAGGATGTGGAATTTGAGAAAGACAAGCTTTGTAGTGCATGTCAAGCTGGCAAGCAAGTTGTAAACACTCATCCAATAAAAGCTTACATGTCAACAACAAGAGTGCTAGAGCTTCTTCACATAGATCTATTTGGACCAACAATTTACAAGAGTTTGGGAGGAAATATCTATTGTCTTGTGATAGTTGATGACTACTCTAGATATACTTGGGTGTTCTTCCTTCATGACAAGACTGAAGTGGCTGCATGTTTTAAAAAGTTTGCCAAGAGAGCACAAAATGAATTTGAAGTGACGCTCAAGAAGATAAGAAGTGACAATGGAAAAGAATTTGACAACACAAATATTGAAGCATATTGTGATGAAGAAGGGATCAAGTATGAGGTCTCCACAACATACACTCCTCAACAAAATGGTGTAGAAGAGAGAAAGAACCGGACACTTATCACCCTTGCAAGAACAATGCTTGATGAGTACAATACACTCGAAGCTCTATGGGCGGAAGCTATCAACACCGCATGTTATGCATCCAATCGCCTATTTCTTCAAAAGTTTCTTGCCAAGACCCCTTATGAGTTCCTCGATGGGAAGAAGCCGGACGTATCATTCTTCTGGGTGTTTGGTTGCAAATGCTACATCTACAAGAAGCAGCAACACCTAGGGAAGTTTCAAAGACGTTGTGATATTGGTTTTCTTGTTGGTTATTCATCAAAGTCTAAAGCATATCGAGTATTTAATCATGCCACCGGCTTGGTTGAAGAAACATATGATGTGAAATTTGATGAATCTAATGGCTCCCAAGGAGCACATGAGAATCTTGATGATGTAGGTGATGAACCATTGAGGGAGGCCATGAAGAACATTTTAGTTGGAGACATCAAGCCCAAAGATGATGAAGATGATGTACAAGTGATCAATCCACCCTCTTCATCAAATGTGCCACAAGAAAATGATAAAGATGGGAGAGTAAAAAATGAAGATACTCATGTCTCCCATGATCAAATAGTGGCACAAGCTCAAGATGTTGATGCTCCACAACCTCCCTCTCAAGTGATTGATAGAAGAAATTCACCCCAACTACAAGCACATCCACAAGATCTTATCATAGGGAGTCCTTCAAAGGGTGTAATGACTCACTCTCAAAAACTTGCTTCATTTATTGAACATCACTCATTTGTTTCTTGCATTGAGCCTAAATGTGTAGAAGAAGCTCTTCAAGATCTGGATTGGATAAATGCCATGCATGAAGAGTTGAACAACTTCACCCGAAATGAAGTTTGGACACTTGAAGAGCGACCACAAGATGCAAGAGTCATTAGAACAAAGTGGGTGTTTCACAACAAATAAGATGATCAAGGCATCATTGTGAGGAACAAGGCAAGGCTAGTTGCAAAGGGGTTCTCCCAAGTTGAAGGGTTGGATTTTGGAGAGACCTTTGCACTGGTTGTAAGACTTGAAGCCATTCATATCCTTCTTGCGTATGCATCCCATTATGAAATAAAATTATATCAAATGGATGTTAAAAATGCATTTTTAAATGGTTTCATAAATGAACTAATCTATGTTGATCAACCTCCCAGGTTTGAAGACACTAAATATCCTAATCTTGTCTATAGGTTATCCAAGGCGCTATATGGGCTTAAGCAAGTCCCAAGAGCTTGGTATGAGCGTCTTTGGGATTTCCTCATTGAGAAGGGCTTTACCATTGGGAAGGTCGATATTACACTATTCACCAAGAAGCTTGATGGAGAGATCTTCATTTGTCAAGTATATGTTGATGATGTCATATTTGGCTCACCAAATGAAGACTATTACAAAGAGTTTGTTGAATTGATGTCAAAGGAGTTCGAGATGTCTATGATTGGAGAGCTTACATTCTTTCTTGGTTTTCAAGTCAAGCAAATGAGAGGGGATTTTCATCTCTTAAGAAAAATATACCAAGGACCTTCTCAAGAGGTTCAGAATGGATGAATGTAAGCCAATCAAGACACCAATACCATCTAATGGATATCTCGACCTAGATGAGAGAGGTAAATCGATTGATCAAACTCTCTATCATTCTATGATTGGTGGTTTATTATATTTGACCACATCTAGGCCCGATATCATGTTTAGTGTGTGTATGTGTGCTAGATTTCAAGCTAATCCTAAGAAGGCTCACATGGTTGCTATTAAAAGAATCCTTAGGTACCTTAAACACACACCAAGCATTGGTCTTTGGTATCCCAAAGGAGCTAGATTCCAACTAGTTGGCTATTCCAATTCGGATTATACCGGTTGCAAAATTGATAGAAAAAGCACATCCAGAGGGTGCCATTTGCTTGGTAGATCACTAATGTCTTAGACCTTAAAGAAACAAAATAGCATAGAATTGTCCACCGCCAAGACGGAGTACATTGCTATGGGTGCTTGTTGCGCACAAATTCTTTACATGAAGCAAACTCTTCTAGACTATGGTGTAGTTCTAGAAAAGGTATCTCTCTTGTGTGACAATGAGAGCATGGTAAAGCTTGCTAATAATCCGGTTCAACACTCTCGCACCGAGCACATAGATATCCGCCATCATTTTCTTAGAGATCATGTTGCTAAAAATGATATATCACTAGAAGGTGTAAGGACTGAGGATCAATTGGTGGATATCTTCACTAAATCGCTAGATGAGTCTACATTTTGTCAGTTGAGGAATGAGCTAAATGTGCTTGACTTTAGTAACTTCACTAAAAATGAGCTTGTGTTGTCCCTTGCATTGCATTGTAATATAAAACATGTTTAATTTTTAGTAATGCACTTAGGGCTTGTCTAACATGGTTAAGATAACCACCAAAAAGCGTGTGAAGAAGCTTAACCTTGATCAAACTTGATAAGCAACTAGACTTACTTTCAAGTATTGCATTGCATGTGCATGTGTGTTGCTTTGTCATTTCTTTTTGGTTATCTTTTGAGCACCCGCTGTGTTTATCCATAAATAGGGAGAGCATTTGAAGCTCATATTGGTCATAAAACCCTCTTGTGTGGTCACATGGTGCTTTTCACCCCTTTTGTTGCCTATCTTCTTAAAAAGAATTATAGCCGAAGGCAAATTATTTAGAAAAACTTGAGGGTTTGAGAGAGGTCTCTCATATCAGTCCTAATTGGTGTTTATTTCGGTCTTATTGAAGTTTGGGACTTGATTGGGAGAAAGCATCGCAAAGAAAGGAGGAGTATCTACAGTTGAAGAGGGACCGGACTCACCTATTATAGCATCCGGTCAGTACATCAGGAGGAGATACAGTTGCTGAAGAAAGACCGGAAGATGAATAGTATTTCACATGCGTCAGGTCTGAAGTTCAATCCGTGTCCAGTCAACACGAGGAAGTTAACTGAAAAAGGATCAAACTCAGAGCTGTGTCCGGTCACAGTGCATCGGACGTGTCTGATTACAATTTGGGCGTTTTTGGACCTCTCTGTACTTGACTGGACTCTAGTTTTCTATGTCTGGTCGTTTTCACCAGCGCGTTCAGTCGCTTAAACTCATGTGGATTAGATCCATTTCTTCTATAACTGTCACGGGGGCCCTCATTTATTTCACCATCTTTGTTGTCGCCGCCGCGTGTTCGGTTGCTTCAACTCATGTGGATTAGATCCATTTCTTTGCCGCCGCGCTTGTGCCTACATCTCTACTGCCACGCCTGCGCTTGCGCCTCCACTCACCGTGCTGCGATGTTGCTCACTGTGCCCGTACTTGGCTCATCACCGCCACCGGACTTCTTCTCCACACTAGCTCACTATCGTCACCACTCTCTCCTATGCTCCTGCCCTAGCTTTGCTCATCCTCTAGAGTAGATGCTCTAGAAAATTCATTGGTCGGTAGTGCCTTTTCCTTGTATCCTTGCTGTGACCTTGTGGTGCCCCATTGTGCTCAGTATACTCATATTTTCATAGGAGTTTTTCCAGGTAGCAAGACGTTCTTCTATCTCTTACCCAACTGCTTGCTCCAATAGGATTACTCTCTTATCTCTAGCTACATAATGTTCTTATTTATATCCATCTATTCCATCTATGTAGTGAGTCGGTGTGCTTGAGGTTGCTTGATAGTTGACAGTGGCAGCTTTACTTGGGGCCAAGCCCATGAGTATGGATTGAGGCCAAGCCTCATGAGTGTCAGTTGGCAGTTGTTTCTTGTCAGTGGCAGTGATTCTTGTTAGCTTCAGAGATGGCATGTTGCAAGGATGTCGAGGGTGGTCCCGGTGATGAGGATCTAACACCTTCGCCTCGCCTAACTGCTCAACAAAAAGGAAAGGCGAAAAAGACTACAAAGAAGAAGCGCAAGAGAGATGATGTTGAGGCAGAGAGAGCAGCAATAGTGGTAGCCACCATAGAGCGAACTAAGATAGGTGGATCTGGTAGTGGCATTTGCATAGGTGATCAGTTGTCACCGGCTCAGAGGGCCGCTGTTGAGAGAATTGAGGCTAGTCTTGGTAGTCCACCTGGGACCATCATGCTTGGAGGACGCCATGTCTCTTTAGAGGAGAGTCAGACTCAGGGGATGACTGAGTAGTAGACACAGTCGATAGAGCAGACAGAGGATGCTCAGTAGATAGAGCAGGTTGAGGAGGCAGAGCAAGCAGCACAGCCATAGCTTCAACGCTCTAGTCACACATGCACTCAGGTGTCACTGAGGCCTCAAACACAGAGGCGAGGCTCTCGTCCACCTCCTAGACCATAGGGTCCGCCTCCTGTTGTTCACCTTGACCTAAGGGCAACCACAGCCAGACAGGTGCAGTATCTACGGTTCGTACAGTTTGAGGATTGGTTTCCGCTAAGGCAAGATGAGCGTGCCTCAGAGCACTTCTACACTATGTTGTAGGAGGACTTCTATAGTGCATATCTCAACAATGGTGTTGCCTTCAAATCTCAACAGGTCTGCTCCTTAGAGTCTCTAGTTGCAGCTGTAGGCAAGCAAATCCGTCCTCACCTCACTTATCTGCCAGGCTTGTCAGATCTCCTTGGATGGACTGGTCGATATGTTCCATCTTAGGTCTGTGAGTTCTACTCCTCATTGTGGATTGACCTAAGACACATGTTTATTCATTTTGCTTTTCGAGGGTGTGACTATAGGCTCTAGAGCTTGAGGGTCAGAGAGATACTAAGGATTCTAGAGTCACCTATTCGACTTCATGAGGCATGCTATGGATAGACAGAGCCTCTGAGATGCCCTCACGGTGGACTTGTGCCACCTATAGATCTTGTTAGACCGTGCTTCATAGAGCCGTTTGGTGAGAGGTCAAGCAGGACACCATGTGACCTTACACCTACAGCTCGGCTCATTGATGCTATTATGAGGAGGACTCTGCTTCCGAGGATGGGCTACCTTGAGGGCCTGACTCAAATTCAGTTGTGGCTAGTGCATTACCTGGTGTCTCATACTGTCTTTGATATTTAGGATGTGATGCTTTTAGAGATGGAGGACACACTAGCAAAGGGCTTCAGAGGTCACCGTCAGCTGCCTTATGCTCATTGGATCACTTTCTAACTTTGAAAGGTAGTTCCACACAAGTCCCCAGAGACAATGGCAGAGTGGTCAGGTGCTACTACTGAGTTTCCATAGTATGACATGAGCTAGATGCTACGTCACAGTCGTGCGAGGACACCTCGCCAGCCGAGTCATCGCCCAGAGGTACTAGAGATAGTAGCTCAGTAGGATGAGATCATTAGGGGCATCGCTAAGACAGAGGAGGAGGAGCTTGATGCATAGTAGGAAGATGAGGTCGAGAGCGACACGAGTGATAGCTTAGATGATGACTATTAGCCGATTCCCTAGATGGCACCTTGTCCACATGATATAGAGGCCGTGGCTCTAGCTTAGCTCCACCACAGCCACTACAGATAGACTCAGCACTCCTAGTTGTACTTGAGCGGATGAGGCAGGACCAGGCACGCCAGGCATTGGAGACTACAACTGCACTTGCTCAGGTTCAGGCATGATAGGATGAGTTTCAGCGGTAGCAGCAGGCCATGCAGCAGCAGTAGCTTATGATTTCATAGTAGTTACTTGGCTTCATGCAGCATGTATTCACTGCTATTGGGGTTGATCCTCAGCAATCTACATTTCAGATAGGCTAGCCTACCACCACCACTCCAATGACTCCAGCTATATAGCCCAGTGGGCTTTTGAGTCAAAGACAGCTAGCTCCTCAGTTTGACTCACCTACAGAGTAGGTGTCTCAGTGGTTTGCTTTACCAGGGATAGCTTAGGGTCCACACTTTACTCCTATTGTTATGGGCTTCACTCCAACTCAAACTTCTTCAGTGTTAGTGATGGACACCACAGTCTCTAAGAGTCTCGACGCTATCTTCAGTGAGCTTAAAGGGCAGCCTACACCTCAAGTGTTCTAAGACTCTATCCCTACCATAGCTGCTCTAGTTATTGGGACTACCAAGATGATTCCATCATCTGTTGCATCATCCGAGCCACCTCAGATAGTCACTCCTGCACTTGAGGCTTCAGCAACAGCGATAGCGACAAATGTGGCTCCCCTTCCTATAGTGACACCTATAGAGTTATAGGCCACGCCAGTTACTGACCAAACCTAGACCGCTTCACCTTCACTTCTAGCTATAGAGGGTTAGACCCCTCAGAGTTTAGGGTCAGAGGATGATGCAGCTTAGTTTCAAGTCTCTCATCACACTTCAGCGCCTGACTCGACTGCTCCTATCCTGCCGTCTGACCTTTAGGTTTTGGTGCTTGACACCAAAGGAGGAGAGGGACCGAGTATGTTAGATTTAGGGCAAGCGTGTGAGATTGCTTCTTTTGGTCTTTCATGTGTGATACTTCGTGCATTCACATTTACCTTCATGCATTGTATTATATACATGTGATGGTGAGACTTATGTGACGTGTGTGCTCTCTACATTGTTTTATATATGTCATGTCACTTGGTTATGCTCATTGGCTTTGCTTTCACGTTTTACTCTGATTCAGATGAGTTTTACTTCATGTACTCATACTTAATTCATATCTTTTGAGTACACCATGTTGGCTTGGGTCATATAATCATGCCTAATCCTTTTGTTCTTATTGTCAAAAGCTTATATGAACCAAGCATGTTGAAAACCTCACTCATCTCTTTTACACACTCGAGGTTATGTTGTCATCAATCACCAAAAAGGGAGAGAATGAAAGCATCTAGGCCCCTAGTTGGGTTTCGGTGATTAATGACGACACGAGATTACTATGACTAACGTGTGTTTTGCAGAGGCAATTTGAGTTATGTCATGGTAATGTAAATTGATTGGGCAATCATGGTTGTCATGCCCCTGTCGATGGAAATAATTTTGGTTTTCAAAGGATGGACGACAAGGTTAAGGACAGACTAGTTCTAAGTGTCGTTTGGTATTGGAGAGACACTTAGAGTAATTTAGGACTTTGTTTTTCCTTTGACCATACTATTAAGGGGGGTATGGACTAGTAGCTTAACCTAGGTGAGTCTAATGGATTAGGCATGATGCACACTTGTCAAACTTAGCACTAGGTAGCTCAGGAATAGCCCTAAGATTGATAGAAGTCAACTTCATTCACAAAGGATTTCGAATTAGAAGTAAATGGAGAGTCAAATGACTAATCGGACGCTGGTTTGGTTTTGATCGGACGCAACTTGGAGAGTTCGATTAGTTCATTTGATCGACAGCAACAATCAGAGTGCGACCGGACGCTAGACACTAGTGCACACCAGATGCGATGCTAGTCATATCTATAGCAGCGTGGATAGGCTATTGACCATGGACCAGACGCTAAACAGAGAAATGACCAGACTCTAGGTGCCAGCGTCCGGTCAACAATAGTTAGGTTCTAGAGAGAGTTTTTGATGCTCGGACACGTCTGGTGGGTGCTGTTCGGACGCAAGCCAGAGTTGGGTCAGAGCAAATAGCTCTTTTAGACATGCTGACACATTACACTGATCGGTGTGTCCGGTCACCTTGACCAGAGCGTCTGGTCATCTCGATACTTGTTGAGTTGGACCTCAACCATTATGTTTTGAATGGGGGTATAAATATATATCGCACTCGTCCATTTGAGGTCTCTTGCTTATTTGTTCAGCTAAGAAACACCTTTGGAGTGCAAGGGAGAGCAAGGGCCTAGTATGGTGATTGAGAGCTGATAATCCAAGATTAAGACCTCAGTAGTGCATAGGGAGTAGCAAGTGTGCATCCATCTTTCTCATTAGGCTTGTCTTGGTCAAGTGAGAGTTTGTGCTTGTTACTCTTGGTGATCGCCATCACCTAGACGGCTCGATGGTGGTTGAGAGCTTGGTGATCATCCGATGGAGCTTATGGATGACCCAAGTCATGTTGTGAGCGGTTGTGGGCGATTCACCATGGCGGAGTGTCAAAGAATCAGCCCATAGAGAGCACTTGATCCTTGCGTGGATCAAGGGGGAGCTACACCCTTGTGCGGGTGCTCCAATGAGGACTAGTGGGGAGTGGCGACTCTCCGATACCTCGAGAAAATATCACCGCGTTCCTTTCCCTCTTTTTATTTTGAGCATTTACATTTGAGCAATTCATTTCATGTCTTTACATTCCTAGAATTGCCATGCTAGAGTAGGATTTGAACCTAGGATGCAAAACTTTTGTACGACAGAATAATAGAAACACATTCTAGACACAAGGGGTGAAATGGGCTAAGTGTAGGGCTTAATTATTGCAAAATTTAGAATTAGCCCAATTCACCCCCCCCCCTCTTGGGCATCTTGATCCTTTCACCCACAAACATGTCATATGCTACCACTAGACCAAATTAAGCATAGAAGCAATAGTGGTACCATATAAACATCACAATCATTTGATTTTCATGAATGAGCCTATTAAATATGAAAGATGACTAGATGCACTAAACATGTCCTTAGCAAAGATGTATGCTATGCCAATCAACTTTTATCTTGGATTGCTTGAAGGAGAGGCATGTCATATAAGTGGGGGGGGGGGTGCATCAACACATGTTTGAGAAATCCAATATGTTCAACTCATTCCTGAGCTTGCAAAACCTTTTCTCATCTAATGGCTTGGTGAATATATCGGCAAGTTGATCTTTGGTGCCTGTACTCTCAATGCAAATGTCTCCTTTTTATTGGTGATCTCTTATGAAATGGTGGCGGACATCAATGTGCTTTGTTCTTGCATGTTGAACCAGATTGTTGGTTAACTTGATTGTACTCTCATTGTCACATAGCAATGGCACTTTCTTGAACTTGATTCCAAAGTCACTCAAGGTGGCCTTCATCCAAAGTATTTGTGCACAACAACTACCGGTAGATATGTATTCGGCTTTGGCGGTTGATAATGTAACACTATTTTGCTTCTTTGATGACCATGAGACAAGTGATCTTTCCAATAATTGATATGTGCCTGAGATGCTCTTTTTTTCAACCTTGCATCCCGCATAATCCGAGTCGGAGTAACCAACTAGCTCAAACTTTGCTCCTTTGGGATACCACAAAATAACATTTTGTGTATGCTTCAAGTACCTCAATATTCTCTTTATAGCTTTCAAATGACTTTCTCTTGGTGAGGCTTGAAATCTTGCACACATGCATACACTAAACATGACATCCGGCCTTGATGCGGTCACATAGAGTAGGCTTCCAATCATAGACTGATACAATTTTTGATCCACCATATTTCCACTTGCATCACTATCTAAGTTGCCATTTATCCCTATTGGTGTGCTAATGGCTTTGCTATCACTTATGCCAAACTTCTTGAGCATGTCTTTGATGTACTTGCCTTGACTCACAAATATACCATTCTTCAATTGCTTGATTTGAACACCAAGGAAGTAACTTAGCTCTCCAATCATGGACATTTCAAAATCATTAGCCATCATCTTTCCAAACTCTTCACAAAAATCTTGATTGGATGATCCAAATATGATGTCATCAACATAGATTTGTAATACAAATAAGTCTTTGCCAATCTTCTTGGTGAAAAGCGTGGTGTCAACCTTGCCCATCATGAACCCTTTAGAGAGTGGGAAGTCCCTCAATCTCTCATACCATGATCTAGGTGCTTGTTTCAAGCCATACAATACCTTCATCAACTTATACACATGGTCGGGCTTCTTATCATCTTCAAAACTAGGAGGTTGCTCAACATATACCTCTTCATTAATGTAACCATTGAGAAATGCACTCTTGACATCCATTTGATAGAGTTTGATGTTGTGGGCACAAGCATAGGCTAATAAGATTCTAATTGCTTCCACTCTAGTAACTGGGGCATATGTTTCTCCAAAGTCAAGACCTTCAATTTGTGTATATCCTTATGCTACCAATCTTGCTTTGTTCCTTACTACTATCCCATCTTGATCTTGCTTGTTTCTAAAAACCCATTTGGTTCTAATCACATTGTGTCCCTTTGGTCTCTCTATCAATGCTCATACTTGATTTCTTGTGAAGTTATTCAATTCTTCATGTATAGCATTCACCCAATCAACATCCTTCAATGCTTCATCTATCTTCTTTGGTTCAATGCATGATACAAATGAGAAATGCTCACAAAATAAAGCCAATCTTGATCAAGTTTGTACACCTCTTGAAATATCACCAATGATAGTGTCCAATGGATGATCTCTTGCAATATTGTTTGGTTGGAGTGTTAAAACTTGATTGCTTGCACTTGCTTGATCATTGGGTTGAGATGATGTACTAGCCACTTGATTTTGTTCATTGTCATGAGAGCCATTTTGTACTAGCTTGATTTGTATCATCTTGCACATTTAAGTTAGAGAGCACTTGCACTTGATATCTTCATCATCATTCACTTGCCTAGGCCTCAATTCACCAACACCCATGTTCTTCATGGCATTTGAAAGTTGAATGCCTCTAACATCTTCCAAGTTCTCATTCTCTTCTTGTAAACTCTTGGTTTCATCAAATTCAACATCATAAACTTCCTCAAGATTACTACCGGGGGCCAATACTAGGGTACCCGAAGATGAGGAGTTGATACCCAACAACGTTAATTCATCAAAGCAATCAAGAACACGACTATGTTTCCTAGTGGGCCCTACCTCGTCCAAACCACCATGGCCACAGGCTTCGTTTTGTCTGCCTCGTCCGACGTCTATGGACTGGCTCCACTTTGCCCACCCCCGAGGGGTGGCTCCGCCTCGCCCAACGTCTATGGACTAGCTCCGCTTTACCCGACCCCTAAGGGGTGGCTCCACCTCGCCCGATGTTTGTGGACTGGCTCTACTTTGCTCGACCCTCGAGGGGTGGCTCTGCCTCGCCTAACGTCTACAGACTGGCTCCGCTTCGCCTGACCCCCAAGGGGTGGCTCTGCCTCACCCGACGTCTGCAGACTGGCTCTACTTCGCCTGACCCCTAAGGGGTGGCTCCGCCTCGCTCGACATCTATAGACTAGCTCCGCTTCAACTGACCCTTGTGGGGTGGCTCCACCTCGCCCGATGTCTATGCGTGACTCCTTCCTAAAGACGCGCGTAGATAAGGCAAGGGCACTCAAGTCAACCACAATACCGAGGACCATACCCTGCATGCCTGTAGGAAAGTACCATCAGGATATGACAAGAAGGGCGCTTTAAGACCTCCCAGGCTTGTCAAAGCCCAAACAGTGTTGTAGGCACTGGCATTTGTCTTATAGTGTTGTGGATCCTGATGGAAGCTTACGACAACCACTACGGTCTAGGAGGAAACTCACATCGCCTACAGTAACAGACGTGCGGTCACTGCGCTGTCTGCTCCCTGTATAGCCGTGGATTAGCACCCTAGTCCACCGCACCGCCTGTTAGAGCGGGACAGGACATGACAACTTGCTGACAATGCTAGGATATGACATCATCAGTGGACATGCACCTAGCATGGGGCTATCCCTAGCACCACCTACCATGTTAGCAGGGCCTACACATAGGAAAAGGAAGACCCAACATCTTTGAAGGACCCCCTTGGCCTTTGGTTTTCTTCTTTCTCACATCTATAATCCCTACTTTCCCTTGGCCTATAAAAGGGAAGGCAGGGCACCCCACTAATGAGAACGATTTAACACACCACGCATCACATCACACATAGCTGATCAGTGACCAAGCTCTCAGCACCCATTCGACCTTTTCATTAGAGACTTAGGACCTTTCCCTCTCTCGCCAGTTTGTAACCCCTAATATGAACTTTTCAGTGCTAATAACATGAGCAACAGCCACGAACTGGACATAAGGACATTCTACTTGAACTAGTATAAACCTCGTGTCTTTTAGCACACCATCCAGGCTAGACACGCAATAACACAAATTTACTCGAAACACCAATAGTTGGTGCGTCAGATAGGGGACCTTTGCGTGTTTTGACATTAACATTAGGCCACGGATGGCTAGCCATGGTATCAGCTGGGTCCTAGGCACACACGTGCACTTTGGGGACCTAGACTTCATCATCATGGTGGGAGGAGAGTTGGCATTGGCTCACGTCGTCGTCCAACCTCTCCCCTCCATCGGCCTCGACTACAGGAGGCTTGAGCGCTAGCTCAGCGTCTCCCTAGGACCCTAGCTATCTAGGGAGGACCCACGCCACCTCACCTTCTCTTACACCAATGACATGGCATGGCTTGTCTGAGGGGAACCCCTCTCTCTAGAACACCTCATACAGAGCACCCTAATAGTGCTTCCATTCGGTCTCTGTAATGCCATGGGGACCGTTAGCCACCTTGTGGCACAATGCAAGATTCCACCTCCCACGAATGACAAATTCATGGGGGTGATCGAACACATTGTGGAATCTTTCCATGACCTCCTCGTAGAGGAGCTAGAGTCCCCCTCTAGCTCTGACTCCAGTAGGGGAAGTCATCACCCCTCTTGCGAATGCTTCATGACAGGTACCCCCTAGGGACACATCAAAAGCATCAGCGAGGAGGAGGCTACCCCGGTGAACAACCTCGACGATGAGGCCGAAGAGAAGACAGCGGCCCCATCTCTCAAGTGGGTGGAGCAGCTAAAAGCCCGACACTCAGAAATTGAGGAAGCATGGCTCTAGCTCGAGCAGGAATGCGCAGAGCTTTATCAGGAAATCGAACGCCACGGAGACGGTGAGCACGCATGTGCCATGGCCCATGACGTGAACCGAAGGATCATCGCCGATGATGAAGCCCGCCCTCATTTTGTTCAGACTAGCCAGAACATCGCTGCTATGGTGGCCTTGCTCCATGGCCTTCTAGAGGCCGCGACGCCCGAGGATCGTCAGGCCCACCACGATATTCGCACGCTACTTAAGTGTGCGGTGGCACAATAGGCTGAGAGGTCATTATCTCGGTGATGTGAGCTCAACGCTGGCCAATGCATGCTCTTAGAGCGTCCTAACAGGGATGCGTTGGTCCACTAGGTGCCGCAAAGCGGTGGGCAGCGCATTGCGGTCCTAGTGCATTAGCGTCTTGGCCACAACCATGACGCATGCAACACCCTCGATGCTCGCAGGTGTATCCACGATGACACAAGAGAGGGAGCTAGCTGCGGCTATCACCCTCACTGTGGCAGATGCTATGATAGCGGCGAGGACCGAAGCCTGAGCCCCAGCCTGCCGAGGCCTTAGGCCTTCGGTCGACACATCCTCAATGCTACCTTCCCGCCAAGGTACCAACCACCAACCATCCTAAAGTACTCTGGGGAAACAAACCCCAAACTATGGCTCAAGGATTATCGGCTTGCCTGCCAAGCCAATGGAGCGGATAATAATGATTTCATTATCAGCAACCTTTCGTTGTTCTTGGCCGATTCGGCGCGGACATGGTTGGAACACCTTCTGTCCAACATAATCCAAAGTTGGGCAGACCTAAAGGAGACCTTTGTGGGAAACTTCTAGGGCACATATAAGTGCCCTAAAAACCCATGAGACCTCAAGAACTACTGGCAGAAGGCCAGAGAAACCCTCCGTGGGTACATCCAGCGCTTCTCCTGGCAATACAACGAGTTGCCTAACGTCACCGATGCCGATGTTATAGGAGCTTTCCTATCTGGGACCACCTGCAAGTCCCTAGTTCACAAGCTGGGGCACAAGGGCCCACATACCACCAAGGAACTCCTTGACATCGCCACTAGCCACGCCTCGGGCGAAGAAGTGGTTAGAGCGATCTTCGATCGTCTCAATGGAAAGGTGAGGCGAAACGAGGATGCTGGCGAAGGCGCCTCCAACCATCCCACCAAAAAGAAGAGCAAGAAGCAATGACGCGAGGGCTCTCTTGTGGTAGCCCCTAACCATAGGGGTGGTCGGAAGCCCATGGAGGGCACTCCAAACCACTTCGAAAAACTACTCGAGGGACCATGCCCAAACCATGCCTTCCCCGTCAAGCATCTGTACATGGACTGCGCCCTCATGAAGCGGTTCTTGTCCGGAGGCTCTAACAAAGGGAAGCATGGGAAGGACCCCTGACCCTACCATGGACGACACCGAGGGGAAGGACGATGGCTTTCCAACACTGGATGACTGCCTCATGATCTTCGGAGGATCGGAGGCCTACGACTCCAAGCGTCGCTAGAAGATCTACACCGTGAGGTCTATGAGACCAAACCGGCCACGCCTGCCTTCCTCCGGTGGTCAGAGTCCGCTATAACCTTTGATCGGATCGACCACCCGGAGAGCGTCCCACAGCCAGGGAGATACCCGCTCGTGGTTGACCTAATCGTCAGCACGAAGCGGCTCACCAAAGTACTGATGGATGGAGGCAGCGGCCTCAACATCAAGTATGCCGAGACACTCGATGCTATGGGCATTGACTGAGCACGCATCTGGCCAACCGAAGCGCCTTTCCATGGCATCATGCCTAGAAAGCAGGTCATGCCACTTGGGCAAATTAATCTGCCCGTCACCTTTAGGGGTCCGTCCAACTATAGGACGGAGACCCTCACCATTGAAGTGGTTGGATTCCACAAAACTTACCATGCCATCTTGGGACAACCATTTTATGGAAAGTTCATGGCCATCCCCAACTACACCTACCTCAAGCTAAAGATGTCAGGCCCCGGTAGGGTCATCACCATCAACACCTCCTTCTAGCACGCCTATGAGTGCGAGGTCGAGTGCTATGATCACGCCGTAGCAATCATCTCCTCTAGAGAGCCTATGAACATCAGAAAAGAGGTCACCAAAGAAGCGCCTGACCTAAAAGGTTGACCGGATCCTTCAAGCCAGTGGAAGGCTCTAGGGCTACACCCACCGGGTGCGCTCGCGCGCACTCGATGGAAAGTCAAAAGATCCCCCAGACAATTCTACTCGAATCGACTAAGGGCTCGGGGGCTACTGTCGGCGACCAATACTACGGTACCCAAAGAAGAGGAGTTGATACCCAACAACGCTAATTCATCAAAGCGATCAAGAACACGACTATGTTTCCCAGTGGGTCCCACCTCGTCCAAACCACCAAGGCCACAGCCTCGCCCAAAGTTTGTGGACTGGCTCCGCTTTGCCCGACCTCTGAGGGGTGGCTCCGCCTTGCCCGATGTCTACAGACTGGCTCTGCTTCACCTGACCCCCGAGGGGTGGCTCCGCCTTGCCTGATGTTTGCGGACTGGCTCTGCTTCGCTCGACCCCTGAGGGGTGGCTCTACCTCGCCCGATGTCTACGGACTGGCTCCGCTTCAACCGACCCCCAAGGGGTGGCTCTGCCACACCTGACGTCTACATACTGGCTCCGCTTTGCCCGACCCCTGAGGGGTGGCTCCACCTCGCCCGATGTCTATGGACTGGCTCTACTTTGCTCGACCCTCGAGGGGTGGCTCTACCTCGCCCGATGTCTATGGACTAGCTCCGCTTCGCCCAACCCCCAAGGGGTGGCTCTGCCTTGCCCGACATCTGTGGACTGGCTCCGCTTCACCTAACCCCCGAGGGGTGGCTCTGCCTCGCCCGATGTCTGTGCGTGACTCCTTCCTAAAGACACGCGCAGATAAGGCATGGGCACTCAAGTCAATCGCAATATCAAGGACCATATATTGTATGCCTGCAGGAAAGTATCATCAGGATATGACAAGAAGGGTGCTTTAAGACCTCCCAAGCATGTCAGAGCCTAAACAGTGTTGTAGGCGCCGACATTTGTCTTATAGTGTTGTGGGCGCTGCCATTTGCCCTCAGGCATGGATCCTGATGGAAGCTCACAACAACCACTATGGTCTAGAAGGAAACTCGCATCGCCTACAGTAACAGATGTGTGGTCACTGCGTCGTCTGCTCCCTGTATGGCCGTGGATCAGCACCCTGGTCCACCACGCTGCCTGCCAGAGCAGGATGGGATGTGACAACTTGCTGATAATGCCCAGACATGACATCATCAACAGACATGCAACCAGCGTGGGGCTATCCCTGGCACTGCCTACCATGTCAGCAGGGCCCGCATAGAGGAAAAGGAAGACCTGGCATCTTTGAAGGACCTCCTTGGCCTTTGGTTTTTCTTCTTTCTCCCATTTGTAATCCCTGCTCCCCCTTGGCCTATAAAAGGGAAGGTAGGGCACCCCAATAATGAGATCGATTCAACAACCACGCATCACATTCACATCACATATAGCTAAGTAGTGACCAAGCTCTCAGCACCCATTCGACCTTTTCATTAGAGACTTGGGACCTTTCCCTCTCTCGCCCGTTTGTAACCCCTACTATGAACTTTTCAGTGCTAATAACACGAGCAATAGCCATGAACTGGACGTAGGGACATTCTGTCTGAACTAGTATAAACCTTGTGTCTTTTAGCACACCATCCGGGCCAGACGCGTAATAACACAAATTTACTCATTGGTGTTTACTCAAAACACCGACAATTACAACTATCCAAATTCTAAACTCTATATGCTTTGCTTGTAGTGGAATAACCAAGTAGGAATCCTTCATCATATTTCTTGTCAAACTTGCCCAATTTAGTGCCTTTCTTCAAGATATAGCATTTGCAACCAAAGACCCCCAAAATATGCAATGTTGGGCTTTCTACTATTGAAGAGCTCATATGGTGTCTTCTCTTTTAATGGGTGACAATAGAGGCGGTTGCTACAATAGCAAGCTATGTTGATAGCTTTGGCCCAAAAAGATTGACTCACATTGTACTCACTAAGCATAGACCTTGCCATATCAATGAGTGTTCTATTCTTCCTCTCAACAAGGCCATTTGATCGTGAAGTGTACTTAGTCGAGAATTGATGTCTAATTCCAAATTCATCACACAAATCATCAATTCTAGTGTTCTTGAACTCACTACTATTGTCACTTCTAACTCTCTTGATGGTTGTTTCAAACTTATTGTGAATGCCCTTGACAAATGATTTGAATGTTGCAAACCATCACTTTTGTCCACTAGGAAGAATACCCAAGTGTATCTAGTATAATCATCCACTATCACAAAGCCATATTTGTTTCCACCAATGCTAGTGTATTGTGTTAGCCCAAACAAATCCATGTGCAACAACTCAAATGTTTTACTAGTGCTCATCATGCTTTTCTTATGATGGGTGTTTCCAACTTATTTGCCAGTTTGACAGGAGCTACAAAGCTTATCCTTCTCAAACACTACATCTTTCAAGCCTTTAACCAAGTCATGCTTTGACCAATCTATTCAATTGTTTCATTCTAACATGACCAAGCCTTCTATGCAATAACACATAAGAAAGTGGTCCTCACCTTGCCTTTCTTGGGGGTATAGCACAATCCATCTTTGTAGAGAAAAGCTTTTTGGCTACCCAAGCACATAAGAAAGCAGTCCTCACTGCCATAGGCCTTAGCCAAGATGTGAGTGAGCTCATTGACCTCATTCTTGAGGGTCTCATTCTCAACCATTAGTGAGGCATCATATGTAAAACCATCACTACTAGATGAGGTGGAAGTGGAAGTGCTACAAGAAGGGTTAGTGGGAGCAACAATGATAGGCTTATAGAATGATTCATCAATTAAGTCACAAGTTAAGCCTACATTACATATCTCAACATGCTTCTTCTTATTTTGCTCATCAAGCAAAGAGGAATGAGCTTTTTCAAGCTTCTTGTGAGCCTTGCCAAGCTTCTCATAGGCTTCCTCTAGCCTCTCATGAGATGCATTGAGCTCATCAAAGGCTTGCTTAAGGGCTTTTAGTTCCTTACGCAAGCTTTTGCATTCCCTTCTCTTAATGCTAAAGTGTTCTTTAGCATCATCTAGCATGTCAAGTAGTTCATCCTTAGTTGGTTCATTATCATCACTATCACTTTCATTTTTATTTTCATTATCATGTTCCTCATCACTTCTATCATCACAAGTTTGTACCTTAGTAGCCTTAGCTATGAAGCATGATGGAGTGTCGAAGAGAGAAGGTTTCTCATTGATAGCAATGCTTACAAGAGCATTCTTCTTGGCGGTCTTGTCATCATCACTATCATCATCATCACTTGAGGAAGCATCACTATCCCAAGTGACCACATATGAACCATCCTTCTTCTTCTTTTTATGGTCATCTTGTCCTTCTTCTCTTTCTTTTCCTTCTTGTCCTTCTTGCTCTTCTTGTTGTCATCATCATTCTTGCTATTGTATGGGCATTGAGCAACAAGATGATCCTTGCTTCCACAATTGAAGCACCTTCTTAACTCTTCCTTGTTCTTGGATGAAGACTTTTTCTTCTAGCATGGTAGCCCTTCTTCATCATAAACTTGCCAAATCTCTTGACAAAGAGAGCCATCTTCTCATCATCCATCTCATCAAAGCTCAAGTCTTTATCTTCACTTGATGATTCTTGCTTTGCCTTGCCCTTGGATGATGTGGCCTTGAATGCCACACTCTTCTTCTTGTCATCTTTCTTTTCCCCCTTTTCTTCCTTCTCATCATCATCTCTATAAACATCATCAATCATGATATCTCCTAAGATTTGGTTTGGTGTCATTGTGTCCAAACCGGTCCTCACTAGCAAGGTGACCAACATGCCAAATCTTGCGGGTAAGCATCTCAAGAACTTATGAGAGAAGTTCTTGCCCTCCACCTTCTCACCAAGTGCTTTGAGATCATTGACAAGCACTTCCATTCGATGGAACATGTCTGACACACTCTCATCTTCCTTCATCTTGAAGCTAGCAAATTTCTCCTTGAGAATGTATGCCTTTGCACCCTTTATTGTCTTGGTGCCCTCAAATGATTCTTCCAACTTCTTCTAAGCCTCATAAGCCATCTTAATGTTCTTGATTTGCTCAAATGTTCTCTCATCAATTGCATTATAAATGGCACTTAGAGCAATGTCATTGTTTTGGAGCACTTCTTCGGCCACGGTGGGATTCTCTAGATCGACAATCTCAATTTTAGTTTCTACCACCTTCCACACCCTTCTATTGATTGACTTGATATGTGTGGTCATCTTTGACTTCCAATATGGATAATTTGTGCCATCAAATTAAGGTGGCTTCTTGGTGTTGTTGATTTAAGCCATTTTTATACTGAAGGTTGTTAAGCCTCAAATCACGGTGACCTCGGCTCTGATACCACTTGAAAGGTCCTAATGGCTAGAGGGGGTGAATAGCCTATTAAAAAATTCTATAACAACACTTAGCAAACCGGTTAGACAAATATGAGGCAAAGCGAGTATTGCGCTAGCCTACTAAAAATGCAAGCCACCTACCACAATTTTAGTTTCTATAGTCTCTATCCACACAATGGCTATGTTACTATACTAAGTTAGTGTGCTCTCAAAGGCTAACTAAAGAGCCACACTAACCAAACTAACAAGCTCTCACGACTAGCTACACTAAAGAGCTTGACAACTAGTTTGCGGTAATGTAAAGAGAGAGAGGAAGATGGTTATACCACCGAGTTGAGGAGTGAACCAATCAATCACAATGATTTTTTACTGAGGTTCACTTGCTTGCCATCAAGCTAGTCCTCATTGTGGTGATTCACTCACTTAGAGGTTCACGCGCTAATTGACATCACATGCCAAACCCTTAATAGGGTACCGCACAACCAACACAAGATAAGGATCACACAAGCCACGAGCAATCCACTAGAGTATCTTTTGGCTCTCCACCGGGGAAAGGTCAAGAACCCCTCACAATCACTATGATCGGAGCCAGAGACAATCACCAACCTCTGCTCGATGATCCTTGCTGCTCCAAGCCATCTAGGTGGCAGCAACCACCAAGAGTAACAAGCAAGTTCTGCAATGAAACACGAACACCAAGTTCCTCTAGATGCAAACACTCAAGCAATGCACTTGGATTTTCTCCCAATCTCACAAAGATGATGAATCAATGATGAAGATGAGTGAGAGGGTTTTGGCTAAGCTCACAAGGTTGCTATGTCAATGCAAATGGCCTAGGGAGTGAGCTTGAGCCGGCCATGGGGCTTAAATAGAGAGCCCCATGAATAGAGTCGTTGGCTCCTCTGTCCAGCGAAACATGGGCTGACCGGACGTGCCGGTCAGGTTGACCGAACGTAGGACCCTAGCGTCCATCCTCAGATTTTTGCCATGTGCCCCCGACTTCAAATGCTAATCGTTTGATCTCAATAGTCATTAGTGCACTTAAGTTGTGACCGGACGCACAGGCAAGCTGACCAGACGCACCACGCCCGTGTCAGGTCCTCACGTGCCTGCGCACCAACACCTGGTGACCGGACGCACCGATGGAATGACTGGACGCTCTAATAACATGGATGTAGGGGACCGTGATGCCTAAGAGGGGGGTGAATTAGGCAACTTAAAAATCTAACTTTAAACTATGGCCTCTTTTTCTAACCTTAGCAAAACCTATGAAATAGATAAACTATTTAAATGTGCAACTATAGTTTTGCTACTGTGTTACTATCTCTACCATAAAAGGAGTAATACAATCAATGTAAGTGCGGAAGTTAAAAAGCAAGGTAGAGATATGCAAACTCCTGTCGACGACTCCGGTATTTTTACCGAGGTATCGAGAAGCGCGCAAGCTTCCCCCTAGTCCTTGTTGGAGCCGCTCGCAAGGAATCCCTCGCAAGGGCCAAGCTCCCGGTCGGGTAACTCTGTGGATAGCCTCGGGCCTTCCCCACGCACAAGTGGGTCTCTGACGTGCCTTCCGGCAAGCCTCTCATGGATGCTCCCCGCCGTCTTCACTATCAAGCTTTCGGCCGAAACGCTGCGGGCCTTGTTCCCTCCGGTACACAGTGGCGGCCACACCACAAATGCGGTTGGTGTGATCTCGTGAGACTACAAGCCCTCCAATGTACAACAATGGTGCACGCAAGCACCGAGTGGTAAGAGGTTTGCAAACCTTACTAAACACTAGGCCTAAACCTAGAGCAAGCGCATAAGCGGTGGTCTAATCAACCTAAGCACTTCGCAAAGTACCTATGCTAATCACCTAATGAATCACTAAGCACTATGCATGTGGAGATCACTAAAATGGTGTATCAACACCCTTGGTATGTTTCCTCAGCTCCACTATTCTTATGAACTATCTAGGTTTTCTTTTATTTTTCCGAGCTTCTTTTATTGACTAGTGCAAACTTTAGCATAATTAAGATTTTGTTGCATAATTTCTTCATAAGAAGACATTTCATCATCACTATCACTCTCACTAGAGGATGAGCTTTCGTTACCTCATGCCATAAGGCATATACGAGAAGAGTTTGATGATGAGTGTTTACGCCCTCGCCTCTTGTGATGGTGTTCATCTTCACTTGAAGAATCATCCCATGACCTCATTGATGTGAGGGCTTGGTTCTTGCATGCCTTCTTCTTTGTCTTGGGTGTGGGCTTGTTTGGATAAACTTCTACAAAGTGCCCCAACTCACCGTATCCATAGCATCTTCTCTTTCTTTGCTCATTTCTTTGATTGGTGAAAATGAGATCTTGGATTTTGATAGGCACACCCTTGACATTGAGCCTTTGGATCATCTTCTTCACCTTGTTGATAAGTTTGATTGATTCTTCATCAAGGTCAGAGGTGGAGGAAGATTAATCATCATCACTTGAATCTTCATCATCATCATCCTCTTCTTCTTCTTCTTCTTCTTCACTTGAGGAGCTTGAGCTTGAGCTTGTCTCAACTTGCTTACCCTTCATCTTCTTTTTCTTGCCACATACAAGAGCTTTGCCTTTGCTTGATGAAGAGGCTTCTTCTTGACCCATCTTACATGACATTTCAAATGCCACTATCTTGCCAATGACTATATCCGAGGTCATGATGCTCAAGTCCTCCATATTGTGAAGGATGGTGATGATGCTTGTATATTTCTTTTGTGGTAGCATAGAGATGATCTTCCTCACGATGTCTGCATCATCTAGCTTTGTTAGTCCTATTGAATGGAGCTCATTGATAATTAGATTCAAATGAGAATACATATCATGAATAAGCTCATCATCATTCATTGTAAAGGAATCATAATTTTGCTGAGCTAGACAATGCTTTTGCTCATGGACATTCGATGTGCTGTCATGGAGCTCTTGGAGTTTTAACCATATTTCATGTGCCATATTTAAAGTGAATACTTGGTTAAAAACATCCATGCTAAAAGATTCAAACAAGCAATTCTTAGCTCTAGCATTGAAATGTATTTCCTTTTTATCACTCTTTGTGGGTTTATCGGGATTCTTAATGGGTTTCATCCCGTTACGAGTGACTCTCCATACTCCCAAATCAACCGCCTCAAGGTAGCAAGCCATTCTAGCTCTATAATAAGGGAAATTAGTGCCATCAAAGTGCGGAGGCCTAGAGGTATCCATCCCAACCACTCAAAATAGCGTCGGCTCAACGGTGGTTAAGCCAAAGGTCCAAATTGAGCCAACTAACTCTGATACCACTTGTAGGGGGCTATGAAGCCTAAGAGGGGGGTGAATTAGGCAACTTAAAATCTAACTTTAAACTATGGCCTCTTTTTCTAACCTTAGCAAAACCTATACAATAGATAAACTATTTAAATGTGCAACTACGGTTTTGCTACTATATTGCTATCTCTACCGCAAAAGGAGTAATACAATCAATGTAAGTGCGGAAGCTAAAGAGTAAGGTAGAGATATGCAAACTCCTGTCGATGACTCCGGTATTTTTACCAAGGTATCGAGAAGCACGCAAGCTTCCCCCTAGTCCTCGTTGGAGCCCCTCGCAAGGAATCCCTCACAAGGGCTAGGCTCCTGGTCAGGTAACTCCGTGGATAGCCTCGGGCCTTCTCCACACGCAAGTGGGTCTTCGACATGCCTTCTGGCAAGCCTCTCTTGGATACTCCCCGCCGTCTTCACTATCAAGCTTTCGGCCGAACCGCCGCGGGTCTTGTTCCCTCTGATACACAATGGCGGCCACACCATAAACACAGTTGGTGTGATCTCACAAGACTACAAGTCCCTCTGATGTACAACAATGGTGCACGCAAGCACCGAATGGTAAGAGGTATGCAAAGCTCACTAAAAAAGGCCTAAACCTAGAGCAAGTGCATAAGTGGTGGTCTAATCAACCTAAGCACTTCACAAAGTACCTATGCTAATCACCTAATAAATCATTAAGCACTATGCATGTGGAGATCACTAAAATGGTGTATCAACACACTTGGTATGTTTCCTTAGCTCCACTCTTCTCAAATGGCCGATTGAGGGGGGTCTATTTATAAGCCCCACTGAGAAAGTAGCTGTTGGGGACGAAATCCCGCTTTTCTGCTACTGACCGGACGCTGATCACGTCCTGACCGGACGCATCTAGTCATCCCGACTGTTGGAGCCGCAAACAACTGATCGGACGCTACCAACGTCCGGTCACTTGCTACCGGACGCGTCCAGTCCTTTGCCACCGGACGCGTCTGGTCGCAAGTTCGCCACTCTAGAACCTCTATGTACTCGATCAGACACTATTGTCCTATGTCCAGTTGGTTTACCGTCAGTGTTCGGTCCAACGTCCGGTCATTGCTATTGTTACCAAGCCACTGATCGGAGCGTCTAGTCACCTTCCTTCAGCATCCGGTCACTTCTATGAACTCATTTCTTCGCGATCTTGCATACGGCTTGGTTTCTATCTTCGTGCTTGGACTTTGTTTGACATCTTGGGTCTTCTCTTGTGCTCCTAAGGTCTTGCTTGTGGTGTTGATCATCGAATCATCACGTCGCCTTCATCCAAGTCACGTCTTGCACCATATTGAACTACAAAAAAATCACTTGCAAATTCAGTAGTCCAATTTGGTTGTGTTGGTCATCAAACATCAAAATCCAAAGTAAATGGGCCTAGGGTCTATTTTCCTTACAATCTTCCCCTTTTTGGTGATTGATGACAACACGACCAAAGCAAGAAAATAATAAAAATTTGAAATTTAAAAACTATCTACTTGCTAGGATGCAATACAAGGGGCAAGATTATATGATGCTAAAAGATAATACTTGTCAGGCTAAATAAATACTTAAATAAAAACTTATCTTGCCCTTGCAAATGTCCCCATGTAGTATTATGGATTTAAGCCTTGCTTCCTACAAATTCTCCCCATTACATAGGCTAATCCATAATCCACTATCCTCCATTTCTCGGACCATCACCACTTATAGACACCACTTGTAAATGATCTAGCTTTTGGTCCTACTTATTAATGCTTACTTTTGGCCCTCTAAATTCTCCCCCTTTAGAATCAAACACCAAAAAGGAAGACATTAGTAGCACAAGGGAGTGTCAAACTTTGTGATCCTTTGAGTGTAGAGTGAAGTAGATCACAAAATTTGACTCTCACATTATATAGACTAAGCTCCCCCTAAATATATGCATACATATGATAGAAGACAAAGCATATGCATTGTAACAGAACTGACCAAATCATAAGAACGTAAGTACAAAAACAATCACCGAAGCGATCAAATTCCTGTACTTAAGCTCCCATAATCCCGGTAGTCCAGAAATCACGAAGGATTTCAACCAACTCTCGATATACAAACCAAGATCATAGTGATTCAACACAACACATCATCCGTTATAACATTTCATAATAAGCATTCGGATTACATCCATCAGAGTTTAAATAGAATATTACAAACCAAGTTTGAATGTGCGGAAGCAACATAGTTTAGTACAAAACATCATAGTTTTCAATTACATTGCCAAGTCTGAGTCATGTCCCACAAAAGCATTATTAGGTACGAGAACTAGTAGAGACCGCGCCCAACGGTCTAGTCTTCATCCCCAGCTGGGAGAAGGCAGTACTTGCAGCAACCAAAGTAGAACTGGTCATCTGCAACAGGTGGGAGATAAACCTTGAGTACAAGAAGGTACTCAGCTAGACTTACCCATCGAAACTAGAAATAAAGGACACCAAGGATCATGCAAGGCTTTTCAGGTGGGCTAGCTTGACACAGTTGCATAAAAGAGCTTATGATTATAGTAACCAATTTAAACTTAGCATCAAGCTTATCATTATTTACCTGTACACTAGATTAGCACCTGTACTAGAGCACTCACTTATTAGGAGCAAACAATATTAACCATAGCAGGTATAATAAGGTTGTCATCATCATATCATCATTTCCGAACCATTATGTTATTTAGTGTATCTACTTTGGAGATAAGCCCGTCAAGTTCTCACTAACCGGGAGAGACGGCGACTCGAATCGAATTATAACTCAGCTGAGGGGGTATTCCTAACTCTCACCCTGGCATACTTAGCAAGGGTAGCCGTGGGTTACCTTTGGTACAACTCAGGAACCAAATTCATGGGTTCGATCAACGCCAGCACTCTCAGGGATTACCCTTCTACCAGGACGATCAGGACTTTTAAATCACCTGCCCTTAGACTCACGCCTATGGCTCCCTTCCAAGGCGTACTTTATACTTATCGACTCCCGGCCTAAGTTGAGCTACTCGGCTTCACGGTCGGTCATCAGACACGGCTAACTAAGAGAGAGGCATGCGTTCAACATGAATAGGAAAGGCTCCAAGAATCAGTCCTTAAGCGACACAGACGGAGTCACTGTAAACCGGTAAGCCTCTGTCCGGTCTTCATTTCAAATTAAGACTGGTTCTTTTCTATGATAGCAAATATAGCCAACCGTGCCACATGTATCTTCCTATATCTCGCAGGTGATAGGAAATCACCTGACTTCTACCATGTTTAAGCAGGGCTAAGCACTACACGAGCCTGAGCTACATAGGATTCAGGGTAACAATATCTGGACAAGGATTGGGTAACCAATGCAGCAAGTGTTTGCACCCAACACCTAAACTTAATACAACAATATATGTAATAATAATACTGTAACTGCATTTTGGAAATTAGGAAGCTTAATATGCTTCGGGGCTTGCCTTTCACAAAGTTGCAAGGACGGTGATCCGGGCACTCAACGACGACCTCGTCTGGCACTTCTCCTAAAGGCTGCACCTCCTGAACCTCCGGTGTCGGCTGCTGCTGCTCGCTCGGTTCCTCGAATTCCAGCAGTGTTACTCCCTCTGGTACACCTTTTGCATGCCGATGCACGAGATAAATATCATGGATGCATAAGAAATAACATGATGCTCATGATGAATGAATCACAGTAAATGTTTAATGAAAACATCACTGGACACCCATTTACCGAGTAAAATAGCTCTATTCAAATCACTTTAAGCATGTATCTAACTTAACTTAAAGAATGAGATCTACTTACCTAACTTGCATAACCTAAGATAAAGATGCTCATCTTCAATTAAAGGCCTAACACCTAGGAACATTACCACAAACTTAGAAATAGTAAAGGTATACATAATTTAACATTTAAAGTTTCATATGCATACAAGTAGTCCCTCAATTCAATCACAACAAGAGTTATATAAATCCAAATGACTTGTATGAGGACATTCTGGAAAGCTTATGAAATTCTCTACAAATCATTTGTAAATATCAAAGCATGATTCTTACGTTAATCAAATCGACTTCCAGTAAACCTAGAATCTGTCTAGGAATGACAGGGTTACTAACTTAATTATTTAATGATGATGTAAAAGCATAATTTGACCAAATCAAGTTTACCAACATGTTTTGCATACCAGAGAAACACTAGAAAGTATAGTGCCAACTTCTAAATAATTTATTTAATATCCTTTTTAAATTTATTTAGTTAATTAGGTGATTAAAGCAATATATAGTCAAATTATTCATAAAAATCTACAAAAATTATAGTAGCTATCTCATGCTTCACATAGACTACCATAAAAATTTCAAAGCCATTAAGCAAGTAGAACTTGCTGTATCCAAAATAACAGGTGGCATGCCTATTTTTAGCATAATTAGGGAACCCTAATGAAAAGTGTCAAGCAACAGATTTCACATTTTTCCTAGCATCATTCTATCATAAGAACCTTACTCACCAAATTTTACCTATACTGGATCTATAGAAAAATTATGAAAATTCACACAAGATCCATCTATTGATAAAAAGAAATTCTATAACTCAAAAACTATACATGCACTAGCTCTGAAATTTTAACCAGAGATTCTACTAAGCAATAATAGATTACCCATAAAATTTCATCATTTTTGGACCATAGAAACTCAAGATAAAATTTAAAAAAGTTTGCATGTATCCAAAAACACATTTCAAAGTCCTATTTAATTTATCCAGAATTTCTAAAACATGTGCTCATATAATATTTTTATTAAATACTAGACAATACTAGGAACTCAATAAAATTAGAACCACATCATTTGGATCTATATACTAGGAAATACATATTTTTGAATATCAATACAAATCTGTGAAATAATAAAGCAAAACAAAATAAGAAAACAAATCACAGCCGCTGTTGGGCTGGCCCGAAGGAACGGCGGCCCATGACGCGTGCGCAAGTAGCCTAGCCACTCGGTGTGGCCCAGGCTGGCTGCCTCCTTAGCAGCGGTGACTGACAAAGGGACCCGCGCGTCAGTGAGAGAAACAGGGGAGCGGAGGAAGACGACGGCGCAACTCGCCACCGGTGGCTTCTCCGGTGAAGGCAACGGTGCCAACGTGTTCGCCTCACCCAAGCAGACCTAGGGGAACCATCTATTGTAGCTAATGACATAGCTAGAGGGGGGTGGCGATGGCCACGGCGATGCTCAGCCATGGCATGGCCGGCTTCGATGATGCTACGGCGTCGTAGCCCGATAAGGCGACCCTATGAGCTTTGGCAGCACTCCTAGAACCTAGCGCGAGACAGAGGAGGGGTGGCAAGGGCGCAAGGACCACTGGCCGCGTGGAGCACCAACTCCGGCGAGGGCAGCCATGGCAGCGTTGGAAGAAAACCGACGATTCGCCCTTACCGAGGCTCGATTGACCCGACGGTGAGGTGGAGAGGGTAGAGAAGACCACGGCGAGGCTACTGATGGACTGGGCAACCCATTTTCACGGTGGTGAACACGCACGATGATGGTGACACATGGTCGGCAATGGTGGAGCTTGCTACAAACACGGCGCTACGCGTGGAGAAGGCGAGAGAGGGAAATGGAGAGGTGAGCGCGTTCGGGTAGGCGCTGGCCCTCTTCCAGAGTGTGGACGCGTGACGTGGAGCCTTCGGTAGAGCCTGCGCGCCACGCGGTGAGAAGCTCCTGCGTCGGTCGGCCATGACGGTCACTGACCGTTTTCTGAAAATAGTGATTCAGTGTTTGATGACCATGACTGACAGCACCATTTCATCGTGTCAACACGGCTCAACCAATGATCCTTTGCAAAAACGGTGTACATGAAAAATGTAGACCTAACATCCATCTATAATTTCTTTTCAAGGACCATCATCTAATTTGCCATGGATCAGAAGTTACATCAAGCCAAAGATTGCTCAATCACACTGAAATTGCAGTCATGACTTAGAATATTTTTCATTGTTGAAACCAGCATGTAATTCTGACTTGTGGGCCATGTTTGACCATGTTCCACACATTTTCATGAGTTGGCCATAAAACAACTTTTGTTCCTTAATAAATTAGCTACAACTTTTGTAAAGAGTGTACAGCCATGCAAAGTTTCTAAGTTGGACTTTTGAATCAGTCAAACAATGACACTCCAAGGGTCCATTCTAGTCAAACCTTCACTTGAGGGCATTTTGGTTATTTTGATCTACATGAACAATGTCCCAACAAGTAACCTAAGTGTAGTTAAGGTGTAATAGACCATGATCAACCACTTTACAAAATTGTTATACCACTTCTAAAGATCACATGTGATAAAGCAATTAAAACAAGCAATTCATTCATATGTTTCAATTCCATGTTTCACATGTTTCATGACCGTGTGGTTATTTTATACTTGTCATATTACTACCATGTTGCCATGTTTCAAGGTATGAGAAACTCAGGTTGCATTCACATGTTACACCATTACTATTCACAACACTCAAGTATGAAACATACACAATTTGAAAAATGTTGCATATGCATGTTTCAGTAACAAAGGCATGATGAGATAGATGATGCACATGTTTATGAAATGAAATGCAATTAGTGGAAGCCAAACACCTAGGGTGTTACATGCATAATTGGCAAATTTTGGCTCAAGGGAATTTAATCTATATAATGCATGGAGAAAGCATATAAATATCAAGATGAAATTAACATGATGATATCGGTTTAGAAATACCACATGTGGAAACCAATTTGATTTCTATCATTTGCAATAGGTGGTGGATATTTTAAGTATGATGCTTAACTCCGAGAACTCATTTTCCTTGCAATGAGACTACTACACACATGATAAGCTTAAAAAGGTGTTAGTCTCAAAGCATCCAACTTATAGAGTAACCTCACCCTAAATTTGTGCACACAAGTATAGAATACTTATAGGAAATATGCACATTGATTTTGGAATAAAAAATACCACTTGAAATATGACATCACATAAATGTGAGTCATTTTCGAAGACGATATTCGGGAGAAATTATCTACAATTTGGACTTTTGCACATATTAGATGAATAATAGAAAGACAAGCAATGTGTCGTGTTCCTAAACAATTTTAAACCATGTAGGATTGCTCTAAGGAATAAGAATGAAACCGATCAAGCCTACCATAAGATATACCTAGTGTATGCATGATAAAAGATATAAGCATGCAAATACAAACATAGGCATGAAAAGTAACTAGATGCTTAAAGATACCAATTTGTAAAAAATACCACTTATAGGAGATGCAAATTGATACTACTTGAAGGAAATTGAATCTAGTTATCTATCATGGGGAGAGAAATTTGGGTCCATAGTATTCACTAACTCACTTGGCAATGATTTTGTCCATCATGATGCACCCCATGAAATGCACCCATACTTTGCCAAGTCTCCAAATTTTCTGAAGTCCATTGGACTTCTCACTTCCCTTTTGGGATCCATACCTTCTTGGTGCTCTTCATATTGGAAATGATTTCCTTTGGCGCCCAAAAGCGTTTGACCCCATTGTTGGCTTGCTTGTTCACCTTGATGGCCACCACCTTATTATTTTTCTTCTTCTTTAACAAGTATGGTGTGGAGGCCTTCTTGTCCACCTTGTTGGTGTAGGTGTTGGAGAGCTTACTTGTTTACTTCTTCTTTTTCTTCTTTGCTCCTCCCCCATTTTTCACCTTGCACTCATAGGACTTGTGACCTTCCTTGTGGCACACGTAGCAAACCACAGTTTGTCCTTCATCAAGCTTCTTCACTCCCTTGATGGTGTTATCTTGATGAAGTTGGGCTTGCTTCGCCTTGCCTTTCACTTGAGTCAAGTCTTTGGTGAGGCGAGCTACTTCTTGCTTTAGTTGTTCATTCTCCTTTGCAACCTCTTATGTGCATGTATCTACAACAACTTTCTCAACACAAACTTGGTTGCACAAAGATGAGTCTAAATATAAATCATTATAAGAAGTAGAGGCATCCTTTTTAGACGTATTAAAGGTAGAACTTTTCTTTTTAGATACCTTGGTGGGGGTTGTACTAACAGCTTCAAGATTAGCAACTTTATTAGTTAGCTCATCACAATGTTTGCACATGGTTTCCATTTTAGCAAGCAAACTTTTATAAGCATCTTGTGAGATAGATAACTTTTCTTTTAATTTTTCATTTTTCTTTACAAGTTGCTCATCATTGATTGTGCATGCATTTGTTGTTGCACTAGCCTCAAGTTGCTCAATTTTAGTAGATAGTTCAACATTGAGATTAGCAAAGTTCTCATATTGTTCAAGCAAAGTTTTGTATGCTTCTTGTGAACTATTTAGCTTTTCTTTTATTTTTCTGAGCTTCTTTTATTGACTAGTGCAAACTTTACATAATTAATATTTTGTTGCATAACTTCTTTATAAGAAGGTATTTCATCATCACTATCACTCTCACTAGAGGATGAGCATTCGTTACCTCATGCCATAAGGCACATACGAGAAGAGCTTGATGATGAGTGTTTACGCCCTCACCTCTTGTGATGGTGTTCATCTTCACTTGAAGAATCATCCCATGACCTCATTGATGTGAGGGCTTGGTTCTTGCATGCCTTCTTCTTTGTCTTGGGTGTGGGCTTGTTTGGATAAACTTCCACAAAGTGCCTCAACTCACCGCATCCTCTCTTTCTTTGCTCATTTTTTTGATTGGTGAAAATGAGATCTTGGATTTGGATAGATACACCCTCGACATTGAGCCTTTGGATCATCTTCTTCACCTTGTTGATAAGTTTGATTGATTCTTCATCAAGGTCGGAGGTGGAGGAAGATTGATCATCATCACTTGAATCATCATCATCATCAACCTCCTCTTCTTCTTCTTCTTCTTCACTTGAGGAGCTTGAGCTTGAGCTTGTCTCAACTTGCTTGTCCTTCATCTTATTTTTCTTGCCACATGCAAGAGTTTTGCCTTTGCTTGATGAAGATGCTTCTTCTTGACCCATCTTACGTGACATTTCAAATGCCACTATCTTGCCAATGACTATGTCCGGGGTCATGGTGCTCAAGTCCTCCATGTTGTGAAGGATGGTGATGATGCTTGCATATTTCTTTTGTGGTAGCACGGAGATTATCTTCCTCACGATGTCCACATCATCTAGCTTTGTTAGTCCTATTGAATGGAGCTCATTGATAATTAGATTCAAACGAGAATACATATCATGAACAAGCTCATCATCATTCATTGTAAAGGAATCATAATTTTGCTTAGCTAGACAATGCTTTTGCTCATGGACATTAGATGTGCTGTCATAGAGCTCTTGAAGTTTTAACCATATTTCATGTGCCGTATTTAAAGTGAATACTTGGTTAAAAACATCCATGCTAAAAGATTCAAACAAGCAATTCTTAGCTCTAGCATTGAAATGTATTTCCTTTTCATCACTCTTTGTGGGTTTATTGGGATTCTTAATGGGTTTCATCCTATCATGAGTGACTCTCCAAACTCCTAAATCAACCGCCTCAAGGTAGCAAGCCATTCTAGCTCTATAATAAGGAAAATTAGTGTCGTCAAAGTGCGGAGGCCTAGAGGTATCCATCCCAACCACTCAAAATAGCGTCGACTCAATGGCAGTTAAGCCAAAAGTCCAAATTGAGCCAATCGGCTCTAATACCACTTGTAGGGGACCATGAAGCCTAAGAGGGGTGGTGAATTAGGCAACTTAAAAATCTAACTTTAAACTATGGCCTCTTTTTCTAACCTTAGCAAAACCTATGCAATAGATAAACTATTTAAATATGCAACTACGGTTTTGCTGTTGTGTTGCTATCTCTACTGTAAAAGGAGTAATACACATCAATGTAAGTGCGGAAGCTAAAGAGCAAGGTAGAGATATGCAAACTCCTATTGATGACTCTGGTATTTTTACTAAGGTATTGAGAAACGCGCAAGCTTCCCCCTAGTCCTCGTTGGAGCCCCTCGCAAGGAATCCCTCGCAAGGGCAAAGCTCCCGGTTGGATAACTTCGTGGATAGCCTCGGGCCTTCCCCACGTGTAAGTGGGTCTCTGATGTGCCTTTCGGTAAGCCTCTCTTGGATGCCTCCCGCCGTCTTCACTATCAAGCTTTTGGTCGAACCGCCGTGGGTCTTGTTCCCTCCGGTACACGGTGGTGGCCACACCATAAACGCGGTTGGTGTGATCTCGCAAGACTACAAACCCCTCTGATGTACAACAATGGTGCGCGCAAGCACCGAGTGGTAAGAGGTATGCAAACCTCACTAAACACTAGGCCTAAACCTAGAGCAAGCGCATAAGCAGTGGTCTAATCAACCTAAGCACTTCGCAAAGTACCTACGCTAATCACCTAATGAATCACTAAGCACTATGCGTGTGGAGATCACTAAAATGGTGTATCAACACCCTTGGTATGTTTCATCAGCTCCACTCTTCTCAAATGGCCGGTTGGGGGTCTATTTATAAGCCCCACTGAGAAAGTAGCCGTTGGGGACGAAATCTCGCTTTTCTGCTACTGATCGGACGCTGATCACGTCCTGACCAGACGTGTCTGGTCGTCTCGACTGTTGAAGCCACAAACAACTGATCGGACGCTACCAGCGTCTGGTCACTTGCTACCAAACATGTCCGGTCGCAAGTTCGCTGCTCTAGAACCTCTCTGTACTCGATCGGACGCTGTTGTCCTACGTCCGGTCGGTTTACCACCAGTGTCCGATCTAGGGTCCGATCGTTGCTGTTGTTGCCAAGCCATTGATCGGAGCGTCTGGTCACTTTCATTCAGCGTCTGGTCACTTCTATGAACTCGTTTCTTCGTGATCTTGCGTATGACTTGGTTCCTATCTTCGTGCTTGGACTTTGTTTGACATCTTGGGTCTTCTCTTGTGCTCCTAAGGTCTTGTTTGTGGTGTTGATCATCGAATCATCATGTCGCATTCGTCCAAGTCACGTCTTGCACCCTATTGAACTACAAAACAATCACTTGCAAATTCATTAGTCCAATTTGGTTGTGTTGGTCATCAAACACCAAAATCCAAAGTAAATGGACCTAGGGTCCATTTTCCTTACAGTGGAGTCTGGTCACTTCCAGAGAGCATCCAGAGCCGCATTTTCTCGATCGAATGCGTCCGATCATAGGCGACCGGACGTGGACAAGAGTCCGGTCCTTACTGGCCTGTTTAGATGCTTTCGGCAGCATACGTCATCACCCGACTGGATGCACCTCCTGCATGTCTGGTCCTCTTTCTTCTCAGCGCCCGGTTAAAGGACCGAGGGCGGCCTTCACTGCGCGCTACTGACCAGACGCGGGGTCAGAGTCCGGTCACTGCCCAAGGTAGAGTCCGGTCAATACGAAACTCCTCCTTTTGACCCCAAACTTCACCACCCTTGATCAAATGTGCCAACCACCAAGTATATCACCTTGTGCACGTGTGTGAGCATATTTTCACAAACATTTTCAAGGGTGTTGGCTTTCCACTAGATCCTAAATGCAAATGCAATGAGTTAGAGCATCTAGTGGCACTTTGATAACTGCATTTTGATACGAGTTTCACCCCTCTTAATAGTATGACTATCGATCCTAAATATGATCACACTCACTAAGTGTCTCGATCACCAAAACAAAAAAGCTCCTATCAAGTTTTACCTTTGCCTTGAGCTTTTTGTTTTTCTCTTTCTTCTTTTCAAAGTCCAAGCACTTGATCATCACCATGGCATCACCATCATCATGATCTTCACCGTTGCTTCACCACTTGGAATAATGCTACCTATCTCATGATCACTTAAATGAACTAGGTTAGCACTTAGGATTTCATCAATTCACCAAGACCAAACTAGAGCTTTCACTCGCGTGCCCCATCCCCCAGCCCTAGCTCGCCGCGCCCCATCCCCCAGCGCCTGGGCTGTGCACCCATCACTCACCATACCCCCGTGAAACACTTGCAGCAACATACGTTTGACACAGATAAAACATACTGTTGCAACATATGTGTGAAACATATGCAACATCCAGATAAAACACTTGCAACATGTGTGTGAAACATATGCAACATCTAAATAAAACACTTACAATATATGTGTGAAACATATGCAACATCCAGATAAAACACTTGCTGCAACATACGTCTAAAACATTTTGAACAAACGCTTGCAACATACCTCTGAAAACACTTGCAAAATATGCAATATGTGCAACATCCCGATCTACTTTTACAACATACCTTTGAAACATCTGAACACTTGAATCATACATTTACAACGTAGAGGAGGAAAAGGCCGGGGCAGGTCAATTCAGGTGGTAGGGGTGGGATCCAGCGGCAAGCGGTGGCGCACCACCACCACCACCACCACCACCACTAGCAAAAGCACCGGCCTTGGCTCGATCGAGCGGGCGACGCGGCGCATAGCTGAAGCGAGGAGCAGGTGGGGTGCTCGACGGGCGGGAGAGGAGCGAGGAGCAAGCAGCGTAGGTGGGCGTGCGACGAGCGAGAGCAAGGATCAAGCGAGCGAGCGACACAGGGTGGGGCACGCGGTGTGAGAAGGCCACAGCAGCGAGCGGAGCGAGGCATAGCGTCTGGATATAGGACGGACGCCCTAGAAAGCATTACCGTTGTTATTTACATAGAAATTATCACCCCCTTAGCACCCTCAGACCTCTCTCACTATCGTTTTCCCCCATGTATTTGATTCTTTCTCGTACTAATATATTGGCCCGTGCTAACACTACGGGTCCCATTAAATTCAGAGTTAATTCTATCAAATTTGAAGTACTTAGCTAATTGTGTTCTGTCAAAGCTATTTTTGTAGCAGTGGAGGTTCAGTGTTTCGCTATGACAACAATACATTGCATGAAACTTTTTTGCCATTAGCCCCAAACAAGCACTATGTTGCTATCTTCACCGCAAAAAGTGGCATTCAAATGCTCTGTTCGCTTGGCTGATAAGCCATGACTGAAAGTATTGTTGGCTGATTTGTTATGAGAGAAAAATAATATTCGTTGGCTGAAAAAGTACGGTTTACAAACCAAGCGAACAAGGCGAGAGTATATGCACCTATAAGAGCAAGGTCTCACCTCTGATTAAAAAAAATCCAACACCTTCATACCTCATACATTTTAGAGAGTTGTATATGAGAAATTACCAGTTCTACAAGGCTAGAAAAACATGTGTAGCCTCTCTAGGTGGTGAGAGAAAAAATCTACTATTCTTCGTTTCTTTATCAAAAGTAGCTTTTGGCTAGTATAAATTTCACAACACCCTTGGTTGAGCAGCTGTTGTTAGTCTTTGTCACTAACGAGCGGACCCTGCTCGTCAGCCTCAGGGCATGCTCCTTCTTCTCGACTGGGCCTCGCCGCCTGCCATGAAGGAGAGGGTGAGTCCGCGGCGGAGTTCGCGCCCGCGAGGCTACGCCACCCCGGTTCCCTTCGCTTCCTTCACGGTCTCCTCTGTCGTCTCCACTCCTCCGCCGAGCGTAAAGCTGTAGAAGGCTAGGAGAGGAGTGGTCTGGAGAGTGGGCAGCACGCAGAGCCGTGGAAACCGAGCCCCAAAGGCCAAGGTTCTCAAAACAAAAACAGGACAACATTTCCGCAGGTTACCAGGTCTTTCAAAAAGAAAAATAAACACTATCATCCAAGACGACGCTTTCTAAAATGTTTCCACCATCTGCATAATTTTTCACGAACCCACTAGAAATATACTTAGCATTATACGCCAAGCATGGAATTTTTTTAACCCTCTATATTAAATACAGTAATATTTTAAGTAACTACTCGGACAAAAAGGTATCTGCTCTTTCACCTCTCAGTCATTTCGTCGAGCATGTTGTAAGCACTTGCGAACGCGGCATCACTACGCCCCATGCCGTGCGCTCGCCGCCCGGCCGCCGACGCGCTCTCCTGGGATGCTGCTTGCATTGCTCGACCGTTCTTGCCGCGGCAGCTGCTCGACCGACGCGCGGCTACTTGGCTGCGCGCTTGGTCGTGGCTGCTGCTCGCCGGCCGCCTGCTCGAGCGGGGCCACTCCTCTCCGGCTCTCCGGCCCCGAGCTTGCATCGCATGCCCATGCCCGAGCTTGCCGGACATGCTGAGCTCGCCTGCGACTCGACGTCAGGAATACCCAACTTTTTTGTGTACTCTTAAGTATATATATGTATACTTATCTATATCTACTATACCAAATATATTTATATATTCTATGTCAAAGAGCTAAAATTTCTTTCTTATTTCTTTTGTCTAGTCTATCCCTCCTATATTCTTTTTTCCATCAGTTTCTATGTTTGTTCGGTTGTTTCTTGCCGAGTCTGGTCTGTTTTGTTGTTCTACAAATCAGAACCTAATTATTTATTTTTCAATCCACCTACTTATTGACTCAAAAGTTTTCCCATCAAATATCCAAGTCCATATCATATCTTGCTTCCAAACTCCTTGCCACGTCGAAGCATGTATCACCGTGGAAATCAAGTCCAAGTATATCTTTATTTCTTTTAGAACTCCTAAAGGCAACAGAAATCATGTAAATAGAGAAGAAATTCTTTCATCCGTTTTTTACTACTAGTATGTATAAATATATAACAAAGTATTCTCTTGTGCGAGTGAGCGAATCATGACTACGAGGCAATTCTATAATCCCCATTCCTAGATCTCTAACCCTAGCCGACCGGACGCGATGTGGTGGCGGCATTGCCGACATCGGAGGCTCCCGACAGAGCGTGGCCTCTATGCCAAGGCTGCGTCTACGCGACGGCCAGCGTTGGCACGCAGCGGTCAGGAGGCTGGAGGCAGCGACTGAGCAGTGGCTCACCAATGGAGTATCCAACGTTCAAATCATGGCTCCGCCATCGGACATCAGCGGCTTCGCCAACCTCGCAGGCCCAACTCTCTCGCTCTCTCTTCGCCCGCATGCCTGCCGTCCTAGTTGTCTCCTCGGGCCCTCGGCGGCTCCGCCAACCTCGTAGGCCCAACTCTCCCGCTCTCTCTCTTCCCCCGCGTGCCCGCCGCCGCCGCAAGTTTCTCCCGCGCGCTCCAAGAAGCCGGACGTTTATTTCCTTTTTTTAGAAGAAAGTAAAAGAGGCGCCGAGAGCGGGGAAGGGAATCAAACCCTGAACGAGTTGAGGCGTTGCGCGCGGACGCGGGGGGCAGGAGCGTTGAAGCCTGGCGTTGATACAAAGAACCGTGGCCCTTAGATTGAGTTGAAGCCTCTTGAACGATGGTTGTTAGCACTTAATGAAGACGATTTTCTAGGTATAATTTTTTTTGGTGCATAATGGTTGGGCTCCTCAGCGGGGATGATTTTTTAGTGTACCTAGGATCAGCGGCGGATCCAAAGGGGGGGCTGGGGGGGCTTCAGCCCCCCCTAATTTCTTGATTTCAAGCCTAATCACTGTAGCAAAAGCTTGATTTCACCATTAAATCTTCATGCAAATCAACATCTCCATTGTTTTAGCCCCCCCTTATCCCGCATCGTGCATCCGTCACTGCCTAGGATAGTTTGAGTAGAGATGTAATCTTAATCATCGGTCAATGTTTTCTTTTACTCTTATTTAATCTTAATCATCGGTTAATCATTTTTCCTCTCATTTTTAATTACAGGGAAACCATTAATTATGGATTAATTTTCATTTTTATCTCATAATCATCTTTGTTCAATTCAAACAACTATATTACAACTGATATAAATCGTATGCACACCCACTTCAAACTTTGACTTCCACAAAAGAAAACAGAAGAAGTTTTGCCATTTCTTTCACCCATTCCAGAAGAGAAAATTGAAGAAGCAATTTTGCCAAATGTTTTTTAAACGAGTTCAGCACTACCAATGGTCAAAAGCCGAAGTTGTTTTCTTCGTTAAATTGGTTTTCCTCTCCTGATGTCGCGGCTTCAAGATTTGTGTGCGGATCGGCGTGGTCCCTACAGCCGGACCCTACGCCGGCGCGTTCTACACTACACTGAAAAGATGAACAGAGTTAGTAAGGCTATCTTCGACGATAACACCCAAAATACAAGACTCATTCGTCCTTTAGATAGCGCTACAGGCAAAAGGTTCAATATATATTCGACATCTTCTCCAACAACAAGACCCAAAAAAGAATCATTTCTACAAATAGGTTTCCAGCAAAGAGGATGTCCATATTTGGGTTGTGTCTCTCAGACAACCCAAAACAGGTCTCCCGTATAGATACTCTATTGAAGGCTGATTTTGGGTCTCTTGCTACCCATTTTGGGTTTAAGTACCCATACACCAAACTGTCATGCTCCCACATTAATTAACATTATAACATAATGACATTACACCAGAAGTAAACTAAGGCCGCAGCTGCAGCATACAACTCAAACAAACAATCATCTATTACAGGCACCGCTTTGCCAGCAGCAGATCCTCTGTATTTACGGGCACCAGTTCTGCCAGCAGCAGCCCAGCCCAACACAGGCTGCACAAACAAACCACCTGCGAGATCAAGCGGCAGGGTCATCTTTGGGAGCCCTGTTGTGCTGCACCAGACGCCACTCCATCTTCATCCTCCCCTGGCCCTGCTGCTGCCGGCCGCCACTCCTCATCTGGTGCCGCCCCTCGTCCTGGTTCCTCTGGATGCCACCGCCGTTCCTCAGCTGGTGTTGCCCCTCGTGCTGCTTCCTTTGATTGCCGCGGCCAAAACAATTCCAATTGCTGCTACTGCCACCGCCACCATTCCGGTTCCTGCCACTGCCATTGCCATTGCCATTGCCGCTGCCGCCACCACCGCCGCTGCCAACATTCCAGTTCCTGCCAGTGCCATTGCCTCTGCCACCACCACCATTCCACTTCATGGCACCGCCAGTGAAGGCGCCACTCATCCACATCGTGCCACCGCCGATCAGCATCCTTCCAGTCCCGGATGACGTGTGGCCTGGATCCACCCCCTGCTGGTGCCAATTGCTAGATGATCCACCTCCATGGAAGTTATTGTTACTGTTGTTTGCTCCACCTTTGCCAAAATATTTTGCCCTGAACCTTTCCTTTGCCTCCTCGAAATTCTTGAACGCTTCTGAATCATCCCAGTCCATGACGTTTCTGTTTAATCCAATAAATCGCTTGTTTTCGCAGAAGGTCTCCCAGGGAATGTCATAAGCGTTACGGCAGAATTCTCTTTCCCACAATGGGACTGGGCGGACATTGTCTCCTGCGCATATGAAAAAATGGGTATCAGAATTCATGGTAGCAGAATGGCAATGCAGAAAGACAAAAGATTCCCTGATGTATTGCATTCAGCAATCTGGAAGAACATAAATAGAATTGTCTTATAGCTATATTGATTAGTATTCCACCATGCGAATTTGGAAGATACCAGACTGAAATTTTAAAATTAGTTCAGTAAACAAAATAGCCCAGAGATAAAAATTGTTACAATCATCCATGTTTATGACTGCAGCGAATATTTGAATTGATCCATAAAGAAAGATGCATTTAGAAGCTACTATGTGGTCACTCAAGGTGTCGTCTAGACAGATAAGTAGCCAAACAAGCTCTTGTGCTTGTTACATTAATATCTGAGAAAACAAAAAGATGATGTCCTGTCATTATAATTTCATTGGCGGTGCTAGCTTTACATGTTGGCCGTGTGCCGCTCTCTAATTACCAGAAGGGATTGTTGTTTCCAAGATATGCTGACCTCTGCACCAGTAATGCTTGTTTCAGTTGAGAAATGGTGCAGACCATTTTGTTCTAAAAAATGATAAATAAACAACTACAACAAACTCTTCCAATATTTTAGAAACAAAAGTGGACAATTACACTGAAATAGCTAATGAAACCCACCCAGGCAGCCATGATGTAAGAAATTAATGGCAATGAGAAGTTTCCAATACTGAAACTGGAAAATCGAAATGCAGTTCAAAGGAAGAAGATCAAGAAAAGAAAAGAAAAAGGTATGATGGCAAGAAACAAGCCCAAGGTTCTATCTTTCACGTGCTTGCTCTGTTAGAAGAACAATTTCCCACTATGTCGATGTTCTGGTGCTATGATGTTGTGCTGTAACTTTATTTTGGTTCCAACACCTAAAGTTGGGTGCCTATCCTAATAGCTCGGAAAAAGATAGATAAAATCATAGTGGGCAAGGAACATTAAGTTTCCCAAAATTCGCACAAATCTTGTGGTTATCCAGAATGATAAGGAAAACCCTAAACTTAAAACCAAAACCATTTCCGCAAAGGGTAAAACTTAGCTTATCCATATAACCCAACATCCTAGGATTACTAGCTTCTGAGCCTATAGCTGCAAGGTGCTATGTCCTCTTACAACACTCCAGATTAGGATATAAACTCATCAATTTTATGGATGGTCTTCCACTTACTCGTCATTCATATGAATGAGGATCAAGGGTGTGCAGGAAACATCAGACAGTTATACACGTCACGTGCTAAATATGGGGACACACTCATAATTCTTGACACAAGAGTTTGATCCAGAAATGGCAACATTGCTTCTAAAGGTAAGTATCTACCTCCTACACAAGAGGAACCATTGTGTCGTTCATTTAATGATAATATAATTAGTAAGAAAAAAGTGAAAATGTGTCTTACAGCATATCATAACTTTGAGGTCATATTGTTACCTGAAAAAAAAAAGGTACAGACACCATGCGTGGGACCAATTGTAGTCAGTAATTCCATTGGCAGTCGTATTCGATATGTCAATGGACATCGGTTACTTATTACTCAGGACAGAACAAGCAAGTAGGCGTTATGACAAAGTGCACAACATGACAAAGTACATAAATCAAAGATGGTGCGAAAGGCGCGAAGTGAGCCATGGATCCAGAAGATCCCAGCCATTGAATCCATGGCGCGCAACAAGCATTTCAATATTTGAAATTGAACGTGGCACATAACGGATACTAGCAGTTCTATGCATCCTCAAAATACTATGCACTGTGCAGAGTTGCAGACAGGACTGTGTTCGAATAGATGTTTTGAATCCCCACCTGTACAAGTACAACACTGCTATAGTGCTATCTCGCAATTGCAGTGCCCTCCCAATTCCTATTCCCCAAAAAAGAAATGGATATCCCCAATAGATGTGATAATCATGCAAAGATAACATTTCTGGCGTCTCATCGTGCAGAGGAAAGAACAGTTCATATACATGAGAAAGCCTACAGCAACAGGCAAGTTTATTTAACCAGTAATAACTCTGATCCTGAGCTTGAATCGGTATCCAAATCATCTGACAAACAAAGAACAAGGACTAGATCTAGATATCGAGTAAGTTCAAATCCGATCGCAACCCAACAGATTACCGATGATAACACCCAAATCGGAACATCGGGTTCAGAGGGAGAGGAATCCGTCCGTACCGTTATCAGGCCGAGGCAGAGGAGGAAGCGAAGTGCCGCCGGAGTTGTCACCGTGGCCATCCACGTCCCTCGACAGGTTCGAGGCCGCCATCGTGAGGAGTAAGAGGAGGAGCACCCCGCCCCAACTCCACGAACTGATCGCCGGAGCGCTGGGCAGCACCAGACGGAGCCACCCGAATGGCGAGCAACCGGAATCCGCCGCTCAGCGCACACAGAACACCACCTCGTGGTGCGATACTGGGGGCTCCGGTGATGCCAGTGCCTATCCTGGAGGTGGAGGGTGAGTATATCGGCGCAGGCGAGTGCAGAAAAGGCAATCGGAGTGGCGCGGTGCCTGCGCGGCGAGCGCGTGAGGCACGAGGAAGACGACACCGAGAGCCCGAAACTGAAACCGGAGCGGAAACGTGCGGCGATCGGCCAAGGGTCGGTCGGTGCCTTGCGAGATGAGATTCCGGAGAAAGTCGGAAGCGAGCCAGAGGACACGGGAACGGACGGACGTGGTCGACGGCGTGGAGACGAGATGCCCCGCCGAGGAGGGCCCGCGGCGGGAGGCCGGCTTCGCCCTCCGCCGCCGCGTGGTTGAGCCGCATTTGCGACTGCGTCCTGTCCCCCGCCTCCACCACCATCCCGATCGGGCGCCCGGATGCGAGTGAGAGATTGGCGGTAAAACCCTAGCGCGGGCAGCGGCGGGGGATTGGGCCATTGGGGAGGGAGAAGAGGAATAAGTTTATTATAAAATTAGTATTAAATACTTGAATATCCAAATAAGTTTATTATAAAATATATTCTATGTTTAATATAATGATGCTTATTACATATCATAAAGATTAATATTTTTTTAAATATTTAGTCAAAGTTAACAAAGTTTGACTCTAGACGTATGACATGTATATTTTTTTTGAGCAATATGACATGTATATCTTGGGACAGAGAAAGTATTTCTTTCAAAATATTGTCATATTAAAATATACATACTGCCCTCCACCCAGTTGGCCTTCTAATTTTCGTCATGTTGTGAAACACTACTTCAGTCGTACTTTTTAGCGAATAAACATGATTTTTCTCTTACAACAATTCATCAACATAAGTCAGATTTTAGCGAAACGAACCGGGCCATTTTTTTACGTGTCCTCTTGTCACTCCGTCCGAATTGGTGTTGGTAAGAAAATTTGATGTTGGGACCAAACATGCACATATATATAGGCTACAACTCGTCTTCCTTCTTGTTCACGTTGCTCTTCTTGTCTTCCATTCTCTTCTCTTCTCCAACCCATCATGTCTCAAACTTTCAAGATCAAAATTGATAGGTGCGTCAGGTTAGGCTGTATTTGATTTAGCTTCTAGAAAAATGTTTCTGTTTTTTTTTAAAAAAAACTGAAAGCCAACTAAACGGGTAGAACCAAGCTGCTTTTCAAAAAACAGCTACTTTTATGGTGTGCTTGTGAACCAAAACCCCGCTACTGACTCCTCTGAAGCAAGATTTTCATTCTTTTTGAGACGAGAAGTAGTTCAGTAGACTAGTGACAATATTGTTCCAATCCTTTTTTTTCATCTTGATACCGTCTATTTCTTTTGAATAGCATCGGACTGAAAATGGCCATTGCCCTCCACTCAATTGGCCTTTCATTTTTTTTTTCCCCGCATGCCCTCTAATCCTCTGGTGCTACTGCGTCCAAACTGGGGTTGGCAGCAAAAATTGACGCCAGAACTTGCTGTTAAGGCCAAACATGCATATATAGGCCGCAACTCAATCTTCCTCCTCGTTCACATTGTTCTTCCTATCCTCTATTTCTCTTCTCTTCGTCAACCCATCATGTCTCAAGAGTGGCGTGATTATGAAACAAAACATGGTGGATACAGCGGAGAACTACGGCCGTGTTTTCTATAAAAGCCCCATCAAGTTCACATTATTTACATAGAAATTATCACCACCCACGCCCACTATCGCTTTTACCTCCTGTATTTACTCTTTGTCATATCTTAATCATCGGCCATGTTTTCTTTTATCTTATTTAATTTTACCCATTAGTTAATCTTATTTTTCATCTAGATTTATGTCTATATCTATATCTCTTATAAAAGCAAACCCCGCTATCTTTCAATCTTTGCATGTAAACTATCCACGTGTCATACTCCACTAAGTGCCTCATCTATATCCATATCTATATCAATATTCTGTATTTCTCTCTATATATATATAGGGTAAGGCTATTCTGCAGCTGATTTACGATAATGTTTGCTTTATATCCACTTATTAGAGGTAAATGACATGTGTGTTTGCTTTATATATATATATATATATATATATATATATATATATATATATATATATATATATATATATATATAAAATTAATGTTCTGCAGCTGGCCCTAGAATAACTTATTCTATAGCCACCTTGATTTACGATAATGTTTGTACCAATTTACGATAACATGAATATGCATTTACAATACTCGTGTTACTACAACTCACGGTAATATTTACCATAATATTATAATAAATCACTTAGTAAAAAGTTACTGTAGTCTCGTAAATTAGCATAGTAACTATCGTAACTCAAAGTGGCCACAGAATAAGTTATTCTATGACCAGCTGCAGAATATATATATATATATATATATATATATATATATATATATATATATATATATATATATATATATATATATATATATAAAAAGCAAACACACATGTCATTTACCTCTAATAAGTGCTACAACACCTTCCACTAAATGCAATTAATATTTTCATTCTATCAAATATAGAGCGTCCACATTGTACTATTGGTTTGGTCGTACATTCTTCTATAATTTGATTTAATATTTAAATGTGTTATTTATTTTTTCCATTAGCTTAACTAGTTTTGACAGTATACCTCATGCAAATAGTGATAAACAACAATTTTATAGATAAGAAAGTCCTGCAACAATGCATAGGGTATTATTTTAGTATTTTATATTTTTATAATCATCACTAATATTCTATCTTGTCATGCAAGCAGTCCATATCAGTATCCACTAGCACATGCCGTCATGTCTTCATTAAAGCAATTCACATCACCGAAACACATCATTCTAACTTATATTTATTTGTCCACGAAGAGTGCTAAATCATCCACTAACATGTATTATGATATTTATTTGTTTATATAAGTAGATATGAATAGTATAGTTTCATCTATCATTTCCGTAGCAACGCGCGGGGCATTCTTCTAGTTTTGAACTACAAGAAAAATGTTAATTATGTTAATTTTCATTTTTTTCTCATAATAATCTTTTTACATTTCAAACGACCATATTACAAATTGAAATAGACCATATAAATCAACCGTACACCCACTATAAAAGTTTGATTTCTTTCATCCATTCTAGAAAAGAAAAATAGAAGAAGCAGTTTTGCCACTTCTTTCACCCATCCCAGAAAAAAAAAAGAAGAAGCCATTCGGATAAATGACTTTTAAAGGATTTCAGCTCTACCAAAAAAAACTGCTTCCTCAATAAAGGCCCTGTTTGCTTTACTGAAAAACTATGACGGAAAGTACTGTTTATTGATTTATTGTGAGAGAAAAACAATGTTTGTTCGCTGAAATAGTACGGCTTGTAAGAGAAGTGAATAGGGCCAAAATCAAAAGCCCAAGTCGTTTTCTAAAGGAGGTGCTAAATAGGCTTTCTGGACAGGTGGCAAGTGGCAACCGGAGGCATGCATGGTCCGCTGGACAGTACGCCAGCGCGTTCTACACCCGTAATGGTATAAGTTGGTTGCTAGCTCTAAGTCAACTTCTTCAATAATGCTAACTTTTAGCACGTAGCTCATAACATGGATATGCCCACATGATATAGTTACATGATCCATAACATTGTCACATAATCTTGGAATGTGTGCATGAGCCTAGCTCTTGGTAAAGAGCTAACTTTTCCCTCTCTTCTATTAAAATATGAAAAGAATACTTAGAGCTAACTTATGAGTTATCCATTGCGGGTGCCCTAAGAAGATGAACAGAGTTAGAAATGGACTATCTTTGCACCGAACTGTCACGCTCCCACATTAATTAACAGTATAACATAATACTAACATTACACCAGAACTCCAGAAGTAAACTGAGGCCGCAGCTGCGGAAGAGCAGCAGCTGCAGCATACAACTCAAACCACAAACATCTATTTACAGGCACCACTTTGCCAGCAGACTGCACAAAAGAAGACACCTGCAATTCTCTTCATGAGATCAAGAGTCCGGACCAATTTAGGGAGCTCTGTTGTGCACCGGACGCCACTGCCTGTTCCTTCCTCTTTGGTCTTGCTGCCAGCCGCCGCTCCTCTGCTGCTGGCCCTCGGCCTGGTTCCTTTGCTTGAAGTACCCACCGCCACCACCACCGCCACTGCCGTTCCGTTTCCTTCCAGATCCAGAAGTGTAGCTCGGATCCTCCGGCTGCTGGTACCTGTTGTTGGATGGTCCGCCATGAAAGTTGCTGTTCCAGTTGTTGGGTGTGTAGTGGTTCTTGCTACAGTCACGCCAGCTCGGCTTTTCCAAAGGAGCGCCCCAGCTGGTGTTGCTATTATTGCCCCATTTATTGGAAGATTGGCCTCCCCAAACAGCCTCAGGTGTTACTACATTGGCCTGGCCTCCCCAAGTCGTGTTGGGTGCAAGATTGGCCTCATAGTCCCACTTATTGACTTCAGCCGGCTTTTCTATGAAGACATCCCAGTTTCCAGATCCGTTCTGGGTGCACTTATTGTCTGCCCCGGCGTTGGCCCATCCTGTGGCCGGGGCGGAATTATCATCCTCAAATGGTAGCCCTACACTATCCAGCTCAGCAACCAACTCTGGGTCGAGTTTGCATTGGTGGTCGACCTTGTCGATGTACAAATCAGGGTCGTCCAGCAAAGGAATGTCACAAGGCTTGCCATGATAGTTCGCCCAGAACCTTGCCTTTGCGTTCTGGAAACAATCAAGTGCCTCTGAATCATCCCAGGGCTCATGTTTATGGAATGGTCCAACATATTGCTTGTTTCCACAGAACCTCTCCCAACTAATGTCGCCAACGTGGCGGCAGAATTCCCTTTCCCATAATGGGACTGGGTAGTGACCGTCTCCTGCACATATGAGTGTAAGAATTAATGGTAGCAGCGCGGTAACACGGAAAGGCAAAAGATTCCCTAAATTATTGCATTCAGATTCAGTAGAGTGGAAGAAAAAGAAAACATAAATAGAATTCTCTTATAGCTCCACTGTGCAGATTTGGAAGATATCAGACTGAAATTTTAGGATTAGTTCAAGTAACCTGGAAGAGAAAATGCCTTTTCTTTATCAAAATTTTCAAATTAGTTCAGTAACCGTGTAGAAGCTGAATACCCCAGAGATAAAGCTTGTTACAATCCTCCATGTTTACGACCACAGAGGAGAACATCTGAATCCATCCAAAACAAAAGATAAATTTAGAAGCTATTGTGTGGTCATTCAAGGTGCCTTCTAGGCAGATATGCCCCCCAGAGTAGCTCCTGTGTTTGTTACGTGGCAACATAATACTATGTTATTTGTGGTCAATCTTTTGTTTTACTCATATTTAATCTCAATCTAAAGTAGCTCCTATGAATCCTGTGGTTATCGAGAATAATAATAAAGAAAACGCTAACCTTAAAACCAAAATCACATCCCTAAAAGCTATAACATAGCTTTGTTGTTGTTGTTGATACATATAACCCAACATTCTAGGATTACTAAGCCCATAGCTGTAAAGTGTTTATATTTCATAAGTCAGGCTCACAATGATATGCCCTCATACAATAGGATATAAACCCAACATTCATTTCCTTTTCATTCATATGAATCAAAGATGTGCAGGAAACATTATACAATTACACAACACACATAAAAAAGGGCGTACCCAGTGCAGAGAGCTCCTGCTCTGTGCGAGGTCTGGGGAAGGGTGTCAGTGGCAAGCCTTACCCTCGCCTGTGCAATGCGAGGAGACCGTGACTCGAACCCGAGACCTTCCGGTCACAGGTGGTAAGACTCTACCGCTTACACCAGGCCCACCCTTCAATTACACAACACACATGGCATGCTAAATAAAGGGCGCGTTCATAATTCTTGCCAAAAGAGTTTGACCCTAAAATGGCAGCATTGCTTCTAAAGGCAAGTCTATATCTCCTACACAAGTTTTATTACTCGACTTGAAAGCCACAATTCATCAGGGTGCATCAAATCAGAGACTTGATCACACAGATCAGGAATCTGCAGTGAATACTAAAAGTGACTAGTCAGAATTGTTATTCCGAAGCGATTCTAATAGATGATGTAAAAGATTTATACCAAAGCTTCTGGATCATAGTCATTTGGAACATCATTTTCTTTTTCAAAGCATTCTGGTCCGCCGCGCCGTCGTGGAGTCAAGAAGCACAGTAGATCGGGAAGTACCTCGTTCATCCGCCATGGACACCGTCGCCGACGACCTCGACTCGCGCTGCCGTGGTGGTAGCAGCGGTCTTCGCGCGGCTCGGGCTCTCCCCGTGCTGCCGCCCTGGTGGCGCCGCCGCTCCACCTCGTCGCGATCCCCCCCGCCGCCAGATCCGCGGACGCTGGCTCCACCCGCGCGGCCCCCGCGGGATCCGCCGCTGGCTGCACCCGCCCGGTCCCGGCGGGATCTGCTGCCGCCGGCCAGGACCCACACCCGCGCGCCGCGAGGAGGCGGGGCCCCGGTGGTGACGACGGCGCGCAGGAGTACGCTCCTCCGCCGCGACACCGGGGTGCGAGCCGCGGGAAGGACCCCTGCGGGCCGCCCGTCCGTCCGCGCCTCTCCCCTAGCGGGGCAGCCGGTGGGTTGGCCCCGCCGCTCTCACCGCCACCGCCACCGCCACCCTCTCTCTCCCTCTGTCTCTGTCCCTCCTTAACCCAGCGGCGGCGCAATGGGCGGCGGCGGGCAGCTCCTTCAGTTGCTCTTCAGTCCGCCACTGGCAGTGTGAGTGGGGGAGCGCCTCTCCTGTCTCCTCCTCTCTTTTGGGATGGGCCCACGTCAGCTGGGGGAGAAGTCAGCCTACCGTTGGGTAACCACTAGCGGTGCAAACATTCCGGACGAGTCTGCTCTGCTCTGCTGTTGGAATTTGGATAGCACTACTTCCTCCGTCTAGGACCGGGTATGTTAACCAAGGTGCATGTAAAATTACAAAAATGCTCCTATAAATATCAGCCCCTTCCTCCCGTGACCCGTCCCACCACACGGTCACGCTACTCCCTCGCGCTCTCACACAGCTTTCTTTTTTCTCTGGCCGCCGGCGGCGCGTCGGCTCCGGCCCCCTGACGACCATGGGGCGTCGAGGCCGCCTGCCACCATCGACGTCGGGCCTCACCTCCGTCTTCCATGCCGACGAGGACGAGCTCTTTCCGCCCGCGCGCACCCGCGTTGCCGTGGCTCCCGCCGGCCGGAGCCGAGCCCCTGCGTCGAGCGGCAGTCGCGTCTTGCCTGTGCCAGTCGCGTTGCCGTGGCAGCCGGGACGGGGCTCCATCGACCGGAGCTGAGCCCGTGTGGCGGCGTTGCGAGGTCCAGCCACCGCGCGACGGCTGCTCGGAACCCATGCACAGTGGCGGCCTGGCGAGGTCCAGCTGCTGCTCCTGCGCGATGGCGGCACGAAACTCCTGCGTGGTGACGGCGTGGCGTGGCCCAGCCTCTGCGCGACAGCGTAGCAGAGCCCACCCGTGGCGGTGGCGTCTCCACGCGACGCCGCCGCATCCTGTGCCTCCACGCGTGGGCCGGGGTTGCGCTGCCAACCACGCGCGAAGGAGGAGGGCTAGATGGGGACTGGGGAGGAGCTGCGGGAGAGGAGCTCTGTATGGGGTGGTGATTCGGATTGGATTTGCGGTGGCAGGTGCGGCGAGCCGGCGACAACGACGCATAACCAAAGTGAGCATCGGTGCGGAACGTGCGAGGGAAACGAGTGGACGGGAGCTTCTGGAGCCTCCCACGTTTTTCTTTTCTTTTTTTTCACAAGTTGTTTTGATATTTTCTTGGGCCCACACGCAACTAAACTTGTGGCTGGTAACGCCTCTACACTGCGACACGTACGGAACAGTAGATGCGGTACTCATATTTACACATCTGCCATTTGAATTTTATCCCAAATTATCATGCATCCGTAGAGTACTAGCTTTCAGGTTGTAGTAAAAAAAAAGGTTCTAGTATATCCTTGTATAGCTGGAAAAGAATATCAGATTTGCTCCTCATTAACCGCCTGATTTTCTGCTTAAGCAGCAGTCAAATTAGTGATGAGAAGATTGTTCTGAGCAAAGCAATTAACTGTTCTACATACACAAACCAAATGTTCCGGGACTCAGCATAAGGAAATAGTTGTAGTTTTGATGATTTTGTCCTTTTTGAGAGTTGACTGATTATTTATTTAAGCATCAGTCAAATTTTTTTACGTTCCGGCTGAAGAAAAATTATTTCACGTAAATAAATTAAATGGTTTATGTAGATAAATCCAATGTTCTAGAAATCCTATAAAAAATTCCTAATGTTTTTTTTATGAAACCAGAGGGGAAAGGCTCCCTACAAATTATATATTAATAAAAAAAGGGAAACTAAACATAGTACAGAGAACAGAAGAGAGAGAGAAAACAATCAAGAGTTACAGAAAGATTGTAGTCAGTTTTCAATTTGCGTGAAGTGTGCCCTCAGCTCTTTGCTCGATGGATAACCATGGCAAATTCAGATTTAAACTTCCCTTTGCATTCTTGCAAAGTAGGATGCACTTGATTGAAAATCTGCTCATTTCTGACATGCCAGATTCTCCAACACGTAATTATGATGATCTCCATACTCAATGGGACATTTAGTTGCATTATGAGACGGTGTAGGATCTGCAAGGGCTGGACTTGCAAATCAAGCTGGACATTGGGCAGATTCCAGCATGCCAGCTGTGAGATAATCCTAATGTTTTGTTACTAGTCTGTTTCTTCTTCTTATTGTGGGCTGTTTGATAATGACTGAAGGGTTGGAAAACTGTAAGCGATGGTTAAGCTAAAAATCAATCAATGGACATAGTCATTATATATGGGCCAACACAGAAGTTAAGCTGCTCTCAGCATCACATACTTTGCCCAGGAGAAAGCGTATAATTCGGTTACAGAATAACAAAGCGTAGGAGGGAGACAGTAGTATTCTTTTGGTCATCTCTATACGTGCATGCGCATGAAATTGAGACCGTACCGGATTACTGTACCCAACGACGCGTGCAGAGGCGCGATGAGAGAAGGGAGGAGTAGTGCGGGAGGCAGGCGTGATCTTTCTTTGACCGCTGCGGACGCCTGCATATGCATTATCCATCGTTAGCATGTTTGGGAGGCCGTAAACGATCGTGGATTATTTACCGTTGGCTGGTTTGGTGTGAGATAAAAATACTGTTTCCGGCTAAAAATTTACGATTATTTACGAGCAAGCGAACAGGTTGCGTATCTTGCATTCTTGCATGCCTCGGTCGGGCCGGGCGTCCGTTGAGTTGAGTGATGCATGGGACGACGACGACACGCACGGAGGAGCAGGGATGTAGTAGCGCCTTGCGTTGCGTTGCGCTGCGTGCGTGGACGGTCTCGCGGCCGGACGGAGACCGTACGGACACGGGTGGGGCCGAGAGGGTCAAACGGCGCTGATGCGACGGCGGACGTCGCGCGGTCGGCCTCCTGTCGGCTGACGTGCGTCTCCCCGGCTCCCTGCCCGGTGCCCCAAGCCCCGTTCCGTTCCAGTACTAGCCCAGCTCGATCCGTCGGTATGTTTGAGTTCCGTAAACTTTCATTCCGAGGCATGGTCGTGCCTGGATTATCATTGAGCCTTGTTTGGATAGAGTCAAATCACATTTAATCCGTATGGATTGAGGATGATTATTGGAGTGGAAACTAATCTGTTTTTCACTTCATTCCACGTACATTAGGAGGGATCGAGACACGAGCCTGTTTGGTCGCCGGCCACAGCTTGCCACGCCTAAGGTTGGGTAGTTGCCATACCTGTGGCTTGCCACAATCTGTGGCAAAAAACAGACTATTTGGTTAGTAACTAAGATTTGGCAAAAAAGTTCGGCTGTTGTTTGGTAAGTTTGGCGGCATGACGGTGTCCCTGAGCGTGGCGTCCCCGAACACCCGCCGCAGGGGCGACGACCCCTCCCCGCACCGGAACAACACCGTCCACCCTGCTGATGCGCCGCCCGCCGACACCCCGCCCTTCGCGAGGCTTGCCGCCACGAACGACAGCGTGTCCGCCGCCGTGTACCTCGCCCGCCCGTCCTCTCCCTTGAGGAACAGCTTCGCCGCGGGCCGCCACCGTCGAGTCGCCTCCGGTCACGCTCCTCGAGTTTCCCCACGTAGCCGCCTCACCGATTGCCTCCCAGAATCGCCAAATCGAGCCTCTCCTCGTGTCGTGACGCTGCGGAGTAGTCCCCTAGTCGCGGGGCGGAGGGGCAGCGGCCGGAGGGGCGGTGGGGTCGGAGGGTGCGGCGGCCAGAGGGGCGGCGGGGTCGAGGGGGCGACGGCCGGAGGGGCGGCGGGGTTGGAGGGGAGGCAGGGTCGAGGGGGCGGTGGGCTCGGAGGGTGCGGCGGGCTCGAGGGGGCGGCGGGGTCGGACGGGGCGGCGCCACGGGCCTCTGGCGGCAAAAATGCCCGTCACAGACTCACGGCGAAAATGTGCGGCGAGATGAGCTCGTGGCGGCGGTGTGCCATATCTGGATGAAGAACCAAACACCTACTAAATTTTCCGTGGCACACTTAAGGTTAGGCGTGGCAAACTGTGGCTGAAACAAAACATGCCCATAATCGCGCTAGAAACACGCGTTGCGCGTTGACGGAAGACTCTGCTGAACTGCATTGAGCTTGCTTATCTGCTGAGTATTCAGTTAGCGGCGTCACCTGCTGGATTTCCATGTGGTTTTTCGTTGCCTACACATTTGTGTGGTTTTTGCTTGCCGCTTTCCGTCCTGTGAGATGATTTAAGCGATGTTTTGTTGTCTGGAAGATGGCGTCATGTGAAATGAATCAAGCGATACTTCTTGTCTTTGTTTGTTCGGAAGATGATTTAAGATGGCGTCAATTTGTGACTTCGAGGACATCATGTGTTGTACTACCAGATGAAGACGTTGAGCTGCAAGCCTGCAATGCTGATGATTCAGCTATCATGTTCAGTGGTCGCTGTAGCTGCTGTCCAACGATACCCATTTCATCTTAAATTGGGCGCCATCTACTATCAAGCGAGCAAAATTCATCCGTTCACAATCTCTGCTTCTCGCCGCCGGTCGGCCTGCCCAACGACGACGCCACCCTCTTCACGAAATCGGCGAAGAAATTGGCGTAATTCAGCCCGGTCTGCAGCCGCACGAGGTTCGTCCGGTACGGGATCAGGATCGTCTTCAGTCCTGTACACGCATCACCGCACCAATCCAGGCTCAGCACGAGAATAGGCAAGTGGAAAATTTGGGTTTGGGCGGTGGCGTAGCTTACCGAAGATGCACATGGCGCGGTAGATGACGGCGGCGGCGATTGCCGTCGCGTGCGGGGGTCTGGCGGCTGCCCCTCGAGGCAGCGGAGGAGCTGGGCCTGGTCGTGGGTGTCGTAGGCCATGTCGTGGCAGTAGCAGCAGAAGTCGAGTTGGTCGACGGGGCGGCGGTCCCAGAGCACGGAGCCGGCCTCCTTGCCGCTGGACCAGTTGGGCCCGCAGTAGTGGCCGTAGCGCGGGAAGAGCTTCGACAGCCACGCCCGCGCGCCGCCGTGCCACGGCAGCTGCGCCACGTACGGCCGGAACAGCGGCAACCGCGCACCCCACCAGCTGCCGCGCCTCGGCCTCCTCCTCGGCCGCCGCCTTGGCCGCCCTCCACGCTGTTGCTTCGACGGCCGCTGCTCGCGCCAGGGGATGAGGGAGGAGAGGAAGGCGGCGAGCGGGTTGGCCGCCCCGGCGCCCCACCACTGGCCTGCGCGGGGGGACGCCGAGGCGGTGACGGGGTTCGCGGTGGTCGGGGTCGTGGTGGGGAGGCGGCGGAAGAGGACGGCCGCGGGGTTGAGCCGGAGCGCCGGCTTGGAGGAGGCCGCCGGCGGCGCGGAAGGCGACGGGGAGGAGGACGAGGAAGCGACCTCCATTGCCGACGGCGCCGCGGCGGCCCGCGGGGCGGTGAGGATCCCGCCCGTTTTTCCCGCTGGTTCCGCGGCAATTCCGGCTGGTTCGTTCGTGCGGCGGTGGCCGGCCGCGCGGTGGGTGCCGCGTTTGTTTCCGTGTCGGGTGTGGGCAGCGTGACGCGCGGTGGAGTGACTCGTTTCGGCCGACAGGGCGGGGTCAGTGTCTTTCTGGATCCGGCGAGGAGTTCGCCGCGGCGGCGGCGGCGGCGGCTTTGTTGACGAGAGCAGAGGCATCGATGGAGAGCGGCAGTGGAGAAGTGGTTGCCGGCCACAGCTTTATAAAGTTTTATAAAGTTTTATACCGTTTATAAGTTTATAAAGTTTATAAAGTTTTATAAAGTTTTATACCGTTTATAAAGTTTTATACCCCACATTTGAATTCGGTGGCCATATGAACACCAAGATGGGGAGCAACCAATTTGTCTTTCTCCTACTTGTGGAAATAGGGACTAATTTTAGGCCATGACCGTTGGTAAGGCAGCAGCAGTACATAGAACGATGGGCCGGTTGTTTGTTATTCAAGCATAGGGTTAATGCATTTGGTATGTATTCCTGCCAAAATAGAGAAAATACTCTAAAATACTACATATAGCTATATGAGTTTGGGACCTTCCTGGCAGCGGCTCAGCCGGCCTGCCTCACGGGTCGGCTGCGTTAGCTTCCTCTTCTTCCCGTCGCTTTCTTCCTCGTTGCTGCTTGCGTGGCCCATAGCTTCCACGGTAAGCTCTTCTTCCTCACGTTGTTTGCCTTGTTCTTTTCGCAGCCCGTTCTGCCTTTTTTTAGCCCGTTCGGGCTTGGGGTTGGAGCATGTGCTGCTCAAATGGAGCAGCTCACTAAAACGGAGCACATCAGCAAAATGGAGCATGTGCTGCTCAAACATTGATAACTGATACCTACTACTTAGTCTTGCGCAAATGCAATGCAACATTCAGATGCAAGTGCACACTGCACACCAGTACACCACGACACACAGTTCACAACGACAAGAGAACAAGAGCATAAAGTTCAAGGCGTCAAGCCTGCTGCTGCTGCATGCCAACACATCACAGGAGACACAAAAGATTAAAAGAGAGAGCAGCAGCAGCAGGAAGAGCATTCATGATAACAGAGAGAGCAGTCATGTCTTAAAAATAGCCCTAACTCAACACAAGTACAAATGTCTTAAGTTCACAACATCACACAGCTAAACAGGCTTGTCACCCAGTACAAATGTCTTAAGTTCACAACATCACACAGCTAAACAGGCTTGTCACCCAGGAAATGCAACATATACCCTGTTGCCTCACAATCTTCCAAATTGATGAATATCTCACGCAATTCTAAATCAACCTTCAATTTGTCGAGAGCATTCCAAAGTAGCTGGCCTTTAAAACCACATCTCTCAAGTTTACGAGTACATTCTTTCATACTTGTAGGACCCTTAAAAATTTCTCGAGCAGCTTCATTTTGGTCCAAAAACCTAGTCATATCAACACTCTCGGAACGGTAAGAACTTTTAGAGCAACGTTTCATGGCACTGCCATCCTGTTCATCACTGCCATCCTGTTCATCCACAGAAGTGGAATTTCTTTTCTGACCTCTAGGGATGACAGTTGGGGCCATGCCACTGGAGAACACAGTAAGCATAAGCTCCTTATGTTCCACAATTTCTTCAGTACCTTCCTGCATAAACAAAAAACATGGTCAGTTGGGAAGGGCCCTAGGATTAAAATAAGTTTCGGACTATGATATGGATTACACTGCTTACCACATATCTTTTGACTATCAACTCAAATCTCTCAATCTGTTGTTTTAGTTTTGTGGCATCAATGTCTTTTACACTCGTTTGCACCAAAGGCAGAACATCACGCTGCACCTCGTCATCAGGATACCATGAAGACCATTCTGTTGCCGACATCCTATTGTTTGCAAGGATCCTAAGGATTTCGAAATCCTCGGATCCAGCCATCAATCTATTCTAAGCATGAAAAGCAACTCAAATTCTTCAGAAGTTTTTGAAAATGTGCATATAATTTCTTATATAAATTAAAGCATAACTAAACCTTGCAGGAATGACTGCGCTTGCACGCGGCTCCGAGTTGGTCCGTCGACTGGGTTTTGAAACTGAGAATGATGCCAAACCCTTTTTTAGAAACCCCGTGTGTTATTTAAGGAAGACTATTCACCCTGATTCAGAAAGAACCAAGAACTCCATGCCGGCAGTAGGTGGGGCAGCTGCCCCTCCCTGCCATATGGGGAGCTCCGCCTCTGTCAGCAGATGCGAAGGAAGACGAGGAGGACGTGATATGCTAAGTACCTGGCAATCGACCGGGTAAAGACCGACTCCGGCGAGATAGCCTCACCGAAGAGGCACAGCGCCGGCTGGATCTCCGCGGATCGCCAGGGTCATCCAGGGACGAACCAGAGGATTCGTCCTTCATTCGTCCTTCATTTTATTGCTGGACTCACTATCAAGTAGCTGAACCAAATCAGATCTGGTCCACAAAAGTCATGTGTTGCAGGCAGCAAATAATTTTAACAGGCTATAGATTCACAATAAATTAACCATCTCAGTAAAATATCATGACATAGCTGTTCAATAATGATTAAAGGACTGGTAAACTAAATTCAAAATGGAAAGAGCTGTTCAATCTGTTTGTTGGAGAGTTTTGAATAAAAATGAAAACATGGCAGTTCAGTTCAGCTCATTTGTTCCTGAAAAATTCTTCACCTCTTCCCAGATTTAGAATTTCAGTAGACAAAACAGCTCTGGGCTTGGCTTAAAATTCTTCATATGCCAGGCGAAAACAATGAAGGATGCGTCTAATCTTTATCCTTGAGGTGAGAGAGCAACATCAATGTCAAGTATTATCCAAGAAAACTATTGAACACAATATCCAAACAAGCCGTTCCAAACTTGGTTTAAGACAGTATCCTCGTGAGAGAGCGCAGGGGCATTGCGGCAGGGAACTGACCAAGTCGCTGGAGGGGATGCCGCCGCGAGGTGCTCTAGTTCGCCAGGAGGCACGGGAGCCCAGGCATTCGCCGCCTCCGCCTCCGCCTCCAACGCCGAGCCGACGAAACCCTAAGGAACAGTGGGGGGCGGCAGGGTGCTCCGGCTGCGGCGGCGGGGGTGGGGGCACGGTGCTCCGGCGCCGGGGGGGGGGGGGGGGAGGCGGCGCAGCTCCTTCTCTCACGGGCCCCGCGACAGAGGACGAAAAGGGCGGGCTCACAGGCACGAACTTCGGTCGAGACCATAACCACAGGCACAGGCAGGGGCAGGTCATTTCGCGTCCCGAGTCCACGTATTTCGAGGTCTGCCCGACGGGTCACGTTGGGCTGCTGCAGCTCAGCGGCCTGCTCCCCGAGGCCTGGCCGACGGGCTCTGTCAACCTACAGGGGAGGGAGGCTCTTCCTGTTTCCTCCGTGAAGCTCGTGTTTAGCGCGCATTTAGTTCCCACCCCAAGTTCCCAAAAAATGCTACAATAGCCATCACATCGAATCTTACGATACGTGCATGGAGCATTAAATGTAGATGAAAAAAAACTAATTGCACAGTTTGGTTGGAAATCGCGAGACGAACGTTTTAAGCCTAATTAGTCCATGATTGAACACTAATTGCCAAATAAAAACGAAAGTGCTACAGTAGCCTAATTCTAACTTTCCCCCAAACAAAACACGCGCTTAGAGGGGAAAGTTAGAATTTGGCTACTGTAGCACTTTCGTTTTTATTTGACAATTAGTGTTCAATCATGGACTAATTAGGCTCAAAACGTTCGTCTCGCGATTTCCAACCAAACTGTGCAATTAGTTTTTTGTTTCGTCTACATTTAATGCTCCATGCACGATCACGGGGCATCTGTATCATGTATCCAATGCAAATGAACGTAAGCAGATGGTGTAACAGCTACCAACCGGTACGAGAAAAATGGATTTGTGTAAGGAAATGGGAACCTGCCTTTGCAGAACGCCGCCGGCGTTTTGAAACTGGGTTGGAGTGCCTGGCTTGAGGTGGAGAGCACGAAGATGTTGACGACGCTGCCAGCGTGGGCACCGTTGGATAATACTCCTCCAATTCACCACAGAAACCAATGTATCCCAACGCAACCTACAGCTTTATCGAAAGAAGCAACATTACATGCTGAAATGCATAAGAGGCATATACGATCGGAAGAACAGAGATAATTTACCAATGCAGCCCATTCTGTCTTTCTTAAACGATTATATTTAACTGTGTGTATTGTCTTTCTTAAACAGAGATAATTTACTTCAAATATTGTTTCTGAGTTTTAAAAATGGGTAATAGGAAAGCAGTTTTTTGAAGCCATTGGATGTGTCCAACTTCTTCAGAACTGGGTGTGCTGGGTTTCGACAAAGCTATTATAACGCTCAGGCAAAAGAGGGAATTTGGAAAAGTTGTTCAAGGATCTAACAGCTAAATGAAGATCACTGGACCTTGGATTCCAATACTGTTAGGAAAAAGAGCGCACAACTCATGAAAGTTCAAAGAAAAATAAGCAGCTATCTATTTTGCTCCACAGGCTCACCAGCAAGTGGCACAATTTGGTGGCATTTGTCAGGCTTATGATGTAAGTGATAAAAGTTCTGCTTGGACTACCAATTGACCATTGGCAGTCCAAGTTTTCTATTGACTCTAAGAAAGTAGCATCAATAGACTAGCTAAATTCGTTTTTTAAAAAAACAATAGAGTAGCTAACGAGCAACCTGTGGTTAGCTGATACTACACTTATACACTACAACCTCAAACACTGAATTGTAAGTTCAGTAAAACCATATCATCTTTAGCTAGAGAGGACTATCATGCATGAGATCATGTACAGCTGCATGCCTGACCTGTGCCTTCCACCATATAGGATATTGTGATCCGATCAAAGCACTAACTGCTCATGGAGGAACGATTCAACAACGTGGGAGGGCAGGAGATGAATTCAAAGCGCGCTCGGACCTGACCACGGGAAGGGACCGAATCGAAGTGGAGATATTCTGCTCTCACACCTGCGGCACCTCGGGGCTAGGTGAAACGGGCGAGATCTAAACCTGAGCGCGGCGCGAAGGAGCGAGGGAGGGAGGCGGTGACCGGAGGGGATGGGACGGAACCTGGATGTCACCTGCTGGACGCCACGCTTCGGACGGAGGGAGGAGCGGCGACTCGGTCAGGCGGTAGCTCGGGGCCGGCGACGGGTGTGCGCCGGTGGCTCGGCCCGTCGACGAACTGGCTCGGCGGCTAGTTGCCGCGAGGGAGGGGCGGTGGCTCGGGCCGGCGACGCGTGCGGTGGCCGGAGGGGCCGCCGAGGGGAGGGGCGGGACCTGGTGGCGGACCGGATGGCGGCGATGCAGTCGCCCGAACCCTAACGAGCGGAGTGGGGGAGGGAGGCGAGAGGCGGCCTGGGCGACTGGCATCCGGCGGGCGGGAGGGAGGGAGAGCGGCCGCGGCCTTTCTGCCGTGGCTGGCTTCAGCCGTTCGGCTGGGCTGGGCTGGGCTGCCGAACGGCTGGGCTTATCACCCAAGCCAGCCCCAGCCGCTCCAGCCCAGCGAACCGAACGGCCCGTGATCTTTGTTGCTTGACCTAGTGGCCAAACAGAAAGAACTTTGTCACTGGGCGGACAGATGTCCGACCCCTATCGGCATCCATCATCCCTTCAACGAGTGCACTAATTTGGGCTACCACAAGAAGCAGCTCCAGAACAAGTTCAATGACCTGAAAAGGGCGTTCTTCAATTGGCGCGACGGTTGCAAGCACACTGGCCTAGGCCGTGACCCGCAGTGCCGGCCCTAAGGGTAGGCCACGAGGTGCGACGACCGAGAGCTCAAGCGAAGGAGGGGCCCAAGCCCAGGTATACAAACCCTCAGGTCCTATAGTACATTAGGCATTAGCAAACTAATAAGAAGAGAGACATAGAACTGGCTAGGCGGTCTAAAAAGACAACATTGACATTTCTTTCATAGATTTCTTTCCCCACGGCCCTCGGGTAGAGAGGAAGCGAGGAGTCACGCTGCACACAACACACTCTGATCGTGAGTTCGGGACGTGCGCTTTACACGCGCAGAGCTGGCGAGCCGCGCCGTCGCGAAGAGCTAGATTACCGGAGACACGGACACGGCGCACGAGGACGGCAACCAGGCAGGGCTCCACGACGACGACATCTTGATTCTTTGCTTCTTATGAATTGCGATCACTGATTAGTTATTTAGGCCCAAGGTATTTTTTTCCTTTTTATTTTTAATCCAAATTAATTATTTGTATAGTATTTCAGACTTCTAGTACTATAGTCATATTTTTCTTCTAATTTACATGTTAGCATTTTATAATGTTACCTAAGAAACATTTGTCATGGGTAAGAAAAGAAAACGAATATATTACTTTTTTTAATCTACATTATTCCTCGATAATTATCATACATCTACAAATATATTCATTAATCTATATTGTTCCTCGATAATTATCAGACATGTTAAATTAAAAATATGTTATTGAATTTGCTTTCGTTTTGTAAGTAAAATTAGCGCATATATATTATAATATTTTATATATGATCGGGAGAAACCGTTAGGACGAAATCGTCCGAGGACCCTTAAAATCATAGGACCGGCGCTGGTGACCTAGATACCGATGAGGTGGCTGCTGACCCCGATTGGCTTGCCTCTGTCCATGGGGTACTAACTTCGATGTTCTACTTCATTCCTATAGACATGGTAGGTTCCCACTAACTGAGTACTAACATGTCCAACCATGCCACACGTGCAGGAAAGTACCCAACCTACTGGTGACAAGTACAAACGTCCACCATGTTCTGAACAGCTGTTCGCGATTTTTGGACACACCCCCCGTGATAGGGGCCAGCTGGTCTCTGCCGGTGGACATGGCACTCAACAAACCTGCAGTGGTGGTAGCCCTCAGACTCCTCATGAAATGTCAGACGAGCCCGTACAACCCCGTACTTGTGGTCAGCCCTCCAAAAGAACCAGCAGGGAATATTCCGTTTCTAGCCCAATGAAAAAGAAGAGTACCCAGACTCCCTTCCCTTGATGACTGCCTTGACGGCCTCAGCCAAATCATTAAGGAATTGAGGGAGATGAAGTCCCGTCAAACCACTGAAGCCGAGGAGATGGCAAAAGTCAATCAGATTTTGAAAGAGGATGGGTACAGCGAGAGTGACATCCTGGATTTGGAAACCAAACAACAAGGGCGGATGAACTACGTGAACGTCTCCTGGGACATTATGACTTCAAAGTCCAAGTGATCGAAACGAAAAGGAACTCCTGCGGGTCTTTAGTTCCTTTAGTTTTTCCTAAATTCGCGTGTTGAGTACTTTGTTTTGTAATAAAGACCGTTTGAGAACATTGTTTGCAGTTCAATTTGTGTGTATCAAATATGGACAAATTGCATCCTGTTATTGCATCCTGTAATTGCCAGCTGAACATTTGCTAATTCCTGTCACCAATTATTATTTGACATGGTACCACCATTATTTGAGGATGTTTAAACTCTTCATACTTTTTCACAACATTTAATTTTTTACATTTGCAGACTGGTGGAGACCTTGCCATTCTTGCTGATCAAGGACAACTGGTGCAGACCTTGCCATTCTTGCTGATCAAAGAGATCTTGCGCTTGAGGAGGTCAAGGTCAATTTTCCAGCAAGTTTTTAGTGCTGTTATGATAATCTGATATAATTTTGTGTTAGTGAAATGCATAGTACTTGTTCTCTTACTTGTATCCACATTCATTCTGTTGGCAGTAACCAACCCTAAAAGGAGCGCGCCTACATTGAATGAGACATTTTTTGGTCTTGTGTACCCAACTGAGAACTACAAAGTGTGAGTATTTCAGGCTTTGCAACTTAACTGAAGAAAGTGGGTTGTGAAGAATGGTGCATTACTACTGATATAGTGGACTAGCTATGACACAAATCAGAAGTTAAAGATAACTGTAACCTACATTAAGATGATCAATCATCCTAAAAGTTCATTTTTTATTGTGAGTTGGCCATTCAATTATACTGATAAGGTGGGGCCACTTGAAGTTTGCTATTCAATCTCAAGAGTTCTTTAGGACACTGCAGCGGTACTATAGCAATGCCTATATGGATGCTTACAAACAGGCAGCGATAAACTTGTATGTTTGATTAAGATCATTGTTCAGCAGTGATATCTTGTATCTTTTGAATTTTCAGTACGGAAATACTTTGAACATGAACTACATATTGCTGCTGACAGGACAGCCTTTCCTCATGTTGTGCTGCCAGTTGCTAACAAGTTGAATAATTGTTACTGCTTGTAAGTAGAGCTGGAGCAGCTCGGCAGATTTTCCCCGCATTTGCTCTTCTTGTGAACTCGTCTCACCTGATGATGTTTTGTGAACTTCTCCAGGTCTTGAAGAATGGCGTAAACGGAAGCGTGCAAGAGAACATGCGATAGAAAAGAATGGGACATCTAGTGCGAAACCACTATGAAGTGAGAGAATTATCATGCAGCACAAGGGATTTGTTTCTTTGGAGCGGAATACGATCTTTGCCACTAGTTGATCCTTGAACTGTTTCCCACTGGATTGGTGTGGTTGGTCTTGCTTAGGTAATGTTTGGCCTGATGTGATGTTTTCCAATCCAGATACATGGTCTGATATTGAGTCACCATCAAGTTATTTGGTCTGTGATATCAAACTTAGATATGCCGATTTTGTTTATGTGGCATATCCACATAACTGGTTAGGCCCAGTATATACAGTTTAACGAATCTCATTAAATGTTTTAAGCTGGTTCTGTCGGATAGCTGATATAAATGTATCTTCTCTGTGGTGTCGATGTTACAAGTTAAAGATACATACCTCATGTCCACCATTTACTATATGTCACAGATGGGTTTATTTCTTTTGTTCTGTATTCCCGATGTTGGCAATTTGAATTGTACTGCATTGATCTGTAGTGTAGTCCTTTTCTATAGGACCGTCTGCACGTTTTTATTCATTCCTCGTGCCTTGCTTAATCATGCAAATACTAGACAACAATGCCACATAAGTCCATTGAGTTAATTTGACATTGTTGCCAATTCGTCTTTGCATATGTCAGTTGAATATGGACAGCAACGAGGACTCGTCGACAAGTGATAGTTGCAGCGACGGTCTGGACTTGACGAACTTGGCCGAGGCGGCTATCGTGCTTCGAAGGATTAAAGCAGTAATGGCGCCGGAGCCACCTATGGTAAATCCCATACCCAAGCTGACAGGGGCTCAATGGATGCAAAGGAATCTTCAAAACCCTAAAAAGTGCAAGGATAATTTACGTATATCACCTGATGCTTTCTTGAACTTGCATGCCTGCTTAGTTCCGTATGGGTTGAAAACTACAAAAGAGTGCGGTTCCATTGAAGCTTTAGGGTTATTTGTATGGATATGTGCGCACGGAGCTTGTGTTAGAGAAGGCAGCGATAGATTCGAACGGTCTTTGGATACAATAAGTAGCAAGACAACTATGGTGGCAGATATTATGTTTAGGTGGGCACAGACTGTACTAGTTGCATCCAGTAGTCACTATACACAAGTGAGCTCAGAACTTGCAGAATATGCGCCATGGTTTGATGGATGCATAGGTGCTATAGATGGCACTCACATACCAGTTGAGGTGAACCGAGAAGCCAAAGTTGACTTCATTAATAGGAAAGGAGATGTTTCGATTAATGTTTGCGCCATAGTAGACATGCATGGCCGCTTCACGTACGTGGGAGCCGGGAAGGCGGGTGCATGTCATGACATGGCGGTTCTACAAGATTGTCAGGCGGATCCAAGGTTCCCGCATCCACCCCTAGGTTTGTGAATTTTTTGAAGCCTATGACGTTGCAGTTTTGTACCTAGTTTATTGCAACATTTGTTTTGGTAGTAACACTTGAAATGGTTCAATTGATGTAGGTCGGTATTACCTTGCGGATTCGGGATACATGGATCAGCCAGGATACATGACTCCTTTCCGGTCGACAAGGTATCATCAGTCACAATTTGACGGCGTAGATGTTCGCACATTAGATCGTCAGGAGAAATTTAACTACATTCACTCCAAGCTGTGCAATATCATTGAAAGGAGGTTTGGGGTCCTCAAAGAGCGGTGGCATGTATTGGAAGGGGTTCCATTCTTCAAGAGGGAAAAGCAAGCGTGGATTATCATATCATGCTTTGCAATGGATAATTATTTGTGGCTGCGTAGGTATGGAGAGGGTGCGACGTACGATCCATCGGAGTGGGTGTTGATCAATAGTACTACGCCCGTCTCAGCACTGAGGGAGTTGGTATCTGCTGCTGTTTGGCCTGGACGTTGATGGAGGTTACGTCATGTCATGAAAAATTTGTATTGTATCGGTATGTTGAATTGTAATTTCTGTAATTGGTTCTTGTTAGGAATAGGACAATATGTATTGTATCGGAATGTTGAACGTACTGTTGCAGAGACTGTATTTCTTATTATGGTATTGTGATATGAAGAACAAAAATTAGCTTGTGGTATGACGCTAAGTATGAAATTGATGTTGTTAGGGCAATTGTTTTGTTGCTGATTCATCCAGCATCTGGTGCTGTGCTAGAAGAATGCTTGCGAGCGGCAGAGGATATATCTCCTTCGGGAGCCGGCTGTGGTCCGGGTCCCTTCCACGCCCGGTCACTTGGGAAACTCGCACAGGTGACCGAGGGGAGAGGGTGCCCGAACGCCGGCCTGCCTCCTCCTGGCGTGCTTGCTCTTGTGCCCCTCTTGACAGTGCATTTCCGCTGTTTGTATTCAGGGTTTCTCTCGATCGGCTGCGTCTCTCTTGTGTGCGTACTGTTTGTTTCTGTGGCAGCCGACTGACACGTCGATTGATCGATCCGATACGTGCAGAAATAGCTAACTTGTTCAGGGACACAATCATGTGTACTAGCAGCAAGAAATGGTGCGTCTCTGGTTCAAACTGGTAGTTAATTGTATCCGGAAATGAACACGTCTCATTGATTATTTGTCCAAACGAGATTTCACGTGGCTAGATAAATTACAAGCGGCAAGAGATTTGCAGGCTAGATTACACATGCCATTTTTACGGCAAATTAAACATGATCGTCTATGTATTTATCAGGGGAGTAGGGTCAACTTGAATTCAGGTATTAAGTTGAATACCTATTCTTTTTTAAAAAAAATAAATTTATATATAGTATATGGCATGTACATAAATTTAAAAAAAATAAAAAAAAATGACACAAGTAACACCATACCTATCCCTCTTGCAGCCCAAAAACCATTCTATTGCGCACCTACAAACTTCAGTGGACTATATAGAAAAACAAGCAAAGAAGCAAGATACAGAAAAAGAAATACTTGAAAAGATTGCTTGCTTACAATTGTTGTAAGGCAATTCTTTTTTGCAACAGGTTAATGACTAAGACATCATTACTCATTTCCGAAACACGAAGGATCAGAAAGTTGTCCTATAGTTTGTAAGCTTTCTTATCATTTTGCTGTTTTACATCCTCTGCGTTTCAGGCATTGCCACTTTAATATGTTGAACAATTAGTACCTCTATATGTTGAACATTTGGGATCACTTTTGTGTTTTATCTTTTTGCATATTATACAATTTGTCTTACGACTAGGTGATGCTCTATATCAAGTACACATGATAAAGGCTATGATTTAGGCTATAAAAACTTTAACACTTCAAAAATTTGTATACTCAGACTCAAAATCCAAGGTGCGGCTCTGGTATTGATGTGTCAGATATTAATCATGGTGTGTGGCACCAAGGCCCTACAGCTGATTTCTGGTGTTTTGCTTCTATCGATCCTTCAGGAGTCGGTAAATTAATACGCCTACCGTATTGCCAGGCTGCTAGGCACCAGGAGTGCTGAGTATGGAAAAGCTATAAACAGGACTTGCTGAGCATTTACAGGCTGTTTAAATGGTAGACTTGATACAGAGTTCATCCTGAATCACAATCTAGGATTCTTTTATCATCGTCTATAACAAACAAAAAGCTCAAAATTGGGCACATGTAGCCGTCTATATTTCAGGTCATGTGGGTTTACCGATTATTGGTTCTTGTTTGGTATATTTATACATCGTATTATATGCTCCCAATGTCATATTTCTCATGCCAACAAATATTGACTAACATATGATATGCTACTAATTCATGTATAATATCTTATATGAATTTTCAGTATAAAAGTTTATTAAACAACCACTAAATCTTAATAGTTAGACCCTGCAAAGCCAATATTCGAGTGGAAAAACTACAACCACAATGTCCTCAACACCAGTGGCCCTGTTGTGTAAATCAACACACATCTACCCGCCACAGAGCTCTCAAACCAGATCTTAGAAAAAAATGACAAATCTAGCAAGGGAGGATCCTTGTGTGGTTCCAAGAGCGATTGACAGGCGACACGTATATATATCATATGTGGGAGGGTCACGGCCCCTGCTAGCCTGTTTTGAAGTGGTGTTCAAGTGAGGGCTAGTGAGTTGGCTCCCTCCATCTAGCACAAGACATAACAGATAGCTGGGTGCAATCACTTGGGGGTATATGAAGTTTTAAATCATGTCATCGTAATCTTTAGGTGGCATGGTAAAAAGCAAACAATACCAAGGAGAATTGGGATCTAGCAAATAATAAATCTGCTGTACTGTTGCAGTGTTCTTGCTTTAAGAGATAATATTTTGAGGAGTTTTATGATGACACTCTGGATATTAAGAGGATTAAGTATAGCATAATTATTTTGCTTCCTAAGATTAAAAAAGCAAATAAAATTCAACAGTATAGCTAGGCCAATTTGTCTTCAAAATGTGTTATATAAAATATTCACTATGGCTTTAATCCTTAGAGTTTAGGCTGTAATGAGGAAAATCATAAACAGATGCCACAATGCCTTTAGAAAAGGAAGATTTGTAGTTGATGGCATTATATGTCTGCATGAGATTGTACATGATACTAAAATTGGGAAGGCTGAAGGTATCATCCTGAAATTGGATTTTGAGAAGGCATATGATAAAATAAGTTGGGATTTTCTCTTTAACTGCCTTGAGGGTAGGGGATTTTATCCTAAGTGGTGTAACTGGATTAAAATGATTGTGAAACATGTCACCCTTAGTGTGGTTGGACCTTATTTCTAGAGTGGAAAAGGAGTCAGACAAGGTTACCCTTTATCCCCACTCTGTTCATTCTAGCAGCAGAGACACCCTAGCTAAATCTGGCCCAAATGGTTGGTACCTAATTACTTTGATAAGGGTATTGTGTGCCTACAGTATGCTGATGACACTGTATTGTGCCTTCAGGATGAATGTTGAATTAGCAAAAAATTTGAAGATCCTGTTGTACTTGTATATATGAAGTGATGTCTGGCCTTAAAATCAGTTTCACAAAAAGTAATCTGGTAACTATAAAACATGATGCTTTGAAATCTGTTTTTTTACTCTGATCTGTGGTGTAAACTAATTACGTGAGTGTGTGGTGTAAATCTGATTCTCAGAGAGTATCACTTATAGGGAATCTCTATCGAACAGACCACCGTTTCTGCAATTTCCCTATGTTGAAATTTTAAGGAGTATCAAAACATGTGGCATTGCATAACCACAATTTTGTGTACATTTCTTGTTGATTTCGAGAGGGGTATACTAATGGTTGATCGCATATATAGTTGGCCTAACAACAGTACTTGATGTTTTCTATTGCTGTAACCTCAGAAATAAAGGTTTGAATCGTTTTCTATTGCATATATTGCAAAATTGGGAACATACGAAACACAGCTGCTGCGGAACACTCTCCGAGCGTACTGAGCTAGCAAACATATGATGATATGAGCACATAGCTGTGTGTTGAATCTGCAAGATAAGGCAAGAGATTGACATGATCGTCACTGTACTCATGGAGCCGTTAAATTAAGCTGCAGCAGACAGGCTTCTACCAGTAACGATATCAAAAATCACAGGGGAATATCCAAAAAATGTGCCCAGCAAGCAGGATACATGCAGACGAATGAATAGAAGCATGAATCGCAGTACTGATTAAGCTTGCGATGGATAAAGCTACCGGCTGGTTCAGAGTTTCTTCGAGCACAAGAGATTGAAAATATCTGCTGGGTTCATTATATTACAGCATCACACATCAGACCATGCATATATAGTTGTGTTTACTGTTCTCCTACGAGCATTACATCACAGATCACGGCACAAATGGCAGCGTCGGGAGCCTCGATTGCTTCTAGCTGCCCTCGGTGGCGGCGGCGACGGACGACGGTGGCTCAAGCAGTTCAATCAAATCTAAGGTATCTTGGTCGTCCTTGCCTCCACCATGTTCCTCTAGCTCTCCTGGGGCAACACTCTTAATCTTTTCTTTGATCTTTTGCATCTCTTGCCTTATCTCGCAGGCATCCGCCAATATATCGTCACGAGCCGGTCATGTCGAGGCGACCCACGATGATCCACTACCACTTGGGCCAGCTTCACCATCACTACTACCGACAGCATTTTTGGCAACGGGGGGCAAATAGATCAAAGGCGGCTGGGTTTACGAGTCGCCTCTGTAGTGCCCCCCGTCGCGAGCCGCCTCTGGTAAACAATTTTCAGAGGCGGCTGAAGAGAGAGCTGCCTCTACAAAACAATTTTCAGAGGCGGTGTAAATGTGTTTTCTAGAGGCGGTTGGAGAGCTAGCCACCTCTGTAAATAGCCGCGGACCCGAAAATTTTCGCCAAATCACCTCATTCGATCTCGGCATCCGTGAGGTCCATCTTCAAATGGCTAAGTCCTGAGACGCCGCCGCCCGTCTTTCCCTCTCCTCTCGCCTCTCCCTCTCCCTGTCCCCCGCCCTCCCTCTCCCTCTCCGGCGGCCAGATCTGGCGGCGCGATCCGGCGGCTATGGCGGCGCTGCCCCTTCCCTCCCCGCCCGAGGGCGCGGCCCGAGCGGCGGCCTAAGCGGCGGCGGCGGGCGCTCCTGGTGAGGCAGCGCGGCGCGGCCCGAGCGGCGGCGGCGGGCGCTCCTGGTGAGGCAGCGCGGCGCGGCCCGAGCGGCGGCCCCGAGCGACGGCAGCGGCGCTCCCTCTGTCTCGGGTACATCTCCCCCTCTCCCTCTGTGTCGGTGCAGCGGCGGCTAGATCCGACGGCCCCCTCCCTCCCTCCCTCCCTCTCCTCTCCCCCTCCCTGTCCCTCCATCTCTCTCTCACTTAGAGAGGGTTAAACTATGAATAAAACTGACTTCCGAGGGTTAAACTACGAAGAAACTAGTGATCTAAACGTGATTATCTGAACTAAACTCGATCGCGGGTTGATTTCTAGCTAACTCAGGGGCTCTTCTGCTATGCGACCACGGCTGACCGGTACTGACCAAAACCGATCTAAACTGGAGCGTTGGATCTAAACCTACCGGCTCAGGTTGGGCATCAATTAGATCTAATCGTGGTCGTGGAAAGAAGATCGAACGGCGAAAACTTGCGGGAGCGACGGCCGGCGGAGCAGCTGGCGACGGCGAGCAGAGCGCGACGGCAGAATGGCATCTAGAGAGTAGGCAACGAAGACAGTGGCAAAAAGTTAAAATCCCAATAATCATCCAAAGATTTGATGTGACGGGGCTAATTATTAGCCCGCGTGATTCAAACAGGCCCCTGATAAATTAATTATTTGATTGACATCAGCAACAACTGATCTGATCTCATGACGAATTGAAAGAATAAAAGGCAAACAGGTTCGCGTTATCAATTCATTTAACGATCGCCATGCAAATATTTTTAGAGTTCAAGGGTATAAACCCCAATCCATAAAATAGGACCAAACCAAGTTCAAATACAGGTTCAAGGCTGCATACAACTGCAGTTACCGCATACACTTCCGCACCTAGAACTTAGCTAACCCAAACAAACCACCCATCAGTATCCCAGCCAGATGACCATCAGACGCACGGCAACAGCTTCCATCCGCCCTTCTCGTCAGTCACCCGAGGCATAACCTTTGAGCTCTTGAGGAGAGCAGCTCCATCCTGTTGATGAAGATTGACCACTTGTCCAAGTCCCTCACCGGGCATAGAATCTCCCAATGTTTCAGCATAAGCGTCACACGCCTCCAAAAGTTTGAGGTGTTTCTCCAACTCTCGTTCTGAAAATACAAGGAATTTCTTAGCTTCCACAATCCCCACGGGATAGCAGAGGAGGCCATATCTAGACAACCGAATTTCTTATTACACAACCAAAAGTTAGCAACCGACACAAAATCCTTGCCTATGTCCAACTCACAGATCGCCATGCAAATCTCGCGTATAAATCAACTTGCACGGCACACGCGGTCTATCTATCTACCAGCAAGACTCATACAGAAACAGAAGAAAATGGCCTTCTCCTGCTCCTACCATAGCAGTGCCGGCCTGCTCTTTGCGCTCCTATTCTCTGCAACTCACAGTAGCAGCCAGCAGGTCGAAGCCGCTGTCGATCCTCTGCTTCCGATGTGCAAGACCGTCGGCGGCGGCAGCAAGTACGTCGGAATCGACTTCTGCCTGTCAGCCCTCCGCTCCGACAATCGGAGCCGCAGCGCCAAAGGCTACAGAGACTTCTCCAGCATCGCAGTCGACCTGCTGACGGACAACGTCACTAGCACGGCGGTACAGATCGATCACCTACTGCAGAAAGGCATCGACGCCGCGACGAGCGGTTGCCTTCGGTTGTGCCAAGAGTTGTACATAGAGATCGTGGGAAGGCTGTCAGGCTGCGCCGATGGTGTCAAGGACGGCAGTTTCGAGTTGGTGCAAGTGAACCTGTGGTTATTAGCGAGTGATTTGAAGAAGTGCGAGGCCGGGTTTATCGCAAGCCATGTGGCGTCGCCGTTGAAGGTGGACGACAACAATGCGTTCAAGCTGGCAAAGCTTGCCGATGGTTTGCTGGATCACGCCACCTTATCATCATGATAACTGTAAAACGTTTGCATGAGAGAAAGAAAACGATGAGGGAAAAAATGCTTGTATTTTTTTTATTTCAATTTGGACCGATGTTTGCAAGGGATGTCGATGCGCTTGTCGTGTTCCCCTTTTTTTTTTGCACCTTCTCCTGCAGTGTGGTTGTGCTGTCGTCGTGGACATTCGTGAGCCGTTGCCGCCACCAGGTGCAGTGGTTGCTCGACGGGGAGCTCTGAACGACGGTGATCCACCTCGTAGTTCAAGCTCGGTCAACCTCGTGGAGGCATGAGAGAAGGCAAGGGAGAAAGAGCACAGCGAGATCACTGCTAGACTAGATGATGGCGAGTTGCAGCGGGAGCGCCAAGCAGGGGAGACGGAGGACTTGGTCTTGGTGGGTGGCGACGAATCGGTGACCTCAGAGGCGGCGACCGCTCTGCTCTGCTCGTGTGCGGCGGCTCGCGCACGCTCGTCAGCCTCTCCGCCCTGCGTTCCTTCCTAGCTGCGGCAGTAAAATCGACGGCGTCAGGAGCTCCGCAAAGTAGCAGCGGGAACGCGGCGGCGCTCTGGCGTCTGGAGACGGAGATGGCTCGGCGCATGGACACCTTCGTCATCTTGTCTTGTGTAATGGAGGACGCCGCCGCCTCGATCGAGCAGCTCGTGTTTGTCCACCAACGCATTGGCATTGGCGCATTGCTCAAGATGGTCTCCGCGTCTCTCTCCATTGGGGCCATTGGGTATGCTGAGGCAGCCAGGTGCTTGTGCTTTGGTTTTGATCAGGACTGCATCGTGGATGTCACAGGTGCAGCACCGCGCCACTGAAGGAGAGGCCAGTTTTCAACGACGGCCTCCATGGCTGCGCAAAATGTGACGGGCTCATATACATACTGATGGTTCATGACGTAATCAAAAAGAAAATGTAATTGTCGAGTGAGCAGTTGGGCCACATGTGATCAAAATGGTTGGTTACACTCAGAGGTTGGAGAAGCTGGGCTTCCCACTTAGACCAAGAGTTGGCCACTGACTTCATTTTGGCATCTCTTCCGCCTAGATATGGGAACTTCATCTCGAACTACCACATGCATGGGGCGGAGAAGGGCCTGAATGAGCTGTGTGGCATGCTTAAGACAGCAGAGGGTGATAGAACGGCAAAAAATTGTAGCCAGCAGATCTGCACGGTTGTGGTACACTGACATCTACAAGTAAATCACGACAAAGTCTACCCAACCCATCTTCTCATTTTGTCCCTGCCTGGTTGCTGCCTGGGGACTCTGGAATCAGGAGCCACCTTGTGTGCAGCAGCGGCGGCCAGCCTTGGTGAAGCCCTTCGCCTTACCAGCAAACTCGAGCTCCTCATAATGTGATTATGCTCACAAATTGCTCATGCTGATCGCTGGTGTTCTTGTTCCTTCAACTTCCTCTCAAGCACTTTGTTCTGACAAAATAAACAATAACAAAAAACTATCCACATAGCAGAGTCAAATATAGTAAAACCTATAGGAGTCACCTTTTGTTCCACAATTGATGGCTGATGTTCTTGTTCTTTCTCCTTTAGTTTTCCAGAAAGCAGACGCTGCTGTTTCTCTGATGTAATTTGAGAATGCGCCTTGGAATCTAACCGGCCTTCAAGCTCTTTTACCTATTATATATGTTTCAACAAGGTTGTCAGGTACAAATGAGCAATAGTATAACTGAGAAACATGAGAAGAACCAACTCTTCAAATTTTACCCTCGTCAATCCTATATACCTTCTCTTGCAAGTCCTTGCAAAGTTGTTCGTCCCCTTTGGCTTTGCTCTTTAAATTTTGTAAGTCTTTTTCTAGCTTTCTGACTTTCCTGCTTAGTTTCTTCAAGATTGCATTCATTTGGCGGGAAAAATGTAAGATATATCATTAGGCAAGCTTCAATCAGGTTACTAGCACAGTACAGAAGTTCATCATGAAAGTCAGATTCAGGAAAAATGCACAACTAAAACTCACCATCTGTCTGGTGTTTTGAAGTTGGGCACTATGAACCTGCTTCTTTGCTGGCCCCAATTCAATATGACGAAGACAGCTAGCAAAACTTAATGACATCAAGGTTTCTGAAGCATCGCTTTCTGATGGGCTAATTTGAACAAGCATTAATGCTTTAGAGTTCCCTCCTATTATCAATGTGAAAAGCACAGAAATAAAATTAATCGTGTGGCTAAGTCAATAAAACAAAGAAGATACTTATTGATCAAGGGCATGGTTTTCCTTCAACAAGCTGATAATCTTACCTAGAGAATCTTGCAGCAAGTACGTCAGTTTGGAATTCCTGACCAGAAAAAGGTAAATAAATAGCAAGCGATAAGATCAGATGGGGCCACACACTTAAATACGCACGTTATATGAGTACCACAAACCTGTAGGGTATATGGCTATTTTCCATAGCAAGAGCAGAAATGACACCACGCAATGCAGAAAGTGATCTGTTAATATACTTTGCTTCATTAAGCTGTTCACCTTGAGCATCAGTCTTGGTTAAGCGCTCACTTCCAGCCAAATCTACAAGCCAAAGTTTACTGCTTGTACATTCTCCATTCAGATCATTCTTTGCCCTCACCTTGATAAATATCATGCTGAAACAAAGTTATGAAGGTTAAAAAAATGGACAACAAGCCAAAAATACGAATATATAATAATACAATTGTGACTAACCAGTGCGAACGACTGCTGTGCGTATTCACGTTGTTTGAACCTACAGCCCTTGCATTGCTTCCAGTTTGCAAAATGTTCCAAACCTCATTTATGTCCTTGACTTTGGCATCCGTTATTCCAGGCACATGAGAGGATTTATCTCTGTCTAGCTTGATCTCCAGACTAATTTCAAAAGATAAACATTAATTTACCACAAATTGATACTGCTGTAAAACAAAAAAGGACTTAAAGGTACTTTTTCATACTTTTTAGATGAAGGCGTTGCAAGAAGGTCCCTGATTTGTTCATTATACACCTCAAGAATGCTCACAGATAAGTCATACTTATATGTGACTTCCCTCTCATTCACAATTTTGAACAATTCTTCCAGACTTTTATAATTGACCCCCCTATCTCTTTTGGTCCCTTCCATAGTAAAAGTATTTCCTGATCCTGTCTGTCTATAGGCAAAAATACATACATTGTAGCCATCTAAGACCGAAGTGACCAATGGAGACACGTCAGCATATATAACACCTGCATATTCATTCAAGTTGCACATTAGACACCAACAGTCGGGCAAGGGAAGTTTTGCATGCTAGCAGATACAAAGGAACACAACAACAACGACGACAACAAAGCCTTCAATCCCAAACAAGTTGGGGTAGACTACCAGACACAAAAGAACATAAATAGTTAAACTAATAGTGTCTCGAAGTTTTTTCTTTTTAACCAAACATGAATTATTATGCAGCTACCAATCTAACACAGTGATAGTGTTACAATGGAAGAAGAACTAGCATAGTCCAGTTCAAACATGTACCTTGACCATCCTTTGGAGTGAACACTCTGTCGAATTTGAATGTCTTTTTAGTAGTTTCAGTAACTGTGACCATGATCTCCCCATCATTGGCTCCATTAAAATCCACTACAGATTTCTTACTTGATGACGTTTCATCTTTGCTTAGGGGTCGGCACCAGCAGAAAACCCTAATATTTCCTGAAATAGTAGAGATAAACAGGAATTGAAATATGAAATCAAGTAAGTGTAAACGACTGTAATTACACTTCAAAAAAAAGTGTAAATGACTGAATAAACAAAGAACAGTACATACATTTGGTCTCCTGAACAATATTATGAAGTTTCCTGTTCTTGTCCAACTCTTTATTGTACTTAAATTTTAAACATTCACGCTGGGCAACTGTAATAACAACAACATACAATTACTATTTAAGTATTGACAACTGAATGTTTTTTGTAATTGCAAGTCCACAACAACGCCACTTCAGATATTAACTAAGTCCTGAACCACACTCTTGATCTTACTCAATTCAGGAAATGCATTTGCACATTCACGTACTTCATGTTCAACCCTATCTGTGCTTGTTTCAGGCCCTGAGGATTAGTGAGCGAAAAATTGTTTTACTTAACCAATTCCAGCTGTTGGTGTGATATGGCATGCATTCAATTAGCTTTACCTTGATTTTCCTTTCCAAGATAGAAATGGCAGCAGCCCACGATTTCTTGTCATTTTCATATTTTTGAGAAACATTTCTCAGTTGATCACTCTCTCTCTACAAAGGGCTTGCTCTGCAGCAAATGGATAAAAATGGTGAGTATATACAAACAATTAGAATGAGAAAATGATTGATGCCCTGGCATAATCCATACCAAGCCTCTCTATTTTCATATCCTTTTGGCAGAGCTCTTTTTTAAGTCTACCAAGCTCCAGATTGTTAGAGTCTACCACAGAAACCTTGACATTGGAATCATAGCCTGCAGCTGCATCGTCACCAGCATTAATGAACAGAACAGAGTCATCCACTTCGTAAAAGACAGCATGGGAGAGTAATAGGAGCTCCATAGAGCAACCATAACATATTAAATGAGAATAGAATTATTTGGACATACATGAGAATAGAATTATTTGAGAAATTTTACTTTAATATGTTATGGTTGCTCTATGGAGCTCCTCTTACTCTCCCATGCTGCCTTTCACGAAGTGGATGACTCTGTTCTGTTCATTAATGGCGGTGGCGATGCAGCTGCAGGCTATGATTCCAATGTCAAGGTTTCTGTGGTAGACTCTAACAATCTGGAGCTTGGCAGACTTAAAAAAGAGCTCTGCCAAAAGGATATGAAAATAGAGAGGCTTGGTATGAATTATGCCAGGGCAGCAATCATTTTCTCATTCTAATTGTTTGTATATACTCACCATTTTTATCCATTCGCTGTAGAGCAAGCCCTTTGTAGAGAGAGTGATCAACTGAGAAATGTTTCTCAAAAATATGAAAATGACAAAAAATCGTGGGCTGCTGCCATTCCTATCTTGGAAAGGAAAATCAAGATAAAGCTAATTGAATGCATGCCATATCACACCAACAGCTGGAATTGGTTAAGTAAAACAATTTTTCGCTCACTAATCCTCAGGGCCTGAAACAAGCACAGATAAGGTTGAATCATGAAGTACATGAATGTGCAAATGCATTTCCTGAATTGAGTAAGATCAAGAGTATGGTTCAGGACTTAGGTAATATCTGAAGTGGCGTTGTTGTGGACTTGCAATTACAAAAACATTTAGTTGTCAATACTTCAATAGTAATTGTACGTTGTTGTTATTACAGTTGCCCAGCGTGAATGTTTAAAATTTAAGTACAATAAAGAGTTGGACAAGAACAGGAAACTTCATAATACTCCCTCCATCCTATAAATAAGTTCGTTTCGACATGATTTCAGGAACCAAGGAGTGATTAATTAGAGTCTATTTTCCCCTGTTTGCCCTTATTAAATAATATGTTGGGCGTCAAATCTATTAAAGTGATTCTTCGTCTGATCGGTTACCGAGGCACGCTTTGAGGCGGCCGACGCAGGTTCGGTCCCTCGCTCGCTCATTTTTTTGTTGCGACTATTGCATTTTTTTTACGGAGAACTCCAGAAACCACTGGCCGCACTGCATAATAATTTATTAAAAAGCGGAAAATTCTCGTCCACTCGTTTTTTTTTTTTAAAAAATTTCACGGAGAACTCCATAAATTTTTTTTATTAAAAGTACAAAAAATTCTCGTCCACTCATTTCTCTTCGTCGTAGTCCTGGTCCGCACCGGCGTTCGCGATCGACTCCGGCTCCGGCACGACGTGCTTCCGTCGCAATCGACTCTGGCTCCGGCGCGACCTCCGGCGCCATCTCCTCCGACGCAATCGAGCTCCAGCGCGATGTGCTTCCGTAGCAATAGACTCCGGCTCCGGCGTGACCTCCGGCGCCATCTCTGACGCAATCGAGCTCCGGCGCCGGTGCGACCGACTTCTGGCGCGGTCGACTCAGGCGCGACGCGCGAGCGCCATTTCCTCCGTGTCATTCGGCGTCTTGCAGCGCGAGCGACTCCGGTGTTAATGCCCTCCGAGTTAATGACTGCTCTAGAAACGAAGAGGCCGCGAAGGGCAAAGTCGTCTAAACTACGGTGGTTCTCTTGAAACGAACTGCTTTGTGAAAACGTGAACAGCCACCAGAACGAACTTATTTTAGGGATGGAGGGAGTATTGTTCAGGAGACCAAATGTATGTAATGTTCTTTGTTTATTCAGTCATTTACACTTTTTTTTAAGTGTAATTACAGTCAATTATACTTACTTAACACTTACTTGATTTCATATTTCAATTCCTGTTTATCTCTACTATTTCAGAAAATATTAGGGTTTTCTGTTGGTGCCGACCCCTCATAAAAAGGTGCACCCCGGAGTGTTCGTGCCGATCTCTTCAATCCCGTCGACCTAATCCGCAACCAAAACCCCACAGAAACATATGAGAATCCCGATTTCCAAACCAATCGATCAAAACAGATGGGTAATCGAATACGCTTACCGAGCTTAGGCCCTCGAGCGCCTTGATCATGGCATCGTTAGTAACGTTCGCACGGACGCCGTTACGCTTGCACAGCGCCTGGAGCTTGCGGCGCGAGATCTTGTGGAAGTCCATGGATCTGCGACGATAGAACCCAAACTCAAAAATAGGTCATGCCGCCGTGCACAGTGATCTGGGTACCAAAAATACACTCCAACAAAAGACCCAAACACACACCCATTTTTGCGTACCACGGGAGATGAGACGCAAAAATGCGTCGTCGAGGGCGACGCAAATTCTTCCGCGCCGTAGTGGTGGACCCGCGGCAGACGCGGCCAGGCGGGACCGCGTCGGGGAGCCGCCGGCACGGCGAGGAGCGGCCGCGGCGAGGAGTGGGGCGAAGCGGGGTGCGGGGCGCGGTGAGGAGCAGCTGGCCCACGGACGACGACGATGCCGCCGCAGGAGGTGGGAGGCGGGGCGACGACGGATCCGCGGCGGGGCGGCGAGGCGAGCCTGTGGCCGGCGCTTCCAGGCGGGGCGACGGCGGATCCGCGGTGGGGCGGCGAGGCGAGCCCGCGGCCGGCGCTTCCAGGCGGGGCGAGGCGGAGGATTTGGGTTCGCTGCTGTTGGAGTTCGCTTGTGTTTGGATTTCCTGACAGAGGGATAGAGGCGGCGGCGCATTAATTCTACCGGAGCAACGGCTGCAGTTTGCAGGCGACGCTCGGGAAACGCTAGCCAGCGCGGAATTACTGGAAGGAGCGTCGCGAAGATTGCCCCCAGCGACCCTACCCTCACAATTGCTCAGCGAAAGAGAGGTGACAGTAGCAGATCTACTATCCACAGCAGTGTTTCGGAAGCTCTTGAGGACGTGACGGCAGTCTTCTATGATGAGGACCGCAATGAAATCGACACAGGAAACAGTAAAGGCCTGGTGCATGTCTTCTCAAATTAAGGGGTTTTTTTTTTTTTGTTCATGGACTAAATTTTAGTCCATGTCACATCGAACGTTTGGATGCTATTTAGGAGAACTAAATATGAGTTAATTATAAAACTAATTACATAGATGGAGACTAATTTACGAGACGAATTTATTAAGCCTAATTAATCTGCCATTATCACATATTTACTGTAGCACCACATTGTCAAATCATGGACTAATTAGGCTTAAAAAATTCGTCTCGCAAATTAGCCACAATCTGGCAATTAGTTATTTTTTTTTGTCTATATTTAATACTTCATACATGTGTCCAAACATCCGATAGGATAGGGACTAAAATTTTCCTGTAGGAACCAAACACCCCCTAACTTTGACATCGACCCCCAATCTTGTAGATACCTCTTGTACTCACTCCGTACGGGTATTAGAAGTCGTTTAGGACATGATTACGCTTATCAAGGAATGATTAATTAAGAAAAGTTTTTCTTCTTTACCCTTATTAAATAGGGCTGCGGGTGTCTCCAATACAACAACTCATTGTAGTCCAATTGGTAAGCATTCTGTGGTCCGGGATTGGTGGTCCAGTGTTCGAATCCTGGGAAGCTCTTTTTTTTTATCAGTACGTGGGATTTGCATGGCGCCGCATGCGGCTCGCTCGTTGCTTTGCTGCATGCGCTCGCATGGTGCTGTGCACGGTCGCGTTTAGGTGTGTGTATGCACCCTCTGCCGCGTTTTTTTTCCATTGGCGCTCGTTCGTTTGTTGGCGGATGCACTCTCTGCCGCGCTTTTTTTCCATTGGCGCTTGTTCGTTTGTTGGCGGGTTATTTTCCTTCGTTTGGCGCTCACCGTGCGCTCAGCAGGTCCGACGGTTCGATTACCGGGCTGCAGTATTAAATCGTCTCGTAGCTCTTGTTACTCCGTACACTGGTCCATACTGCCTTGCCTTGCTTATTCTTCACTTGTTCATCTAGGCATGGCTTAGCCTCTTCTCTTTCTATCTTGTCCTTCCATAGCAAACCGTACGGCGCAATGGCTGATGTCCTCCATGGCTTCGATCTGAACGTTCGTATGGAGGAAGATGACAACGGCAATCTTTCCTTCAATCTCAACGAGCCTATACTAGAGGACCACACCAACAATGGTAACGTGCTGATTCTTACTCATTTTTTTTCTTTCATGTTTTTATATTCACACCGTCTTCATGTTACTGCAAACGTTCCGGCATCAGAAGCCAACGACGAGCAACAAGACGTGTTCAATCTCAACGAGCCGGAAGATCACCACGGCGGTAATACATCACTTCGATCTATCCTTTCGTTGGTTGTTTAATTTTTTTTGTTCTCATCATTGTTTCTTTTTTTTTACAGTACTTGATTTGAACTTACCACTCGATGAGTTCGGTGCAGTTGATTTCGACTTTATACAAAATCTTGCTGGTAACTTTTTTTTATCACAGTCACATTCATTTTAGTTAAGGCAAGTGTACTTTGTTGATGCTATGGATACTTGCAGTAGCTACTAATAGATGAATTAGTTTGTATTTTATTCCTACAGCTAGAACATGGTGCCGGTAATTAATGTTTGCTTTTTTCAACAGAACATGTTCAACAACCCAACCGAAGGAAAGAAATGCTGAACAACTCCGAAAATAAGTTTATCAAGCTTTGTTGGCTAGAAGCAACAGTGGGTGAGGATGCATCCATGGAGCCTGGCGCGGCCTTCTTCTACTGCAGCAAGGGCGAGCGGCCAGAGGCGTGCGGCGGCGTGCGGATGAGAGGCCAGCAAGTGCGAGCGGCGAGAGAAGATGGAGCCGTCCGTCCTGTCCCGTCTCGTCTCGAGTCAAGTACACCGGCAGCTCGTCCGGATTCTCGCATGCGCCTTTGGCTTTGCCTGAGACTCCCCTTGTCCTGCACGCCTGCGTGTATGCCATAATGGCCTTCCTCTACCGCTACGCAAGGAATCCGACCAAATTCTCGGCTTTTTTTCTTTAGTGGTAGCAATAATTGTAGCAATGGTAATGATTTCGATTTGTTTAATAAAATGAGTGTATTCGATTCCTCGTTAAATACTTGTACGTTTTAATTTGCAATACATGGGAAGATGTATATATTGCTTTAACAGTATAGTACGTCCCCTTAGGTCTGTACAGTGTAAAAATTGTATGCAAACCTTATTATCATACTCCCTCCACTTCTTTCTTCTGTTTTATAGAGCGATTAAGGTTTTAACGAGTCATGCTCTTTTTTCCGCTTCTCTGTATAGGGAAATTAATTAAGGTTTTAAAAGATCACATTTATAGATTTTAACAGAAAATTTTGATGGTTAGTGGAGATCGTTGTACTCCTATTTACCGAGCATATACATCATACCCTAAGGTTTATGACCATACAGATGTCTTATTAATGTGCTATGTTGTTAATCTCAAGGTCTGCCCAGTTTCTTTCTTTTTCTTTTCTTTTTTTGCAAAAACACAATACATACGCATAAGCTCATATACACGCATGCAGTCTCATCCCTTAGCATAGATGCATGCAACTCTTCCGCATGAACACTTTCGAAAAACTGAGTCAACAGATACCAGGTAGTATGTGCATTTGGGCTCATCTGGAATTTGACTGCAGCAAGTAGGAACTTTCTATCATCAGCTAGTGCTGCAAAGGATTATTACAAGAATAAATAAGTGCAAAGAGCATTAGATGCTTGTCCTTCAAATTCCAAATGAGGATGGATAAAATCATACCTTCCGTAAGTCCAGTATATAGATAGTATGTCTGAGTAGTATAGTTCTTTCAGACAAAATATTTAAGAGTGCCGTCCTTCGAGCCAGGCTGCATGTCATGGAGATAACATTATAATGAGTTCCAAAAACAAAAACTGGTCAACCGGATGAACTGAAAGACCTAGTATTCCAGTAATCAGTAGACACGAAATCTGGAACCAAGGAAATGCAAATGTGCTAACAATGCAAATGTACTGTACATTGCAATTTGCAAACAAGCTTTTATCTGGTCCATTTTACCCATGTAATTAACAAAGTTTCCATAACTAATAAGCAAGAATGTGCATATATAGTTCCAGTAAAATTAGTTCAGTCGCACTTCCAGTAACTGAAGAAATCACTACTGGCATTCTCATAGCAACGGCAAAGAGCAAACTACTACGCTAATTCCAGGTTGTATAACACTCAACGTTCGCCCAAACACACAAAAATTAATCAAAAGTTCTTGCTTTAGATATTCTCTGAATTCAGGCAACCTCTTTTCTGAAGGCACATGGGTCCAAATTACCTGTGACCACAAGGCGTGGTGCTGGGCTCGAAGCAAATCTCCAGACAAATCTGTGCAAAATACAAATCTGTGCAAAATACAAAATACATGATTGGGGAAAAGAAAAGGAGATATCTTTATGGATTCCTTTACCGAAGTATGGCTTCAGGTCCCCTTCCCCCCAGCTTTTGCAGTCCTCCTTGCCGCAAAATTTCTTCTGCCTTCGATCACACAAGAGCAAGATTTCAGTTACTTGCATAAAGACGCCAATCCCCAGCGACCTTTCTTTAGAACACAATTAGGAGCACAGAGCAACTAATTGGTTATACACGTTGGCACTCATGCGATATATGTACCTGCAGAAATGACAGCAGATCCCAAGAACAGGGTTGTAAACTGCCCCCTTCCCCTTGCTGTCACATCGCCTCTCCTGCAGTGCCAGCACCCTGGCCTTGTCCACCACGATCATCACCTTCTCCTCGTCCTCTTGACACCTTCGCCACCGCCGCTGCAGCACCAGCCAGTGCCAATTCACTCAAAGATCCTACAAGACGACAACCAAAACTTGTTTTGAGTTAGTTCTCATCCCATACAACACGATCCGATACATGGAAGAGCAGCGAATGCGGCAGGCTACCATTGCAGCATTTTACAGGAGGCAAGACAAGAAGCAAGCAATACAGTAGCACTTGATGTATGAATAATTAACTAACTCACTACCCCTAAGTCTCTTGACTCCCAAATAGCAAATGAATTAATCAAAAGTACCCCGCCAATCCTTTGACTCACCATGAAAATTGCAGCCTTGCGAATCTGTTTTGGTGCAGATGGCGCCTCCCTATCCACGTTCGCATTCTATCGAGCAGGTAATGGTAGTGAGCAGGTAATGGTAGCGCTTGCACTGCTGCTCTGTGCTAGCAGGTCAACCGCCCAGGGACGCCGGAGGCCATGCATAGCTCAAGGCCTCGAGCACAGTTACCTTTCGGCTCCTCAGCTGATGTGCTGCCACTCCACCCCACACCCTCATCAACACACAGCAGCCGCCAGCCGGCGCTGCCCTCCTCGCAGATGACATGCTCGGTGAACTTGAGTTGGAAGGCTCTTCGGTGCCCACTCGAAGAAACCAGTCGACAAGGTTGAGCCTGCAGAAGCAACACCAATATTGTTTTACGAAGGGCAAAAATGAAAATATTTTTAAGGGAAGGTTCACAAGTTATGACACGACATTCTATGACTTTGAAATTCAGATAGTTAACATGGCTAAAAGGTTGAAGAAACCAAGAAATGCAATATATGATCAGAGAAATAACGACAGGTATTTCAAGATTCAATCAACATTATTCCCCTTGCTCTATTGCCAGTTCAGTTTACTACGGAGTTTTCTATGATTTCAATAATGTATGTGAACATTCCAAAATTGTTCACTCTCCTTGCTTACTTATTTCTATGATCCTTTCCAAAATTTTGTAGTAAAAGAAAATAAAAACAGCGAGTGAAATTGAGATAGTTACATGCCCTGCATTTTGCAGCTCAAACCGGCAAATCTATGCATATTATGCATTAGGCTGAAGGACCAATACAGTCCCATATTCATTTAATTGAATAGATTCAGAAATAAGAAAAGACCAGTAGAGTAAGTGAAATCTATTTGAGCAAAGTAATCCCATTGTCAAGCATACAGATGTATAGATATACATTACAGTTTAGTGCTTTAATAACATAATATGCAGTACAAAATCTGCAATTTAGATCATTGAGGCACAGAAAAATGCAGAAAGTCACAAATAGCTTACCCATTTAGATAAATGCTTGTCATGATCACCAGATTACCTTGTTTAATTGAAGAGAAGTATCTGCATTACGAAAACAAATGAAGCATTTTACTCCAAAGCATTGTGTTACGAAAAGAAATCAACCATAACTTCAAATCATTTGAGTTCGTGAAAGAAAATAGCAATCCTGGCACATTCTTGATCTTATTCTCTCTCTTTGTTTTTGCAAAATCATTCAATAATTCTATCTCAATGCTTGCTTTAAGGAACCATCTCCAAAAAGAAAGTTGCCCCAATGTAGCAGACAAATAGTACACACTTTGGGGGCTACAATACTGGAAAGTTTAGTATTTTTGAGCTACAGGGCTTTTTCCTTTTCTTGTTAGCCTAGGGTCTTCTTCTACCATAAATGGGAAAACTCTGTTAGTCTGTTCTGAAAATTAAGGACAAAGCATATAGTTTTTAAAATCAGAATGTCATTTTTCATTTTCAGCGTCTATTGAAATCAATAGGCAAGAGTAAGATGTGAACCAAAAAGAAAGCAATATACTAAACTGTGATATGGTAACCCAGGCTGTTTGTGCTAACTCTGTTTCCACCATTTAAATGAATGTTGCAGTGTGTTGTATTGCCATTTGCCCCAGCCAAGGTCAACGTATTCAGGTGAAATACAGCCACAAGATGAACTATATGGGCCACCGCCAGGATGTATAGTTTGGCATGAGTCTAATTCCTTCCTAAACTGATGGCAACACTGCAGCAGAAGGAGGCAACAAGCTAGATGAGCACCAAATCAATTTCAAACTCAGTAGCAAAATGTTCTTTCATGTCCTTATTGCTTTCACTGGGTTTAACAGCAAGGATAGGATTGGGGGCTCACCTTTGTAGAATGGGAAGACGAATTGAATTGTGCAGATACATCAGATTTGCTCTTGGCAATGCACGGGGTCAGGCAAGGATTAAGATCCTTGCTGAACATTTCATCTGGGCTCACTGTTCGCCTAAACGGTCGTTTAGCTCGTTTACATACCGTGTAAACGCTACACGGTGGTGCACCGTTTCCGTTTAATCACCCGTTTACCTCGTTTAATTGGCCGTTTAGCCCGTTTAATGGGACGTTTTGCCCGAATAATGGCTAAACGGTAGGTGACCGACTGTTTACCGTTTAGCGTTTAGGAAAACATGGGCTACCATAGTTCGGCGTCTCAGCTTCCCATGCTACATTCCTGTATTGACATTGGAGATATAGAATTCGTTTGTGCTGACAACCAGACATTAATTGATGCAGTGGAAAATTTTTCAGTTTGAGGGAAAGTGTACCAAATGTTATTGGCAGCAATGATCCGAGAGTATGAATAAGGGAAAAAAAAAGGAACTGGAAGCTGTCGACTAACCAAATTTCTCATGAAGCATAATAGGTCACGAAATGCACAACTTTTACATGCTTAGGAAAGAAACAGCAAAATTTTACTTGCAATTATAAAGAGTATGAACTGGAGGCACGACCTCTTAAGTATCATGAAAACAAGGAAAGAACTGCTGAGAAATATTTGAATTATGGTGCACGGATGTTGTCAGATTATCCCACGGTTCATAGTTCAAAGAATGCCATGTCTCACAGGACTACAGGAGCTAGTAGAGACACGGTGAACACTGGGTTTTGCAATCCACCTAATGATTGAAGTACCATATACAAGTATACAACCAATAAATGCATGGAAAAGTACAAACTATAGATACCGAAAATAATCTTTCTCATCCAACAAACATGGCAACAGCTCAAAAGAGCTTGACTTCAGGACCTGTTCATGTCAAACGACATGTTCAAAATGTCTCAAAGACAATACGAAGGGGAAATAGCACCAATTTTCCATCTTCATGTGCACGATCTTTAGTCTGATTGATAATTGTTTCCAGAACATGAAGCTTAATTGTAATTGTAAGGACAAAACAAAATGGTGGGGCAGTGGAACACACCAGAGAGAACGCCGTCTCCTTGTTAAACCCCGGCGTCCTTGGGGAAGAGCAGTATCCATCATCATCATCGAGGCAAGACCTGGACGTGTGCTTCTCGGCCTTAACCTGCGCATAACCCGGCGTCCTTGGGCTTCATGCCCGCCGCCTCCGCCGGCGACCCCTTCTGGAACAGCAGCTTCCGCGACAGCCCCGGCAGCTTCCCCCCGCCGCCGCTGCAGCCGTTCTTCGCTGCTGCGGGAGGCACCGGGAGGTGGTTCTTGGCCGGCAGCTTCTTGTCCATGGGGATGAGCCGCCGGAGCACGGAGCCCAGATTGCCGTGCTGCTGTTGCGGCTTAGCACCCAGCAGGTCGCGGCCGGATATCGACGCGAGCACGGGGGCGGCTTCCGCCCCCGTGCGCCGGGGTCGCCGCGGCTGCCCCCGCGGCGGCAGGCCGGCGCGGCGAAGGGGAGGGGGACGGGGAGTCGTAGGACGCGTAGCGCGAGGCCGCGTAACGCGTTGACTGCAATTCTAGTCCCTATCGCCCAGTGTAGGGGCGACTGGCTACACACGCCACGCAATGCCAGGCGACCGGACCTCGAATTGAAGCGCGCCGAGCGCCGTGCCATACCTACCATGCTGGCCGCCGTCCTCCGCCGCGGCCAGCCAGCTCGGCGGGAAGGACGCGACGCGCATTGATGGGGGGTGAGGGTGACCAGCCCCCTACAAAGACCAGACCGCACAGTGGAGTAGGAGTAGGGTCTCTGTGTACTCTCTATCCCACTCCTACTACTACTCCATCGGCCATCCTCCACGGCTGCGTGGACCCGGTCCCCGTGGACCAGGAGTCAAAATGGCAGTACCAGTGACAGTTGAGTGACCGTTTGGTCCTTGGCTGGGAGAGGACAGTGAGCACTGAGCACTTCTGAGCAGCAGCTGGTGTGAGCGAGGTGTGCCGCACCCACCAACAAGAGGTAGGTATAACCTACGCTTCTATGAATTGAACCGGCTCACTCACCTGCATCTGCATTGCATCCTCCTCCACTGCTCCTGCTCCTGCCACATGCCTGTACCGCTTTGCTGGTGTTGCATTGTACACTTGCACCCAAATTCCTCCCCGTTTGAATCCGGTCAATGCATCTGTTTTTAGTTCACTGAGAGAAAACTAGAAAACCACTCTCTCTCTATCCTACATCGTTCATCCATGCTTTTAGGGTAAAACCCCACACAACACCGGGATCCGGAGGCGCCACAGCTAGCTGCACGATGACTCGACGGTCGATCGATACATGCATCCAGAAACCGGTAGCGGAGCCTGTCTTCTTCGGCCACAACACGACAAGGAGGAGCTAGCTGCAGCCTGCAGGAGGGAGAGGCAGCTCCTGTTCTGTTCACTTGAATGCTGAAAGGCCTTTGGCCGTTGGCCGCCTGCGAAACCTAAACAGGATGCGGAGTTACGCGGGGTTGGCTGACCGGACAACAGTTGGTACGCTAGCTAGCTTCATCTACCATGCTGCTGTCAGTGAAGTGAAGTGTGCCCTACTAGTAGTACTAGTATAATGTCCATGCTAACGTTACGGTAAAATTTCGTGGATGTTACCTTTGAAAAGAAGAGCATCTAGACAGTAGTTCATAGAATGAATTCTCTCGATACTTTTAGTGGTGCTTTGAGTCTTAAATCTTTCAGCAGATTATCCTTGAAGTGGTAAACCACAATGACCATGCAACAATCCCTGTGCCTAATTCATGACTAACCAAAACATCTTTATCCCTCAAAATGAGCTGTCATCTAGGAGTCCAAGTTTCTCTATCACTTTCTCCTCCATTCAACGTCCTTATTGAGTGCCTCTAACCTACTTGAAATTTGAAGGAAACAAAGCATTATGCTTCAAAATGAAACAAAACAAAGCAGCATCTATCAAGTCTGATCCGGAATGCTCTACAAATTTTGTCTTTTTAGTAGTAGAGATAGTAGAGAAGGTATGTAAGTTCGTTAGTTCGAGGGCATATCAATGTCTTGAAGCATTCGTGTACTTTGTAATACAACAACAACAACATAAGCCTTTTGTCCCAAGCAAGTTGGGGTAGGCTAGAGATGAAGTCCATAAGAAACAAGGATAGGAGAAGCATAAAAGGAGCACAAGACAGAAGGTAGAGTTAGGTCACGGCTCAGGCACGTTTATTGCTAGTCTCCAAGCGCTCCTATCTAAAGCTACCTCTCTAGAGATATTCCACTCCTTAAGGTCTCTCTTAACCGCTTCGTCCCAAGTCAGTCTTGGTCGACCTCTACCTCTCTTTACATTGCCGACCCGCTTTAGAACCCCACTACGCACCGGTGCCTCGGGAGGCCTTCGTTGAACATGTCCAAACCATCTCAACCGATGTTGGATCAGTTTCTCCTCAATTGGTGCCACCTCTACCTTATCCCGAATATCTTCGTTCCGGACTCTATCCCTTCTTGTGTGCCCACAACACCAACGCAACATACGCATCTCTGCTACACTCAGTTGCTGGATATGTTGTCTTTTTGTAGACCAACATTCAGCACCATATAGCATTGACGGGCGAATCGCCGTCCTATAGAACTTACCTTTTAGCTTTTGTGGCACCCTCTTATCACAGAGGACCCCAGAAGCTTGACGCCATTTCAACCAACCAGCTGAAATTCTATGTCTAACATCTGCATCAATGTCGTCATCCTTTTGTAGCATCGATCCTAAATACCGGAAAGTGTCCTTCTTGACCACCACTTGCCCATCGAGGCTAACGTCTCCATCCTCCTGGCTAGTCCCACTGAAATCGCACATCATATACTCGGTCTTGGTCCTACTAAGTCTGAACCCTTTTGATTCTAAAGTATGCCTCCACAGCTCTAACTTCCTATTAACCCCTGCCCTACTTTCGTCAACTAGCACCACATCATCAGCAAAGAGCATACACCAAGGGATATCACCTTGTATATCCCTTGTGACCTCATCCATCACCAAAGCAAATAAATAAGGGCTCAGTGCTGACCCCTAATGTAGTCCTATTTTAATTGGAAAGTCCCTGGTGTCGCCATCACATGTTCAGACGCACGTCATCGCATCCTTGTACATATCCTTGATAAGGGTAATGTACTTAGTTGGGACTTTGTGCTTTTCCAAGGCCCACCACATAATATTTCTTGGTACTTTATCGTATGCCTTCTCGAGGTCAATAAAGACCATGTGCAAGTCCTTTTTTTGCTCCCTATATCTCTCCATCAATTGTCGTATCAAGAAAATCACCTCCATGGTCGACCTTCCAGGCATGAACCCAAACTGGTTTTGGGTCACACTTGTCACGCTTCTTAGGCGATGCTCAATAACCCTCTCCCAGAGCTTCATCGTATGGCTCATCAGCTTAATCCCACGGTAGTTAGTACAACTTTGTACATCACCCTTGTTCTATTGATGAATGAATGAGATGCACCTGAATCAAAAAGTATAACTGTAGGGTGATTGGCAACAGGAAACATACCCATCATCACTGGCTCCCCTTCTGGAATTTCTCCAGCTTGAATATAGAACACGCGTCCTGTCTTCCTCTCATCTTTACCCTTCTGAGCATTCTGATTGGGGTTCTTGTTTGGTGCCTGACCCTGTTGTTGATTGGCAGGAGCCTTCTGATAATTTTGATTAGCCTGCCTAGGATACGGACATTCCCTCGAGAAATGACCGGTCCTTCCACAATTGTAACATGGATAATTGTGACCCTAGGACATTGGAGCATTACCACTAGGAGCATTGGTCGACTGTGAACTCGGGTAGGTTATAGCAGGACGGACATTTGACTGTTGCTCGGCTTGAGACTGCGGCGGACGATAAGGAGGATGATTATGATTTACTGGATGATAGATCACCCTCTGCCTCTTTCGATTTCCCCCAAAAGATTCAGACGGCATACTCTTCTTCTTTTTGAGCTCCTTATGCTGCCGATACTTTGACTCTAAAGCAATTGCAATATTTACTGCCTCATGATAAGTAATATTAGTACAAGTTGTCATCATTGTCTGCAGCTTGGTATTCAGACTCATCATAAACCACCTCTTCTTCTTAGCATCAGTATTAACATGTTCGGATGCATATTGTGACAGGTGATTGAATCTTCCCACATACTGCATCACTATTTGATCTCCTTGCTTCAAAGCAAGGAATTCATCTAGCTTCATAGCCATAACTCCTTCAGGGATATAATGGGCTCTGAAGGTAGTACGGAACTCAGCCCAAGTTATTGGAATGCCAGCAGGTTGCATAGCCACTAAGTTTGCCCACCAAGCACTTGCTGCTCCTCTAAGTTGCTGAGCAGCAAACGCAGGTTTCTGATACTCCGTGCATGGGATAAGATCAAATTTCTGCTCCATGGTTCGAAGCCAGTCATCAGCCTCTAATGGTTCATCTGCCTTGGTGAACACCGGTGGTCTTGTGTCTGTAAAATCAACATATGTGGCCTCCTGTCTATTATGATGGCGACCACGGTTTCCGTGCATCTGATTCTGATTACTCTGAGCTATCTCATGAAGCAAACGAGAATTTTTGGCCGTCACATTGACAAGTGCGGTTATAGCATCCGCCAGATTTGTTGGAACTGGTGGCAGATCTAGAATACCGTCCTGATCCTGTGAAGTTCCTGGAATATACGAACCCCGCGTACGACGCATCTGCTCATAATAAACCAAACTTTATTACAAACCTTTATTGAATTGCACTAAAGCTTACTCCAGACACATTACATAGAGTTTACTAAAATAAACACAAACCCACAAGTACAAAAACAAGACTACATAACTTAACTAGAACTAACTATTATACTACTCTACTCCTTGATTACTTCAAACTTCAGGCTCGGTATCCATTCCAGAAATATTGCCGCCTTCATTATCACTTTCATCGATCATTACTAATTCTTCAGGATCTTCTTCTTCTTCATCTTCTGATTCGTCATCATCGGCAAGGATGACACCGGGGTCCATGGCATCAGCTTGGGGTTCATGATTTGGATCTAGTAGATTGCTAAGCCTATGAACTTCCTCATGCAGATAAGTATTATGTTCTTCTAAATCTTCTACATAGAATTCTAGCTCATGAGTTCTAGCTCTAGCTACATTTTCCCTATGCCAAGCTTCATTCCTTCCCTCCACCATACGAACTAACATACTTTCGCAGTTCCTGTGCGCGGTGATGAGACGCCTCAATTGATCCTGTAATTCTCCTACCTATATAGCATCCAAAGCCCTATCTCTAGTAGCTTGTGCTAACTCTACAGAAATCCTCTGTATCTCCTAGTGGCAAGTTGGTGACGAGGAACTCCTTTGGGTCTAGTGGACTTACGGGGCGTCATCTTGGTATGAGCCATACTGTAGGAAGCCAATTTAATCCAAGTAAGACCACTTGATCAAAGTCTAAAGAGCAGCTAGAATAGATTACATTACTCAAACCAGACTCACTACTCAACTCCAGACTTAGAGGTGAAGGAAGTAACGAGTGAATTAACCATGATGCATGAATTGTTCTTACGAACAAAACCATCAAAGCTTATAATGCACATAAACAACATTTGTTTTTATATAGGGCATAGTAAGATTACTACTCCACCACACAAAACCTTTTTAATCCTATAGGGAATGGTGAGAAAGAAATAAGATAAGTCAGAAGCAATTTGGACCAAATTAACAAGTTAAGTTTAGTCATCCCAAATCATTTTGAAGTTTTTGTAAAACAATACTACAAAAACCTTGTAACGATCAGTGCTCTAATACCATTCTATGGCAGAACCTCCTAAATTATAGGACCCACATGCACCTGTCACTGTCCAACGACCTTTGATGACTATGCATATGTTCCTAGTAACTTAAGAAGACTATTGGGTGTCCCCGTGGAACCCCGAATCATCCACGATTTCTGAGCAGGATCACATTACAGAGTCATTATAGTATTACAACATTTAATCAAATATCTACATCAGAGTAAATTAGCGGAAGTCTTACGATAACTTAGTTTACAAACCAGTTGTTTCAAACCTTACAAACTAAGTTCGATAATTATTACAAACCATAGTAGTAGTGGAGTGGCATAATTAACATAAACATAACACACAAAATAAGCATCCTGCCCATGGATCACACATTCATATATCGTCATCGACCTGAACAACAGTCATACAGCAAGGTCCAAAACAAACCTGCTCATGAGGCTCACCTACAACAAGGGTCAACGAACCCTGAGTATAAAAGTACTCAACAAGACTTAACTGAAATAAAACTGATAGAACACAGGAATGCAGGCTTAGGGATTCAAGGTATGGCTTTAGCGATAAACAAAGTTCTTTTGCGTAAAAACTCTTTAACAAAATTATTTATAACAACATTTAAATATTTCATAAGATCATATACAAAGCTAACACGATCCGTAATGAGATCATGAAACTTCATATCCAACATCTTCACAAACCTTGTTCGAGTTCTAGTTATTAAACTACGATGATGAACAGAGAAGTGAGTCTCCATAACCGAGGAGCAACGATGATTCGAACCGATTATAAACCCAGCTGGGGATTCCAGACCACACGACATATGTAGATCCCCGACCTACATATACCAACCTATCCTCAGGTCCTCTAAAACAAGAACGGGTCCGCGCCACCCGAGAATACAGTATTCCACCAATCCAGCCCATTGCCACATGGGTACACGCTATTCCCGCCATCTCTCCACTCCCAGTGCGCGAGTAGCCATTCTCGTAATAGAATAGCCAAGTTAAGGCTTACCGGAGTATATGGTTAGTACTACAAAGTCTCACCGCACATAGTTCAACAACGGTACGGACCTTAACCGACACAGACGGAAAGAATCCACTCACAAGACCTCCATGTCTTGTGGCTCACACCCACCGAATCCGTCCGGTCTAGATTTATTACTCCACATGCTCGTATCCTATGATAACATAAGTAACCAAAGTTTCATTTAAAACTTGCAGATGACAGGTAATCACCCGACTTTGATCTGTCTAAGCATGGCTAAGCATAACTAGACATTTACGACGTAAAACTGGTAACAAGGTATATACGGAAAACAATGTTGGTAATGCATCAATTAGGCTTTTACTTAACTCTTAATCACTTGATGCAGTAAAGAAAAGCAAAAGCGAAATTAATTTGCAAAACACAAGGTAGGGTTGTATGCATCCGGGGCTTGCCTTCGTTGACGGAAAAGTCCGGTTCCTGCGACGTTCCACAAGTATTCGATCCGACCTCAACCGACGGATTAACCTCCTCCGCAACTTGATTAACTACCACGTGTTCACCTTCGTTCACTACACATAGTAACAATGCCATGTTTAACATGATGCGAAATACAAAACATGATGCTCAATGATGGATATAAAAATTAATAACTTGAATACAACTTTCCTTCGCGGTACAGTTACAAATAATTATCATAAAGCATTTTTAGTCGTTCTTCTAACAAGTCAAAGGTTCACTTATCATACATGCTTACCAACTAAAGCCTCATCATGAAAAGACATGTATAAACAATATACAAGGAAATGTATAACTTTTACTTTTTACCCAAGAGGTTGTATCTAAGAAGCAATCAAATTTATTAACATGCATTTACTAACGAAATTCTTAACTAAGTCATTTAGAATTATTAACTAAAGGGCGAACATAAGCATATTAAGAAGATAATCACTTGGTCATGACACAGCAGGGGTGGGGTGTTTCATGATCTATAATCAACTCCAAAAACCAATCAGGACATCTTATGATCCATGTTTATCATTTTGACAATTATTAACTAATAATTAAGGCATATAAATAAGAGTATAATTAAACATCATCAAATTAATTTCAAACTTTTTGTGGAGGTAGGCTTTAACAATAAACAAATACAATAAAAGTTTCATGATCACTGGATATTTATTTTGTCCTAGAAAAATTATGGAAACTCATTTATTAATTAATTTGAGCAATTTTTATCACATTCAAAAAGTACTAAAAATCAACAGTTCATATTTTTCTTAAATAGTATACATCACAGAGAGGTTACACAAAAAATTTCATAATTTTTGGAGCTCTATTTAATTCTACACAAAAATAAAAAATCACAGCACTATTTAAAATAATCACTGACTTTTCATTTAGCACCCGCTAGAGTGCCATCGTCTTCTTCCCTAAGCCGAACGGCGCAAGGAACACGGCGGCGATGCTGCTGGCCGATCAAGGCAGTAAACATGGCGGTGAGGTGGCGCAAGATCATCGCAAGACTCGGCCGCACCGATAGGTGGACTTGGCGTGGCCTGGAATGACCCCGACCGGCTTGCCCACGGCAACCAGCGGCGCACACGGCTGACCACGACGACGCAACGGTGGAACGGCAACTATGGCGCAAAACTGATCAAGATGGAGCTGGATTAGGCATGAAGAGACTCACCACAACTTGAGCGGCTAACTAGATGAAGCCGAGACGTGCTGGAGCTCCCTATTGACGACGGCGGCGTTCATGGCAGTCCGCACCGACGTCGCGACGGCGTTCCGGCAAACAAGGCGATTCCGGCCAGTAGCAGTAGCTAGGCTAGGCTCAATCAAGGCATAAGGGCAAGGCGAAGCTGTGACAAGCTTTGCAGCGACTGGAGTGCGCTAAAGCGACGGTGAGAGCTCACCAGAGTTATGGCAGTGGCGACGGCAAAAAAAACAGAGGAGAAGAAAGAGCGACGACGATGGCGTCTCGGCCTTAAAGAGCGGCTCAGAAGCTCAAGGAAGCCATGACGGAGCCCTATCCCACGCCAGTGTGATGCCATAGATGGCCACGACGCGCCTGGAAGCAAACCGAAGGTCGCCGGCGGTGTAGCCAGAGCGGCGGCCACTGTTCACCTTAATTACAAATTTGCCATTCATTTTAAATTCCAAATTACTCCCAAATTTGTATAACAACTCAAAAATCTCCAAAAATAAAAGTTGTTCAAAATTCAAAGTTCTACAACTTTGCTTTTATAACTAACCCCTAATTCGGCCTACATTTTGAAATGAACTTTTTAATTCAAATAGGGGATATTTAACGAATTACGCCTTTTTGAATTACTTCAAATTTTTCATAGCAACTTTGAAAACTCTAAAAACAAACTTTGTATAACTTGACAAGCTCTACACTTTTGCTTTTGGGCTTAACCCCAAAATATGCTTAGATTTTGAAATGAGTTTTCAGGGTATAATTTAAATGCTGAAAATCATGGTTTTCTCGAAAATTTCTAAATCCAAACCAAATTTTGAACTTGATTCAAACAATTCAATTCAACACTCATAACATAAATGTAAACTTGTTTTAGTGAATGCATATCAAAGTTTGTAATATGACCAATGCCTTGCAATGCATATGATGACATGTCCTGTTTTTAATATTTAAACACCCGGGGTGTTACAGGAGCTACTTCTATGCTACACAAGCAAGAAGGTAACTAGTGAGCTACACAAGCTAACTAATTAGAAGAGCAACTACACAAACACAATGTATATGAAAGTAATTACAAGCTTGTATAAGGGGATTGCAAACCAACAGAAAGAACAATGTTGACACGGTGATTTTTCTCCCAAAGTTCACGTGCTTGCCAACACGCTACGTCCCCATTGAGACAAGATCCAAGGTTGCTGCCGGTCCTCTTGCTAGTGGTGACCCACAAGTCACACTCTCCCATGAGGAGTGCTTACCACAAGCTCTAGCACTTGACCCAGCCGGACCACTTGTCACCTTTCATGTCTCGCTCTACTAGAGTTGCTCTTCGTGGCTCCCATGGGGCGAGCACAATGCCCATCACAAAGCTATTCTCCAAAGCACCGCACAAGCTTCTTACAGGCTTCGACGGAGACCACCACCAAGCTGTCTAGGAGGTGGCAACCTTCAAGAGTAATAAGCACCACCGGCTTGCAACTCGATCACCTAGTGCCACTCGATGCAACATCACGATGCAATCGCACTATAATCGCTCACTCACTCGATCGGATGAACACTATTAAGTTCAAGTGTGTTAGAGGGCTCCCAAGCACTACCACATAAGCTACCAAGGCTCTAGCGTGCTCAGCTCTACTAAGCTATCGGCCAAAGGCCGACCAACACTTCTATTTATAGACCCATGGGCTAAAATAGTCGTTACCCCTTCACTAGGCATTTTTTGGGACGACCGGACATGCCGGTCAGATCGACCGGACGCACGCCCATGTGTCGCTCTACGTTCAACCAGAGCTGCTCGATCTCAATAGTAACTTTGTGCGCCAATGGTCACACGATGACCGGATGTAGCACAGTGAGGATGACCGGATGCTGCAACACCTGAGTTCGGTCGTTTCTAGAGAGCTCCCCGAGCCTCTATTTTGCGACCAAATGCATCCGATCACAGGTGACCGAACGCAGCTGAGCGTTAGGTCCTCGCTGCCTCAGCTACCCGTGCTACATCACCATACATCACACGCAACCGGACATAGGCCCTGCGCGTCCAGTCACTTCTTTGCCCAGCGTCTGGTCAAAGACCGACGCCTGCGCGCTCTCTGCTGCCACTGACTGGACGCACCGGTCCTACTGAGGCCAGCGTCCGGTCACTTCATAGTGACACCTTTCGCCTCTTTTTCTTCACCGAGTTGATCCTCATCAACTCCAACTTCTTTTCCTTTGCAAATGTGCCAACACCACCAAGTGTACACCGCTATGTGTATGTGTGTTAGCTTTTTACAAACATTTTCCAAAAGATTAGCCACTCAACTTGCCATACCACTCGATCTTAGCGACAATACAAAGTTAGATCACTCAAGTGGCACTAGATGACCGATATGCAAACAAGTTTGCCCCTCTTGATAGTATGGCCATCTATCCTAAACCCGGTCATAAACTTCTCTACATACCTATGACCGATGAAATGAAATACCCTAGGTTATACCTTTGCCTTACGCATTCCATTCCATCTCCTCAATTGTTGATGCAACACATGCACCAACCAATCACAAAATGATATGACCCACTTCATATCATCATGTGACCGTATTGGTTCATCGATCTTGACTTCACTTGCTTTTCACCGTTGTCTTCGTCCATCGGTGCCAAGTCTTGCTCAAGTTTCACCGCCACGTGGTCCATCACTCTAAAGCCTTCGACTTGCCCTTCACGCTTGCAACCGGTCCATCAAGCCAAGTCATGTCTTGATCTTCTCTACCTTGATCACATGACTCCATGTCATGTCTCATATGCAATAAGCTCCTTCATCATCACATGTGTGAGCTTTGCAACATATTTGAGCCATTATCACCGTCATGGCATATGTTGCTCATACACATGTAGCTGTAGACTAATCACCTGTGTATCTCACTTAAACATATTAGTCCACCTAAGGTTGTCACTCAATTACCAAAACCAAACAAGGACCTTTCAATCTCTCCCTTTTTGGTAATTGATGACAACTCTACAAAGATATGGAAATTAAGCTCATTTCAAGCTGGCACTTCACACAAGTGTAAATTGCCAACTTGATTTGGATTTTTGCCACTTATCCAACATTTAAGCTCTATGTTAAGATTTAGATAAGCATCATAAAACTTGACTTGGTAGTGATAGCTCCCCCTACATGTGTGCTCAAATGATTTGGTTTCAAGGTTACACACATGCATAAGTATGAAATTTGTGGGAGTGTTATCACTACTAAGTGATGCTAAGGTGTATAGAATAACCTTTGAAGCATGATACCAATCAGAGTTGCATTTTTAACACCATCTTAGCATCATGAGTAGCTAGACAACAAAAACACTAGAAACCCCATGAGATCAACATTATAAGCAATGTTCTAGTAACACGTGTAAAAATACGAGTCTAGCTACCATCCTATGTATGCTAGTTATCAAATCATCATTCAAATTCTACAACTAGCATACACCACACAAGCATGTATATTGAATTTAAAAGCTTATGCAATGCAAGCAAGCACATGAATATACACATATCAAATGCAATCAATTAAAGTTTATGAGCTTGCTCCCCCTATTTGTGTGCTTCTCTTATCCAAGAATTTTGATCCTCCTCAATTCCTCAATGTTGCTCCCTCTTTGTCCATGTCTATGTCCAACCTCTACTTCTTTGTTTCAATCTCTCTCGAAGCTTTTATATCTTTGTATAATCTTTCATATCTTTGTACAATCTCTCCCCCTTTGTCATCAATTTCTGTAAAAGGTGTGATTCTCATTGATGCAAAGGTTTTTATTTGGGGTAGATGGTTGAGGCTTGAATCTTGCATTTTTTATGGACATCACTTGTAGCCCTTGAGATACCACACATAGGATCTTCGACCTTGATACCAATTTGTGAGACACCTCCCCCTATGTCATAGCATGGGTCATCCATTTGATAAACTTGAGCTCTTGTAGGTGAGGGATGCATTCTTCATTTGATGATCACTTAAAGTTGAGGATCACTTGTGGAACTATCGTCTTGCATGATTGATACCACGTGTAGATGTGATACCACTTGAAAGAATTTTCTAGTATGGAACCACTTGTTGGATTTATCAATAAAAACTATTTCCTGAACCTTTGTTATCTTCATGAGTACCACTTTTTAGGATATCACTTGTGAGTTGATCTAGACATCACTTGTGAATTCTTGATGAAATACTTGAGTCTAGATGCCACTTGAAACAAATGAACTAGATATTCATTTGCATTATTGTCTTGTGCTTGTACTCTTGTTACTATCATGAGCTTCTAATTGAGACTTGACTAAATTGATTTGCATAAGCTTCCAAGTCCGGTTTGAACTAATGACAAGCTTCTTCACATCTCTTACAAGGGTTATCTTACCAATGTTGTACTTATCACTTGTTAGCATTCTAAATTAAATCAAGTACTTGGGTTCACTAGCTCATAAACAAATTTATATACTAACCACTAGATCAACTAATCATTCAAGCAATAGTGGTAGGCTATGAATTTAAACGTTTTATTTGTTATGCATGATCCTATGAAGCATGTACTATATACACTAATCGTATACTAGTAAGGGATGAAATAATCATGCACATTATAATGATACCTTTGCTATGTTGGAGTAGAGGATAGTCACATAGATTCCAATTTATTACTCCAATAGCAATGTGCAGTCCAATTATAAGCTTGGTGAAGACCAATAGATACCATTTTGAATTCCATTTTTCACCCATATGAAATGAATACCATTTATGATTAAGTGCACTAACTTGTTGTGGTTAGCTTGCTTCATCTTTTGATCAATGCTTGCATAAGAGAACTATTTGGAATACCACTTGAATTGCCATTACTAGCTCTTTTTTTGGGTGTTGCTTGCTTTTCTTGATCAACTCTTTTAATTGCTTCAACTAAGCATCTTAAATATCTCTCAGTCACCACTTCCATGTTAGCCTTCTAAGTACCATATTTAGTTTACCTACACATAGGCAGCAATCCCCTACACTAGGGAGAAGTGATATCTCTCCAAGAACCATTCTTGACACTCACTAGAAATAACTTGATTGATTGATCCAAGTGATGGACTTAACTTGATGAGTAACCTTGATTTTTTTCTTTAAGTCCTTTTCTTTTTACTTGTTTAAGTTCTTTTCTTTCTACCAAATAATTTCCAATAGTCACTAGAACTTAAACTTCATCTTCATCTTGAATTTGATCTTAATCTTCCAATTTAAGTACCAAATATGTGCAAAGTACACTCCACAATCAAATTGCCTTGTACTCTTTGCTTGTCATGCTTATAGATCATCTCAAAACCAAACTTCGGTACCTCAACCACTTATAAATATGTTTTCAACATTTATCACTTTTCTGGCAGATTTTGTACCCTTTTAATGAAAAATGCATATCTCCCAAAGTATAAATCCAACTACCACAAGATTTGGTGGAGATGTGCTTCACTAAGTTATCTAGCAGCTGTAAAAAGTTAAGCTTCATTTGACTTTTAGATTTATACTAGATTTCAATTCTTCCACCACTGCTACATGCTGAAAACTACTGCACTATAGCTGACAAAATTCACTCCAAAACCGAAGCATCTCTTATCCAATTTTCATGAAATTTCTACACAATCTTATACCATAATTCTAGAGTATGTGCACCAATTTTTATGCCAGTCTAATAAGTTTTTGTCACTCAAACATGGCTAAGATTACAGCTTACTCAGATTTTCAATATATGACAAATTTCAATCACTTGAGCTATACTTTATCAAAAGTGAATCAAACTTGAAACCAACTTGTTTGAATACTTTCACAAGACATAAATCCATTCAATCTACTTACTAAATATCATCTTATGAACTTATCCAACACAAATCAATCCAAACTTGATTACTAAGCAATTATCCATTCAGTCATCTTATAGCAAGCAACATTACATATTTATCCAATTCAATTAACTCATATGCACCCAAATAAAATGATCAACAAGAGATATATCTTGGTTAGATCATGATCATTCAACTAGCAAGCTTCAACTCAAATATTTACAAGCCATCAAATATATCCAATAAATCACCATATCTTGAATATGACACTTGTATGTTGATAGCACATTTGGACTTCACTAATTCTTGGCTTGGCATTGGGATAGAATTGCATTAAGCTTCAATGCTTGATTCAACATATGGTGATCAATATGAAAACAATTGAATCAAGCCTCCAATGCCATGGTACCTACACACATTCATCCACTTTGTGATGGTACCCAAACAAGTTTGGTCCTCTCAAGTTAGGAGCAACATACTTAGGTAAAGCCTTAGTATGAGTAGCAGGATATTTTGCAATAGCAACCATATAGGTACCATTATCATCCTTCCTAAGCATAAAATCATCATCAATTGAAATAGGCTTAGGAGTGTTACCTAGGGGGCATGAATGTGCCATGTGTCCTCTTTCCCGACATGAGTAGCACTTTCTCTTTGAATGAGCCTTCTCTTCTTTGCTTATGTGGTGCTTCCCATTGCCTTGCCTCTCATGGATTGCTTGAGCCTTCTTTTCAAGCTTGATAGGACACTTAGAGGCAAAGTGTCCCGTATTTCTACACTTGAAGCACTTTATGTGAGCATAATCTTTCTTCTCATCTTCATTCTTGCTCATCATCTTGGCATCTTGAGTTTGCATTGGATGCCTTGCCTTTCCACCCCTTCTTATTTTCTTCTTCATCGTCATCAAGTCACCACCATCTTCATGATAGATCTTGACTTGCTCTTAGGGCGTCTTCTCTTGCTCAACTTGTGGCTTTTGTTGAGGCTCTTCTAGTTGCTTCATCAATTGCTTGGTTAGGCATATTGAGGTAAGATGACTCCAAGTGTGGCACTTGAAGCACTTCACATGCTTGAGCCTCTCTTCTTCTTTTATCTTCTTGAGCTTCTCAATGTTAGGGTAACTATTTGTAAGGTGTCCCGCTTCATGACATCGATAGCACATGGTATGAGAGAGATTTCTTTGTTGTAGCTTCTTTATCTTTCTTTCTCTTTTTTTTTGCTCTTTGTCGTCTTCTTTTTGAAGCCAAGCCCACACTTATCACCATAGTTTCTTTGAGTCTTCAACATGTGCTCAAATGTGACTTTTGAGTTATAGCACCTCTCTAACTTATTGCTCAAATTCTTCACTTCATTTTTGAGCTCATTGTTCTCCTTCAAAATATTAGTCTCACAAGACATAGAAGTAGAACAAGCATCTATATGTGAAGAACATGGCATTTCTAATAAATTATCATAAGAGATGGATACATGCTTCTTGCCTACATCACAAGGGTTATCAACAATATGCAATTTATCATTTGATCCATGTGATAAGCTCTCATTATTTTTAAGTTTCTTTGTAAATGCTTTAATGAGAGAAGCATGTTGTTCTAATAATTCTTGATGAGATGCAAGTAGTGTCTCATGATTCAATTTTAGCTCACCATTTGAAGATTTAAGAACATCAAGTAATTTCTTATGTTCTTCACATGAGTTCTTTAGAAATGAGTTTTCATTTTTCAATTTCAATGTTTTAGCTTTCTCATTTTCTAAAGACATGGTCATGCTAGCAAGTCTACTAACAAGCTAATCATATGAATCAACATGATCAACCACATTAGCATTTGATACCTTGGTGTCACCTTGTGACATGAAGTAATGTGGTGATGTAGGAGAGCTTGTAGTAGCAATGTCATCTGAATGTGATCCTTCATCATAACCATCAAGTGTGCATGGGGTAGAATCGTCATTTGCAACACTTGTGGCATCATCAATCTTGTCAAGTGAACTTGTAGTAGATCGATCATCATCATCACTTGACCATGAGGTGGAGCAATCTTCCACAATCACTAAGTTATGGTCATGCTCAACATCCTTATGCGCCACTTTCTTGGGCTCATCCTCCTTGAACTTGCCATCATCTCATGTGGAGGAATCATCGAAGGTGCGCTTGATGGACTCTCATATCTCACGAGCGGTTCCCGTGTAGTTTACTTGTTTCATCAAATCAAAATTCAATGCATCCATTAGAAAACAACAAGCATGTGCATCAAGTTCATAGAGAACTCTTTGAGTTTTGGTGAGATTTCTATGGTCCAAGACATGGGTGAGACCACTAGTGACAATCCACCAAAACTTAGGTTTCTTTGCACGAAAATGATCAAGCATGTGATTTTTCCAATGTACAAAGTTTGTGCCATCAAAAATACGTGTCTCATCGAAATAGGCTAGCGGCAACCACTTTGGCCTAGTAGTCCAACGCAGCTCGCGTGGAGCGGCCAGGCGCGTAGCAGGCTAGCCAAGCAAGCGGCCCGTGGTTGGGAGCCCGCGCGTGTGCCCGTGCTTTTGTAGAAAAGTCCCCGTACTACATGGTTATTTTCTAGCGCCTTTGCTCACTATTGCACAAGAGGCGCATTTTTCATCCAGCACCCCCAACAAACCCATCCTCACACTGAGCCGGTCCCCAAGACACCCGTTGCTCGTCGATGCCGCTTTGGATAGCGTTGCATGGCCACGGCCACCTAGGGACCGACTCGGCGCAATAAGCGGGCCAACAGGGAACTACGAGCCAACGCGCAATGACAAGGAGCAAAATGGAGCTCCACGGTGCACCACCGAATGCTATCCGCGATGGTGGGCGGATTCGTGCGATGGTGTTGCTGTTCTGGTGATCTAGAGCTCGAACAAGGCGGTCGAGATGACGGGGAGGCATCAGGAGCTCACCACGGTTCATGCTATGGTGATGGTTGAGTCGGAGGGAGTTCGAGCTGAGCTAGCCACGTGCGCCTAGTGGGCACAACGGTGCTCCGGTGTGGACAAGGTGGCATCAGCACATCGACGATGCACGCCCTGGCTAAACGGAGACGAGCACCGGATAGAGGAAGTTAACATGAGCTCAGAAACACCCTCAATTTGATTATTTTCCCACGGCGTGGGACTTACCCCAAACCTAAGGCTGCGGTGGCGCCTATGGCCGGCGGCAACCAAATTGCCAAATTGGCCACCTACGAGGCGCACCTGTGCCCTGATACGAGTTGGCCCGCAAGCGGTCGCTCATAATTAGCTGCTGAAGCGCTGATCTAGGGTGGCGTGCAATAGACCATGAGCAAGGTGAAAATGGCGCAGCTCTACTGATCAAGGCAGGCAGCAACGGTTATGCTTGACCCAGCCAAACCTGGCCGAGGCCGTGATAAATACACGGGGACAAGCTCATGGCGTGGCTCAGAGGGAGAGGTCGCAAGCTACCAGGATGGGACGACTCATCCAGGCGGACAATGTCTACGACAGCGAAACAGAGCCAAGCGCAAGCCACCGCGTGGAGTCAAGGCATGACGTGATGCAAGAGGAGCGACGACATCCCGACAAGGATAGGCACGCGACGAGGCAGGAAAACCCGCTAGCGATTCGACAGTAGCTGGATTGGACTGCGAGAAGAGCGCCACGTCGATCCGACGGTGGCTACCAAGGCACTAGCCTAGCCCTGCGCGTGGCATAGTGGCACGGCGCGGCTAGGACAACACGAGGGCATAGGAAGGCAAGGGGCGTGCCGCGGCATTGGCCGACACACGGCAACGACATGCGCACAGGCCCAAGGAGAAAGCCACGGTCGACAACAACCAAGCCCGGCGCCCGCCACGCGCGTGCACACGGTGACCGCGAGCCCAAATAGGAAAGTGACAAGGGTGACGTGCACGAGTTTTAAAGCGAACGAAAAACTGTGCCTAACCCGACCCGAGACCGACCATCTATCCCAACTCGTAACTGGGACTATCGGCTAGCCAGCGAAGTAATCCCTACGCCCCAAGAGCGACTAGAGATGAAGATACAAGCCCGCCAACATGAGCTCGTCGCCCGATCATGGGTTCACGAATAGAACGTCCATGACGTAATTCACAGCGTGTTCTGACGAGTTTCGATTAATTTTTGTGAGAACAACGTTCTACCCACACCACAACTACTCGTACTACGCTGATGTACTCGCCGTGGTGCAATCGATCGTGCAAAAACATAGACATACTCCTTACTCCATTTTTGTTGCAATTTAACTGCCAAAAACGACACTGTCTATCATTTTCCACTTAGAAAAATTAAGGGTTTAGTTTGATCTACAACTTTTAACACTTTTGCCATAATTTCCAAAAGGTCTAAGCCTTGTTAATTTCAACTAACTAACATACCATGACCTAGTCCATACTTCGTACTAACTCGTAGGAATAAAATATTAAAGCACTATTTAAGTATGTTCTACTATATAATTTACCAAAGATAGCACTTTAAACTTAAATCATTTGTTTGCCTACTTAACCGTGAAGAGTAGATTTAATTTTAATTTGATTTCCAAGCTTCCCAAAAATACTATCTAATATTATTATTCTCCAAGATTTAAAATTACATGCCCAGCTACGTAACTTGCCCTCAAATCTTTATTTTCACACTATACTCCAGTTATAATTGGTTGTTATTCATAGAAATTATTTTCATGCCAACAATTAACACAACTCATTCTATTCTTTTTGTTAGGAGTTTTCATCACCACCTTTTTACGCTAAGTAAATAAACTCACTATATTATTAGATCTATCTCTCCGACCATAATCTCAGTGCTTAGCGAGCTCGTAACACCAGAGGTGTTACAACAGCCTAATGGCTAGTTCAAACTAGCCATTGTAATTCGACCGTTGGGGCACAGCCACCTCCTGTGGTGCTTGTTACTCTTGGAGGTTGCCACCTCCTAAACAGCTTGGTGGCATGGTCATCGTCGAAGCACACAAAGAAGCTTGTGTGGTGCTTCGGAGAAGTGATTGTGAGGAGTATTGTGCTCGCTCCGTAGGAGTCGTGAAGAGCAACTCTAATAGAGCGAGACGTGAAGGGCGACAAGTGATCCGGCTATCTCAAAGTGCTAGAGCTTGTGGTAAGCATTCCACATGGAAGATTGTGACTTGCATGTCACCACTAGTAAGAGGATCGGTGGCAACCTTAGAGCTTGTCTCAATGGGGATTAAGTGGTTGGAAAACCATCGATGCTCGGGATAAAAATCTTTGTGTCATCATCTTTTCGTTGGTTTGCAATATCCATACACAAGCTTGTATCTACTTGTTTATATATTGTGCTTGTGTAGTTGTTCTTGTAACTAGTTAGCTTAAGTAGCTTGCTAGTTGCTTTCTTTGCTTGTGTAGCTTAGAAATAGCTCTCTTGCGTAATTAGTTGGCTTGAGTAGCCTTGCTAGTTACATTGCTTAGTTTGTGTAGCTAAATAATTTAAGCTCTCTAATTTGTCTGGTGTAGCTTTGTTATTGAACATTGCTAGTGAGCTTAGGCTTGGTGCTTTTGCATACTAGTTTGTGTAGGAGCTCTCCGATTGTTCAAGTACTAGTTGCATTGGTTTATGTGACCTTGCTAACTAGAATTGTTTAGATGATCTCTAACTAGTCCAGCACCTTAGTTGTTAAAATTAAGATCTTTGTAAGGTGCTTGAGAATATAAATAAAGGGATGTAGTCTTGGCTAGACTGCTAATTTTAATTATGTATTTATTTTAGTTAGCCAATATAATTTATTTTTTAAAAATGACTATTCATCCCTCGTCCGATCCGTCGTCTCGACCCTACACTCAATCTTGCCATGGCTGCACTGCTCTGCCATCGCCTCCTCCTCATGGAGCCCACCCATATCCTCCCCGGGTTGCCGCCACCTCGATTCCCACACCACCCACTCACTTCGTATTAACCCGAGTCGGCGCCACCTCGCTTCACCCGCATTGCCCCACCTCGCCGCATTCGACGCCCTCCACTGCTTCGATGAGTGCGAGCAGCTCTCCTTTACCTTCTCCTGTGACGCGCTTCGCTGCTTCCATCAGCTCACGCACCTCTCACTTACCTTCTCCGGCGACGCCCGCTGCTTCTATTAGCATGCGCACCTCACCCTTATCTTCTCCGGCGGTACTCAACTTGGGTGCCCACAGCACGTGCACCCCTCCCTCACCTTCTTCGGCGGTACTCACGCATCTCAACTCCGGACCTAACGGCATGTGTGCCCCCTCAAGCTGGAAGGTGAAAGGAAGGCGAGCTCAACCCCAGTCCCCATTCCTGCTCTCTCAGAGAAAATTTTCATCTCATCAGAAGTTAAATCCATATAGACGTCCTCCGGTTAGCCAGTTGGTGTTTAGGGATGATTCTCAAGCACCAGAAGAGGTATGGGTAGAATTGACCGAGTACTTGGAGCACCATTCACTTGTGGTTGATGCCAGGGAAAACCACCTGAATATGGAAATAGCAGGATTTGGTCATAAAGCTAGGTACAATGTCTCAGAGGATACAGACATACCCTTGTTTGAAAATCTAGTTCTGCTTGCATTAGCCAATAACAATAGGGACTATTGCATCAAGAGGTCTTTCAGTAAAGATAACCTGCTTATATGTCCAAGATTAAAGCAACTCATGTTCAAGTCAATTATATCTGATGATTTGGAGCCTGGGGTAAGTGAGTGCAATCATGCAGCCTCTTATGATGCTGTTGGAAGTCTGATGGTGGAGTTGCTAAAGGAAAATGTTGGTCCAGATGTTATCTCGTAGCTTTTAGCAGAGCCAAGGGACCTCATTAGCAAACTGGAGCATCCATCGGATGAGAGGCTGCTTGTGTACCATCCGACTTTTTTATCGATGGATGGCAGGCTTTGGTATTATCAGACGCTTTATCGATTGGTCTTCAAGGACAAAACTTTTAAGAATTCAAAATTCAGGTTGAATGCAAACGCACTAGTTGCTGACTTGGCATACACTCGTGGAAATCTTTTGGCCACTGATATTATCAAGTCACATCCGCTGCTTTGCCATATTGAAAGTGCAACACCTACTGATCCTGATGAAACAGATGAAAGACCTGAAGACAGACCAAGAAAGCGAGAAAAAGAGAAACTTGGTAGGAAGATTATGGCATTGCATAGGCATACTATGGAACATGCGTTTGACAAATATGCAAAGCAAGTACAAAGCAACCAAGCCTCTCGCAAGAAACTGTGGCCATACTCACTTCATCAAGTAGTGGATTTTTTAAGATCAGTAATGCTGCTGCACCTGATTAAGTCACAAGAGGTGTTTATGAGCTTCAATCTCTGGAAGCATCTGAACATTGATAGTTTCTGGTCCAGAGATCGGACTTGGATAGCAGGGGTTCCAGCACCTTCTGAAGAAGAAAAGAGTGCTATTGAAATAGTGGAAAGCTATGGAAGGAGGAGACTGAATGCAAGGAAATTTGATCGACGAACACAGAGGCAAAATCTGATATTTTTTGTGTGACTACCTGTTAGCTGTAGTATGCTAGATCCATTATTTATGATAGAAAGTATTAGTTTTGTGCTGATTTGAAATACACGAGGGATTTCCTATTATTATGTGATTAGTTGTTAGCTGTACTGTGCTAGATGTCCTGTTTATGATAGGAAAGTATTAATTTTGTATGAATACACAAACTAATCCAACCATCGTTTAAAAGTCTGATATGAATATTAGCTGTTAGCTACACTGTAGAGCGTTGGAATCCATCGTGAAAAAAACATTCTTGTGTGTGTTAGGTGGGGGTAGGAAGTTGTAACAACTGCATGGTAAAGTATTTTCACCATTCTTTCATAGCTTTGTCAATCCAACTTCCGGTAAATGATTTTCAACATGTATTGCAGGCAAGGTTCGTAAACTGCTGGTGACAAGGGACAAGGTGTACATATGTGCTCAAGGATGCCATGGGTGAGAATACGAATGGAGGCGAGATTTGTGATGAAAGCTGATGAAGAGCAAACTCCAGCTAAACCTTTTTGTGATGTCCTGTTTTTAAACACCCGAAGTATTGCACGCATCTTTTGGTTCAGTTGTTTAGATGTATTGTTTATCCTATGATCTTTTGACGCAGTTGTTATTTGGATGTGTTGTTGAACATGTGTGTGGGACTGGGCTCGGCAAGGTTAGTTTTGACATGAATTTGCCTTGTTTGTGGTTTTAGGCAGACAAATTTACAGCTCTCGGTTTTCTGTGAGCGTGTTCTTCGTTGGTAGGCTTGATTGGCCGTGTATTGGCTACAACCTTGGGGGTTTCTATGGGAATTTTTTTATTTGTCTTGTGACTATTGGATTTGGTACTTTGTTTTGAGCTCTCTGCTTTGGGCATCGTGGATAATGGGACTGATTTTGTGGACGGATGTTGGCTGGAGCAGATATTTTTTCATCGATGGATTAAAGTGCTAGAAATATATCTCTGTCAGTGCTTGCATAAAACTGATACTTTGGCCGTGTAGGTCTGTAGGATGTGGGATTTGGTGGTGTCGTTGCGATCTGCGGCTGTTGAGGTGTATTATTTTTTTGGAAGCTGTTTGAGCATATCTATAGAGGACTGTGTGCATAGGTTAGTCATCGTAATTGTTTTTAGGTGCAAGATGGGTTAGTAAAAATATTATATATGTAATGGAACCCTTTTTTTAATCGTTTTTTGTATCTATAAAGGACGGGGTGCATAGGTTAGTCTTCTAGAGTTCATGAAAATATCTCAAAACTCTAGTAAGATGGGAAAAATATCTAGAAAAATCTAGAAAATCCCCAAAACATTCTAATGATGTATAAACATGTTTTAAAAACTTTCCTCAACAAAAACATAAGATGCAATTAGCATGAATGCTTTCACCATTAATCTATGTTGCATACATATTGGGTTGCATCTCTTACTTTTGTTGTGAAAAGTTTTTTACACCAAATTTAGATGTCGAATTCAACGGTTTGGGATTTTTTAAATATTTTTAGATATTTCCCCATTCTCAAATAGCTAAATTAAAATTTAGAAGCTTCTAAATATAATTCCATGAGCTCTAAATATATTACTTGGGTTCATCGTATCCTAGCCTATCTCTAATATTTTTCTTAGAAGTTTTAGAAGGTTAAAGACATTTTATGTGGTTTAAAAATCTTATCAAATATTTATCGAATTTTGTAACTATGAAAAAAAATACAAAACCGCCTTCGAGACCACTTCAAGCCAAGGGAAGGAGGTAATTTGAATGATTTTAAGTGTACATGGGGGGTAAGATGTTTAGTTTTAGACTTTGAGGAGAAAAATCAGGCTACAACGATAGTTTAGGGAGGAAAGATGGACTTTTTCGTTGTTGTTTTCAGCTAGGTAGTCGGCTAATGAGGTTATTTAGGATCATCTGCTCTTTGGTTTCAATAGGTCCCCAACTATCAATCTAGTTCAACTATTAACCTAGTTAGATTTTGCTCCCTCAACCACAAAATCCATATATCATTACTCTTTCAAGTTTCAACTATTCAATACATACCATGCAAAATAAAACCTGTTAATGGTTTTGGTAGTTTTAGGTGGGAAAGATCCATTTTCACCTCGCTCAACTATTGATATGATCAACTTTACCTCTTAACCTTAAAAGAATATATCCTTGCCCACTCAACTATTTAATTAATAACATAAAAGTCACACACCTAGGTTATTCTGGAGATAGTTTCCTTACATATAATTTGTAAATACAATTGCCCCACATGTCATATGGCTTATCATAGTCTCTTCATTTTATGTTTGCTATGGTGAGATAGGTTAGAAAATGGTAGGTCCATTATCATTGAAGCCAAATCCACCAAAGAGAATAGTATCTCCATGAGTTGGCTGGAGCTAGGATCATAAAGCCAATATGCCATGAGTGGATACAAAACTTTCATAACTGCCGGAAAAGCTGGCTAGGGCAACCATGGTGATGAACGAGGTATTGGTACTTCGGCAATGCGTAGGAGACCACGTGGATGCACGACTGTCTTTGTGGCTTCGCTTGACAAGTTAAAACTCAAATAAATCATTTAACTACAAATCACATTATTATGCAACTCTAACATCTATATGAAAGGAATTAATTTAATTAAGAATTCATGGAAAGATGAGGGTTTGATTAAATAACAAAATTCAAGGCATCACATCAAATGTTCATTTTTTTTAAAAATAAGATTTTTTTATACAAATAATATCCCACAAAAATTGAGATATTACAATGATCATGCATGAGTCATGGTTGTCATGCTTTCATTATTAAGTATAGAATACTCTAGATATAGATATTTTGCATGGTATAAAATATCTAGGAAGTAGATAGATAGCAAACTAAAATCTATAAAAGTAGAAGAGTGTGGAAGGTTGCAACATGGCAATCCATAAGCACATATAAATTAGGGTGTTACTCTATGTATTAGTACATATATGTCGGTGTTTCGTAAACCGACGAGTGAATTTCTGAGTGTCGCGCTGCTTTAGAAAGACGATGGTAGCACTCAAGACACAAGGAAATTATACTGGTTCAAGCCAGAGCCCTACGTCCACTCTCAGAGAGGGTTGCAAGTTCGTGTTCCTCAGTTCAAGTGCTTTGAGGACTTACAATGGCGATGTGTAAGTTAAGGGATTCAAGGTAAAGTCTCGGAGATTTCATCCCCTCTGAAGGGAAGCCTGACCACCCTTATATAGAGTTCAGGGGCCAGGTTATAGTGGAGAGATGGGTTCTTCTGACCCGAGTGGTCGAGAGCCCGAGGGAGGGAGAAGCTAGTAAACTTGGTCGGCAATCCATCCTATCTTGTCCTAGCATCTTCGCACGTTCAGGCATGGTTGTCTTCATGGTCGTTGTGATCTTGCTCCCCATGCCACGGCGTGGCGCGGCATGATGCTACAGTGTTGGTTGTGACGACACTATTTGCACGACTGTTGACGGTAGTTAATGACAATTATAAATCGTCAATATACCATGCATAAATGACTAAAATGGATCATCAACATAGACTTAGGGGTTTAAACTGACAATTTCTATGAGTTTCGGTGAATATGTGTTTTCAGCGGGATTTAATCAGAAAACCGTCAAGGAGAACCTATTCGTCAAAGGAAATCACGCTTATCCGCGACGGTACCTACATGGAAAGACTCTAGAAGATAAATCACCGAAGCAGAGCATGTGCCACTGACATGTGGGGCTGGCTAGCCCACCTGCAGGCCGCCGGCCTGCATGCCCCACTTGGTAGCCCCTCCTCGCTACGTCGGTTCTCCACCGCCTTAAGGATTGCATCTACGCCGTTCTTTTAAGTCCGTTTGATTCAAGGGTCTAGGATGCTTGAAGGCCCCTATATATACCTGCCTGTACCCCTTCCTCCAGGCAGATCCTAAAACCCTAGAAACCAGAAGCCACAATTCATATCTAGCTACTGAACCTGATTCCGTTGAATGGAGAAATTAGAGACATGTGAGAATATGTATGGAGGCAAAGATCTTTTGTGACTGTGAAGGAAGCTAAAGGACCAAACTCTAGTTTAACCCTTTGTTAAGTGATATTGCACCATCTGCATGTCATCTGGTCTGCTGAACCTGTTAGGATAGTGGATTAGGTGTTATGGAGTTCTTATTTTAGTTCTTTTGGAGTTCTTATTGGCAATTGGTACCCACATCGAGTAAAGTCTCTTTTTCACATCAAAATTGTCTTATCATGGACGTTACATTCGATGTTGCAGTTGTTTAGGACTCTCATAGCTTTCTGGTGTACCTCAGCTGACTCAGGGTACTCAGCCTCAATAGTCGTCCCCGCCGGCACGCCAGCGCCACCCTCTAGTCTAGTTCACTTTCCCTATAGCCTAGATTTATCATCGAGGAGCGCAAACCATCAAACGTGGTCATATCATGGAGGTTGAGTTATGGGGTTGTATACTCGAATGTTTGCTTGGATGTGAACTAATCTACTCTTCCTTATGCCTCCAAGTGTATTTTTGTCGATCTATAATCGATGAATAGAGGCAACGCTCTAATATGGTCCCATGCCTGCATCGAGGCAAAGGACAATTCAATAGAAAATCGATACGCATAGCACAACTTCATAGGCTTTTCACGGTACCATCGCTTCAACAAAGGAATCCCAGTACACATATAGGGACATAGCCTTTGCAGTTGTTTTCACTTCAAAGGTTTGTAGCCTTAAAGTGAGTTGTCACTTCATCGTTATTTAGCCTTTATAGTGAATGTTCATATCAATAGTAAATGGTAAGAACATAGCCTTTTCACATACCTATCGGATCAGGGTAAATGCCCCACCTCCATGCCACTTTCTATAAGTTGACGGGTAATAGTTTTTGTGAACACAGAGAGCAACAAGTTTAGACCAATGTCGCGTGCATCAGGGAAAGGAAAGGGAGGTGATACCATGGTGTGGCAGGTTTGTATGGTCCTGATTGGTACAAATATCCACTAGAGAACTTCCCATTGCAGGGTAAGAGTAATTTTCGTCCACCAAGTAGGTTGCCATCATATGATAATAGGAAAGAAGAGTGGTCAAAATGTTGCCACGATGAAAATTGCGTAGTGCAGGTGTATGATGGTGGGATTGATGGAGGACGATAGTTCTTCAGATGCTCTCAAGGATGAGTAATTCATACTAACCATTCCATCATTGTAGTCATTTTGCGTGGATGCTGACAAATTTTTTTGTTTTGTGTAGTACTACATCACTAGATGGGTTGATCCACCAGCCCTTTACCCATTTCAAGAATAGACCCAATACCTACAGAACCGTGTCTTTGACCTAGAAAGGGAGGTTCGAAACATGCCCACACCCAAAGATGAAAATACTCAAGAAGAAGAAGTGTTACCTGCTCCAATGGAAGATACATTGGTATGCACTGATTCGTATTGCAAGTGCCCCCTGCCATGGGAACATGGGTCCTTCTCCTCCTTACAGTGGTGGATTATACTATGGACAATGTTCATCACAATATTCCTCGTAGTATTCTATGTTCTCTGGATGTGAGTTTGATTAGGACCTAACATATGTGATGGTTTAATGTTAAATACAATTGTATCGTATGCCTTTGAATCCATAGTATTAGTTTGTGTTTCTTTAATTCCTACAATGTACCGTACCTTGTTGTTTCAGAAATTATGATGAGTTGCCTCTGAGAAGGCTTTGTTGTAACATTTAATTCATGGAACATACTGTTGCCTGCAAATGACTGAAAAGGGTCCAAGATTTGAAAGGCCACGAACTAGTAATTTATTGCAAGACTTCAACCTCTGAAAAGGCTACACGTAGGGACTTTTATTGCTCAACTCGAATCTTGAAAAGAAGCTTTTCATATCGTCCTCTCCATGGACCATGCCCACTGCACCAGATAACCTACCTACAAATATGCCTCCTATGTATTCCATACCACATCTCCTCCTCAAGTCATCACACTTCTACTAGACAACAATGTCTTCAGGGATGTCAGACCTAATAGGAGTGCCTGAGTGGCATGAGCATCCAAAGTGCCATTGTGGCTGGCGGACGATGTTGTGCGTCTGGATGGACCAACTATGGTCGTAGATTCTTCAAGTGTCCAGACCTGGATAACGACTTTATGGTAACAACGACAACTAAATCATTTGTTTCTCATTCTCATTTTTCTACATAATCCATGACATCTACCACTCTACACATAGCCTTGCAAGTTCATCAAATGGGTGGATTGGATAGTGTCTACATGGCCACAACGATGACCAAGCGACAGGGAAACCAAAGGTCAATACTTTGTGAAGATGCATCAAGCTCGCGAAGTGAAATGATAGATGCGACTCGAGCAAGAGAAATGCTTGAGGGTGGATCAAATCGTCTGAAGGGCAAGGAGGATGAGCTACAAAGGAGGCGGGAGCAGTTAGTTGTGCGTGAGGCAGCCATCAAGCATCAGGAGGAAGAGCTTCAAGCTGGTGGGGCAGCCCTCAAGTCCAAAAGTGACACGAAGAAGGGTGTAGCGGAACCATCTTGTGGGTGCAAGAGAAAGGGCAAATAGCCACACTACACCTAGTAGACGAAATGTAATATACACAGCAAGTTAAATTCTCTAAGGCATTTTAGGATTAACGATGGAGTTCTGAACCTATTTAGTAACATAGAGTCTACATATGCCATTGCATGTCATGCTTTAGTTAAATTCCCTAAGGCATGTTAGGATTAGTTGTTGGACTATTGATCTTAGCTACCTAGAGCTCCACACATGTCATTTATTGTTGCAGGTAATATTCATGTAGCGCTCAGTTAATAAGAACGTGTTTGTTCCTTCAAAAGTTTTTAGTATTATTATCTTACTATGTTCCTTCAAAAGCTCTATAAAGTTTGTTGGGTGATGAAGGTTGGTTGCGACATTGCAGGATGACACATGGAATAAACCAGGACGCCGACAGGCCTAGACGGCTGTCCAGATGTATATTGCCCCTGTCGGCTTTCAAGAGGCCGACATGACCCCTATCGCCGCCGACAGGTCCCTCTGATGATCGTCGGCTGCCACGTCATGGCCACGATGACTGACAGGGTGCTATATGTATAACTCTCCTGTAACAACTTCTAGATTCGCAGTTAATCATTTAAAAAATTTCCTCGCTGAGGCTCATGGACGTGTCGAAGCTCTTCTACCCGTCAACAGGTGAAGCACTGGACGCAGAGGCTCAAGCTAAGATGAAGACTTGCATCAGTAAGGGCTTGTTTAGTTCCAAAAATTTTTGCGCAGTACCCATTACATCGAATTTTGCGGCACATGCATGGAGTACTAAATGTAGACGAAAAAAAACTAATTGCACAGTTGGGTGAGAAATCGCGAGACGAAACTTTCGAACCTAATTAGTCCATAATTAAACACTAATTGGCAAATACAAACGAAACTGCTACAGTAGCCAAAACCCAAAAATTTTTGCATCTAAACGCGCCCTAAGTTGAAGATCAACCGAATGCCTACACCGAGCATTCACTACCAATCATTTCTGCCAATTGAACCTGACCGTTCCATTGGTTGTGCTCGCTCTCCTTGGCAAGTGCAAGAACAAGGTCCTCTTCTCGGACGAGGCCGGCAACACCAGCATCTACAACACTGAGCTGTGCTCCCTGACTCCAACACCCATCCTGAATTCGCTCAAGGATTCCTATTGTGTGGCGGTCTCCATCCCAGGTGCTGCTGCTGCCCGTGCCATGCCTGACTCTGACGATCACTGGGACAACCTGTTCGTGTTGGATATGCACCGTTGCACGTCCTGTTTCGAGGTTCTTGGCTACGACTCTATGGGGAAGTGGCGCTGGAGTGAGCTCCCACCGCCGCCATTCTTGGAGGACCGAGAGTACGAGGTCCCTCTCATGACTGACTCCACGGTGGTCGACGGCACCAGGATATGTGTGTCAACCACCACATCAACCTAGTCATTCGACACGGTGACCCATGAGTGGAACAAGGTGGGCGACTGGGTGCTGCCCCTATGACTTGTGCACGCTGGACAACCTCTCCACTGCCGCGGGCTCTCCGCCACCGACGATGCAGCACATTGGGGAGGAGGAATCTGAGCTGCCGGAGAACTGGTCGCAGTTAGTGCACGGCCTGGTGAACTTTGGCTCAGCGAGGTTTTGCATTGCCAATAAGTTCGTTCTTAACTTTGGTGAGGTAAGACGTCCCTGGATCCCGGTGACTGTCTTCACCGGCGTGGAGGTGCTGCCCGGTGATCCGCATGGTCAAGCACAAGTCCAAGAGTTTCAGAACTGAATTCGAGGCTGTGCTCTGAGCTGAGCCCATCGATTCTAATTCTAATTTATCCATGCTTTTTCAGAAGTAGGTTCAGAGGTGCTTATTAGGGGTTAAATTGGACGACAAATGCTGCAGTGACTTTGCTTTTTATGTACCTACCTTGTGTTAACTGTTGTCGTTGGTTATCCAAGTACTGTTGTAGTTTTGTCGTGAGGACTACATATGTCTTGGTGCTTTTCTCTGACGATTCCAACAGATACACGGCAAGCGCAAACTGCACACAAGTCATTTTAAAAAAACTACGGTATTTTAGCATTTTCACACATCAAGCGATGCCGTTGGGCAAAGTTTGGGCACACCCATGCTTTGTCCGAGGCAAGTGCTAGTGCCCGGACGTCCGATCGGATATCGGTCCATTGGATGGTACCCGCGCCTACACCCCGTTTTGCGCGCCCACATAGGGCTCGTGTCGCTCTAACGTCTATGTACAACACCCGGTCTACTTTGCAACATTCAAATGAAACACTTGCAACATATGTCCAAAACTAATGAAACAATTGCAACATATGTCTGAAACACTTGAAAAACGCCAGAAAAAACATGAAAACACGTGCAGCCATTGCAAACATATGCAACATCAAGATGAAACACATACAACATACATATGAAACACGTGAAACACTTAGAACATACCCTTGCAACATCCGGATATACTTTTGTAACTGTTGGAATATTGTTACACGTGTATGGTAGGCTTTTGTAACTGTTGGAATATTGTTACACATGTATGGTAGGCTTGTATAGTTACGGTTGTTACGGTTACACATGCATGGTAGGCATGTATAGTAAGCTATTATTGGTGTCTATCACCTCCTGTAATTCAGCCCATTGGCTTATATATAATGGCGCCCCTGGCTGTTGCCTAGTGTGGCTTTTGCCCTCAATCTGATCTTCCCACTCTAACATGGTATCAGCCGCATACCCGATCCTCCGCTTCCGCTGATCGCGCGCCCAGGCCGCGACTCTTCTTCCTCACGCCGCCACCCCTCTCCGCGCGTGTTCCCCTCACGACACGTCCACCCACCCGGCGGCCCGCCCTCCTCTCTCTTGCCATGGCCGACGACGAGATCGTGCCCGATCCCACCGCAGCTCTTGCTGCAGCCCTCGCCGCAGTCCTTCCTGCCGCCGCCCCTCCGAATCCTGCTGCCTCTCTCGCCACCATCAATATCAAAACTCACCTCCCCATCACCCTGGAACTTCACCCGCCCAATTATCGTGCCTGGCGTGAGCTTTTCACCACCCTCCTCGGCAAGTTCGGCGCTAGTCACCACATCGATGGTACGCCGGTGCCTGACCCGGTCATGCCGGTGTGGACGACGACAGATTTCTCTGTCCGATCCCTCATCTACTCGTCCATCTCTCCGAAGCTGATGAACAAGGTGATGACGCCCGGCGCAAACGCCCGCACCATCTGGCTGGCGATCGAGGTGCAGTTCCAGAACAACAAGTCGTCGCGGGCCCTTGCGTCGGAAGCGGACTTCCGCAATCTCGCGCAAGGCAACCTCTCCTTCTCCGACTACAGCGAGCGCCTCAAGTCGTACGCGCGCCGATCTCGGATTCCCCGTCAATGAGCCGACTCTGGTCCTCACTCTCATTCGAGGCCTAAGTCCGACTCTTCGTCACATGGGGACCCTCATCAAATCCTAGGATCCCCTGCCGACGTTCAACACTACGTGCTCCATGCTGGAACTTGAGGAGGCGGACCTCAAGATCCCGCAGCCTGGCGAACAAACGGCGCTGGTGGTGGCGCCTCAACCGCCGGTGCCCCAGCCACTCGCTTCCCCTTCAGCGCCCCAGCAGTCCTCCTCTGTGCCGCGGAACAACAACAAGAACAGGAACAAGAACAAAAATCGCAACAGTGCGCCATCCTCCGGCAGGTCTGGCGCGCCCGGCGGTTTCGGCGGTTTCCGTCCGTTCCTGAACCCCTACACCGGCACCTTCCAGATGTGGCCAATGCAGCCTACCCAGGGCGTGCTTGGTCCACGTCCCGGCGTTCCGCATCAGGCCATGTTCGCTGGCGCCCCTCCCGAATTACCTACTGCCGGCGCGCCTGCAGTAGCTGCAATGACGTCCACCACGAACACCTGGGATCCCACTGCCTTGATCAACACGCTGAACTCCATGACCCTGCAGCAGCCCGACTGGTTCATGGATTCCGGCGCGTCCTCCCATCTCTCCAACGATCAGGGTATTCTCTCCTCCACTTCTCCTTCCCACACACCCACAAATATTCTTGTCAGCAACGGCTCTTCCATTCCCATCACCGCTCGTGGCAGTGTTGTTTTTCCCTCTCCTACCCGGCAATTTTCTTTATCCAACGTTTTAGTTTCTCCTCAATTAGTCACCAATCTTATTTCCGTGCGCAAGTTTACCATTGACAACCTTGTGTCTGTGGAATTTGACCCGTTTGGTTTGTCTGTGAAGGATCTGAAAACTAAGGCGCTGCTCTATCGGTGCAATAGCTCCGGCGATTTGTACCCTTTCTTCACGCCACCCACCTCCACTCGCGCAGTGCTGCTAGCTCTTGCAGAAGACATTTGGCATCGTCGCCTCGGCCATCCCAGCGCCAAAGTTCTCTCTCAATTGAAGTCAGCCAACGCCATCTCTGTCGCCCCAAATAAAACACCTGCCACTCCTTGTCATGAGTGTCAGTTAGGAAAACATTTTCGTTTGCCGTTTTCTACATCTTTAACGCACACTCAGCGCCCTTTTGAGATTATTCATTGTGATTTGTGGACTTCTCCGGTTCCCAGTGTGTTTGGCAATAAATATTATTTGGCGTGTTTAGATGATTTCACTCATTATCTCTGGACATTTCCCTTGAAACTGAAATCTGACACTTTTTCCACTATTCGCGATTTTCACACCTACGTGTTAACACATTTTCAGTGTCGTATCAGTTTCGTCCAATGCGATAATGGTCGTGAATTTGATAACCACGCTGCTCGCTCATTTTTTCTTTCCCAGGGAATTCGGTTCCGACTCTCTTGCCCGCACACTTCACCACAAAATGGAAAAGCTGAGCGTGTCATCCGCTCAATCAACAATATTCTTTGAACATTGTTGATTCAAGCCGGTCTTCCTCCCGCCTTCTGGGCCGATGCCTTACACACAGCCACCCACCTCTTTAACCTCCACCCCACAAAAGTCCTAAAAAATCTCACTCCACACCAGGCTTTGTTCGACTCCAAGCCGTCCTATTCCCACCTCCGGGCTTTTGGATGTCGCTGCTATCCCAACCTATCGGCTACCACTCCTCACAAACTTGCGCCACGATCCACCGAGTGCATCTTTCTCGGCTACCCCTCTGATCACAAGGGCTACCGTTGTCTTGATCTCAAGTCTAAGAAAATTATCACGTCCCGGCATGTCGTGTTCGACGAGCTCACATTTCCTTATGCCACTCGTAATAGCACCCTTGCCTTTTCGTATTCGTTTTTGGATGACTTTGCAGATGATGATACGGTGCTCCAACATACATCTGAAACAAATGAAACATTTGAAAATATACACTTAAAACATACGTGTTTAGCCATTGTAACATGTGCAACATCCTGATCTACTTTTGCAACATCGATATAAAACACTTGCAACATACCTGACCTCTAAAACATCTAAAACAGTTGAAACATACGCTTGCAACATGCAATTTCAACGCAATATCACCTTGCTGCTTGGACAAATGGAGACTCATCGTTGCAGAGCTCGACAGCGGTGTGGAGGTCGGTGACGGCGCAGAGCTCACCGATGCGGCAGCGACGCGGGCAACTCGGCGGTGGGGCGGCTTCACATGAAGCTCCTCCCCTCGCCTGTTTGCTGAAGCATTCGTCGTGGAGGCTCTGCGGCTCGGTGGATGGTGCGGTGGCAGCCACGACGGTCAGAGCTGAGTGGGGAATATTCTGAATGGCTGATGCATAGTAGAGAGATTTGGGAGAGCAACTGCACCGAAGCAAAGAAGACAGGCCGGTCGCCCGGCTGATCCACAAGCCCAGCGAGCGAGCATTGAGAGCATTACCGTTTGTCCACGTTTTAATTATATCCAACCCATTCAAATTTTAATTATATCCCTATCCAATGTGTTTTAATTATCCACGTCCAATGAGTAATGGGTACTTCCTCTATCATAAATTATAAGCCATTTTGGCATTTCTAAATTCATAACTTTTACTATATATCTAGATATAATATACATCTAAATGCATAGTAAAGATTATAAAGGTAGAAAAGCCAAAACATGTTCAGCCTGTTCGGTTGGCTGGTTCATATCGTTGCTGGTTCGTGAAAAAGTACTGCTGGCTGATTTATATGAGAAAAAAATACTGTTTCGACTGAAAATTTACGATCGTATACAATCATTTTCCTCCAGCCGAACAGGCTGATTATAATTTGGAATGGAGTGAGTAATAATTAGTGGGTATGGGTAGCTCTGTAGTGGTGGCGGATGGTCACTGGGAGTCTGGGAATACCATATCTAATGCAAAACAACGGTGCAACGCCGACGCCAATGCAAGAAAAAGCAAATGTAAGTGGAACGTGCAGACCTCTTCAAAGGGGAAAAAAAACTCATGTACAAGAAATTCAAAGCTTTGCTAGTACTGTTTTTTTCAACAACTTAAGACCACATTGGTTTGTATGATAAACTGTAACTCCATGCAAACAACAACAGAGATAAAGATGATAACTAGATAAGTGTGAGTGCTGAAACTGAATGGCCAATACAACAAATCCACCGAAAACCTGAAGAGTTGTTGTGTTCTCTGAAACTATATGAACCAAGAAACCATGCCCTTTTCTCAATCTCAGGTCAGTGTGCCTGATAGATATAGCTATTACTGAAGCATATAGCTACTAGTTTCATTTCATATAATAGATAAGTAAACAGATGACTTTACAACCACGTAATTTGCTTGTATGGCCAATCTATTCTAATATTCAACTTGCGCTTCTTCATTGGCATGATTGTATCATCAGTTTCTTTGCTTACAACTTGTCCAATGGCTGAAATACACACAAGATTTAGCAAAACATAAAGAGATGACCAAATGTGGTTTTTCAAAACAGTACATTATTGTAGTTTTCAGTGTGCATCTTATAACACATAGCAATCCATACATTTGGGACGAATTATATTTCAGTTCAGGAGCTAGTTGTATTTAAAATGGAAGCAATAATAGCATGAGAAAAGTATTGACATTACACAAACTAAATAAATTTACATATTGCAATTTAAAAGGATATATGGACAGGCTTGATCATATTGCTTTCACAGGGTATTTCAGAGGATACATAGTACAACTATAACTAGTATAATCACTTGTTTGCTAAAATTAATTAATTAAAAATGATTACAGGAGACCATAAAAGCCATACATTGGCTAATCCACCCATTACTCTGCTCTCTCTTTCTCAGCTTATATCGCAACACATGACTGAATACTAGTAAAACAAGTGCTGAATAGATAAACATTCAGACATCAACCTCTATGAGAAATGCTTTCACAGGGTATTTCAGCATCCTTTTTCTCCCCACTAGGTGCGGCATTTTTCGTACTAGGATGTTTTGAAAAATGCAATCCAATATGCATGGGCTGACCTTCTCTTGTATATATATTGATAACTACAATTTCCCTAATAATGGAAGATGATGGTAGTGATTGCAGGTGTGACGACAACAATTCTCATGTAACTAAGATGTCAACCTCTATGAGAAAACACCAAATAACCATTACGCATAAGACAAGGAAAACAGCTTCTGAATTTAAAAAGATGTAAATATACTATACCTTATCTCATGCTGTCAGCTCTGTTTTCAGGAGTTGAAATTTGGAGACTCAATTAAGGCTGAGAGTTCATCTCTGAGACATAAGGTCTGCACTGAATCTGGCATCAACTCAGCACTTTGGCTTGTATCATATTGAGCGGATGAGCAATTCTCTCCCAAAGAAGAATCTTTGACCAATGAAAATTGACAGAAGGGCTGGGAAATAGAGCGGTAAACTGTACGTGAAATATTGGCTGTGACTTGTGAGGAGACAAGAATCAAATACAGTCCACTAACTGAACCCTTGGTCAGTCATCTTTACTGAATCATTTATGCCATCTGTCATTTCTTCCGCTAGTAAAACAGGTGACTAAAAATACTTAAATATCAGAGTTTCAGTACTGGACAATGACAAAGCTGCGCCATTAGAAAATCTGGCATTTCTGAAGAGAGCCAACACTAATGATCTTTCTGCATCACTGATCTCTCACTCATCTGTTTAAATTCTTCCAGTTATGCTCAATGGGAAACATGCCAGTGCCACTTGCATAAAGTCCTCAATACCTGACAAAGTAATCGATCATATTACATGACTGCAAAGGCATTTTTTTCTCGAACACATAGTAAAGGCAATATTATACCAGAGTTATCTACCTAGAATTACAATGAAGCCTACCTTGCACTGGTACTTTCCTCAGGTTGGAGGCTGGATGACGGACAAGAGATGGTTGCATCAAGCCAATTTAACATGCTTTTCCCCACCAAATCAGCATATGAAGAATCTTCATTCAATATCCCGGGCAGGGGCTTTATGATGGTACTCGTAACAAAGGGGAGCTCACACATTTTCTATGTACGGTTGAGCCCATAAAAAGATTGAGAATAACCCTATATTTAAAGTCGGAATGTTTATGTCATTGTCTTGATCAGTCTTCAAATTTGTCACCATTGTCATTGTGTTGGCCCCTCCTAATTTTGTTTCCAAGCTAAATGAAGTAGTAATGGGCATGCATCATAATTGTACAGTGACTGACAACTCTAAGGGAACTGCCATTTCACAATTTCGAGGCACAACTCAGATAGTAACACAACAATACAAGTTAAATAAAATATTTCGAGGATAAATATTGTGCATGACAGATAAGCCACACAATTAGCTAAGAACTAAGAAATTTCACAAAGATACAACTCATCATTTCGAATAAAGTGCTAGTTGAATCAAATATTTGTTGTGCTAATTAAAATCATGGAGTCTGTGAAAGAAAGGAAGAAAAGAACACTTACAGTTTCATCTGTAATAGCTGGGTCCAACTGGACCTTCACAGATGCGTGCCCATTTTGTAGAGATGGCTTCCACCAGAGCGGCCAATATTCTCCCTACCAAAAGATGACATCATCTGAAAGAAAGCGCTACTCGAAGATTTGTTGCGCTAACAGATGTTGTATGCCTTCTGCAAGCTTAATTAGCCTTGAAATCAATTCTGTCATCCAAACAATCTTTTGAACTTGAGCACATAGGTACAAGAACCAATTTCGGTACTGTATATATAATCCCCCGAATCAATTTCATGGCCAAGAGCTAAAGACAAGCTACATTCATTACAGATGCCATCACTGTCCAATTTGTGGAGTAACTGAAACAACTTGGTGTGATACTAATTTACACCTAGTAAGTGGAGTAGTAAACAAATCAGCGCAGGCCAAGAAGAGAGACCGGAAAACACCACGCCGAGACGCCCGCCCCCAAATCATATCACATCACAATCTTGGCTTGCGCAGGCGACTGCGTCCGGACGGAGAAGGACAGGACAGGACTGTCGAGTGGAGGTGGGGAAATCTAGCTTGAGAAGAAGAAGAAGAGGGGGACGGGCTACAGCTACAGCTACTGATTAGGAAGCGTCGTCGTCGTCGCGGCGGCCGAGTAGGAGCGCGGCGAAGCTGGCGGCGGCGGCGTTGCCCTCGCGTAGTAGCACGCGGAGCGCGAGCCCCGCGATGTCCCTGGTGGCGCGTCGGCCCTCGGCGACGAGCGACCGGGGCGGGCGGCCCGCGAAGGCGAGCAGCACGAGGACGGTGGTCCAGGTGACGAGCATGGCGGGCGCGGCCACGGCCAGTGCCGCCCCCATGGAGAGCAGCCCGAACACCGCGCCGTACATGACCGAGGCGTACAGCGCGGCGGGCCACACGGGCGCCGAGGCGGAGGAGTAGTACCAGGCGCGGACGGAGGCGAGTAGGGACCAGGAGGAGGAGAGCAGCGCCGCGTACACGGCGAGGAAGAGCGCTACCCAGGTCCGACGCCGGCTTAGCGCCCGCAGAAGGAGTGATGTCCATGGCGGCCACGCCGCCGCTGGTGGCTCGGCCGCCGGATCCATGGACGGGTGGGTGATCCGGGGGATGAGGGAGGGGGGGGGGGGGGGGGGGGGGGGGGGGGGGGGTGATGCTTGGCTTGCTTCCGCCGGTGGCGATTCCTGACTGGGGTGGGGATCGGCTTTGCTTTGCTGTGCTTTTTCGCTTTGCTTGGCTGGGGAGGCGAAGGGAAGGGAGGAGCAGAGCTGAGCTGAGCTGAGCAGGGAAAGGGGGAAGTGGAGAAGGCAACGGGGGGTTCTTGTCGGCTGTCACGTTGGCCACCGGACAGGAGAGTTCTTCTTCTTTCCTTTTTCGGCACATTTGTGATCTAGGGGTTCTCTAATTTCCCTTTTTTAGTGAAGTTTTTAAACGGGCCGAGCATGATAGCTGCAGATTGTATTATTATGTATTGACGATGATAAAGAAAAAGACTCGCGCCTAACCTAACCCCACGAGAGATTTGCAAAAGGAGATCACACCTACGGAGACTAACAGCATGTTTGATCCATTTACCATGACAAAAGTGCACGGAGTATTAAATATAGACTAAAAAATAACTAATTACACATATTACGACTAATTTGGGAGACGAATTTTTAAGCCTAATTAGTCCATGATTTAATAATGTAGTGCTACAATAAACATATGTTAATGATAGATTAATTAGGCTTAATAAATTCATCTCGCAGATTACTGATGACTTCTGTAATTTGTTTTATTATTACTATCAAATACTCCGATGTGACACCCCTAAACTTTAGCATCTGGATTTAAACACCACCTTAGCCCCTAAACTTTTGCTGCTAAACTTTAGTCCTTGCTTCGGTGTTTGGATCCATGGCAAAAAAAAAAAAGGGCTAAAAGTGCAAAATGAGGTGTCATTCACATCCCCAAATGCTTTTAGCTCAGTTTTGCATCTTTTGGGGTGCAAATGGATTAAACTTTAGCCTCTCCTTTTGCTCACTTTTAGCCTATCTATTTGGATCCATTTGCCAAAAAAAAATAGACTAAAAGTGCAGAGCAAAAGATTTGCTATGGGAAACAAACAGGGTCTAATTAAGACAACTCTATCAACTAGCAAACCACTGCTCACAGCAACAAAAGCGAAAACCACAAACACAAACATAGCGGCAAACACATTTTAAGCATTTTTAAACCGGGTTTCTTTAAGCCCTTTGGAGGCGTGGGCCGGCCGTGACCAGGGTCGGACGGGTTCGGCCTTCGGCGCTGCTGCTGCCGTGCTCGCATGGTGGCGAGGTGATGTGGCCCGGCAGGCGCTAGGCCCACCACTGGCCCACGGGGGTCATGTGGATGTGGTGCGTGGCGTCGACACCCTCAAAGGCCGCGTGCGAGGGTGCTGGGCCGTGCGTTGTGCACTTGAGATTTCTCTGTTACGGCTTCTGATTTCCTTGCATACTACTAACTACTGCAGTGAAACAAGCACGTGCTCAGCAGCCGGGGATTAAATTAGGGAGTGGGCTCTTCTCTTTCCTTCTTGATTTTTTTTCTATGTCTTTTGGACCTCCTCCGTCCGAGATCCCACGACACGCGCATACATGCATGTAGATGTACAACCTTTCTCTATTCCATCACTTTTAATTTGAGAAAAATATTCAATCTCTTTGTGAATTTCGATGTGCTTTTATACATGGCGTTGGTTTTGGTCGATCTCTAAATCGGGGACAGAGAGAGATGGAGGAAGGATGCCAGCCATGACCGGCTTTTATATAGAACATGCATGGCACACCGAGGAAAGAGAAAGACAACGGCGGTAAAAGAATTTTGGCTTGAAAATTTGCATGCAGCAGGGGGAATTTGGAGGCCAATTTTTTCATAGTAGGCAGGCGGGCTAACAGAAGAAGAAAGAGAAAGAAACAGATCTGGCCTCGTTCGCTGGTCTGAAACTTGGTTGAAACTGACTGAAAAACACTGTTCTGGCTGAATTGTTGTGAGGGAAAAATACTGTTCCGACTAAAAAAACAAGCCGAACAAACTAAATATGGGGTAAGCCGAACAGGGCCAGATGTGTGGCCGATGGAGGGCGCGGTGAGAAGGGAAAGAAGGAAACGCGCGCCGGAAAAGACAGAAATGCGCGCTGTTAGCACGGTAACGACGTTTGGAGCGCAGTTAGCGGCAGATTTATCAGTAAATCAACCGATGCCGGCCCAGTTAAAACAGATCTCCGGATTTATTGTCAGTCGAGACTGGTTGGATCACGATATTGGTCACCGTGCCCGAGTCAGATAAATAAACGGAGGGATCGGAGTACATAGGTAATCTATGGATCTTGTCTTTCATGACAGTGCCCACCTGGATGCACTGTCCAGAAGAGGTCATTCCAGATGCATTGGAACGACCTTTTCTGGACGCGCCATGCTAGACAGCGTGAGGAAGCGCTCGAGTTGAGGCCCGGCAAACTCACGGCAGGCCGTAGAGTGCTAGCCGAGTATGGGAAGTGGGAACATGTCTGGGCCGTCGCTCATCTTTGTGCTCGAAGAGCTCCAGCGCTCCAAGACTGATAAAGACATAGGGGTGATGCATGTAGGTCTTGGACCAGGACTCGATGCGGATTAGGCCATGATGGAAGTAGCAGTGAATACGTAGGACACAGTTAGTTGTGGTGGGATTGGATCACCGTCCCGATTAACAAGACTGGTGATGCCGGGCCGCTAGGGCGGCGCTCCGGCCGATGGTGAATCTTATGGATGTGGATGGCAATTGTCATCGGGCTTCAAAGGAGAAAGATCGAGCATGATGTTACTCAGATGGTCTAGCACTAGCAGTGTGAGGAGATCTGAAGATGAGATGCGGCTCCGATGCAGCATATTTAGTGACACTGAGGCTCAGTAGTAGTGGACTCGTCAGCTTCTGTGCACGCGCGCTCTGTCTGTCTGTAACCGAACCATCTTACATGGGTCACCTAAAGATTAGCATGCAGCCCGCGTGCTTTCGGCCCGGTCCGAAGCACGGTTGCATGGCCCGGTCCGAAAACGGCCCGGCCCGTACGCGACCGTGCCTCGTGCCGGCCCGGTGCCCGCTGCAGGCCGTGCTTGGGCTGTCAACAAGGCACGCCGTGCGGCACGGCCCGGCCCGTTTTTCTAGGGTTGGCCCGGTAGGGCCCGGTAAGCCGGGGGGCTATATAAGCCAGCCGGCCGTCCCCCCGCGCGGCCGCGCCTCATTTCCCTCCCCCGGCCGCCGCAACCGTTCCCCACCGCGAAACCCTAGATCCCACCCCACCTCGCCTGCTCGTCCCGCCTTGCGCCGCCGCCCACCGCTCGCCGCTCGACGCCGGCAAGGACTCCAAGATCCACCGCTCGCCGCTCGTCCTGCACTCCGACAAGGTCTCCACCGCCGGATCTTGGAGATCTTGGAGCTCTCCCTTCTGAGCCGTCTCCACCGCCGGATCTTGCTCTCCTTTCTCGTCATCTTCCTAGTCTCCGGCCGTATCCTGAGCTCTCGTACTGTCTTCTTCCTTCTCCCTCCCTCTCTCTCTCTGACCGGCAAGGTCTTCACCACCGTGCAACTTGTTTGTCACCGTCTGTCGGGGAGTGGTGCCGCTGCCGCTCGTCTTCTTCTCCGTCTCTCCGGCGCCGGGCTCCGGCTCCATGCAGGTAAGCTGATCTCCACGCCTCCAGCCCTCCACCTCCACTCTAACCCTAGATCTAGCCCGTAGCCTTGAATCTTGATCTATTCTAACCTCTCTGCTCTCTCTCTCTCTCTCTCTCTCTGACTCTCTGTTTTCTTTTTGCATTGCAGGTCACCGGCGTTAGCTGGTGCCGCTAGATCCGTTGAGGAACGGTGCCGAGAGCTGAAGAAGAGGCTGTGCGGTAGCCATGGCCGGCTCTGGTGACGACGATGGTCCAACCATCAATGACGAGCTCAGGTCGTTGGGCCAGATCCCCGACGACGAAGACGACATGGGCGATGCTGCTCATCTCTTGTTCGGTAGGAGTGCTCCTCCGACCAACCGAGATGATGGTGCTGATGGTGGTGCGCCGGCGGCTAGTGCTGCTGCTGGTGCGTCGGCGGCGGCCCCTAGTGATGCAGCTTCACTCGCTTCGTCCACCACTGGTACTGGTAAGCGGCGCTCCCCTGTGTGGGCTGACTTCGAGGAAGTCAAAGAGGTAGTGGATGGTGAGCAGGTTGTTTCTGCTATTTGCAAGCTTTGTCGTCATCGTTTGTCTGGTAAATCTGCTAATGGCACTGGTCACTTAAAAAGACATCTAATATCCTGTAAAAAGAAAGTTGATAGGGCTAATGCTGTTCAAAGTAGGCTTGCTTTAAACCCTGATGGATCTTATAGAAACTGGGAGTATAAGCCTGATGTTGCTAGGCATGAGCTGATTCGTTTGATTGCTAGATTGGATCTGCCTTTGTCTATTGCTGATAATGATGCTTGGGATGATTACATTCAGCGTGCTCACAATCCTAGATATAAGAGGGTCACTAGATTTAGCACAGCTAGAGATCTGTCTAAGCTATACAATGAAAAAATGTTGCACCTTAAAGCTGCTGTTATGCCTGGTGTGTCTTCTGTTTGTTTGACATCTGATATCTGGTCTGGTAATGCTAAGGAAGATTATATTGCTGTTGTTGCTCACTACATTACTTCTGATTGGGAACTTAAGAAATCTGTTATTGGTTTTAAACTGATTGAAGTGAGTCATAATGGCATTAACATTGCTGAATGTATCTCTGGTGTGCTTAGAGATTGGGGCCTGCTTGACAAAGTTTTCTCTGTTAGTCTTGATAATGCATCTTCTAATACAACTGCTATGCTTGCTTTGACCCCTTTGCTTGATGGTTACCTGGGCTATGATGTTGATCCTTCTGATCATACTAAAAAGGTGTATCATGTTGTGCATCAGCGATGTGCTTGCCATATAATTAACTTGATTGTTAAATCTGGTTTGAAAAGGCTTAAACCTTGCATAGAGATTTTTAGAACTGCAATTAACTTCCTAAATTCATCTAATCAGCGCATTGCTCAATTCAAGGAATACTGCCAAGCTAAGGGGATGCGTCCTCGTAAGTTTTGTTTGGATATGGATGTTAGATGGAACTCAACCTATCTTATGCTTAAACATTTAATGCCATATAGAACTGTATTTTCTGTGTTCATTAATCTTCAGTTTGGCTATCCTCTGTTGGTTGAACAGCACTGGTACATTGCTGAAAAGGTGTTGCAGTTTCTTGAATTGTTCTATGATTCAACTGTTGCTCTGTCTGGTGTTTATTACCCTACTAGTCCTTTGGTACTGCATCACATACTTGAGATTGCTAGCCACCTGCATGACTATGAACATGATTCTAATCTATGTAATGTTGTTGCTCCAATGAAGGCTAAATTTCTTAAATACTGGAAACATGTGCCACTGTTATATGCATTTGCTTTTGTTCTGGACCCAAGGGCTAAGATGAGAGGTTTGCAGAATGTGCTTGACTTGCTTGCTCAGAGTAACAATATGAGTTACATTGATTATCTTGCTGAGGTCAAATTTGAGTTGCATAAACTGTATGACAAGTATGAATCTAAGTTTGGTGCAGCTAGGCCAGCTAGGACCACCCATCCATCTGGATTGACAGGTAAGAGGAAGCAGGCATGGGGCAAAATATTTGGAGGATCAGTTTCTTCTGGTCCTTCAAGTACTGCTGGATCATCTGCTGTGCCTCCTGGTCTCTCTGAGCTCACTGTTTACCTTGACAGTGACAATGTTGTGGCCTATGATGATGATTTTGATGTCCTGAATTGGTGGCATGAGCATAAACTAACCTTCCCAGTTCTCTGTACAATGGCTAAAGATATTATGTCTGTCCCTGTTTCAACAACTTCTTCGGAGTCTTGCTTTAGTCTTACTGGCAGGATCATTGAGGAGCGCCGACGTCGATTGGGACCAGACACTGTGGAGATGTTGATCTGCGTGAAGGACTGGGAGCTTGGTGAAGAGAAGGGACAGCATACAGTGGAGGATGAGGAGTATGAAGACTACTTCAAGAATCAGTTTCTAGATCATGACTCTGGTGCTAGTGGAATAACCACTTAGGCAGTTAGTGAGAGTGAGGCATTGAGTCTGAGTGAGAGAAGACATTTGAGACACTTGGTTTGTAATAACTTTGAACAATTGAACCATTCAATAATGAGCTGGCCGTACTCTTTTCCTTTGTAGGGTTTTATCTCACGAGGTGTGAGTTTTACCTACAAAGGTTTTTAATGAGGCGGCATTGCACGAACAGCTCAAGTTTAAACATATTTGGCTTCCATTTGCTCTATTGTGAACTGATGAAATGTGATTATGTGAACTTGTGACTTGTGAGCTATAGCTATGATATCAAGTATGAAATGTGAATTCTGAAATGTTTTTGTGATTTGTGAACTTGTCAATTGTGAAAATGAATTTGATACATGTCCTGAACTGTAGATCTGTTGAAATGAATTTGAAAAAGGTGTTTTTTAAACAGCGGGCCACGGGCTGGCCTGATGTCTTAATGGGCCCCGTGCTGAACGGGCTGGCACGGCCTGTAAATCGGCCCACGGACCGTGCCTGGGCCTGCAAGCAAACACGGTGTCCCATTGGGGCACGGCCCGGCGGCACGCCGTGCCAATCAGGCCCGTGCCCTTACGGGCCGTGCCTAGCCCGGGCCCGGGCCGGGCCGTGCCGGGCCGGCCCGTTGCTCAACTTTAGGGTCACCGCAGCAGCAGCATGGGTCACCGACTCGTCAGCTTCTTGATGCTGATCTGCCTGGTAGGAAGCATGCATCAGTCCTTTAATTTGTTGTGGGCATGTGCGTCAGCCATGACGACCTTGCAGAATAATGGATGCTGATCAAGTGACCGGGACCACCTCCAGCTCCTAACCGTTATCTACGCGATCGGTGGGTAACAATGCAAGCTACGAAAAAAAGTTGTTACTCCCATGTCCTTTGTGTCTTCCATACATACATTAATACAGGACATACGTACGTACGTTCAGACTTCAGACTTCCAGATCGAGTGTGATGAATAATACAGGCGTCACGTTCGTACTCATGGGCCATCAGCCGAAATGGGCACATCTACACTCCCATGTTCCCCCTCATCGTCGCTACGGTCCTCGACTCCGTGTTGCTTGGCACCAATATTTACATGCGGAGGTAATTAATATAAGCCAAGGTAGCATGTTAGAATTTAATATGGTTTAGTTTTCTTAAGCCCATTGCTAGATGAGGTGGAGGCAGGGGTTTTCCTCCCATCTCTCTCTCTCTTGGGAGTTTCTAGTTATATATATACACACACCAATTCTCGACAAATCAGGAATTACTATTGGGAGTTTCTAGTTATGAATGGAAATCATAAGGTAGTCAATTAGTATTTTTCTCTTCTCGCTGATGCAGTTGCCATCGTAACTTGTCCATTCCAGCGTCTGTGTGCACCGGCGTTCGGAAGCTTGTCCATTCCAGCTGTGACGTCTAGGAGGGAGGGGTGAATTAGGCAACGTAAAAATCTAACTCTAAACTATGACATCTTTTTTTAACCCTAGCAAAACTTATGCAATAGATAAATTATCTAAATGTGCAACTATGGTTTTGCTAGTGTGTTGCTATCTCTACCGTAAAATGAGTAATACAAATAATGTAAATGCGGAAGTTAAAGAGTAAGATAGAGATATGCAAACTCCCGTTGTCGATGTTTCGAACAAACACCGGCTAGTAAATTTATAATTGATGCGCGTTAGGCCCGGATGGTGCGCTAAAGGAAACCAGGTTTATACTGGTTCGGGCTGAATGTCCCTACGTCCAGTCTGTTGCTGCTCATGTTATTAGCACCGAAAAAAGGTTCGTAGTAGGGGGTACAAACGATTAAGAGAGGGACGGGTCCCAAGTCTCTGATGGAATGGTCGAAAGGGTTGCCGAGAGCTTAGGTCGCTGCTCAGCTATGTGTGAAGTGTCGTTTGTCAAGAGTCGATCCCCTTAGTGGGGGGCCTGCCCTCCCTTTTATAGAAGGGAGGAGCTGGGGTTACAGATGGGAGAAAGGAGAAAAACCAGAGGCCAAGAAGCCCTGCCGAAGGTGTTGAGCCCTCCTTTTCCGCTGAGCCAGCCTTGCTGACAGGGCCAGACGGTGTCAGGGATTGGCACGTTCGCCGGGCGCCCGTGTCCTGGCGACGCCATGCCCTTATCGGATCAGCAAGTGGCCACGTCTCGTCCCGCCCCTCCGGGCGGCGTGTCGGACAAGGGTGTTGACCTGTGGCCCTGTGGGGAGCGGGCGGCGCGGTAACAATACGTCCGTCACTGTAGATGGCGCGAGTCTCTTCCTAGACCATAGTGGTTGTCGTATGCCGATGTTAGTATCCGCACCCGAGGGCTGGTGGCGGCGCCTACAACACTGTGGGACAAAAGTCAATGCCTACAACACTATTCGAGTATTGTTAGGTCGGATATGGCTTAAAGCGCCCGTCCCATCGTATCCTGACGGTACCTTCCCGCATGCGTGCAAGGCATGGTCCTTGGTATGGCGGTTGACTCGAATGTCCTGTCGTACCCTGTGCTTGTCAGCATGAAGGAGCAAGGCGCAGTCATTGGGTGAGGCAGAGCTAGCCCTTAGTCGTTGGGCGAGGCGGAGCCCACCCTCGGACATCGGGGGAGGCGGAGCCGGCCCTCAGCCATCGGGCGAGGTGAAGCCTGTCCTCAGACGTCGGGCGAGGTAGAGCCCGTCCCCGGCCGCCAGGCGAGGCGGAGCCAGCCCTTGGGGGTCGGACGAGACGGAGCCAGCCCTCGGGGTCGGGCGAGGCGAAGCCAACCCTTGGGGGTCAGGCGAGGCGGAACCAATCTTCCGTCGTTCGGGCAAGAAGCATAGTAGCGTTCTTGTCTGACCGGAAGCGTCAACGTTCGATGGTTATTAGTCCCACCTCATTGGGTACCCCGGTATTAGGTCCCCGACAGTAGCCCCCGAGCCCCCGGGTGATTCGGATAGAATCGCCCGGGGGGTAATTTCGGATCCTTCGTGGGGTAAGGTTGTGGGATTTGGTTTTTGTCAGCTGGATAGTTTCAAGGGGACCCTGGTATCCTGTTCACGGGGATTTCATCTAGGGTTAGTCTGGCTGGGACTCGATTTTGGATCGAGACCCCCCTGCTGATGTTCGTGTACCTGGGTCTTAGTCGCCCGTGGCCTCGTCCCTCGTTGGGATGGCCATTGAGACCGTCGGGCCAACCCTTGGGCTTTCTGGGCCCTCCTGGGCCATCGAAGAGATTTTCTGGCCCGTATCCCCTCCGCGGGGGGAGAGTCCGATTCGTTCGGGAAGGCGAAGCGTCCGGGGCGATTTTTGTGGGAAAGGATAGGGATCGCGGGCGCGTATCCCGCGATGTGACGTGGCGGCATGTCGTGGCAGGCTCGGAGATCGAGGCGGATGGTTGCGCTTCTCGCATCCGTCGCCCCTATAAAACCATGGGGTTCGCCCCCAGAGTTCCGTACTCCGTCTTTTCGCCTTCGCATCGCCAACCTCCGCCGCCAATCGCCAGAGCTTCCCGCACCAGTACTACCGCCGCCGTCGAGCTTGCATCCGCATCGTAGCCACCGTCGGGCTCGCATCCGCATCGCACCCGCCGTCGAGCTCGCAGCCGCATCGCAGCCGCCGTCGAGCTTGCATCCGCATCGCAGCCGCCGTCGAGCTTGCATCCGCAGCGCAGCCACCGTTTCAATGGAGCCGTGGTGTAGATCCAACATTACCTCTCAATGCCTGGAGGGCCTCGTCCGCCGCGGCCTCCTTTGCCCATTGTCCGCCTTCGCGGAGTGGCTGCTTCCTGGTGATGAGGACGAGCCGTCGCCGCCCGAGGGGTATGTTGTGTCCTTCGCTCTCTTCCATGAGTGGGGATTCGCCGTCCCTGCCCATATGTTTCTTTGGGGGCTGTTGGATTACTACCAGGTGGAGTTACAGCATCTTAATCCCAATGGGATCCAGCATATCGCGGCGTTCGTCGGCCTGTGCGAGGGGTTCCTGAGGATTAGTCTCCACTTCGATCTGTGGTGGCACTTCTTCAACATCAGTTTGTCGAAGAAGTGGGTCGGGAAGCAGGAGCTGAGCACGCCGATAGGTTGTGCCAGCATTCATCTGCGCAACACCTGGGCGTCCGACTACCCGTTGATGCGCTTGTCGAGCTCGAACAAGAGGTGGCACTCGCAGTGGTTCTACAACAAGAACGATGTGGCCACCCCTTTGTCGGTGTACACCGGGCGCCTCCTCGAACAGGCTCCGGGGTCATGGAGGTCGGGTGTCTCAGACAAAGATAAGAAGAGGATCAAGGACCACCTCGCCGCCCTCCAAATTCTAAAGGATAGGGGCGTGAAGGGTCAGGGATCATCAGCACCTACCACATGCGGAGGGTAGCGCCGCTGATGAGCCACGCGCTCCCACTGTACCTGATGGCGCCCGGGGCGTCGCTTGAAGGGACGACGCTCGCCGACGGAGCGTTCCCTCCCAACGAAGTGGCGCAGCTGATCAAGGAGGCGATGGAGCTTTCGAAGGACACCGACGGCGTTGTCCTTGACTTTGTGTATCCGGTGCCAGGACATCCTCCGATGCGGCCGAAACCGGGGTTCATCGATTTCGTAAGTTCTCCTTTCTCGTGTCTTTTTCTTTACTTAAACTTCTGACCCTTTGCGCTGATCTCAGGATTGCGGGACCAGCCAATGAGTCTTGTCCTCATGGATAGCCTGGCTCCGATGCCGAAGGACCGGATCATGGCGGCCTCAAATCGTATCGCCGTCACCTGAGACAAAAGGACGAGGGAGCTCCAGAAGAAGGAGCGGCTACAAAAGCAGCAAGTGCGTGATCAAGGAGAGGAGACAAACAATGACGATGACGACGACGACGACGACGAGGTAGCCGCTAGCATGGATTGGGACGTCCTGGAGCACGAAGGTATGCTGACAGTCACCCACCGACCCATGTAGGGACCCCTCCCCTTCCACGCAGAGGGAAGCGAGTCCTCAGGGCCGGTGGGAGCTGGAGAGTCTGCCGCCCCATCTGGGGTGTCGCCGAAGGATCGGTGGATGGGGGGAGACGGGTCGCCCGCCGCCCCCGTGGTGCTGATGGAGGGGGGTGGCTCTGCTACCGCGCCCCACGAGCTGACGGGGGCGAGCGGGTCCACCGCCACGTCCGAGGCATCGATGGAGAGGGGTGGCTCCGTTGCCGTGCCCTCGGAGATGAGGGAGATGAGCCCCCTTGCTAGGGAGTAGGCGACAGGCTCGAAGCGGTCCTGCCTAGACGGCTCAGGGCAGGGGTCTGGGGGTTTGTCCCCAAAACATTCCCGCTGCCTAAAGGCATCAGAGTATGCCACTAACTCTCCCGTTTTCCCCCTTTTTATTTTTCTATTTCGACCTTATGCCTTTTTTCCTCTTGCAGATTCTTGCGACGGGCCACTCTCTAGGGATGGCGCCCAAGAAAAGCCTTGCTCTTCAGGCGGGATAGACGGCGCTGCCCGATGTCACCCCTATTTCGGGCAGGAGCGGCGCTGATGCTATGACCTCATTGGCTGATCCGGTGGCACCCATGGTGGCGCCTGCGCCCTCGGTGGTTGCCGAGCGGGCGGTGTCTTCCAGGGCGGGTACGGCACCACCAGCCAAGGGTCCGGTGTCACCGGTGGGGGTGGCCGTGACCATGCCAAGCCAAGAGCAGCTGGACGCGGCCATGGTGGTGTCCGAGGGGGTGGCGCAATCCGTTCCTCCAGTGGCCCAAGCGACGGCGCCCGACGTGGGCCGGGCGGAGGAGGACGTGGCCAGAGGGTCGCCAACCCTGACGAACCAGGTGTAGTCAGATGCAGCCGTGGTGGCGTCCGAGGGGGTGGCACAATCCATGCCACCGGTGGCCCAGGCTGCGGTGCCCGAGGCAGGCTGGATGGAGGAGGACACGGTCGGAGGGTCTTTGGGCGTCGTGGCGGTGGTGGAGAGGACCCAAAGGAGGTTGCCCCCAGCCTTGTTATCGGGGGGCAGCCGCTCCCTCGCGTGGGGGGAGCCGTCGCTCTAGTGGATGGCTGCCGTGGACCCAACATCGGCTCTTTTCTCGCTTGACGATGCTGCCGAGAGCTTGGAGCGGGAAAATCTTGACATCGGGTTCTCGGCTGTGATGAATGCCTTGAACCAGGCCAGTGGTGCCTTGTGTAAAATCCTCGTTCCTACTAGCCAGGTATCTGCTTGATCTTCTCCCTTGTTTTCTTCTTTCTTCACGCATTTTTGTGTTTTCGTATTTTTTATACCGGTCTTCTTTTCAGTGTATCGTTGCTCGTAGCCGGAACAAGTCCCGGATCCTCCATGAGCAAAAGGCGAAAAGGGACTGCCTTACCGAAGAGGCCCGGCTGCGAGTCGATGTGGGCGCGTAGCTTGCTGCCGCCCAGCAGTAGGAGGTCGAGGCGCGTCGGGACGCGGAGGAGATCCATGGGATGTTCGAGGACTTGTCGGTGAGGGTGAAGATGGATGAGGAGGCGGCCGCCAGGATCCAAAAGGAGCGGGACGAGCTGCTCCAGAAGGATGCCATGGCCAGTGAGCAGGCTGTTGAGGTCCTAGCTGAGCTGGAGACAGAGCGGGATCTCATGCAGAAGGCCGAGGATAGGTCCACGGCCTTGCAGTAGAGGGCGGACTGGGACGCCAAGGTGATCACCCGGTTGCGCGAGGAGCGGGACGAGCTACGCCGAACCAAAGAAAGACTTCGGTCGGAGCACGGCACGGCCCACGAGGAGCGTGACTGGGCTGTTCGAGAGCACGATGAGGCACGTCAGGTGGTCAACTCCCTCTAGGCGGATCTTGGAGCCACGGTGAGCCGAAGGTTGGACGCTGAGAGCGTCTCGGCCGGGCTGGGCAAGGAGCTCGCCGAAGTGCGAGGGATCCTTCAGACCGAGAGTGACGAGCATGACCTTCTATAAGCCGCTGTCGGGGTGGTCATCGACGCCGTAAGGGTGGTGCAGACAGAGGGAACCAACTCGCTCGCGTCTCATGCCACAGGTATCACGGCGTGGGTAGGCCAACTTGAGGAGGACGCCTTTCACGCCGGGATCACCTAGGCCTTCTCCGTTGCCCGTTCCCATTATGATCGGGAGATCAACTTAGAGGTAATGAGCCAAGGCTTCGCGCCTGTCTATGAAGATGCTAAGCTGGATGAGATGGAGAGGGCGGTGACTCCCCTTGCGCGGAACCTGGCAAACAGGCTGAAAGAAACAGTTCTCCCTCCGCGGAAGTAGTTAGTTGAATTAGTTCGATAAACATTTATCCGTAATATGTGAACAAGTGTTGGTTCTTTTGTGTCTGAAAATGGATTTGTGGCTTTGTTTCGCAATTTTGTTTTGTTTGTTTGATCTTACCTTCTTCCCTTTTTGCGATGAAAAAAGATTTACATGATCGACCTTTCCATTTGTTAAGACCATAGGGCCCGAGGTGCTTAGGGGAAATTTTGATTGTGCTGGTGAGCAAAATTACCATAGCCGTCTAGGCGTGGGCCTTTTGCAGTCTTACCAATCTGTTCCCCCGAACTTTGCCGCCAGTCTTGGTGCGAGAAAGAGGTCTGCTGTAATGACTTTTTCAAAAAAAGAAAGGAGGTACCTGTACCTTTATTAGCCCCCGAGTGAGATCTGACCCCTTGCGGTTGCTGGGGTCAGATGTTACTAGAGACTAGAGCGAGGGAAGCGAACTTACGTTTGTTTTTGCACGTACCCCTTACTTGGGATTTCGGCGATCGCTGCGTGACCGTACGTTCGGTCTCATTGCTGGTCCAGCCTTCCCTAAGCCTTAGTGCATGGTGGGGATTCGGTCAAGGGCTGGCTCGTTTTGTGACTGTCGCCCCATCAGCGGTTTTTCGCAACTGGAGGGGTTAAGGCGATGTCACTTGCCTCAATGGCTCAAGTGACGTGCTTCATGAGCTTGCTAACAGGGATGTTCGGGCGGAATCCGATCTCGTCGCTTTGCGACAGAGTTGGCAAAGCCCTCGGGTGGCATTCCGTTGCTCCTTGCCCCGCCTTCCAACAGATTCCCCCTCAATGGGGTTTCTATGGGCTCGGCTAGGGGCTGGATTGAACTAGAAGGTTGAGATGACCCTATCTGCCTCAATGCGGGTTGGGCAAAGGCCGATGAGGCTCATCTACGTTTTCTCCCCTAGCTCTTGTTCGACGTGGGGCGGCCCTAGACCCTTCGTGGGTCAGCCTTCGAACCTCGGTCTCTCGATCTTGGATCGATCGGCTTGAGCCCCCAAGCCCTTTAGGGTCTGATAGGGGTCAGCCATGTTTTCGTGCGTTACCCCATCCTCAGTTTTCGCAATCAGAGGGGCTGAGTTGACGACACTTGCCTCGATGGCTCGAGTGTCGCACTCAATGAGCTCGCTAATGGGTATGTTCATGTGGAATCCAGATCCATCATTCGCTAATGGGGTCGGCAGAGCCCTTATGTGGCATTCCACTACTTCTTAACCCGCCTCCTGGTAGATGCCCGAGCCGTTCATTGGGCTCAGGTGGCCCGTTGGCCTCTTCTCGATGGAGATTCTGTGGGTTTGACTCAGGGTTAGAATCAAACGAGAAAGGTTGAGACATCCCTGTCCGCTTCTGAGCGGGGTCAGGCAAGGCCGTTGGGGCTCATCTCTGTTTTTCTCCCCTGGCTCTGTTTGACGTGAGGCGGCCTCGAGCCCTTCACGGGCCGGCCTTCGAACCTCGATCGGTCGCCGCTCATATTGAATGAGGCAGCTGTCGCTTTGTGACATGGCACGAAGCGTTGAGATGCAGGTATTTGCATATGTAACGCTTGGATGTATGGTTTTAATGTATCACTTAATTGAAACGAAAGTGGGGTTTGGCAACGTTACCTTGGTGATATGAGCGATGGGAAGCTCCTACTAGATATGTCTGTGCGGGGTTTGGGCCCGATGTTTGTGATGAGGTCGGCGTAACCTGCATAAGCATCGCTATTTTTGTTTCCTGTCTCTCAGCGGTGATCCGAGCCGCTTGATTGATTTAGTCGACCTGACAGCTTCTCCTCGAAGGAGGTTCTACAGGGGGACCCCTCCAAACCCTTCTTGGGAAGGCGGGAGCCGAGGCTTGCGGTGCGGGGAACTATGAGTTTGATTTTATACTGGTGAACAAAAAACACCGTAGCCGCCGAGGCGTAGGGGCAGTTCGCCCAGTTGTATTCAAAGTTTTATACCCACACACCGCGCTTCTGGTTTTGAACGTAAGGAGGGGTCGGGCAAAGAGGGTGTTTAAACAAATAGACACCCTTGGCAGCCCCCGAACAATGTCCGTGTCTTTGCTGTTGCTGGGGTCGAAGGCTCGGTAAAGAAATTAACACTCAAAGTAAGAGAACAGGGGTGCTTATCTTTCAGCGGTCGTTCGTTCGTTGTTTTGCCTGGGCCGCCCGATCGACCTAGGAGGCCAGTCGGCATGGGCGAATGGGGTTGTGGCGCGGCACGCCTAGGACGCGAGGCACGTGGATCTCCATCAGGCTACTGGGCGCAGCTGGTGGCGCAACACGATGGAGAAGGCGTCGAGCACCGCGGTGGCCTCCATGATTGGATTGGTCGGGCGGTGTGGTCCCAGTCGGCTAGAGGAGGGGGCGGCCGGAGAGATGCGGTCTCGGGTGAGAGAGACGTGACGAGAGATGCGAGAGAGGGAGACGAGAGAGATGCATTGAGGGAGACGGGGGGGAGATATTTCTCCATTCTGCTAGAGATGACATCATGTTGGGCCCACATGTCATTCTCAATAGAGAAACACAAATGTATTGGCGGTGAAAATAACTCCACGTGGCCTTCGATCCCACCGTCCAAGAGGTCCACGTCAGTGATCCGGGGCTGATCCAACATGCATGGCACACGAGACGTGGTGGAGGATAGCGCGGACACTGCAACGGGCGGCGCAGAGAGCGAGGCGGGATGGGCAGTGTGGATTCGATTCCTGCGCTGGGTGGGTTAAAGAAGATTTTTTTTGTTTACCGAGTGTCCTAGATCTAGGCACCCGACAAAGTTTTTTTATATTTTTTTCTCATTCTTTTCTAGATTTTTTTTATTTCTTTGCCGAGTGTTCTAGATCTGAGCACTCTGCAAATTTTTTTTATTCTTTTTCTTCTCCTTATTTTCTAGAAAAAATATTTTATTTCTTTGCCGAGTGTTTTTTATACTCGGCATACTTTATATTTGCCGAGTGTTTTTCTTTTGACACTTGGCAAACCCCATCTTTGCCGAGTGTTTTTTTTTGCCGAGTGTTTTTTTTGCCGAGTATTTTTTTTGACACTTGGCAAAGAACCTGTTCGCCGAGTGCCCGAGAAAATACACTTGGCAAACAAAAAAGCACTCGGCAAATTTGAGGATTCTGATAGTGATACTATAATAATAATAATAATAATAATAATAATAATAATAATAATAATAATAATAATAATAATAATAATAATAATAGTAGTAGTAGTAGTAATAGTAATAATAATAGTAATAATAGTAATAATAATAATAATAATAATAATAATAATAATAATAATAATAATAATAATAATAATAATAATAATAATAATAATAATAATAATAATAATAAAGATATAGATTTGGGTACGTATGCATCTGCCCATACTAATTGGATAGAAATATTGTAAAGCGTCTGTCCTTTTTGTTTTGCAAAACAAGTGGTTTTAACGCACTCCTTGATACGCTACAATCAGTCACTTGTCCAAGCTGTCCCTCCGTCCACAGGAGAATGCAATGGGAACCGTGTCGGTCAAATTAGTTCAAATTTGATCAAGTTTATAGTAAACAATATTAGTATTTATGTTTTCAAATAAATTTATTATAAAAATATAATTCTATAACTAATCTTATGGTACTTATTTTGTCTCATAGGTGTTAGTATTTTTTTATATAATTTTAGTTAAAGTTTAAACTGTTTGACTCCTTAAAATGAGAATTGCATTCTTTTATGGACGGAGGTAGTACCTTTTCTTCTAAGCAACACCTCCTTGTGCTTGATACCTTCCTGATATCTCATGCGGTATTTCCTGCTTGGCACACCCGCAATCACAAATATGGATGGGGATATGTATCCATCAATATGAGAATCTGTATTATCATTACAACATCCTCTTTGCGTTGTACCAGCTTTATTGAGCTCATGTTGCTCGTCTGCTTCTGGTTGTCCATCCTCCAAGTTTACAGTATCAACAATATTTTTACTATATATCATCACCATCTTTACTTGATTCCTCAGGTACATCATCTTGGTACTAAATAAACATTTTCACCATTGCCCTACTCCAAACCCATTTAGCTCTATCTGTGTTATCTACTCCTCGGACTAATTCATCATGATCAAAACCCCTGCCACACCTGATGTCTTCCCTTGTAATTGTCCACTGAAGCTAGCAAGAAAATCCCTTATTGAATTGTATGTCTGCTTAATAGGGTTGTCGGCACACCCATTGTAGGTTCCTTCTCCATTTGAAACTACATTCGTGAGTTGGGGTGCTTTGTTGACTTAGCCGGCTCATATACAAGCGCCCATGTCGAGGCCAAGCTTGAGGAGTTGCTAGGCTTGTGGAGGAGCAGTAGTCCAAAGACTTACCTCAACAGGGACATAGGCTGTCGGCAAGCAACCGAACCTCAGGGTAAATCATTGCATCTCTTGCCCTTGGTGGTTTCCCTCCCTACACTCGTGTATTTACATTCGCTTACTTGTTCTTGCATAGTTGTAGTAGTAGTAGCAGCTCTCTTGTCGAGTAGAGTACTTCGAGTAGTATAACTCGTTTAGCTCGACTAGTACTAGCTTGCCTCAAGTAGATTGTGTGCTCTGGTAGTAGTGCATCTCTTGCTACTAGACTTGTGTAGGCTAGACTTGTTTTGTGGTGAAATAGTCTAGGTAAAGTAATATCTATTAGGATTGTTTATTTTGTTAATCATTCTTGCCTAGTGTCTTTGTCTTTGAAGGAGAAATTTTTATAGGCTACTCAGTCTTCTCTATCCATCCTAGTTCCTTACACCCGGGACTCCACCCACACACAGAGCTCCATGCCACAAACTCGTGTAATCATCGAACCTGCCATAGGTACCCTTAGGAGGCGCTCAAGCCACACCTTCCTGGTTCTCTATCTTTGGAAACTAGTCACACTGTCCTACCTGGCCAAAACGCTCCCACGAAGCAACCAGGACGTGTGCTAGGAATCTTTCAACCAGTATAACCATATTCATCGGCATCAAGTGCAGGCCTACTCCACATACAAACAAGTCTACACTATGCAATCATCACATCACATGATCCATGGCACCAGTATAACCAAATTTTATTTGTGTAGAACTCATTTTTAGGAAAAAAAATTGATACAATGATTTTCGTAGCCCATGTGAATTCCTTATGATTTTTTAAAGATAAACAATCATTTTTTTCAAATTTTAGAAAATAATTAAAGAGCTGACTTAACCAGGAGCCTCCACTCTCGGTACGGTGTGGCTCATCTGCAAAAACCGCTTTAGGTTCTGACAAAGTCCGAATGCTGTAATGTTCATGGTTCGCTCTCTTCTTCCCTCGGTTCATTTGTGACCAACACAACACTGGAGCTGCTCCAGAGAGGATGTCAGATAGGGTCTTTGGTCAACAGTCTATGTTGACTAGTCAAGGGTCAATGTCGATTGGATCCGTCTATGTTGAACCAGAGCGAGCAATGGTAGGGCCATGGCCTGGGTTGGGCTAGCCTACCCCGGATACGTGACCAGGCTGTTAGATTGATCTCCTAACCACCTTATTGGGCCTTGGTCACGCGCCCTGATCGGGGGCGCCCAACCCTACATGGTTGGTGGGCCCCCGTCACACTGCGCTATATAAAGAGGTGGGGGCCGGCGGCTCAAAGCACGAGGTTCGCCGTAAGCCGCAAACCCACCGACAAACCCTAGACCGATCTAAGAGGGCGCGCAGCCAGCGACGGGAAGCTCCATTGACTTCGCCGTCGCCACTGCTACGCCATCAGTCTGCACTGCATCGACGTTCGTGCCACCTCTACTCCGCCCGTCGCTGCCCGTGTGCTGCCTCCATCACCGAACCTGCGATGGCCGGCTCTGCGACTCCCTCCGAGGGCTCAGGTTCATCACCCACACCTTTCTCTTTATCTCACCGATCTTTCCTCTCTGTTCATCCCGTATTCAAAGTAAGAAAACACTAGATCTACTGCTAGAGATCCTCATTGTTTTTAACACAGGCTGCTCCCTGATAGCTCTAGCTCTGGCTTGTGGCGCGGTCCAGGCCATGAAAACGAGCGTTAGGGGGCATACCAGCCATTCGGCAAAATGCCGGCATCGGCGGCGTACATGCCTGGCGCGCGTCTCGCGGCCGCGGGGCTTGTGTGGGTGCGTGCTGCGATGGTTCGGCGTGATCACCATGCCCTACGGCCACGGCGTGGCTGTGGCGATGTCCGGCACGGCGCGGCGCGGGTACCTGCCGGCACCCCAGGGCCGAAGCGCGTTCAAGATGTGTAACAACCCAAAAATCCACACACCAAAAATCACAACTACAAAATTTTTGTTGTTACCCCATGCAATGTTGAGTGACATCTGTAGGAGCCAACCCTAGGTGTTGCATTAGTTGTAACCCAACTAGACAATTTTATGAGCATGGCATGTCATTTGTTAATTATGTTTATTTAAATACTGACAAATAAAATGTAGCATACATTGTTAATTCAAATGGTGATTTGGATTTCCATTTGCTTTATGTAATGCTTAACAACTCCTTTAAAGAAATAAACCATAAAGTAATTATTAATAAAACCAAGGAATAAATGCTTAAAGAGAAAACTATTTCTATTTTTGTATAACAAAACTACACCTATTTTTGTTATACAAAATAGCTAAATAAAGTTCCTAATATATATAAAAGAGTGTTGTGGGCCTCATATCTAAAACTCCAATGAATAAGGTACACCAATTTTGAATTCAAATTCCAAATCAAATTTGAATTCAAACAAAGAAGAAGAAAAATAAAACAGAAAAAGAAAAGAAAAGAAGAAAGCCTCGCAGCCGGCTCGGCCTGCTCGGCCTGCAAGCAAGCCCAGCATCACGCGTAGGCTGGCCCAACTCACGCGACCGAACGGCCGGCCCAGCAAGCCAGCCCAGCACGCCGCTCACGCCAGCGCGCCCATCTACCCCACCTGCTGCCGCTGCCACCCGGACCCCACGCGTCAGCCACACCCGGCACAGTGTCTTCTTCCTCCCCACGCCGGCATCTCCTCCCGACCGAGTCCCGACCAAAGCGACAGGCGCGGGCCCGGGGTCACGCGAATCACCTGGCCCTGTTCCCTTGGCGCCGCGCCCACACAACCTCCGCGCCAACCACCCACGCCCGTGATACCATCCGATGCAATCGGCGCATCGTCAGCTGTCCGCCCCGTCCGCCATGGGAGAAGCTCAGACCTCGAGGCTATAAAGTGACGCCAGAGCGCCCTAGGGATTCCTCAGCCCACCGCCGCCGCTCGGTGGCCCAACTGCCCGCACCACTCCGATAGAAGAGGGTCGAGAAGGAAGTTCAGAAGAGGGAGGCGAGCAGGGAGCTCGGAGATGTCGATCACCGGAGCCCAGAGCGCCGCCCTGAGTGCCTACCCCGACGACGCGCCTCGCCACCGCACCACCACCGAACGCCGCTAGCACCACTCGGTGAGTCCCTTGCTGAGACCTCCTCCTAGCCCATGGACGTCGTAGCAGTGCACGCGCTCGCTGCGCTCACGATGCCGCCGTCATGGCGTGGCCACCCCGTGCGCACCTGGCCGCCTTGCTGGACTAGGACGCAGCCATAGAGCACCGCCGTGACGCCCGAAGGATAGCCACGTAGACCAAGACACCATTAGCCGGCTGCAACACCTTGGCCATGAGCACCGGACCTCGGCCAAAGCTCCGTCATGCACCACCACCGTGCGCGGACTCCACCACGCCCTATGGTCGTCGTCGACGCTATATCCTGTCACCCGCTAGCCGTCTGGAAGAAAACGGGGCACCAGGACCCCTGGAACTGCCCCTAGATGCCCCGCCAGCGAGCACCGCCACGCCGAGCCGCCGACCACCGTGGCCAAAGCCCTAGGATGCCCTGGCCACCACCTTGACCCAACCACCATACTCGCCGAGGCCTGGCGAAGCTTTTCCCCACCTCAATTGAACGCCAGCGCCGTTGTGGGAGCTCGCCGGTGAGCACACCACCGGCAGGAGCACGCCGGGGAAGGAAGTAGAGGAATTCCCTCACCGGCCACACGCACATGCACTCGGTGCACATAGACTAAGCCAAAGGGAAGAAGGATAGACTCGGTCCACCGAAGACCCAGCCTACGGTCCATGGACCGTGAACACAAGTTCACCATGAGCCACGCGGTGTGGGCCAAACTGTGGACGAAACCCAATGGAGGCCCTTGGCTACGACATGGCAGCACCACAGCATGCCACGTGGTGGGCCAAAGCCCAGCCCATATCCAGGCCCAACCGGCCCAGTTTGGACCCGGCCTATGTTGACCGTTGACCGATCAACGTTGACCGATTTGACTGGGCCCACATGTCAGCGGCATAGAGACTCTGGACCCACTTGTCAGTAGGTGACGTCATGCTGACATCACGCAAGTCCCACCTGTCAGTAACAAACACAGCCGAGGTGACGTCATGATGATGTCACGGTGATGTCAGCTGCTAACGTCAGCAGCCCTAGCCCACCTGTCAGTGACTATGATCCATTGACCGTTGACTAGCCCATTGACTTGATGTTGACTTTGACCGGACCCACAAGTCAGTGACCCAAGAGCCTCTGGCCCCACCTGTTGGAACTGATGACGTTGATGACGGCATGCTAACGTCAAGATGACGTCAGCAGGACCCCACTTGTCAGCTCGGAGCCGAGATGATGACATCATGCTGGCATCAGCATGCCACATGGACCAGTCATAGTGTGACACGTGTCAGCCCTGAATTAATCAGCCTTTTCCCCAATTTCAGAAATGATTAAAACTTTAGAAATTCATAACTAATTCATACGACCTCAGAAAAATACGAAACCAGGACCAAAATTCATCTAAAATCGAGCTCTACGCAATGAACCCATGTTTGAGTGCAGTTGGTTCTTTTGAATTTTCATTGCTCTTTGTGCTATTCTATAGACGTCGCTAACGTGACTATAATACGATCGTTTGCAGACTCGGAGGAGAACCAGACAGACGAGGACCGAGAGTACCATGAGGAGTACGGAGACGACTACACTGAAGGTGCCACATCCCACCCAATCTCATAGCACCTATTACGCATGGCTAATATAGAACTGCTATTGTTTTACTTTACTGTTATAATCATACTATGATAGGACTTGCATGGTTGTATGCTTACTTGATGGCCTTTACCTTGACGCAACCTTACCCCTGCATACCCTGCTATTAGGCTAGACACACGCTTGCTGCTATATTTCATTGCTTATACTTCTACTACGCCTATACTACATTAATGCGTGGTGGAAACTGGTGTTATCTGGACTTTGGGGAGAGTGTTGCGTGTGTGACTTGGGTGTGTGGAGGGTGAGGGTTGTGTCGACCAAGTTGGAGTATATGACGAGCCTGGGGCAAGTCTTGCCATGGGGTGCTACCTGGGCACCCCTAGAATGGATACCTGTGGTGGGTAAATGGAATATGAGGTGGTCCTAGATGTGAACCTGTGATGGGAGGAGCCTGGGGTAGAGGTGCTGTGGTGGCACGGTAAATAGAAACCCTGATGAAGACATTCTAGTTTGGTCATCCCTAAGGACCTACTAGTACTCAGATTCACCGGGAAGCCTTACGTACCACTCGCCCTATATGGTGCGGGACGGCCGGACTACTTGGTAGGATATTACCACTACTGCTAGGTTGATAGCGAACAGTGTAGGGAGGTACGGGGCACGGAGGATTCCCCCCACACCCTTCCAAGACTTCATGGAGACCTTATGGACCCGGCTCATGACTCACAGTTTCAGCCGCCCCAGACTAGACTTGGGGTGTACCAGGACTGAATGGTAGAGTGGCATTATCCTAGGCTAGCAAGTGACCGGAATCAGCCTAGTTGACGATGGTCAGCGAAGAAGGCAGATCTTGTGGTTATGTGGAACCTCTATAGAGTGTATGGTTGATCGATCGATACATGTGCCGACTTGTCGACTATGGACCTTTCTTGGGTTTCGCTTAAACTAGATAATGAGAGGAGTCCTTCTCTTCTTCCCCCGTGAGAGAGTGTCGGTCATAGCCAGGGGCTATGGGCCTTGAGACAGTGCCGAGAGGGAGTTGGCATGTCGACTGAGCGATGGTATGGTGATGGTGTGGAGATGGTGGTATATCGATCCCTGGATCGAAACCTGGCTCTAGACGGGAATGGGGTGGAATATGTGCGGAGATGGTGTTAAAACTTAACTATACTATTATATACTTGATATGCTAATACATAGGAAACCCCAGCCTTATAGGTCCCTTTTGATTATATCCAACTTCCACAAAGCAATGCTCATAGGGTGGGAATGGCCAGTACAAATCGTACTAATAAATTTTGGCACACAGGTTCTGCTGAGGAGTATAGCTCTGAGGAGTTTGACGGTTGAGGGGTTTGTTCCTACGCTCGAGTTTGGTGATCTTATCTTCAAGCTGTTCTGAATGAATGCTACTTTTGATTCCGCCAATGCGGCGATGTAATAATTTATGTAATTCTGCACTTTATGTACTCTGATATTATCATTGTATGGATGTGGTATTTGACCGGAATTTGGGTAATATGATCTACATCGGTCACAATACACTTCAACTCTGTGGATTTCCCTTCGCGGAAATTAGGTTGTTTCAAGATGTGTGCCGGTCGGCCATGTGTGTGTGTGTGAGGGCGGCGAGGCTGGTGATTTCAATAGGCTGCTTCACCACTTCCTCTCAAAACAAGACTTGTTTCTTGTTTTCCAAATTTCTCAACATACTGCCGTAGTCCCAAAAGCATGAACTTTGTTAGAGTTTGAGGCAGTTCATTGGCACATTCCTAAACCTGAGTCAAACTGCATGGTCGTCTCTATCAGTAGGGCCAAGGTTGTATGCAATAATGCAACGATGGACCATACACCTTTGGCAACTGGGCATGAAAAGAACAAAGTGAGGGATATTTTTGCCCTAATCACAAAAGTAGCACGTGGGGTTGCCCTCCCACTTACTTTTGAGAAGAAATATCATCTTCGATCAACACAACATTTCTTAGCCATCATCAGCCACAAAAATATTTTAATCTTGGTGGGACTTTTCCGTTCCACATTTGTTTGTAGGAAGGACCATCATCACCATTCACCATGAGACCATTACAAATATATAGATTTATTAACAGCAGGACCTGTTAATTTTCTTTAGCTACCAACCAACACTATCCTTGTCATCCAAGAATTTGAGTTGAGCCTTCTACTTTTTGTTGATTGGGAACGGTTTCACAAAGATTAATTATTATTGTGTGCAAAATAAAAATGTCACCATTTTCTTCAAATGCAACTTGTTAGGGCACCTTTGGTAAACTCCGCGAGCAGCTTCATGTTAGCGGCAACCAAATGCCCCACCGCTCCGCTTCACCGAAGCAGTTCCGAGTCGCTCTAAGAGGAGCCAGGAGAGAGAGAGGAGCTGAAAATAGTAGCTTCGTGTGACTCCCTTTTGATCCCATGGGCTTGACATGACGTCCTCCTACCTCGCCCATTTGCTGAGATCATCTACATTTTTCTCCGTGTCAAGCTCTAATCAGCCCAAACATTTTCCTTCGAGAGGGCATCGCTGCTTTCTTTCTTTAGTGAGGCTGGCTCTTAAAAATGAGTTAAACTTTGATAGATTTAAAGGTAAATTTAGTTACTCTTATAAAAGAAAAAATAAAGAGAATGAAAGTGAAAGGATCCAAACAATATCTAGAGGGGGATGAATAGGCGTATCTAAAAAATTTCGCATAATCTCAAAGTCAAATGTTAGTGACAGTCGGGAGTCCCGACAGTTTGGGCCAGAACTTCCGTCACCCAGAAGTTCCAACGCAAATAGCCAGGAGTTCCGGTACCTACGAGAATTGCACTACAAGTGCTAAAACAAACTTTGAGTGAAAGATATCTTACAACCCCACTCCCTAGCGGTAAGGTGAAGTGTTGGGGTTGTTTCTTTGACGATGGAAGGTCACCACTTCATAGATTGAGTCCAAACCCTAAGAGGAGAGTTGGAGAGGAAGACAAACCAATAAGAACAAATATGATAGCACAAATCACAACAACAACAAGCATGCGTGACATAAGAATTTATCCTAAGGTTCAGCAACCCCACTCCTACGTCCTCGTTGTTGAGGTGACCACAAAGGTCGGAGTCTCTTCCACCTCCTTGCCTCTCTCAAAGAAACCACAAAGGTCACTCGAGTTTTCCACTAAGAAATCAAGGGTAATATAAACTTCTCAAGGCTCTTTCACAAGATGGAAGCTCTTAGGCGACGCCTAGTCAGCTAGGGTTCCAAGAACCTAAGACTAATAGACGCAAATCCAACTGGCTTGACGAAAAAATCAAGTGCTCAAGCATGCCAAAGTGATTCTCTCACTCAATCCACTCTCCTTTCACTCAAGACCCTAGGGGAATCGAAGATTGGAGCAAAGGGGAGAGGAGAGGGGTGCCTTGAATGCTTGGGAGCTATTTTGGACGAAGGTTGGTGAGCAATGAATGAGTAGTCCCTAGTTAGAAGAGAGGAGAGAGCTATTTATACTCAAAGGCACATCCAACCATTTAGATCTGAGTCGGAAGTTCTGATACAGATCGCCAGAACTTCCAGCTCAACGCAAAACACTGTTCATGCAGACGGTCCACTGGGCTTGCTCGCATATCGTTGGAACTCTCGGCAGTCACTGAGACTTCTGGCTTCTGTCTGGACTCTCGACAGACATGATGAGCCAGGTGACTAAGTCCCAAAGTGTTAGGACTTCCGACGGGCGAAGATGCGCAAGCGGCTAAATCGTGAAGTGTCGGGACTTCCGAAGGGAGCCAGAACTTTCAGCATCCGGAACTCCTAACTCCCGTCGGGACTTCCGATGGGCGATGATGCACAGGCGGGCTACGGCTAAGTCAACAAGCGCTAGGACTTCCGGCACCAAACGTTGGGACTTCCGACTACCAAAAGTCCACAAACTATGTTCAAGTGTCCGTGAGGTGATTTTGTCTCTCTTTTGATTTTATTTTTATGCTTGAGCACTCTATCTTCCTAAGATCGCCTAAACTTGCATCCCTCTTTATAGTACGACTTGCCTAAACCCAAAACAAAATAAAAAGGCTTTGGAGAGCGCTTTGGGTTCGTCCGCTTTTTGCACTTGAAGAATTGAGGGATACCATTTTATCTTAGATGAACTCTTTTAAAGCTTTCAAGGGACTAAAGTTGCAATATATCTCATTAAAATCTCATTAGTCTCTAATTTGGATGTCAGCAATACACCAAAACCCACATAGGGGGCAAATGCACTTTCAATCTCCCCCTTTTTGGTAATTGATGACAATCAACTTAGGCTTTCATAAGAATGTAAGAATTTAAAGCTTTTGAACCCCAAAATTTATAGAGAGCTCCCCCTTAATATATGCAATAAATTTGAATTTCAATGATGATCATCAACACATCACTTGCATATATTAAGGTAGAAACTCCTAAATTTTGCAATCCATGGGGTGCAACAAGTGTATGTGAACAAGTGAATATCTGTGAAAAAGAGAATGCAATATGGCATGTTATATTCACTCAACAAGTAAAAAAGAATATGATGACTAAGATCTCAAGGTAGAACTTGAAGCAACACATGGCCATCCAAAGTAACATCCACCATTCACATGTAGAGACAAGCAATATAACTAATAGATATGTAGATGAACATTACTTGTCCTATAATCATCCATCACACACACAAATATAGTTGTCCATCACATAGTGCCACCACACGGCATAGTTCATACAAGCTAAAAGTTTTAGTCTCACAAGCCAACTAACTTATTACATAGATAGATCAAAGCCTAACACTCCCCCTTTGTCAACAAGTGCCAAAAAGGGGTAGGGCGCGTGAAAGAAATGACTACTCATCGTCGTAGTCCTCGTCATCATCACGGTCACCATCGTCGTCGTCGTCGTCATCATCTTCCTTGCGATACTCCTCATCGTCGATATCCATTTATGACTTGCCGTGGGGACGGGGCTGATCGGACGACTCTCAATAGTATTTCTTGCAAGCCTCATCATAAAGCTCGAAAGGATCACGAAGTTGCTCCAAGTCTAGAGGCGGTGCGGAGGGAATATCAAGCTTCTGCTCAATGCGATGCATCCTCACTAGCATCTCTTACTCACACTTAGCACTCGCACAACAAGCTCCAAACAGATACTTCATGAAGAACTTAAACTTGCTGGGGCTTACCACCAGAGGAGGAGGAGGACTGAGGCTTCTCACTATGAGCACGGTGAGAGCGTGAAGCACACGGTGGAGAAGCACGTGAGAAGGAGCCCAAGGCACCTTTGCCTTTTCCCTTAGCGGCCTCCTCGAACTCCCTCCGACATCTTGTTGGACAGCTTAAGAACTTTGTGAGGGGCATCTGAAGGGAAGTGAATGCCTGACACGTGCTCAATGATATGCATGATGAATGAAGCATAGGGGTAGTGCTTTACCACATCCTCACTAGCCATGAAGATCTTGTCCCAAATATAACAACTGATGGAGAATTTGGTGAACTCGTCTCCAAAGCAATCAAGTACAACCTGGGAATCCTCACGGAGATTAGTAGAGTCACCTATCTTGGGATACAAGATCTGATGAAGAATGTTGTTGAGCACATAGTAGTAGGGCTTCAGCCAAATGGTCCACTAGGCTTGCTCACATATCGTCGGAACTCCCGGCGGTCGTCGGGACTTCCGGCTTCCGTCAGGACTCCCAACAGACATGACAAGCCAGGTGACTAAGTCCCAAAGCGTCGGGACTTCTAGCGGGAGTCAGGACTTCCAGCACCCGGAACTCCTGACTCCCGTCGGGACTTTCGACGGGCGAAGATGCGCAGGCGGCTAAGTCGTGAAGTGTCAGGACTTCCGGAGGGAGCCGGAACTTTCGACGGACGAAGATGCGTAGGCGGGCTGCGGCTAAGTCAGCAAGCGCTAGGACTTCCGGCACCAAACATGGAGACTTCCGATAGCCAGAACTTCCGACTATCAAAAGTCCACAAACTATGTCCAAATGTCCGTGAGGTGATTTTATGTCTCTCTTTTGATTTTATTTTTATGCTTGAGCACTCTATCTTTCTCAGACCACCTAAACTTGCATCTCTCTTTATAGTACGACATACCTAAACAAAAAAAAGGCTTTGGAGAGCGCTTTGGGTTCGTCCGCTTTTTGCACTTGAAGAATTGAGAGATACCATTTCATCTCAGATCAACTCTTTTAAAGCTTTTAAAGGACTAAAGCTGCAATATATCTCATTAAGATCTCATTAGTCTCTAATTTGGAATACACCAAAACTCACATAGGGGGCAAATGCACTTTCAGAAAGGATAAAGATATTATGGACGTTTCATCACTCTTTTCAACAACCCGAAGAAGCGATTTTGCCTAACTTTTCTCTAAGCAATGAAGCTAGAGCCAGAAAAACTATTTCATCGAAAAGACATAGTTAGAACTATTTTGGTTGAAACTGGAGCTCTACCGAACATACCTTGCTCGGTGCACAAACCAAGCTCGGTGCACTAACCAAAAGCTCAAAATGAATTCAGACAACAGGCAAAGCACAAAGTCACGTGCTCCAAAGCCTTTCACTGTACCTCTGTTATATTGAATTAACTGTAACCAAATTGAGCACAGGAGTATTGTATATTTCCACTTGGGCCTTGTTTAGTTGGCGAAATTTTTTGGGAAATGGTACTGTAGCATTTTCGTTGTTATTTGGCAATTAGTGTCCAATCATAGTTTAACTAGGCTTAAAAGATTTGTCTCGTGAATTTCGTCTAAACTGTGTAATTAGTTTTATTTTTTATTTATATTTAATGCTTCATGCATGCGTTCAAAGATTCGATATGACGGAGAATCTTGAAAAATTTTGCAAAATTTTAGAAACTAAATGGTCACTACTGGCAGCAGGCTGTAGACAGAAAAGGCATATTTGGATCACGCGGGACGACTTGACGACGGCACGACGACCATGTCCACGCTGGCTAGATCAATCGTTGTCACAGTCACACGCGCCAGCCTAGCGTCCGGTGGTTGGAAGTCCACGCTGGCTAGATCAATCGTTGTCACAGTCACACACGCCAGCCTAGCGTCCGGTTGTTGGAATAGCAGCTTGTCTAGCTTTGAGCATGTGACTGAATGGAAGAACATCCAAAACGATTTGGCTTTATTATTTGTCGTTTGGTACTAGTACATCTCAGATCATAGACCCTATTCGTAATGGATGGGAATGGGTCGGGTCGACCCACGCGATAGTCGACCTGACCCAAAAATACAAGGCCTATGGGTCATAGGTGCCGGCCTTTAAATTTCAAAATTGATCAATAGAGCCGGAACCTATTGACTTATCTCCTTTTTGTTTGGCTGTCGCATGTCGTAAACGATCGTAAATTTTCAGTCAGAACAGTATTTTTCTCTCACACAAATTAGTCAACAGTACTTCTTTACGAACCAGCAACGAAACGAACCAGTCAACCGAACAGGCTGTTAGGGTGTGTTTAGTTTCATAGATATAGGGTGTTTGGTTGGATGGGTCGACCACTAGTCATATTAATAATCTTTTTTTAATTTGTTGGTGTTCTTCATTTTTTTTGAATAAGTACGATTGGTCAAAACTTGTAAGATTGTATGTGCTTGGAAGTACATGGAAGAATATCATATCTTAAAAGTGAAAATTGATAACATTAAAATCATGGTTCACTAGAAAACTTATTTAATTTGATGTATTGCTAATAATGTTAATATGTTATTACGGGTTTTTTAATCTTATATCTTATCTTTTCTAAAAGTGTTGATAGTATTCTTTTTTTTAGAAGAGTGTTGATAGTATTCATGACCTGGGATTGTAGAAAAATATTTAGATCGACATATGCTACCCAATGGACCATCGAGGCCATAGCACCTAGAGAAAATTGGTAGACCCATGGCCCCTAAAGTTGGCATTGAGACCACGGGGCCGGGTTGGCCCATTCCCATCTTGACTATTCGTTCTACTTCAAAGATTTTTATGTCCTTCCTCCTCCAACCCATTCCACATACCAAATGCTGCTAGCTAGCAACAATGGCAGCCGCAGCGAGAGCGAGCTGCGGTCCCTCCGGCCTCGCCGTCCTGTGCAGCCTCTACTGTCTTTGGACGCTTGCCATCCATGTCCCTCGCGCTGGTTCGGTGTCCTTCAACCTCACCTTCTCCACGCCCCAGAGCCGAGACCTCTCCCAGCTGATAAACTGCACCGGCGACGCATACCTCACTCCAAACACCCTCGAGCTGACGCGGAACCAGCGTGACCAAGACAGCACATACAGCGTCGGCCGGGCGACGTACACGCAGCCAGTGCCGCTCTGGGACGCAGCTACCGGCGAGACGGCAAGCTTCGTCACCACCTTCTCCTTCCGCATCAGTCTGGACCCGAGCACATTTGCCGGCGATGGGATGGCCTTCTTCCTCGCCCATTTCGGTTTCGGGTCAAGTGTCCCTACCAACAGCTCCGGCGGCATGCTAGGCCTCCTCCCGGCCTATACCAATGGCACCGGCGACGGCACCATCGTCGCCGTCGAGTTCGACACCTTTTGGAACCCGCCGAACGACGACATCAGCAGCAGCCATGTGGGCATCGACGTCAACTCCATCAACTCCACGGCGTCCACCGACACCACCTCGCGGACCAGGAACCTCACGTCCGGTTACGAGATGGTGGCGACGGTGACGTACAAGAATGTCACCAGGTTGCTGGCCGTCCAGCTCACGATCGACGACACGTCGTACTACGTCAACACGACTGTCGATCTCAAGAGGTACCTGCCGGAGCGTGTCGCCGTTGGCTTCTCCGCGGCGACCGGCGCCGGCGGTGAGCAGCACCAGGTGCTGTCATGGACATTTACATCCACTCTGCAGGAAGCACCAGCACCGGCACCGGCACCGCCGCCTGCTCTGACACCTGGCAGCAGCATCCAGCAACCCAAGAAGAGATCAGAAGGAACACTGATAATCGCCGTGCTAGTGCCTCTGCTGTTTCTCTTGGCGTGTGCGGCAGCCGCCGCGCTAGTATGGCAGAAACGCAGGAGAAGAAGAAGGTCGTCTGGAGGAATTGGAACCAGCGACGACGACGACAACGATTACCAAGAACAAGACAACAGCAGGGTGGAGCTCGAGAGAGGGGTGGCTGCCGGCGGCCCCCGGCGGTACGCGTACCGTGACCTGGCCGCCGCCACCAACAATTTCGCCGAGGACGGCAAGCTCGGTCGCGGTGGCTTCGGGAGCGTCTACAGGGGTACCCTCACTGTCGCCGGCGAAGAGCGCCCAGTGGCCATCAAGATGTTGTCGTCGGACTCGTCGGCGCAGGGGAGGAAAGAGTTCGAGGCGGAGGTGCGGATCATCAGCCGGCTCCAATGACGGAGCCAGAAAAAAATTATAGCTGGGGCGAGTTTTAACATGAAAATAAATAAAAAGACTTTTGGCCTAAATCGCATCGTATTAACATACTACAGTCATATAAATTATGACGAAAAAGCTACAATCACACAAATTATAACGGAAAGGTGGATGAACAAGATGTTACCTCAAATCAAGATGTTACCTCAAATTTGCAGAATAAATTGATAATAGTTCTTGACCAGATATCCCATACATTTTGCAAATACAAAATACTTAGTAGGTGTGAACCCGTAAATGTTATGAAAATCAATTAGCCAATAACAATAAAGTGATTGTATCCCTAGCGCCAGGTTCTTGTACCTCATCACGCCCCTCCTCGCTTCATCGCTATCTCGGCAGCTCATGCTCCTCGGCGGGCTGCTCCTGGCGGTGGGCGGCACCTGGCGCCGGCCGGCGGACAAGCAGTGCCGCAGTGGGTCGGCCAGCCGGAGGCTTGCCGCAGGCGCTGGCTCCTAGTGGTAGCTGACGAGTGGGGATGCGGCGACCAGCGAGTGGGGTAGCAGCAGGAGGCAATCGGCGGCTGGCTAGTGGCGGCGGGCAGCGGCCGCCGGCACGCGTCACGTAGATGTGGATGACGGACAGGCGACGGAGTAGCGGATGGCTGTTGGGGGATTGGGGATTTGGGGAACCAAATTGGGCCCTTGCTGGGCTAATCTGAAGTGACCAAAATGAGCCCAGTGCCCAACAAGAGGAACCGGTCATCTTCTTCTATCGGATATCGCCGCTCGCAGCTCGCCCGTCGTTCATCGCCATGTCGCGGCCTCTGCTCGGCACCTCGGGCAATCGGCAGTCGGACCTAAGGAAGAAGAGGAGTCTGGGGATCTGGGACGCCGCCGCCAGTAGGTGGGGCGGCCGCCCCATTACGCCCCTAGGGTAGCTCCGTCGCTGGCCGGCTCAAGCATCGCAACCTCGTGCAGCTGCTGGGTTGGTGCGACAGCCGCCATGGCCTCCTGCTCGTCTACGAGCTGGTGGCCCAAGGCAGCCTCGACAGGCATCTCCACAGCAGCGACGGCGAGAACTTCTTGACATGGCCGGTGAGGTACCAGATCATCGTCGGCCTGGGATCCGCGCTGCGGTACCTCCACCAGGAGTGGGAGCAGCAAGTCGTGCACGGCGACATCAAGCCCAGCAACATCATGCTGGACGAGTCGCTCGGCGCCAAGCTCGGCGACTTCGGCCTCGCCCGGCTTGGTGACCACGGCGGGCGGTGGCAGACCACCAAGGCCGTGATGGGCACCGCGGGGTACATCGACCCGGAGTTCGTCAACACGCGCCACCCGAGCACCCACGCCGACGTCTACAGCTTCGGCATCGTCCTCCTCGAGGTCGTCTCTGGCCGGTCTCCGGTAGTCTTGCGGCAAGGCGAACCGCCCTTCGTTCTGCTGAAGTGGGTGTGGGGTCTGTATGGCCGGAACGCGATCCTTGACGCGGTGGACGAGCGGCTGAGGTCCGGCGACGAGCTCCACGACGAGTACATAGAGAGGGTGCTCGTCGTCGGGCTGTGGTGCGCGCACCCTGACCAGAGCGAGCGGCCGTCCATCGCGCAGGCCATGCACGTCCTGCAGTCGGAGGACGCCAGGCTTCCGGCGCTCCCGCCGCAGATGTACAAGACGGCGTCGGACCTCGCCGTCACTGGACGTGCCTACGGCGCTTTGTCCGTTGAAAGCTACAGCGGTGGTGACTCCTCTACGACAACAACGACGACGACAACCACCGGCGACTCGAAGGTTTCTTCAGGCTCGTCGACCACGGCCTTGCTCCGGGATTCAAAAGAGAGAGCTTGATTTCTGTAAAAATGTGTTTTCACTTTTGTTAATTGGATTGAAGCAAACAATTTACTGTTTTGATTCTTCCTTCACACCAGATGTCCATATCTTTTTGGCGTGAAAAGAAAGCAGTGGGAAATTATAAAAAACCTACTTGCCACTTAGTAGAGCTGTCGGTTATATTAAAAATAAAAAAATAACTGGGTAGTAACCAACAACGACCAATGCATCGAGCAATGACAGAAGTCATCAACTGGCAACCCAATGAAACTAAGCTAACAACACAAGAGGTTCTGCATACCCATATACTCCCTCCGGTTCTCTAAAACAAGTCGTTTTGGACATCGACATGGTCTTTAAGAAATGTCTTTGACCGTAACTTTTTGCTATAAAATATTTATAAAGTATAGTCAATATATACTTTTATGAAACTATATTTTGAGATGAATCTACTTTCATCACTTTTATATTTTCAAACTCAACCCAAAAGAAGTTATTTGTAGTCAAAGTTTAAAATATTTGACTTAAGACAATCTCAAAACGACTTGTTTTAGAGAACCGGAGGAAGTATTTATCTGGCTGCATGCTGCACCGTAGAGGCCACGCGTGGTGGAGTGCTCGGCCCCCAGAAAAAGTTAGCCTTTGTTATTTCTCAGCCTACAAGGGAAAGGTGAAAGTTAGCATTAGTGTGGACCCATTTTACAATAAAAAAGGGTAGCAGGTGCGGGCAACGAAAGTGGAGACTGGAGAGAGAGAGCGTGCGCGTATTGTATGCCATAGGATAGGCTGCTAAATATTTTATTCCCTCGCGATGCATCGTAGCTTATGTAAAGATGGCAACTGGGCCGGAGTGTCTGGCATCCAAAACCAAAACCTGAAACCGGATTAACCGAAATCCGAGGATATTACAATTAAAGATGTACAAAACATGCAAGTAGCAGCTATGATACACGACACGTACAATGTACATGGTACAGAAGATAGTCAAGGCGTCTAGCCATTTACAGAACACACTGTCCAGATATTACAGTCCAAACAATAGTATTACAGTCCAAAGTGCAAAGTCCAAACAAAAGATATTACACACATGTACAGACATACATGGTACAGAAGATAGTCCAAAGTGGCAAAATCCAAACATCCAAACAAATATTACAGTCCAAACATTCATCAATTACAGTCCAAACAAATATTGCAGCGCCACAAAGGTAGAATTGGAGAAGCAACCCAAGTTCAGTACAGTTCACATATTACAGTCCAAACAAATAACAGTACACACACTGTCCAGATTATTACATAGTTCATCATTCATCAATTATGGTGGAATCATCTTCATCTTGTGAAATAAAAATAGAGAGTAGCTCATTACTTAAATGTTCAACGCATTATAAATTCACAAATTGAATATAGAAGGAAACAACAACACTACCATTTCTTCATCTTTTTCATCAAGACAAGTCATCAAAGCACCAACAAAAGTAGAATGAGACCCTGCATTGATGTGATTTTCACAAATTAGTTATATAACTTATACGGAATGAAAACCACATACTTATAGAAATTGCACTTACCTAACATGTCGTTATGAGACCATGCTTGCATACACATAAGTGCCTCAATCATTGATGGTGCAAGCCTACTATGATGTGGACTAATTATTCTCCCACTAGTGCTAAAGGCTGACTCGGATGCCACCGTTGTCACAGGAATAGCAAGAACATCACGTTCAATTTTTCGTAATGTTGGGTATTTGAGCCCTGCATGTTGCCACCACTGAATGATATCTAACTCTTGTGTCCTAGACAGCAGTGGCTCTTCCAAGTACAAATCTAACTCTGTTCACACATAGGTGGAGGTCACAGCTGGTTGTTTGGACATGTAATCATCAAAAGTGCCAATCCAATCTTCATCATCCATCTGAGAAGGAGCACTTGGTCTAGTTTGAGCACCATCTGTTGTGGCAACATCCTCCATACAATCTTGGTATTCCAAAACTAGATTGTATAACAAGTCTTTCACTTTGTTGATAGCTTCCATAGCTACACTTTCTGACCCATGAATTTTGAGAAAAAGAGCATTCAACAATTGTAATTTATACCTAGAATCTAGGACAGCAGCAACAGCCATCAAACCATGCACATCTGACCAATACTTGTTGAATTTCTCTCTCATTTTAATAGACATTTTTCTACCTTAGGAATTTCACTGCTTTGCCACTTCCTAATTGTCAAAAAAATGTTGCATATTTTGGGGAAGAAAAGGTTGGCTGTGACATATTTAATTCTTGATAGTAGCTCAGTTACATCATAGAACATCTTTAACCTATCACAAAGCTCTCTAGCAAACTTCCGATCATCTTGAGATGGAACACAAGGAGCACAAGAAGCAAGGCGCTCAAAAACATCTTGGTAAACTAGTGCAGTGCTAAGCATAATATAAGTAGAGTTCCATCTAGTTTTACAATCAAGGGCAATTCTTTTCTCATATTTTCCTTTCATTTGTGCTGCCATTTTCTCAAACTTCTCATGTCTTTTAGGAGTGGCCGACCAGTATGCGACACTATCACGCACATTATCAATTCCCTTCTCCATGACACTCATTCCATCTTTCACAATCAAATTTAAAATATGTGCAGCACAACGCATATGAATTAAGCGCAAGAAAAATCAAAATGTCACATCTCTATAGATCGATTTCATAAGCAGTAAGCGCAAGAAGAAGACGGCTGAGGAACCATACCTAAGCGACCGCAGATAGCAGCAGGCGCAGCGTTGACCGCGGCCAAGCTCCGGCACACCAGACACAGCTCCGGATCAGCTCCCGCGCAGCCTCGCTCCAGATCTTGCCCCACCGGTGGCACCACAGATCCAGCGTCGTCCCCACGCCCTACACCTGTAGACCGCGGCAGCGGCGAGCGCCGCACTGGTAAGCAGCCCAGCAGTGAGGAAGCAGCGGAGAGGTGGGAAAACGAACGAATGGAAAGCGGCGGCCGAGAGCGAGGAGGGCAAGAGGACGGACGGCTCACCTCTTCTGGTCGGCGAAATGGCAGGAAGACGGAACTCGAGGCTGAACTCGTTGTGCGTGAAGCGTGAGAGCAGGTTGGACTTGCCGACGCCGGAGTCGCCGATCAGGATGCGCCGCCGTACCTACGTGCGGCCATGTGGGGAAGGAACGAGCCGCCGTCGCCCGTCGCTCGTCGCCCCGTCGGGTGGATGCGGCTGCGGCGCCTGGGTGGATGCGGATGAGGGCTGAGGGTTGGGGGCTGAACGATTCCACGCTTATATACTTAGGCTTCCTAGGTGGGCTTCTAGTGGGCTGAAAGTTTCGGAGCCCCGATGGAGCTCCACGGGTCAATTTAAAGATCCGCTCCAAAACCGTGGTATTTCGGGTATCCGAACCCGTAAATCTGTGGGTGAAAACCAGGAACCGAAACCGAAAACCGCGGACCCGAAACCCACGGATATTCGCCCCGAACCCGATCCGCTGCCATCTTTAAGCTTATGGCCAAACTTTTTCTGTGGTCTAGCTTAAGGTCAGCTCCACAGTGGCTACGGTGAACCTAAGCTTTTACTGCTACGTCTGAAATAGGGTGAAACATTGCAAATATACGGTTACAACATATGTGAATAACCACTGCAATATACGTCTAAAACAGGTGAAACATTTGGAACATACACTTGTAACATTCGTTTGTAGTCAATACAATTTATGTAACATCCAAATAAAACATATCCAGATGAAAACAGCTGAAACATTTGGAACACACACTTGCAACATGCTTCTAGAGAAATAGCTGAAACGCCTGAAACATACACTTGCAATATACGTGTATAGCCATTGCAACATGTGCAACATCTCGATCTACTTTTGCAACATCCAAATAAAACACATGCAATATCCAGATGAAACATCTGAAACACTTGAAACATATACTTGCAACATGCGCTTTTAGCGCAATAACATCTTTGTGCTTAACAATGAAGGCTCTCGTCATGGAGCTTGCCGGCAAGGAGGTTGCAGTGGCGCATATAGCTCGTCGGTGCGCCAGCGGAGTGGCGAGCATTGCGCGACCCTGGGTGAGCACCTGCTCGGCGCCCTAGGCTCGAGGCTGCAACACCCCTAGGTGAGCACCTGTTCGGCGGGCTGCGAGCACATTCAGAAGAACATGAGCACCCCTGGCTAGTAGGACGGCAGGGTCGAGCACACTGTGGCTAGCACAGTGTGGGCCTACGCGTGGACCCCATGGGCAGGGCGAGCACGCACTGTGCAAGCTCGAGCGAAATAGTTGTACGCATGGGCGTGCGTGGGGCCCGTGTGACTGCGTGGCAGGGGCGTGCATGTGCGCGTAGCGTGGTTCCCGAGCCGTTGTTTCACGTGGGGCCAGAGGGTGCTGCTAGCCGTTGGGGAGGCATGTGCATAGTACAGACTTTGACCCGCGCGGGCTAGTGGAAAGCCACGCCAGAGTGTGGGAAGTCGCGTCCGGTCCGTCTGGACATCCTCTCGGTAGCATTACCGCACCAATAAATCCATTTAACAAATGTTTTCTATTTTATAAAAGCGACACATCTCTACTATCATGATGCTGCATCAACTAACGGTATTCTTACAAGTGAACTTCAAAAATTGATTGAGGTAGGTAATTTATTTGTTGACAATAGAATAAATTCATAATATATTGGCCAGCACATTATGCCAAATGAAGAAACCGGTAAAGGATTTACTAAAGTTAAACCATTATATCAAAATTGTAGCCATCGACGCTACATATTTGTAGTTGAGAAGTTCTTTATTTGAAACTGTTTCGAGTTCCAAAAATGTCATTTTAAGTTCTCAGAATTTAATTTTTTTTAAAAATAAAATTTTCAAATAACCTTGGATGTTCCTATGGTATATAACAAAGTTGTAGTTATCACTATAATCCACAAGTTTATAGGCCACCAGCTTATACATACCTCCTTCGTATTGCTACTACGATAGCCAGAATGGGTCTGAAAGGATCTTTGTATGGCTATTAGTGCAAACCGTCGAAGGTGGTTTTGGCAGAGCAAAACCGACTCGAAATGTATTAAACTTCGAATATTCTGTTGAGTTCTGTTTCAAACCAATCTTTGGAGATGTTCTCTTAAAATGCCCAACATTATGTTCACATAGCATCCGCACCCACATACAAGAACACTTAAGTAGATCGAGGCAGAAGTATAAGTACGAAATAGAAATGCAAATGCGAGGCAAAACGAGATGGGGACAGAATAATTTGTACTCCGAAGAACAAGTTCACTTGAACCCTATGTATCCATTGAGGCCGTGAGTGACCTCTAAAAGCTGCGTCGTACGTCTCTTGCAACTGTTTTTCTCGAATCCACTAGATGATCTTTTATCTTTGCGGGGCAATAGCCCTCACAAATTGTCATATTGATTCATCACAAGCACGGGAGCACCGGACGCCACCTAATCACCTAGACAGCTTCTCCTCCAAATATAACAAATGTGCAACCGAGATTCTTGACTTATCGCAAGTGCTCAAGGCTAGTCCATACAAGTTCACTAAGGCTCTCAAACTTCAAATCTCTCAAACAACTAATTTTTTAACCTAAATCATTCACGTCCCAAAACAATCACCAAAATATTAGAAGCAGACATGCAGCTATTGTAACCTAAAGAAATCATAAAAATAATCAAACAGTGCAACTAGAAAATGGATGATGTAGGAAAAAAAAGAAACACAGATTCAATTCATGGTCTTTCAATTTTTTTTATGGTATAAGTACAATAAAGCGTTGCCCAGGTTGTTTATAAAGAACAAAATAATACATATGCGGATAATAAGTCCCGCCCTGTGAAGTACAAGCCTTATACAATATATATGGGGATAATAAGTGTTGATATTTTATGGAATTCCTTCCATGATACAAACAGCCATCAATAGCGTAGTCACAATTATTCATTATTTATCTCCTATTGTCGTGGTACTTAATTGTATAGATAGATTGTTTCCGCCTTGAGCTTCTTCATGGAAAAACCTCAATGATTGAATGAAAACCTAATATGGGCGTGATCTTGTAATCACTGAACCCAGCTTTTGAAAAGATTTTTCTCCATTCGTGATCCTTCCGCTCAGACCCACGCCATATCGCATCATGGACATATCAAACATCACTTGCGTTTCTTTGACAACTTTGTCTGATCCACAGCCGACCACAGCATTCATAATGATCACTTTTCCTCCAGCATCTCTGGACGGAATTGCTCTCTTGCACTGTCGAAGTATCTTGACAGAGTGGTCGTCATCCCAACAATCCAAAACACTCTGAAACATACACGTGAATACATAGACATCATTATGTAGTTATCCACATTAATATTCCATGCATATATATAGATCACTAGCTAGTACTACTACCACTAATAATGAGGAGGAGGAGGAGAGGATATATAGGAATATATTTATATTTACCCTTAGGAAAACAGCATCTGCAGGTGGAATAGACTCAAACATGTCACCGGCGAGCGGCGATGAACTGCACCATGCTATGATCAGTACCAGGCACCTTGATGATCACTTGTTCGAGGTCTAGTACACTGCAGTTGATGGGCGGAAAGGCCGTAGCGATGGCCATAGCGGCAGCGCCATGGCCCCCTCCAACATCAACCAGCGAGGTGAGCCCACTGAAGATACTGCTGATGCAGGTGTCTTTCAGCATGAGGTCCATAGCCATGCTGGTGTCCACGGCACAGCCTTCGTTCATGGCTTTGTTGTAGGCGGCATCGTTCTTCGTGAAGCTCCATGGAGGCACACCATGTGCCATCTCGAAGAGCGTCGTGGTTCTGCCAGGAGGCGGAGCAGTGCCGACATGTCAAGCGAGGCGGCTGATGCCTCCTTGTTATTGTCGACATCGCCGACGAGGACACTGGACACGGGGGTGAGCGTGTAGACGGTCTCACTCTCACCATCGTCGTCGTCGTTGCCAGCTGCAGCTCGCTACTCACCAAAGATGCCGAAGCAGGTAAGCATGCGCATGAGCCGCCGGAGGTGCGAGCGCTTGGCGGGGTGGACGCCGGTGCTGGTGACGAGGTCGGAGATGGCTGCTGCGCCGCCGCGGCGGTGGATGGCGCCGGGGATGCCTAGTCCAACCGCGCGCGCCAGAGCCGAGGACTTGATGTGGTGAAGGCCGTGGTGATACAGCTCCAAGTAAGTTTGGTGCTGAAGGTGGTTGTGGGCGTTGTTAGGCTCTTGTTGCTCTGCATGAGCAGAAGGGGACATGGTGAATTGGTGAGTGATGAGATGTTGTTGATCAATTTTTCAACTGTCACTCATATTTCATACATGGATGGGCCTCGATTAAAGCCGATTTTATAAGCGAGCATCATCCAGCGGACAGATGGAGAGAGCTGGATCTTTTTTGTTTTAAGCCCCCAAAATTATAATATTTTAATAATAACACATTCATAACTAAACTTTCAAACACTATTCTTTTTCAACACAACACTGCACATGACGTGACAAATGAACATACTCTCTCTGTCTCAAAATAAGTGCACATCTAGTATTTCGAGGACATTTAAAACATTGTACTTTAAGATTCACAACTTTGTAATTCTAAACTTTGCACTTCAAGTTTTCTGAACTTTGTTGTAACATATTTCTAACTCTCTATTCCTATATCCAAAACTTTTAAAATTTGATACTAATAATATGGTATTTTATTGATGCACAATGCTTGCATGGCGCAGCCACAAAACTTTCTTTTTTTTCGTGATCGGAGAATATAGCCCCTTTTTTATTAAAATGAGTGAATTACACGACGCAGTTACGAGAGAACCCTCATAGCACATATTACAAACCACCAAGCTAGTGATGAATGACATGGAATAAACATATGAACAGAAAAAGAAGGAAAAAAGAGCAACTGCCCTCAACACCCAAGACCTACAACTGAGCCTGCGACAAAAGTAATCAACACAAAGGTCGCCTACAACAGTGGCGGACCCGGTGGGTAGTCCAGGTAGGCCTAGTACTACCCACAAATTTGGCCCAAAATTCTATTACTAGTCTACAGAAAACCGGCCCACGGTCACTCTCGTCTCAGCCCAGGCCGAGAGGGATCGAAACGGGGACCTCCTGTCTCAGGCTGCAATGCGCTTACCAGTCCAGATACGAAAGTTTGTTGGATAGGTGATACCTGCAACCCTATTTAATAAGGGAAAACAGGGAAAAATACCTCTTAATTAATCTCTCTTTGTTATGCTAAACCATATCCTAAACGACTTTGTTTACCAGTATGGAGGGAGTATTTATGTAAGTTTCGAATCTTTTAAATGTATTATCGTAATTTGGTTAATCTATAGCTATGTTTGCTGAACTTTTTGTTTGGATTTTATAGTATTACACATGAATTTTTTTTACTAGGACTACCCTGGTCTTGAGATCCAGGGTCCGCCACTAGCCTACGAGATAGACAAAGCCGTGGTGGCAAGCATCCACCCAAAGAAGGCATATGAGCAACAAGAAGCAACGACGGCAAAGCATCCGCCAGCGAAGACCAAGCGACCACGGCGGCCAGGCATCCGCCGAGAAGTGAGCCTCAAAACTTTGTAACTCGAGTTTGTTCCCTTTTAATTATTTCAGTGTGCGGTCTGCCTAGTTAGTTTTTTCTTGTGGTTTCTGTCTGCTCTGAAACTTCTTCTAAACCCTTGCATTTCCGTTGATGCAATGGAAATGGGAATCGCCTTCAGTTAAAAAAAAAATGCAACCGATGACTCTATTCTAGTGTGCTGGAGCTACGCGTTGAGCACGCCAGACTCAAAACAACGGCGGCTAATCCCTCCTTGCTCGCTAAGAAGACTAGCTTCTGAAGTAGTAATCGTATCTATTAGCCATTGTGGATAAGTAGGAACTATATGGTTTTGAAAATCACACCTGAAATGTTGTTAACATGCCTGCCAGCATTTGTATCTCGACTGTTGTTGGGAAGTAGTACAGATACGTTAAGGATTTGATGATAACTATAAAATGAGGTGACTCATCAACGACCATACAACTACATGGACATGGTGAATTGTGAGCAATCAACCTGACTATATCCTCAATGATTGGTGTGTGTTTGTTATGTACGTGGCCAATGCAAACTACAACAGAACAGTTTGCGTAAACAATTGCTACTCCTGCTCCTTGGCTGACTTGACACTGGTTCCAATTTTACCGGATATATCTGAAGAGCCGTGTCTCTCCGATGTTATTAGGTGAAACCCTAGCTTTTAGCTTAGGTTGGACGTACCTGAACGGGAAAGAACTCGAGTTGGCCTTACTTGTATTGGTCTAATATAACACATGTTACCCTACCCTATGTCAAATTGTTAGCTCTCATTGCAATGTATGGACAAAAAACTAGGTAAGACAGATCACAGTTGCAGGGGTTTTCTCAGCAAGAAAGGGAGAGAAAGAAACGCACTGGGGTTAGGCGAACGCCTTGGGCCTGTTGGCCATTCATGTCTCTGCTCGTAGGCAGGAACCGATCGCGCTGTCAGTCACACTGTGTGATTGCACGAAGGTCAACAGACAACAGCATGAGCAGTCGGCCGTCAGAGAATTCAGACTTATTCCGAACAGGTCCCAAAATATAAGGTAGCCGCAGTGCTCCTGAGGCTCTCGTGAATCTGCTAACGCTAGCGAACACAGTACGTCAGTAGTACCTTCTCCGTCGTCGCTCTTCTCTTCTCCAGCTATATGTTGTCAGGACCGCTGGGAAGCGGTGCGTAGCCATTTGGACTCGCGCGAGTTCCATCTGATTTAACTGGTATGCACTTCAAGATGACACCGACGATCAAGCTGATGGATCCGAGGCCGACGCTTACCAGCCACAGCTGCCAGCTAAGTGGAACGGTGCTGGCAAAGGTGCCGAGGAATTCGATGATCACTACTTGGAACGCTGCTGTCACAGCTATGATTCCAATGAAGATCCAGTTGCTGAACATACCACGGAAAACATTGATCTTCTGCATTTCCCTGCTGTTTATTTCATTGAACACCTGACGCAACATAATAAAAAAAGTCCAACGTCAGATTGGCAGATACTATGTTCTCCTTGATCAGACAATATGGAAAATAGTTCAAATGTAGAGATCTATCCCCCAACCAGTCCAAATAACTAGCAACATATTGTTTGCATATCTATATCAGTTTAGGCTATAAGTTGAAGCTGGAAACAGAAGGAAATAGTTTGAAATGACCTTGACCTCAGCATCACCATAGGCATTACAGTAGTAAATGTATTGGTAATGGTGAATGCACGCACCTGGCAGAACACAAAGGAGTTGAATATGAGTGTATTGATAACAGATTTGGAATCTGCACCCTTGATGTTCAGAAGACGTTCCCCACCAAACATGAGAACTCCAAGTACAACCAACTGATATAAACTTTGCCCAATGATATTTCGCCACATGACTTTGGTAATGAAACTCTCTCCTCGCCTAACGGGCGGCCTCTTCATCATGTCATCGTTTGGCGGCTCTGTTGCTAGAGCTAAAGCTCCTAATGTATCCATGATCATATTGACCCACAACAATTGCACCGCTGTGAGTGGAGCGCTTCCTGTGGTGCAACAGTCAAAATACTGTTACTCCAATAGCAGGTATCAAGAATGACTAATTGAACAACCATGGCATTGCAAAAAGAATATTATAGATGATGCCCGCACCTGTAATGCATGCTGAGACAAAGTTGATGACCAAAGCAACAATATTGACAGTCAACTGAAACTGCACAAACTTCTGAATGTTTATGTAAACCGCACGACCCCACCTTGCAACGTTTATTATAGTTGTAAAATTATCATCAAGCACTATCACATCAGCACTCTCCTTGGCTACCTGGAAATATGTAAGGTTATACTGTTATCTTTCAAGCCAATTCAAGGGACACACAGAATTGCTAAACGGCAAGGCCTTGCAAGTGAGGAGTTCTAAACTTCTAATGGTACCAGCCCTGTATTCAGTCAGCAAGAGATTTTTTACATTTACAAGAATAGTAAAGGTGAATATGTTCGATGTTAATTTTTGTGAGACCATGGAGACAAACTAATTTCGCAGGACTGAAAATGAAATATAAAATTCACTAAATACTTTGTGAGGTATGTTCACGATAAGTATTCTTGTCAGTTCTCACTTAACCAAGTCCACAAACGACTGAATTATAACATAGTACCTCTGTTCCTGCTATGCCCATCGCAAGCCCAATATCTGCTTCATGCAATGCTGGAGCATCATTCGTACCATCGCCTGTCACAGCAACCACCTCCTTGAACATACCTCGCAAGTTTGTCACAAGGGTATGCTTGTCAAGTGGTAAAGAACGAGCCATAACCTGCCAGTGTTGAAAGATACATAAAATTGAGAAAAGTGATGATATGTTCATACATCCTATTGTACACGTAGGCTGAGGAAAGTGAAATGAACCTGAATCTTAGGTATCAGGTCCCTCATCTCCTCTGGGCTTTTGTTACGGAATTCTGGTCCTTCTATTGCTATGCCACCATCAGTCAGTATTCCACACTCTTTGGCTATAGCTTTAGCTGTATTGATATTATCACCGGTCACCATTCGTACTATGATACCAGCAGACATACAGGCCTTAACAGCATCCTTGACTCCTGGGCGCACAGGATCCTTGATGCCAAAAATAGATATTAGAGTAAAACCTCCTGTTGGACTATCTGTATCATCACTGAAATCATCCCCTTCCTTATATGCCAGGCACAATGTTCTTAAAGCATCTGAAGCAAAAGAGTTGATAGTACCTAAGACGCTCTTCCTGTGAGCTTCCGACAAGGGAACACTGTTTCCATCGCCATCAATCATCATGTCACACATTTCCACAATAATTTCTGATGCACCTTTGGTGTACCAACGGTATTTGCCATTGGGTAATGAGACCAACACTGCCATCTTCTTCTTAACTGAATTGAAAGGCTCAACCTTAACCTTGGTGCAGCTCCTATCTTCAGCATCATGATGTCCTTCTAGTTTCAATCCAAATTCTAAGATTGCCCTCTCTGTCGGGGTTCCCAAAACAGTTTGCCCACCATCCTTGTCTTTGACTACCTCTGCACTAGTGTTCTCAAAAATGCCCTGCAGAAGTAGGCTCAATGTGGCTGGAGAAATGGCAGAATTCAGATCTTCCAAACTGTTGTTACTGGTAAGTGACTTTGAAACCTCAGATATCCATATCTTGTCAACCACCATATGGTTGGTAGTCAAAGTTCCTGTTTTATCAGTGCATATAGTACCAGCAGATCCCATTGTCTCACATGCTGAAAGATGTCTTACAAGTGCTTTATCATTCATTAGCTTTTTCATTGCAAATGCTAGACTCAAAGTAACAGCTAGAGGCAGCCCTTCAGGGACAGCAACAACAATAATAGTGACTGCTGTTGCAAAGTAGTTTACTATAGTCAATGCATCAGTGGAATACCACTGGGACAGACCAACTGTCAAACCTTTCTCGATAAGGAATCTAACCATCAGGACAACAAATGTTAATGTAGCAAACAGCAGGCCAATTTTCCCGATGATGGTTGCAACTCCGTTGAGCTTAACCTGCAATGGTGTCTCATCCTCCCCTCCTTCACTCAACGTGCTCATCAGCCTTCCCCATTCAGTGCGCATGCCAACAGCAGTTACCAGCATCTTAGCTGATCCATCCTGGACTTTAGTTCCTGCCAAGATGAATGGCTTTTCTTTAGAAATATAAACTGGTTCGCTCTCGCCTGACAAGCTGGATTCATCAATCAAAAGGGAATATCCATGAACATACAGTCCATCAGCAGGCACTAGGTCTCCAATTGATAGGTGCACAATATCACCAACTACCAAGTCAAATATCGAGATCTTCTGCCGACAGCCGTCCCTGGTTACATGGATAAATATCTTCTTCTTCTCGTTGTCTAGCTCCTTGAACTGAAGCGACTGCCTGTAGTCACTGATAGCAGTAACCATCACAACCAACAGAATGCTGAGTATTATTCCCAGGCCATCATACATGCCCTTGGGCCAACCTTCAGATGCCAGACCAACGACAGCAGATATCAGAGCACATACAATAAGGATGATAAGAGTCATGTCCTGCAACGCATCCCAGACAAACATCCAGAAACTTCTTGCAGGTTTCTCCACATAGCGATTGACACCATAGATGGTTTGCCTAGTATCCAAGTTGCTAGCAGATATGCCATGGTCAAATGACGAACGTATTTTTGTGGATATCCCATCTACCCCGCCATGCATCTTCAAAACTTTCATATCATGCTTGCTTGTGATCGACGCCAGCTCGTCTGGGTTGATGGAAAACCCAGCCTTGATAATATCATCAGTTAGCCGGTACTCTTTATTTTTGACACCTTCACATCAGATGGTTCACAAGTTAGATCAAGTTTAGTAAAGCACCATGAGATCATCCCCCCTACCCCTAACAAAAGAATACAAAGCACCATAGAAAACAGCAACATGGCAAGGTATGTAGTACCATCGATGAAATTGAGCGCAGCCTGCTGCACATAGAGGGCGACCCGGATTTTTTCCTGGTGAATAAAACAAAGAGTAAGCTTCGTATAAGATACATACTAGTGCTTTCCTTATCACAAACATAACAACACACGAGATACAAACAAACGCACGGTGCTTGTAATTTAGTAACAGACTAGCATTTCTTCTTGTATTATTTAAAAATGGATCTGTATCCACACTAACCCTATGCGCCAAACCTGGAGCATATACACTAATCCATAAATTGAGTCCAGTTCGACAAAACACTGGATTCTCCTAAGGAAGCAATACGAAAAGTTGGATGAGTGATTTGGCATCAAAGTAACCAATAGTAGAAAATACTATTCATTAGTCCTTTCCTTGCAACAGACAAAACAGGATATGAGAAACAAACAAATGCACAGTTTTGTAATTTAGTTGCCAAACCTAGAGCATCTAAAATGCTGGATTCTCCTAAGCAAACAATAGGAAAAGTTAGGTTAGCCATTTGGCATCAACCGTTCAACATTACTATAAGACGCTACTAATGAGATACAAACAAATACAGAGTACTTAAAGTTCAGTACTAACGGAGTAGCATTTCTTCTTTAACAATTTCTACGAAACGGAATCTGTACCCACCCTATGGGCCAAACCTAGACCGTATACACTGGCCTGTAAATTAATTAAATCGAACCAAATGACAAATGAGTGATAAGGCATCAAACTAAAGACGATGTGGAAGTGCAAGTGGGGGGGAGCCTGCACCGACTGGACCAATAGGATGTGGCCAGCACGTGAGGTGGTGCGTGTGTACAGTGTACTTGTCATTGTGGCCTACCCTACATCACTGGCAATCCGGGATGTGGGATCCTTCCCGGAAGTTTCCCGGAGGTCGCATTCACGCCCATCGCTGCAACTGGCCCGTGAACATGTGAACCCGTCGGTCCATGAACGGAGAAGGGACATCGATCGTCTCGTCTCCCCTTCCCTCTGGGCATCTCAAAGGGAGGTGTGCTACGGATGTACGGCAACAGAAACGCTAAAGCTGCCCCTTTGGGTGTCCCTTCGTTCCCTAATGCGCCACTGATACAGTTGCGGATCGTAGTAATTGGACAGGATTGTGGAAAGTGAGGCAAGGCGTGGTGTCGCGATCTGGCTCTGGTGGTGTGTCTAATCTGCATCAGCAGTAGTATGCCATCGCTTTTACCAGGCAGGTGGAGGACATAACAGGAGAAGCAGACTCAGTTAGGCTGGAATGGACTGAATTGTTCATCGGAGTCAATTTAGTAAGGGAAATGGGAGTTGGAACGGTTTAGGTGGTGGGGGCTTGAAAAGGATGCAGCAGGAGAAAAGAAACGAAAAGGTTGAGATGCAGAGAGTGAGGAGAGATCCTTTCTTGCCTCCTGAGAGCAAGAAGGAACGAACAAGAAGAAGGACCGGAGGGAGGTGGGGAAGCCGGGAAGGAAGCTGCAAGTAGAGCAGATTGGTGGTTGGGCCGGCGGCGGCAGGGAAGCCAAAACCCAATCAGGATTGAGGAGGATGAGATGGATGAGCACTAGTAGCAGGTAGGGGGTACCTGGGTGGATCGACGCTTGAGTTCGTTCTGGTGGCGCTTGGCGAGGTCGGCGACCATGCGGAAGCGGCGGCGCGGGTTCTTGACGACGGAGACGGCGTCGCGCCATCGGCGCAGGGCCTCATCGGAGCGGTTCTTGGGCGGCAGGTCGAACTTCTCCTGCAGGTTCTTCTCCAGCCACTCCATCCCGGCCGGCCCGCCGCGCGGTGCGTCCCTCCCTCCCCGTAGTGCCCCGCACCCCCCACCACTGGCCACAGGAGGAAGCAGAGGAGAGGCCCACCCCTCCTGTTCCTGTCTAGTATCGCGATCGCGATGGCGACTACAATAATAAAGAGAGGATATATCGATAAAGAAAAGCAGAGGACGCCCAATCGGCCATCCACCTCTCGCGGTCGCCGGTCGTGGTCTGCCGGACGTTGAGTCGACGGCCAGGGCCCACTTGTCTAGGTGGGGCCTGCGCGGCTTGGGCCCAATCAGCGGGCGCCTTCTCAGGTGGGACCTCCCGGTGTGTGCACGTTCGTGCGACTGCCGCGGCAGGTCTCCATCTCCGATGGCTGCTTTCTGCTTTGGGCCGTCCTCATGTCACGTACGGTACGGCGGTTGGACCGCCGCCGCGCCACCGCCACGATGGCGCGCTAGCTACGACAAAAGTCTACTGGATGTAAGTAGTACTAGATTGCCACTGATCTGCGTGTAGCGAAATTAGTGGTATTGATTGATTATTTTACTAGAAAAAAGATGAAAATGGTATTGATTGATTGATTAAATAATTAATTCCAATTATCGGACGCTCGTCGATTTTGGCAAGGGATGATTGATTGCCTTACCATGTGTGTTGCTGCTGCCACCGATGGGTGGGGTAATTAACTGAAAAAATAATCCTAGTTCCATGCAATCATGCCCCCGGTGGGTGGGGTTGGTGTTTTTGAAAATAAATAAATCCGTCCCCTTGCCCAAAAACTCTCTGGTCGCGAAAAGAGTAAATAACACTTCTGGATGCGTGAAACAATCTCGAGTAGTTTTACTAGGACCCTATCTGAAACCGCGCGCGTGGCCGAGAGAAATCGCAGAATCCTGCGAAACGTCCCGCGGCTACCTCGATTCTTGCCACCGAACAGACTTGATCAGCCACCGCCTAATAACAATTAAACTAGTGATAAAGTTTTACGTATCGCAGGTCGCTCGCCGTGCGCCTCTAGCGCCCCACGCGATCGGTGAACATGGTCCCAAACAGGATCTAGGTTTGTTTATACAAAAAAAAAAACAATATCGATATTTTTATTTTTTTACATATGTTTACCATGAAAATATATGTCGCAATCAATCTAGTGATACTTGCTCATCATGATTATGGCTTTATATATATTTGTACCAATATATATAGCCACCTTGATTTACGATAATATTTGTACCAATTTATGATAACATGAATATGCATTTACGATACTCGTGTTTCTATAACTCATGGTGATATTTACGATAATGTTGTAGTAAATCACTTAGTAAGGAATTACTGTAATCTCGTAAATTAGCATGGTAATTATCGTAATTCAAAGTGGCCATAGACTTTTCTTTTTTGCGAATGAGACTAGCTAGACTTGAGCGTTAGCTAGATGCCTAGATGTGAAGGTTAGCTTTATACTCCTATATATATATATATATATATATATATATATATATATATATATATATATATATATGCGCTGTTCAATTTTACTCCCTAATTGACAAGATGCGTTGTCGTTGCGGTGGCGCTGCCGGCTGCAGCTAGCGTTACAGTATTGCTCGACCAACTAACTCCAAGGCGTATGTTAGGCTTATATTCGTTTGAAAAAACAAGTTTACGCCTACGGGCTATCATCTCCTTGTCAAATTTTCCCACTCGCATCGGTCATTCAGTCAATATACATGAGCTGTTTGTCATAAAAAAAAAGGCATCACGCAACGTTGGTTTCGGTCTATATTCTCTCCATGACCAGACCCCTCTTTCGCATTGTACAAAACATTTTACTTTTTTGATATTCATGTCCCCGTGGAACGTGAGTCTTTTAATAACTATATAAAAACGAAATTTTTTTTTCTGAAAATTTATGTATGACTCCTGTGAAGATCTTGCGTCCCAAAGAAACCCTCTAATATAGTAGCACTACCAAGAATTTACAAGAAAGTTGGAAAATCAAATGCAAAAATTAAGGACTGCGGTAAGCGAACTGCTAGCGCCCGGAAGTCCGATCCGCACGCTCGAGGCAGTTGCGCCTGACCACGCCCGCCTGCACGTCTACGTCCTTCACGTGGAGGCCGACGCTGCTCCCCGTTTCTCGCGCATGCCTCGATCTGCGCTCGTTTCCCCGCGCTTGCCGCTCGCGCCCCACGTGCCCCCAGCTCACCCCCGCAGGCCGTCCCCACAGCCCGCCACGTCCGCCTTCGCACCGCCCCACGTGCGCGATGAGCATGCCCCATCGCCCCCCTGACCGCAGCACCCCCATCCGCTGGCCCCCCAACGCCTCCGTCCACTATCCCCTCAGGCGAGCCACGCGCCCCTGACCGCTTGGCTCGCCCCCGGCCGAATAACATAGAAAACTGGAATAAAATACGTGCAACAACATGGAAACAACTACTGCAATATTAGGCTGAAAGCAGCTAAAACACCATAAATATATTATTGCAACAACACGGAACAACTGCTGCAACATTAGGCTGAAGCAGTTGAAACACCATGAACATATTATTGCAATAGCACGGAACAACTGCTGCAACAATAGGTTGAAGGAGCTGAAACATTTGGAACATATTATTGCAACACTGGTGTGAAGCATATGAAACAACGCTCGAATAAAAACACCCGCAACAACATAGAACAACGACTGCAACATGCGACCGAAGCAACTAAAACATTTCGAAAGTATTATTGCAATATTTGTGGGAAGCATATGAAACATCCAGATCAGAACAGTTACAACATCGTCTAGAAAGAAAAGTGAAACATTTTGAAACAGTGCTTACAACAAACCTTTGAAACAATTACAACATGGGCAAAACATCCCCAGATCTACTTGTGCAACATCCTTACGATTCAACTACAACATACCTCTGAAACGTCTGAAACAATTGAAAGATACAATTACAACAAATAGGGGGAGAGAGCATGCACGGGGAGCGCCATGGCCGCTAGATCTGAGGGCGTCAGGAGCTCCCTGTGGAGGAGGACGCCGGTGTCGAGGAGGGGCGCCGCCGGGGTGGGGAGGAGGGAGCCAGGGTGGGGGAGGAGGACGCTAGGGTCGAGAAAGGAGAGCGCCATGGCCGTCAGATCCGAGGGCGTCAGGAGCTCCCTATGGGGAAGGACGTCGGTGTCGGGGAAGGGCGCCGCCGGGGTGGGGAGGAGGGAACCGTGGTGGGGGAGAAGGACGCTGGGGTCGGGGAAGGAGGCATCGGTGTGGGGAAAGGAGCCGTCGTGGTGGGGGGGATGCCAGAGTGGGAGAGGAGGACGCCGCCGCCGGCCAGGGACAGAGCGAGGTGTGTGGAGGACGGGCGGAAGGTGGGGAGGAGTGCGGCCGCCGACTCGCGGCGCTACTGGATCCATGGGGAAGGAGAGGGGAGAGGAGAGGACGCCAGCAGCGGGGATTTTTTTTTGAAAAGAATTGAGAGCACGGTGATCTGCAGTGCGACTAGGGGATAAGGCCATGAGAGATGAGTAGAGGACGCGCAGCCGCATCGAATCGTTTCCCGACGCGTGTCCGGAACGTCGGATGTTCGAGTCACAGCATTACTCGCTCCGGTTAGGGTATACAGCACGCGGCACGGCGTCACAATAGGCAACTAATTGCTGCATAAATAAATGGATTTATTTACAAATGTGTATAGCCTAATTTATATGTTCTGATTTATTTACTTCCTCTTCCATTTTATACTATAGTTTACTTTGGCCCCGTTATGAACAACTTTATGACTTGCGAGTGAGGCTTATGTTTAAGCATGGCATGCAAGTAGATCAATTAGTATAGTCATTAAAGGTTGGCATGTAAGTAGATCAATTACTACAGTCATTAAAGGTTGCTCCAAACGAATGCACATGGATTCTTTTGAGAGTATAAAAAATTCTCCTTGCTAAAAAAACATCTCCACATATTTTTCATGCCACTATATTGTTCACCAGTAAATACGGAGTAGTTTGAAACAAAAACACACTGGCTCATAAAAAAAAAGAGCAACTTCAATTGCTCTGGTTTGCAATTCAAAAGAATTTGCTAATATAATGCCCGTTGGCGGCTTCTTTGCAAATGGGGCGCAACGAGCACCGCAAGGCATTTTGGGCCGAGCCCAAATGCTGCTGTACGCATTTTGGTTATTTATATTACTTGATTAATAAAAAACATAAATTGGTATCAACTAATTCTAACTATCAATCGTTCGTCCATTTTGGTGAGGGATGAATACGATTACATTAATACGTGTGTAGTGTAGTTGCTGCCACCATTGGGTTTATATTACTAAGTGTTAGCGTCCGAAGTCCGGACGAACGTGAGCATACGGATGCCTGCGCCCTCCATTTCGCTCGCCCAGCGTGGGGGCCACGCCCACCGAATGTCACCCGCACCTCTTAACCTCACATGGAGACCGCTCCGCCCCCTCTACTTCCCCCGCTAGGGCGCCTATTGCGGCGGGTCCCAGCAGCAATGCCTGATCTATTTTGAAAGTATTAAGTCTACTTTTGGCCCCTCAACTATTGTGTTGGTCTAATTTTAATCATCAACTACAAAACCGTCTAGTACTGGTACCCCAACTGTCAAAATCATTCACTTTTAGCATCTGGGCGGGGGCAATGCTGTTTTGACCAACGTTGAGCGGTTTTGACCACGCCACGCTGGCGTTGACCGCCACGTAGGACGTCAGCCTGTATCTCAGCGACATGTGGGGCCCGCGCGTCACCCACTCATTCCCTCCCTCTCCTTCCTCCGGCTCCAGCAGCTCCAGTCGAGCATAGGCGCCTCGCCCTCGCCGCACAGCCGCGTCCTCTCCGCGGCGACATGTTGAGGTGGGGCAAGTGTAACAACCCAAAAATCCACACACAGAAAATACCAACTACAAAATTTTTCTTAAAACAACCATGTGATGATGAGTGTCATGTATAGTAACCCAACCTAAGAGATGCATTAGGTCTAACCCCAACCCTAGTTAACACATAAGCATGGCATGTCATTAGTTAATTGTGATTATTTAAAATCTAACTAATAAAGTGATGCATACATTGATTATTCAAAATGTGATTTGGATTTCCATTTGAGTTATGATATGCTTAACAACTCCAATAAATTAGGTGCACCAATTTGGAATTCAAATTCTAGAACCAAATTCGAATTCAAACAAAAGAGATGAAATGAAAAACAGAAAAAGGAAACGAGGAAGAAGGCCTCGCAGCCCAGGCTGCTCGGCTTCGCGGCCCAGCCAGCCCAACCGCGCCCACCTTGCACCGACGCGCACGTACGTAGCCCACGAGCCGGCCCAGCGCGTCGCCCATGCTCGCGCACCCATCTGCCTTGCTCGCAGCCACTGCCTGCTGGACCCCGCATGTCAGCCGCACCCCCCATCTACAGTGTCGTCTTCCTCACCCACGCCTCAACCGCCTACGCGACCGGCGCCCGACAGCTGTGGCAGGGGCGGGCCAGGGGGTCACACCCAGGGCATGACCATGTCCCCTTGTGCCGCGCCCACGCAACCCCGCACCACCGTCTGATGCGATGCACACGCCTCCATCGCACGATGCCATCCGCCCTGGGAGGCATGGCGCTCGGCTATAAAGCCAGCCCGCACGCCGCTCACACCCGGCGCCGTAGCTTCTCCCTCAGCCTCCGCCGCCGCTTGGTGGCCCAGCAGCCGCACCACACCGAGAGTAGAGGGCCGAGAAGGAGATCGTGAGAGGAGGATCGGAGCCCCGCACGCTGCCGAAGTCGCTGGAGCCGAAGGCAATGCCGTCGTTGTCATCACGGTCGTGGGTCAGCACTGCACGGCACTACTTCCGGAGCTACACGGCCGCAACTCGTCACTGCACCACTATCCCCTCTTCCACAACACCTACGGTGAGCCCCGGATCATTCCCTGCTCGCCACTGGACCTTGCTACTCCAGCCATGGCGCTCCATACCGTGAGCGCGTAGGCCAAGGCCATCCCCGGCCTCTAGGCACACCAGCACAGCACACTCACATTGACCGTGACCATCCCCGAGCCCTAGGACGCTGTAGGCCTCTCCAGGTTCCTCGGACGCCATAGCCGAGCACGCATGCCGCGCTCGCAACGTCGCCGCCATGACGCAGCCACCACCTCCGAGCACTCGACCACCGGTCCGAACATCAGACCATTGGTCCGAGCACCTGACCACCAGTCCGAGCATCAGACCACTAGTTCGAGCACCCGACCACTAGTCCGAGCACCAGACCACTGGTCCGAGCACCCGACCACCAGTCCGAGCACCAGACCACAGGTCCGAGCACCCAACCACCAGTCCGAGCACCGACCGCCATGGCCAGTACCGATGGGAGCGCCTGGCGCCTCCTTAACTCACCCGTTCCGTTCGCTGAAGCCACGGGTAACTCACGCGCACGCCATGACCACCCCATAGGAGCCCGTAGTGACCCGCGCGCCTCGCCGTCGTCACCATGTCGCCGTGGCCGCCGGGAAGACCCTACTGGCCACCTAGAAGCTGGAAGTCCTACCCTGAGCTCTGGACGCCCTCGCCGCGTCCACACGGATCCGTAGGAGCCTACACGCCCCACTGTGATGCCCTCCGAGGCCATAGCCCCCACACCGACGCCGCCGACATGATCGGAAGGCCGTCCGCCATGGCCAAAGCCACCGGAGGCCCTGGAGGACCCCTCGACCTACCCAACATGCCCGCTGGAGCACTGTGACACCCACGCGCTGCACCCGCACCATTCCCACATGCCGGTTGTGCTCGAGCCGCCGTTCACCATGACCAGTGACTTAGGATGCACCATCCGTCACCCTGACTCCACCATTGCAGTCGCCATGGCACGGGGAGGCTTTTCCCCACCTCAATTGGATGCCTGAGCCGTTGCGGGAGCTCGCCGATGAGCACGTCGCCGGTGGGAGCGTGCCGTGGAAGAAATAGAGGAGAAAGGGTCAAGGTGAGCAGTGCAGCCCTGCACCCGGTGCACATGAGCCGAGCCGAGGAGAAATGACGATGGGCTTGGTCCACCATGGACCCTGCCTTAGGACCATGGACCATGAGCGCTGGTCCACCGTGAGCCACACAGTGTGAGCCATGCTGTGGATGAAGCCCAATAAGAGCCCACGGCCGTGACGTGGCTATGCCACAGCACGCCACGTGTTCGGCCCGGCCCGGCCCACACCGGCCCAACCCGAGCCCACCAAGGCCCGTTTGAGACCTAGCACGTAATGACCGTTGACCAGTCAATGTAGACCATTGACCTAGCCCCACATGTCAGTAGCACAGACACTCTGGACCCACCTGTCAGAACTGACGACGTTGCTGACGTCATGCCGACATCATGCTAACGTCCGCTGGACCCCACCTGTCAGCTCGGAACTGAGGCAATGACGTCATCATGCCACGTGGACCAACCTCAGCATGACACGTGTCAGCCCAGGATTAATTCAGCCTTTATTCAATTTCAGAAAGGATTTAAACTTTAGGAACTCATAACTAATTCATACGGCCTCGAAAAAATACAAGACCAGGACCAAAATTCATCTAAAATCAAGCTCTACGCAATGAACTCATGTTTGAGTGCATTTGACTCTTTTGAATTTTCATTGCTTCTTTGTGCTACTCTATAGACGTCGCTAACGCGACTATAATGCAAACGTTGCAGACTCGGAGGAGAACCTGATAGATGAGGACCGTGAGTACCGTGAGGAGAACAGAGACGACTACACTGAAGGTGCCACATCCCACCTAATCTCGTAGCACCTATTATGCATGGCTAACATAGAACTGCTATCGCTTTACTTTACTGCTACAGTCATATTATGATAGGACTTGCATGGTAGTATGCTTGCTTGAAAGCCTTTACCTTGGCGCAACCTTACCCCTGCATACCCTGCTATTAGGCTAGACACACGCTTACTGCTATACATTTCATTACTTATACTTCTACTATGCTTATACTACGTGTGTGGTGGATACTGGTGTTATTTGGACCATGGGGAGAGTGCTGCGTGTGTGACTTGGGTGTGTGGAGGGTGAGGGTTGTGTCGACCAAGTTGGAGTATACGACGAGCCTAGGGCAAGTCTTGCTATGGGATGCTACCTGGGCACCCCTGGACATGGATACCTATGGTGGGTAAATGGTATATGAGGTGGACCTAGGTGTGAACCAGTGATGGGTGGAGCCCGGGATGGAGGTGCTGTGGTGGCACGGTAAAATGGAAACCCTGATGGAGACATTCTGGCTTGGTCATCCCTAAGGACTTATTAGTACTCAGATTCACCGGGAAGCCTTACGTACCACTCGCCCTATATGGTGCGGGACGGCTAGACTACTTGGTAGGATATTGCCACTACTGCTAGGTTGATAGCGGATAGTGTAAGGAGGTACGGGGTGCGGAGGATTTCCCCCCACACCCTTCCGAGACTTCATGGAGACCTTGTGGCCCTGGCTCATGACTCATAGTTTCAGCCACCCCAGACTAGACTTGGGGTGAACCAGGGCTGAATGGTAGAGTGGCATTATCCTAGGCTAGCAAGCGGCCGGAATCAGCCTAGTTGACGACGGTCAGCGAGGAAGGCGGATCTTGTGGTTATGTAAAACCTCTGTAGAGTGTATAGTTGATCGATCGATACATGTGCTGACCTGTCGGCTATGGACCTTTCCTGGGTTTCGCTTAAACTAGATAGTGAGATGAGTCCTTCTCTTCTTTCCTCGTGAGAGAGTGTCGGTCGTAGCTAGGGGCTACGGGCCTTGAGACAGTGCCGAGAGGGAGTTGGCCTGTCGACTGAGCGATGGTGTGGTTTGGTGATGGTATGGAGATGGTGGTATGTCGATCCTAGGATCGAAACCTAACTCGGAAAAGGGAATGGAGTGAAATGTGTGTGGGAATGGTGTTAAAACTTGACAAAATATTATTGTCTACTGATATGCTAATGCATAGGAAACCCCAGCCTTATAGGTTCACCTTGCTTATACCCAACTTGCATCCAATTTCCACAAAGCAATGCTCATAGGGTTGGGAGTGGCCAGTACAAATCGTACTGATAAATTTTGGCACACAGGTTCTGCTGAGGAGTATAGCTCCGAGGAGTTTGACGAATGAGGGGTTCATGCCTACGCTCGAGTTTGGCAATCTTATCCTCAAGCTGTTCTGAATGAATGCTACTTTTGATTCCGCCAATACGGCGATGAAATAAATTATGTAATTCCGCACTATTTGTACTCTGATATTATCGTTGTATGGATGTGATATTCGACTGGAATTTGGGTAATATGATCTACAACGATCTTATTACACTTCGACGCTGTAGATTTCCCTTCACAAAAATTGGGGTCGTTTTAGTTGGTATTAGAGCCATACTTGACCTTAGGACGAAACCCTTAGAATGGACGATAGAATAGGACGTGAACAGCCCTTCTTTCGGTTATATACCGACCCTACATTTACCTTTATGCAAGGCTTATCTATTATGGACCTGCTAACACCTGTTCCTTAAAACATGCAGATGGCAACGAACGTTGACTAGCCACCTCTAGGACCGCTACCTCTGGACCACGCCAAGCTTACCTTTGACCTACGTGAGCTCGGGGGTTTTGCACAGACCCTCTACTGAGTTCTCGTCATGTTAGGTGTCCCCGATGAGCTTGTCAAGGTCACCTGCACCAGGAAGCCAGCTCAGGAAGGAGGAATCGAAGGACCAGTCATCACCTCAGCCGAGTTCCCAGCTAGCACTACCTTACCTTCTATCCCAGCTTCCACCGAGTTGACCATAGAGGACACAGTCAAGGAGGGACTGCGAGCTATCTCACACAAGGCACTTCACAGAGTGATGAGGGACCACTACAAGCACCTGAAGACGATAGAGTTCCGTCTACTTCCCCAGGCCCTTGACCTTAGCCTTACCCCCAGTGAGCAGAGTTTCGTAGCAGGCAGAGTTATCCTTGTCGAGGAGGATAGATGCCTTCGTGTCTCAGCTATTCACCTACTGGAGCAGGATAGGTACGTGACCTAGTTGGAGCAGAGGAGATGTCAGGACTAGGCCCTTCGGTGGGAGTACTAGGAGCAAGACTCGTAGGGGGAACAGGAGCGAGCTAGTCTACTAGAGACAGTTGCCAAGCTACAGGATGAGCTCAACCGTCATGAGGAAGTCCACAGAGCCAAGGTCGCTGACTTACAGGACAAAGCAGCCAACCTAGGCAACAGGAACTGCTACCTTGACAGCAAGGTCTTAGAGATACAGAGTGAGTTGGATGACAAGAAGGCCGAGTTCAACCGTAGGGGAGACAGAGAGAGATCCAAGGGGATTGATATGCTAAAGATCCAATCTTGGAACAAGACCCTGACTCAGGAGCTAGAGGAGTTCAGGAAGAAGGCCGTTCGCAACCAGGGTCACCTAATCGAGGCACTCAGGTAGACCGAGTACCTACATGACAAGTGTGAGAGGACATGGCAGGCTTGGCAGAAGTCCGACAGGAAGCGCCTCAGGGAGATGAAGGGTATGTGGGATCAGCTACCCAAGGAGGTTCGCAGCAAGATGAAGCCTAGGATAGAGGAGTTTGAGTTAGCCCTGACTCGCCTCAACCTAGACGCCTGCCCTACCCTACCTGGAGCCAAGCCGACTGAGGAGCTCGTCGAGGCCTTGAAGTATGTGTCCCGACTTCACAAGTCTGACGAGGAGATTGAGATCGAGAACAGTCATATCCCAGCCACGGTATACGAGTTAGAGTAGAATGACCCTGCGTGGTCATGAGTCATGTCAGTAGCTTCCGTAAGTTGTACCCCTTATGAGATGTATTATGAGACATTATGCGTAGTATGATTCTCGCACGTCTTTAAGTGTAGCTACTGGAGATGATGTTATGTAATAAAACCCGTGTAATGAATGTTTTGGATCTTATTGCATCTTTGTGAATCTTATTGCTTCTTTGTAATGAGTGTTGGATAGCATAAATGTTTCTCTTTAAAATCATCAAAAATCATGTAATCATATTGAATTATAAGCACTTATGGCACAAGCACTAAACTCTCTATGATCCGTGTTGCAGATGCCGAACCGCTGTTCTAATCGCCTAATGAATCGAGGACGTGCGCCCACCCCTGAACCAGTTGAACCCAATGGGGGACGTGGTGGCAACAACCATGGTCATGGCCATGGCTGTGGATGCGGAGGGATACCCTTCCACCTGGAGAATACTCCGCCACCTAAGGAGAACATTCCACCACCACCACCACCGAACCTGGCAGAAGTGATGGCACAACAGACCCAGCTTCTTGTGGCTCTTATTGAAGGAGCAAACCATCGCCAGGGAGGTCAGCAGTATGACTTCCAAAGGAAGCTAGAAGGATTCCTAAAGCTAAGGCCACCTACCTATGATGGCACCGACCCTGACCCACTTGTAGCCGATGACTGGCTCAAGGAGATGGAGAAGAAGCTTGACCTCACTACTTTCACCGACGATGAGTGTGTTGGAGTAGCCGCACACTAGCTCACAGGTGCAGCACATGCCTGGTGGGATAGTTTCAGTGATTCCTATGAGGACCCTGCCAACATCTCGTGGGATGAGTTCGCCGAAGCATTCATTGAGTATCACATTCCCAAGGGTATCATGGAGGCCAAAGCTGAGGAGTTCCACAACATCAAGATGGGAAAGGATAGGGTGACTGAGTACACTACTCGTTTCACCAACCTTCTTCGCTATGCCCCTTCCTATGTTGTGAACTCTAAGAAGGAGAAGTTGTACTATTACCACAAGGGACTAAACCCGCACATCAAGTTGAAGTTTGGCGGTATTGAGAGCAACACATTGCGTGCTCTGGTGGATCGCTGCATCCAGATTGAGAAGGACCGTGCTAAAGCTGGAGAAGAGTATAGGGAGAGGAAGCGTAAGCCTAAGGAGTCTCTCCGTGGTTGTGATCGCAAGAGGTTCCACAGAGATGCACCATCCAGGGAACGCTCTTGCCACAACAGGGAGGACAACCCTGGATCGAGTAGGGGAAGTGGAGGCTACACCACCAAATACTCCCGCCCTGCTTAGGATCGTTACACCCGGGACCATTATGCTTAGGACCGCAATAGTTAGGACCGTTTCAACCGTCCCCGTATAGTGAATGAATGCCTAGCACAAAACCGCTCCGCACCAAGCACTGGAAACTAGAAGGCACCCGCGTCAACCCCTACAGGCGGTACGCCTTTTACCTATTTTGCTTGTGGCCAACCAGGTCACAAAGCCGCTGAGTGCCCTCAGAACTCCACTGCTCAGAAGCCTCAGTTCAAGGGATCAGCTACTTGTGGACGTCTCAACCATCTGGACGCCGAGGAAGCACAAGCTGCCCCTGATGTTGTGTATGGTATGTTTTTAGTTAATGGCAATACTACATCAGTTCTATTTGACTCTGGAGCAACTTGTTCATACATATCATCCAAGTTTGCATGAGAACATGACCTGCCTGTAACCCCACGTGAAAAGCCTATCATCACCAGCTCACCCTTAGGAGACCTAAAGTGCACCCACATCTGTAAGGGAGTGAGTCTTACCATTGAGGGTCTTATCTTTAGAGCCAACCTAACCCTGCTACCTTCCATTAACCTAGATGGCATCTTAGGTATGGATTGGTTAACCATTCATTGAGGTATCATATCATGTTCACCTAGATATGTCCAAGCGACCCACCCATCAGGCTAAGTCATTAGATGTGAACCGTAGTCTAGAAAGTCCACCTCTATCCTATGTGCCCTTAAAGCAAGTTTAGAATCACAAAAAGAGGAGAAGACAGTTCATGATGTGCCAGTAGTCAGAGACTATCCCGATGTATTCCCTGAAGAATTACCAGGTATGCCACCAGACCGTGATGTAGAGTTCATCATTGATCTGTTACCGGGAACGGGACTCATTGCCAAGAGACCCTATCGCATGTCAGTTGATGAACTGGCTGAGCTCAAGAAATAGCTTGATGAGCTCATCTCAAAAGGATATATTAGACCCAGTGCTTTACCCTAGGGATCCCCTGTTCTGTTTGTTAAGAAGAAGGATGGCTCAATGAGAATGTGCATTGACTACCGGAACTTGAACGCAGTCACCATCAAGAACAAGTATCCCATACCAAGGATTGATGATCTGCTTGATCAGCTTCGAGGTGCTAAGTATTTCTCCAAGATTGACCTTAGATCCGGCTACCATTAGATGAAGATTCAAGAGAGTGACATCTCGAAGACAACTTTTGTGACTAGGTATGGTCAGTTTGAGTTCACCGTGGTGTCCTTTGGACTCATGAATGCTCCCACATACTTCATGAACATGATGAATAAGGTTTTCATGGAAGAACTGGATAAGTTCGTGGTGGTATTCATTGATGACATCCTTATCTATTCATCCACCGCTGAAGAACATGAACATCATCTGAGAACGGTGCTTGAGAAACTAGCCCAACACCAGCTATACGCAAAGTTCAGCAAATGTGAGTTTTGGCTATAGGAAGTTGCCTTCTTAGGCCATGTACTATTAGCTGAAGGTGTCGCAGTTGACCCAGCCAAGATTGAAGCCGTGAAGGAGTGGGATCAACCCCATAATGTGACAGAAATCAGAAGTTTCTTGGGATTGGCTGGATATTATCGCCAATTCATTGAGAACTTCTTCAAGATAGCCCGTCCAATGACCAACCTTCTGAAGAAGACTAAGGAGTTTGAATGGACGCCCGCATGCGAGCAAAGTTTCTAGGAACTAAAACTAAAGCTTACCATAACTCCTATGCTATCATTGCCTGATATCAGCAAAGATTTCGTGGTCTATTGTGATGCATCATGTCAAGGACTTAGTTGTGTACTGATGCAAGAAGGAAAAGTGATAGCATATGCGTCTCGACAGTTGAAAGAACACAAGAACCGTTACCCAACCCATGATCTGGAGTTAGCAGCAGTTATGCATGCCTTGAAGATCTGGAGACACTACTTGATATGCAACAAGTGTGATGTCTATACAGATCACAAGAGCTTGAAGTACTTTTTCACTCAGGAAGATCTAAATATGAGGCAACGCCGATGGCTAGAGTTGATCAAGGACTATGACCTAGAAATTCACTACCATCTAGGAAAAGCTAACGTAGTCGTGGATGCTCTTAGTCGCAAGAGTTACTGTCATGCCTTGATCACTGAATCCATACCACCTGAGCTCAAAGAAGAGATTGATAATTTCCAACTTGAGATACTACCGCATGACTTGTTGAATGAGCTCCATATACAGTATGATCTCATAGATCGCATCTGTCAAGCTTAGAAAAGTTGTGAAGAGATTGAGTATCTTCGTGGTTTGATGAAACTAGGCTATAAGACCAACCACTAGGAAGATGAATAAGGAACTATCTAGTTCAAGAACAGAATCTGTGTTCCATCTGACCCAGCACTACGAGAGGAAATTCTGTCAGAAGCTCATGATTCCAAGTACTGTATTCACCCTGGAGGTTCAAAGATGTATCAAAACCTGAAGAAACACTTCTGGTGGAAAGGCATGAAGACAGACATTGCAGGACATGTGGCATGTTGTGACACCTGCAACAGAGTCAAGGCTGAATATCAAAGGCCTGCAGGATTGCTAAAGCCTCTGGACGTTCCCGAGTGGAAATGGAAGAACATATCCATGGATTTCATAGTTGGATTGCCCCGCTCACAGAAAGGCCATGATTCCATCTGGGTGATTGTTGATCATTTGACCAAGATTGCTCACTTTATACCGGTTAAGACCAAGACCAATGCCAAAAAATTAGCAGATCTGTACGTAGAGCACATTCTGAGACTACATGGAGCTCCCTCTAGCATTGTATCAGATCGTGGTCCTCAGTTTGTGTCTCGATTCTAGGAGGCTCTGCACAAGTCTATTGGAACCAAACTTGATTTCAGTACTGCTTATCACCCATAGACAGATGGACAGACAGAACGAGTAAATCAGATCTTAGAAGACATGCTTTGCGCTAGTGTACTGAATTATGGCTCTGATTGGGAGAAATGCCTACCTTATATAGAGTTCTCTTACAACAACAACTACCAAGCTAGTATCAAGATGTTGCCATTTGAAGCTCTGTATGGTAGACCTTGTAAGACACCTTTGATGTGGTCCCAACCGGGAGAAAGATCATTCTTTGACTCCACTAAGATTCAAGATGCAGAAGGAGTTGCACAAGTGAAGGAGAATTTAAAAATCGCTCAAAGTCGATACAAGAGCTATGCCGACAAAAGGAGAAGAGAACTTGAGTTCAATGTGGGAGACTTCATCTATCTCAAGGTATCCCCACTACATGGAACTATCAGATTCCATGTGAAAGGAAAGCTTGCCCCATGATTTGTTGGCCCATACAAGATTTGCAAGAGGATTGGAAAGCTCGCCTACAAACTTGAGCTACCCGAGGAATTGATGGGTGTACACTCCGTATTCCATGTCTCACAGCTACGCAAGTGTTTGAGAGTGCCCGATGAAGTAGTTCCAACTGATACACTTGACATTCAAGACACACTCAAGTATAAAGAACATCCTATTAGAATTCTGGGCAGAGATACCAAAGAGACCCGAAGCAAGACTATCCCTATGTGCAAGATCCAATGGAGCAATCACATAGAGAGAGAAGCAACATGGGAGAAAGAGTCTAACCTCCGGCTACGATATCCTTACCTCTTCGAAGAGTATGTTACGCATTAATCTCGGGGACGGGATTCTGTTAAGGGGGTAGGACTATAACAACCCAAAAATCCACACACTGAAAATACCAACTACAAAATTTTTCTTAGAACAACCATGTGATGATGAGTGTCATGTATAGTAACCCAACCTAAGAGATGCATTAGGTCTAACCCCAACCCTAGTTAACACATAAGCATGGCATGTCATTAGTTAATTGTGATTATTTAAAATCTAACTAATAAAGTGATGCATACATTGATTATTCAAAATGTGATTTGGATTTCCATTTGAGTTATGATATGCTTAACAACTCCAATAAATTAGGTGCACCAATTTGGAATTCAAATTCTAGAACCAAATTTGAATTCAAACAAAAGAGATGAAATGAAAAATAGAAAAAGGAAACAAGAAAGAAGGCCTCGCAGCCCAGGCTGCTTGGCTTCGCGGCCCAGCCAGCCCAACCGCGCCCACCTTGCACCGGCGCGCACGTACGCAGCCCATGAGCCAGCCCAGCGCGTCGCCCATGCTCACGCACCCATCTGCCTCGCTCATAGCCACTGCTCGCTGGACCCCGCATGTCAGTCACACCCCCTATCTACAGTGTCGTCTTCCTCACCCAAGCCTCAACCGCCTACGCGACCGGCGCCCGACAGCTGTGGCAGGGGCGGGCCAAGGGGTCACGCCCGGGGCATGACCCTGTCCCCTTGCACCGCGCCCACGCAACCCCGCACCCCCGTCTGATGCGATGCACATGCCTCCACCGCACGATGCCATCTGCCCTGGGAGGCATGGCGCTCGGCTATAAAGCCAGCCCGCACGCCGCTCACGCTCGGCGCCCTAGCTTCTCCCTCAACCTCTGCCGCCGCTTGGTGGCCCAGCAGCCACACCACACCAAGAGTAGAGGGCCGAGAAGGAGATCGTGAGAGGAGGATCGGAGCCCCACACGCTGCTGATGTCGTCGGAGCCGAAGGCAACGCCATCGTTGTCATCATGGTCATGGGTCGGCACTGCACGGCACTGCTTTCGGAGCTACACGGCCGCAACTTGTCACTACACCACTATCCCCTCTTCCACAACACCTACGATGAGCCCCGGTTCATTCCCTGCTCGCCACTGGACCTTGCTACTCCAGCCATGGTGCTCCATACTGTGAGCGCATAGGCCAAGGCCTTCCCCGACCTCTAGGCACACCAGCACAGCACACTCACATTGATTGTGACCATCCTCGAGCCGTAGGATGCTGTAGGCCTCTCCAAGTTCCTCGGACGCCGTAGCTGAGCATGCATGCCGCGCTCGCAACACCGCCGCCATGACGCAGCCACCACCTTCGAGCACTCGACCACCGGTCCAAACATCAGACCATTGGTCCGAGCACCTGACCACCAGTCCGAGCATCAGACCACTAGTCCGAGCACTAGACCACTGGTCCGAGCACCCGACCACCAGTCCGAGCACCAGACCATAGGTCCGAGCACCCGACCACCAGTCCAAGCACCGACCACCATGGCTAGTACTGATGAGAGCGCCTAGCGCCTCCTTGACTCACCCATTCCGTTCGCTGAAGCCACGGGTAACTCACACGCACGCCATGACCACCCCATAGGAGCCCGTAGTGACCCGTGCGCCTTACCGTCATCACCATGTCGCCGTGGCCACCGAGAAGACCCTACCGGCCACTTAGAAACCGGAAGTCATGCCCTGAGCTCTAGACGCCCTCGCCGTGTCCACACGGATCCGTAGGAGCCTACATGCCCCACTGTGATGCCCTCCGAGGCCATAGCCCCCACACCGTCGCCGCCGACATGATCGGAAGGCCGTCCACCGTGGCCAAAGCCACTGGAGGCCCTGGAGGACCCCTCGACCTACCCAACATGCCCGCTGGAGCACTGTGACACCCACGCGCTGCACCCACGCCATTCCCGCACGTCGGTTATGCTCGAGCCGCCGTTCACCGTGACCAGTGACTTAGGATGCACCATCCGTCGCCCTGACTCCACCATTGCAGTCGCCATGGCACGGGGAGGCTTTTCCCCACCTCAATTGGATGCCTGAGCCGTTGCAGGAGCTCACCGGTGAGCACGTCGCCGGTAGGAGCGCATCGTGGAAGAAACAGAGGAGAAAGGGGCAAGGTGAGCAGCGCAGCCCTGCACCTGGTGCACATGAGCCGAGCCGAGGAGAAATGATGATGGGCTCGGTCCACCATGGACCCTACCTTAGCACCATGGACCAGGAGCACTGGTCCACCATGAGCCACACGGTGTGAGCCGTGCTATGGACGAAGCCCAATAAGAGCCCACGGCCGTGACATGGCTGCGCCACAGCACGCCACGTGTTCGGCCCGGCCCGGCCCAACCCGAGCCCACCAAGGCCCATTTGAGACCCGGCACGTAATGACCGTTGACCAGTCAATGTAGACCATTGACCTGGCCCCACATGTCAGTAGCACAGACACTATGGACCCACCTGTCAGAACTGACGATGTTGCTGACGTCATGCCGACGTCATGCTGACGTCCACTGGACCCCACCTGTCAGCTCAGAACCGAGGCGATGATGTCATCATGCCACGTGGACCAACCTCAGCATGACACGTGTCAGCCCAGGATTAATTCAGCCTTTATTCAATTTCAGAAAGGATTTAAACTTCAGGAACTCATAACTAATTCATACGACCTCGGAAAAATACGAGACTAGGACCAAAATTCATCTAAAATCAAGCTCTACGCAATGAACTCATGTTTGAGTGCATTTGACTCTTTTGAATTTTCATTGCTTCTTTGTGCTACTCTATAGACATCGCTAACGCGACTATAATGCGAACGTTGCAGACTCGGAGGAGAACCTGACAAACGAGGACCGTGAGTACCATGAGGAGAATGGAGATGACTACACTGAAGGTGCCACATCCCACCCAATCTCGTAGCACCTATTACGCATGGCTAACATAGAACTGCCATCGCTTTACTTTACTGCTACAGTCATATTATGATAGGACTTGCATGGTAGTATGCTTGCTTGAAAGCCTTTACCTTGGCGCAACCTTACCCCTGCATACCCTGCTATTAGGCTAGACACACGCTTACTGCTATACATTTCATTACTTATACTTCTACTACGCTTATACTACGTGCGTGGTGGATACTGGTGTTATTTGGACCATGGGGAGAGTGCTGCGTATGTGACTTGGGTGTGTGGAGGGTGAGGGTTGTGTCGACCAAGTTGGAGTATACGACGAGCCTAGGGCCAGTCTTGCTATGGGATGCTACCTAGGCACCCCTGGAAATGGATACCTATGGTGGGTAAATGGTATATGAGGTGGACCTAGGTGTGAACCTATGACGGGTGGAGCCCGGGATGGAGGTGCTGTGGTGGCACGGTAAAATGGAAACCCTGATGGAGACATTCTGGCTTGGTCATCCCTAAGGACTTACTAGTACTCAAATTCACCGAGAAGCCTTACGTACCACTCGCCCTATATGGTGCAGGACGGCTAGACTACTTGGTAGGATATTGCCACTACTGCTAGGTTGATAGCGGATAGTGTAAGGAGGTACAGGGTGCGGAGGATTTCCCCCCACACCCTTCCGAGACTTCATGGAGACCTTGTGGCCCTGGCTCATGACTCACAGTTTCAGCCACCCCGGACTAGACTTAGGGTGAACCAGGGCTGAATGGTAGAGTGGTATTATCCTAGGCTAGCAAGCGGCCGGAATCAGCCTAGTTGACGATGGTCAGCGAGGAAGGCGGATCTTGTGGTTATGTAAAACCTCTGCAGAGTGCATGGTTGATCGATCGATACATGTGCTGACCTGACGGCTATGGACCTTTCCTGGGTTTCGCTTAAACTAGATAGTGAGATGAGTCCTTCTCTTCTTTCCCCATGAGAGAGTGTCGGTCGTAGCCAGGGGCTACGGGCCTTGAGATAGTGCCGAGAGGGAGTTGGCCCGTCGACTGAGCGATGGTGTGGTTTGGTGATGGTATGGAGATGGTGGTATGTCGATCCCAGGATCGAAACCTAGCTCAGAAAAGGGAATGGAGTGGAATGTGTGTGGGAATGGTGTTAAAACTTGACAAAATATTATTGTCTACTGATATGCTAATGCATAGGAAACCCCAGCCTTATAGGTTCACCTTGCTTATACCCAACTTGCATCCAATTTACACAAAGCAATGCTCATAGGGTTGGAAGTGGCCAGTACAAATCGTACTGATAAATTTTGGCACACAGGTTCTGCTGAGGAGTATAGCTCCGAGGAGTTTAACGGATGAGGGGTTCATGCCTACGCTCGAGTTTGGCGATCTTATCTTCAAGCTGTTCTGAATGAATGCTACTTTTGATTCTGCCAATGCGGCGATGAAATAAATTATGTAATTCCGCACTATTTGTACTCTGATATTATTGTTGTATGGATGTGATATTCGACTAGAATTTGGGTAATATGATCTACAACAATCTTATTACACTTCGACGCTGTGGATTTCCCTTCGTGGAAATTGGGGTCGTTTCAGCAGGCTCTGAGGAGCACGACGAACTCCTGTATGTCGCTCAACGTAGCTGAGTTCGTAGGCGGTGGCGCAAGCTCACGAGTAGCTGACAGCGGAGGACAAGGCTGGGAAGGCGCCGAACGCTGTGCTGCTGCGGCTCGTATGCCCGCCGGTGACGCCGTTGCCTATGCTGTGCTGCTCCCGTGCTGTGCCGCTGCTGCCTCACTCGCGCACGTGACCACACTGCCCATGTCGCTGTCGTCCTGGTTCGCTGAACCGCCGTGCACCGAGCTGAAAAGGGACATGTGGCCGCCTGCCGCACCGCTCCCAGCAAAATGGAGCCCCAAGCTATCGCTGCACGTTGTTGACTGCCGTAAGCATAGTTTCCCTCCGCTACGCCGCTGAAAAGGCCGCCGCCGCTGTGCTGTTCCTTTGTGCTAGGCTGCAGCAATGGAGGCAGCACGCGTGCACCACTCTGCCCGAGACGCCACCACCCTGTCCAAGGTAATGCTACCCGTCCAAGCACTATGCGACGTGCCCTCCTGTTGTCCCACTCGCTCGGACACCCCCCCCCGCACAACCTCAGCCGATACCAGCCTTTGCCGAGCCTAAACCCTGTGAAGAACCCAAACCGCCCTTGAACGCTTTCATCCTAGAAAAACCATGCCCCTTCGACGCTCTAATTTGTTCAACTCGTACCAACCGGATCCAATTCCTCGCACCAGTGCGTCTACATGGGAGTTAGCTAGCCTGCTAACCCACATTGATCATCATTCGTACGATGTAGCCATCCAATTTCTAGTTCTCCCCGCCACCGGTCAGTATGTCGTCGAGCCTGAACGATTTTGGGGGTAGGTCTTTACCCTAGGTGGTTTCTCGATTCCTTACACTAGTAGACTGCCTATTACATCCCTTTTCCAATGATCTCGTTGGTTTCACCAGAGGCATCGCCGCAGATGGAGTGACGCCCTAGGAGCCAGCTCCGGAGCGGCGCCGTCTCGCCGCGCACACGTGGCCAGCCTCCCTCGACCCTCCTCGGCCTCAACCATCACCACATCGGTGTACGACGTAAGATACAGTTGCTCACCCACCCCTCTGCTTTTCCGGTTGATGCTCTTGCTTGCCGGAACACCGCCGCTATGGCGGAGAATGCCGCTACCATCGCCGTGTGTGTGGCCAGTCTGCCACGCGCCTCTCTGATCTTTCCACACCTAGGTCCGAAGCCATGCATGCTAAGAGCGCCTCCATAGACCGCCACCCGCCATCGAGTGGCCACCCTGGCCGGAATCGGTAGAGCCGCCGCGGACGGGAGCCTACTCTGATCTGTTTTGAAACGGGGAATGAGTGGGTGACGCGCGGGCCCCACATGTCACTGAGATGCAGGCCAGCGTCCTATGTGGCGGTCAACGCCAGCGTGGCGTGGTCAAAACCGCTCAACGTTGGTCAAAACAGCCTTGCCCCCGCCCAGGTGCTAAAAGTGAACGGTTTTGACAGTGGAGGTACCGGTACTAGACGGTTTTATAGTTGAGGATTAAAATTAGACCAACACAATAGTTGAGGGGCCAAAAGTAGACTTAATCTATTTTAAAAACATCCAGATAAAACATTTATAACATACGTCTAAAGACAAATGAAACATGCGTCTAAAACACTTGCAACAACACCTGAAAACACTTGAAAATCCATTGAAAAACATATGCAACATCCAGATAAAACACTTGCAACATATGCGTCAAACATATGCAACATCTAGATAAACACACTTGCAACATATGTTTGAACAATAAATGAAACATTTGCAACATACGTGTATAGTCATTGCAACATATGAAACATCCCGATCTACTTTTGTAACATCCATATAAAACACTTACAACATACCTCTAAAACACTCGAAACATACGCTTGCAACATTCGCTTCCAAGCGCAACATCTATATGCTACTTGGATGAATGCTTGCTCGGTGTAAGGCCGGCCACACATATTAGCAGCATGACGTAGGCGGCAGTTCGGCACTAGCGGCGGCGATGTGCCGGTAGATATCCACCGTGACGAACGCGTATAGGAGATTGTAACACCTCTTGTGTTACGAGCTCGCTAAGCACTGAGATTATGGCCTGAGAGATAGATCTAATAATATAGTGAGTTCGTTTACTTAGCGTAAAGAGGTGGTGATGAAAAATCCTAACAAAAAGAATAGAATGAGTTGTGTTAATTGTTGGCATGAAAACAATTTTTATGAACAACGACCAATTATAACTGGAGTATAGTGTGGAAATAAATATTTGAGGGCAAGTTACGTAACTGGAGTTCGTTTACACTAGCTGCTGTTGCTCTATTTTATATGCTAACTGCTCTATTTTATATGCTAATTGCACTGCCTTTTATGCTAATTTGATTTGTTTATTAGGCTGGAGGGCGCTCCGTGCTCTGTTTTAGCTGCTTCTGCTCTGCTTGTGCTCTGTGCTAGACTGCTAGTAGATAATTAAATTGGTAGTTTACTGATTCCTACACTTTGCCATTCTCTGAACTCATTAGTTTATAAAAAATATGCAGCAGGAACCATGGCAAGTCCACCATCAATCGTTAGCGGATATGATCCCAAGAACGATCCAGCCCGAAAGCCGCAAAGGTCAAAAGATCCAGCTTGGAGATTTGGCTATTGACCGAACCTTCAAAACAGAGATGAGGTGGCATGCACCTTATGTGGTGGCTCAGTTCGTGGAGGCATTATATATTAATATGTTTATATGGCATCGCCTAGGCAAGCGCCTTATTCGCCTAGGCGTCCGAAAGGGGATCGCTCGCCTCGCCTCGCCTTACTGCCTTTAAAACATTGATTACCATTCTTTCTTGATAAGGGTTTTTGTGCCTACTGCCTAGAAAAATTCTCTGAGTAAGCTAAGGATGGTCCACAAAATATGGCTAAGTAGGCAAGGACCATTGTACCATGAGGGTAATCACCAAACTTGTTTACTCCTGAAAGTTCCGTTTGCCTTTAAAATTTCCAAATTAAATTCTGATGTTGCCTCTGTGAGATCTGGGGAGTAAGCTTCCAATGCTGTTTGTCTATCATTACTGCACATGGTTTAGCAGAACCATATGCACCTCTATTGTTTGAAGTTCATGTTGTGAGAGACGTTTTTTGATTGACAATCATGCTAGTTGAAACTTTAGGTTAAGGGTGATGCTAGTCTCTTCAGAAGTACAGAATTAATAATCAACTCAAAGATTGGAAAACCTGGATATGTAAATAAGCATGCCCTGATCCTGGATCAAAGTAATCACATCAAATTATCCTGGGTTCCTGTGCTATTTTTATTCTAATTTGTAATCTCATGATATTCATTGTGATGTTCATTATCTTTAACTAGATTATCAAAATGGGCTTATCAAATATTTTTTCAGTATATAAAGTAATAAACTTAGGTGAAGTGATTTTGGATGTAAGGAATCTGATTGACCTGTTTGTTCCATGCATTTGAATACCTTATCTCATCTTGGATTATTTGGGCCAAATTTCTTTCAATTGTTTGAAGCCAACCAGCACGAAACAAGGGTAGTTTCTGCCTTGCTGGGCTACAATTCACAGCATTTAATGTTAACCTAAAAAACTGGTCTCGAGATGGTCATTTGCTACCAAATTTGATGCATGACAATGAAAATTGGATACTTGGTCCATATTATACCCCTTTTTTGACTAGAGCATAATGGGAAGAAGAACACATAGCAAACCAGTGAGGAAATAAAAGAGTAACACTTGATGAATAAAGGAAAGTCATATGGTGCCCTCGTTTTAAAATACTATGTTGCAATGCTTCAAAAATCATCAAAAAATCATATATGTAGTACCCCTAAAGTGAAGTGTAGCCACAAAAATTCAGTTGAGAAATTCATCTTTGATGCTGAGATTAAAAAAAAAACAGAAGTGTCACTGTCAGCACATGATGAACAGAGCCAGGTTGACTGCTTGTCTATTTTGTTTGTTGGCGTCTAGGATGAATTTGAATTGTTGCAGCAATACTTAACTTTATGTGTACTACATACATGATTTTGTGATGATTTTTGAAACATTGCAACATGATATTTTAGCTAACTGAGGGCGCCAGCTCCAAGCCCCCCTGGGCACCAAATCTGCACTCATGAAAAAATTGTCATACAGAAAAGTAGCCATTGTCAACTAAGAATTAATGTTGTATCCTTTAGAACAATCTAGTGTAATGCAGCTATAATTTTCTTTGCTCCGAAACTGAAAGTTAAATTTGGACAACATCACCCTTATTCTTTGTTCCATTCATTCCTAAAGTAGTTGACCGTGTCAAAATTCTTCAGATCATGGTGGTTGTAAGAAAAGTGACCTACATAAGGAGGCATAAATGATACAAGTTCTCCAGAACATCAACACTACTAACATCAGTGGCAAGCTTAGGAAGTTTTTTTTTATTAGAACTCACACATTTGCACTCAGTGACAGTGTTTGCCTTTCTTTGCACAGAGACTTGGATCCTCGGCTACAGGCTGCTTTGCGAGAATGTCTGGTAGCAAGAGGCGTCAACTCCAAACTGCCAACCTCAATTCTCCAACACTTGGTTGAGAAGGAGCTCAGCCAGTACGTGACTTGGCTGATGACATTGGAAGAGGCGTTTGCCAAAGATCATTGACCAAATCATCTCTCTGTATCTAACAATATTCTGTGGCTTAGTTTAGTGCGTAATACATTTATTTTGCTGTGCCAATGCTGGAGTAGGTGCCAGTTCTATGTCGACATTAGTTCGTTTTTATGATCTCACGCATGCGAGGCATGTCAATAACCCTGCTTCAACAAGTGCGTACACTGACATCAAATGCAACATCTAGTTTGAATTTTTGAAGCCACAGGAAATATGTAACTGGTGCTTATATGTACTATTACAGGCAGTTATTATAATATGACAAACACAGTATTCGTCTCTGTAGAACCCAGTTAAAGCACACGCAGTACATTAATAAGAAGTCAAATGCTTTTGATTAATGTTGAGACTAGTAGTCTATCTTCAGGTGCTATAAACGTCAATAGTTGAGTTTTGAGGATAATGGGATGGTCGGATCCCACCTACTGATTGTTACAACAGCTAAAACTAGCACTACTGGATCCAAATACTCCAATCGATAGTCTAACTAATATCTCAAAATAAATCTAGCCAATAAAAAAAATTCTTAACTGACTTTTTTAAACTAGTATAGTGCCCGTGCTAACTGTAACATCCTAAAAATTTCAATTTTGAAAATAGGCTTAAAATGATTAATTTATGAATTTTTGTGCACATGAAATATATGAAAAAGAATAATTTTCATTAAATTAAAATTCATCATAAGGAGTAGCTACATGGATGTGCATACATGCCGGGGCATTTGCTTTATTTCAATGAGGGGTTGAATCCAAAATTCAAAATGAATTCAAAATGCTTTTGGAAATGAATTTGAAAATGGCTTTTGAAAAAAAAAAAGAACTCTCTCTTCCTGTCCCTCTCGGCCAGGCAGCAAACCCAGCCCGACCTGCTCCTCTCTCCTTTCCCGTGCGGCCTGCTCGCCTTCTTCCCTCCTTGGGTCGGCCCAGCTGAAAGTCGTGCGGACGCACCCCGCCTCCTCCTTCACTTGACTCGCTGACAGCTCAGCCCCGCCCATTCACTCGCTGTCATCTCGGGCCCACGTGTCAGCGCCGTCTCCTACCTCCAGGCCGAGCCGGACTCTGTTTCCACTATCGCCGGAGTCCGCGCCACCTCCGATTCCTCGCCGTGTGGCAAGCGCTCCACACTTCCCCGCCCCATAAATACCAAGCCCGCACCGTGCTGCCTCCATCAAACCCTAGAGCAAGCAGTCGCCGCCTTCAATTGAGCTCGCAGCCACCGAGCCACAACCCTAGCTCGACGCCGTCTACCATCCCGAGCCGCGCGCCGCCTTCTTCTGCTCCACGCCGCGGTAATTGGTCGTGGTAAGTTCGCCTCGTTCTTCTCTTTCTTCCCGTGCTCTCGGCTCGTCTAACCAAGTGTCGGGGACCAATACCAAGGTACCCGAAGAGGAGGAGCTAATAACCATCAACATAGATTCATCCGAGCAATCAAGAGCGTGACTACAGCTCCAACCGACCCCCAGGTGCGCAAACTCCGCCTCGCCCGACACCGAGGCCACAGGCGCCACCTCGCCTGACCCCTGAGGGTTGGCTCCGCCTCACCTGACACCGAGGCCACGGGCTCCGCCTTGCCCAACCCCTGAGGGTGGCTCCACCTCGCCCAACACCAAGGCTGCGGGCTCCGCCCCGCCCGACCCCTGAGGGTTGGCTCTGCCTCGCCCGACACCAAGGCCACAGGCTCCGCCTCGCCCAACCCCTAAGGGTTGGCTCCGCCTCGTCCAACATCGAGGTCGCGGGCTCCGCCTCGCCGACCCCTGAGGGTTGGCTTCGCCTCGCCCGACACCGAGGCCACGGGCTCTAACTCACCCTACCCTTGAGGGTGGCTCCGCCTCGCCCGACCCCTAAGGGTTGGCTCTGCCTCGTCCGACACCGAGGCCGCGGGCTCCGCCTAGCCAGACCCCTGAGGGTGGCTCCGCCTCGCCTGACACCAAGGCGACGGGTTCTGCCTCGCCCGACCCCTAAGGGTGGCTCCACCTTGCCCGACACCAAGGCTGTGGGCTTTGCCTCGCTCGATCCCTGAGGGCGGGCTCTGCCTTGCCCGACACCGAGGCCACGGGCTCCGCCTCGTCCAACCTGAAGGGCTAGCTCCGCCTCGCCTGACCCTTGGGTTTGGGCTCCGCCTCGCCCGAGCCTTGGGTTTGCACTCCGCCTCACCCAGCCTCTAGGGAGGAACTCTACCTCGCTTGACCCCGAGGCCGGGTTCTCCATCTCACTCGACGGAGACCCATACCACCGGCGACCACTCTAGGTCCAAGCGTATGGGCCTGGGTCAAAGCTCTGACACCAGGGAGGTGACCGGCATGCCCTGATATAACTCGTGGCCGTGATGGGCCATACCTAAGGATTCACATCAGGAACAGCGTTAGGCGAACCGATGTTGTTCTGCCTAACCCTCGTACGAACACTGATAGGCACATCAATTCACCACGATGTCCGCTAGGATAGAGTGGAGCTCCACGACCGGGAGATGACGCCTACATATGGAGCCAGTGATGGACACGGCCATGATATGAAGCTATTCCTATTGATGTCTATAGGGTCAGCGGGACCTGCATAGAAGAGAAGAAGGACCCAGCAATCCTAGAGGACTTCTTCTCCTTCTGATTCTTCTTTTTTCCCTCCACTGTAACCCCTGCTTTTCCTTGGCCTATAAAAGGGAAAGCAGGGTGTCCCATTAGGGGGCATCGGAACTCATCGCAATGCACCACAAGAGACTCAAATCCTATCAACTCATCGAACCCCAAACATACAACCGAGCAGCAACTGAGCTCTCAGCACCTATTCACACTTTCCATCAGAGACTTGGGACCTATCTCTCTCTTGCCCATTTGTAACCCCTACTACGAACTTTCAGTGCTAGTAACATGAGCGGCAGCAACGAACTGGACATAGGGACATTCTGCCTGAACCAGTATAAACCTCGTGTCCTCTTAGCACACCATCCGAGCCAGACACGCAATATTAGAAATTTACAAGTCGGTGGCAACTCGAAACACCGACAGTTGGCACGCCAGGTAGGGGACTTTTGCACGTCTTGACATCCACACCAGGCCTCGGATGGCTAGTCACAACCTCAGCTGGGTCCTGGGCACGCACATGCATTTTAGGGACCTAGACTTCATCATCACGATGGAGGGAGGGTTGGCGATGGCTTCCGCCGCCGCCTGACCTCTCCACTCCGCCGGCCTCGATGCAATTGGCGAGGCACTTGAGGAGCTACAGTTGCACGCTCCGGAGGCCTGCACCCCCAGAAGTAACCAGCTCCTCGACTTTGACTACGGGAGGTTAGAGCGCTAGCTCATCGCCTTTCTGGGACCCCGGCCATCCCAGGAGGACCTGCGCCACCTCACCTTCTCGTTCGCCAACGTTATGGTGTAGCTTGCTGGAGGGGGCCGCTCTCTCCGAAATACCTCATCCGGAGCGCCCCAACAGCGCTCATGTTAGGACTTTGCAATGCCACAGAGACCGACGACCACGCTATGGCGCAATGCACGCCTCCATCATCTGCGAACGATGAGTTTATAGGGATGACCAAATATGTCATGGAATCTTTCCACGACCTCCTCGCAGGAGAATCAGAGTCGCCCTCCAGCTCTAACTCCAGCAGGGGTGCCATCACCCCTCTCGTGAGTGTTTCATGACGGGTACCCTCGAGGGACACGTTGAAAGCATCCACAAGGAAGAGGCTACCCCAACGAATGACCTCGACGAGGAGGTCGAGGGGGAGATAGGGGCACCACCCCGCTTGTGGGTGGAGCAACTAAAGGCCTAGCACCTAGAGCTCGAGGAAGCATGACTCTAGCTTGAGCAGGAACGCACGGAGCTCGATCGGAAGATCGAGTGCCACAGAGACAGTGGGCACATGTGCCATGGCCCACGACGTGATCCGGAGGATCATCATGGATGATGAAGCCCTCCCACACTTCGCCCGGGCAAGCCAGAACATCGCTGCTATGGCGACCTTGCTCCATGAGATTCGCACGCTGCTCGAGCGTACGGCAGCATAGCAGGCCGAGAGCTCGCTGTCTCGGCGATGCAAGCTCGATGCCAGCCAGTGCACGCCCTCAGAGTGACCCAACAAGGACACGTCAGTCCACCAGGCACCACAAGGTGGCAGGCAGCACACTACGGTCCTAGTGCATGAGTGTCTTGGCCACAACCATGATGCACGCGACACCCGCAGATGTACCCACAATGATCCGAGAGAGGGAGCTAGCCATGGCTATCACCCTCGTTGTGGTGGATGCTACGACAGCGGCGAGGACCAAAGCCTGAGCCTCGGCCTGCCAGGGCCTCGGGCCTTTGGCTGACATATCCTCAACGCCGCCTTCCCGCCAAGGTACCAACCACCAACCAACATCCCAAAATACTCTAGGGAAACAAACCCTAGACTGTGGCTCAAGGATTATCGGCTTGCCTACCAAGCTGGTGGAGCGAATAATGACGATTTCATTATTTGCAACCTTCCATTGTTCCTGGACGATTCAACGCGAACATGGCTAGAACACCTTCCACCCAACAGAATCCAAAGTTGGGTGGACCTAAAAGAGATCTTCATGGGGAACTTCTAGGGCATGTACAAGCACCCTGAGAGCCCATGGGATCTCAAGAACTACCAATAGAAGGCCAGAGAAACCCTTCGTGGGTACATCTGGCACTTCTCTCGATAGTGCAACGAGCTGCCTAACATCGCCGACACCGATGTTATAGGAGCTTTCCTATCTGGGACCACCTACGAGTCCCTAGTTCACAAGCTAGGATGTAAGGCCCTACAAACACCTACAGAGCTCCTCGACATCACCACTAGCCACCCCTCGGGTGAGGAGGTGGTCGGAGCGATCTTCGACCGCCTAAAAGGCAAGGCGAAGCGGGACAAGGATGCTGGCAAAGGCGCCTCCAACCATTCCGTCAAGAAGAAGAATAAGCAGCGGCGCGAGGGCTCGCTCATGTCCACCGCCAACCGCAAGAGGGGTCAGAAGCCCATGGAGGGCACCCTGAGCCACTTTGAGAAGCAACTCGAGGGGCCATGCCCAAACCATGCCTTCCCCATCAAGCATCTATATAAGGACTACAGCCTTATGAAGCGGTTCTTGTCTAGAGGCTCCAACAAAGGGGAGCACGGGAAGGACCCTAACCCAATCACGGATGACGCCGAGGGGAAGGACAGTGGCTTTTTGATGCCGGATGGCTGCCTCATGATCTTTGGAGGTTCAGTAGCCTACGACTCCAAGTGTCATCAGAAGCACACACGCCGTGAGGTCTATACAGCTGAGCCAGCCATGCCTACCTTCCTCCGATGGTTGAAGTCTACCATAACCTTCGATCGAACCGACCACCTAGAGAGTGTCCCACAATTGGGGAGATACCCGCTCGTGGTTGACCTGATCATCGGCACGAAGCGGCTCACCAAGGTACTGATGGATGGAGACATTGGCCTTAAGATCATGTACGTCGAGACGCTGGATGCTATGGGCATCGACCAAGCGCACATCCAACCGACCGGAGTGCCTTTCCATGGCATCGTGCCTAGAAAGCAGGCCGTGCCACTTGGGCAGATCAATCCGCCCATCACCTTCGGGGATCCATCTAATTATAGGACGAAGACCCTCACCTTCATGGTGGTTGGGTTCCACGGAACCTACCATGCCATCCTAGGATGACCATGCTATATGAAATTCATGGCCATCCCCAACTACACCAACCTAAAGCTAAAGATGATGGGCCACCGACTACACGCCATTCTTTATGGTCTACGGTTCTGAGGCTGTCCTCCCGATCGACCTCGACTATGGAGCACCAAGGGTCGGGGCGTATGATGAACAGGAGCCGAGGCATCCCACGAGGACGCCATGGACCAGCTGGATGAAGCACGCGACGTTGCCCTCCTCCGCTCGGCCAAGTGCCAGTAGGCATTGTGGCGGTACCACATTCATCGAGTGCGGGGTCAGGCCTTCAACATCAAAGACCTAGTCCTCCACCTCATCTAGAGCAGCAAGGACTGCCACAAGCTCTCCCTGCCATGGGAGGGGCCATACATCATCATAGAGGTGCTCCAGCTAGGCGCCTACAAGCTCAAAACCATCAACGGCGAGGTCTTCGCCAATGCCTAGAACATCGAGTAGCTACATTGCTTTTACCTTTAATAAATGCATACTTTCTCTTATCAGTTTTACTATCAACCTCCCCAACCTTTAGTGACACCCGACCCTAGCAACAGCAAAGGGTCAGGCCTCACTCGGGGGCTAATAAGAGCATATCTATTTGGTAGACAGTCTCTATGTCCGACCCTTTCTCACGATTAAGACCTAGAAGCGAGGCTTGCGAAAATAAATATTGAGTAAAGCTGGTCGAACTACAAGAAACCTATGCCTCGGCGGCTACAACGCCTTTGCTCACCAGCGTGATCAGAGTTTTTTCTACACCCTGGGCTTTTTAGCCTTAGCCACGAAAAAGAGTCGGTACGTGTTTAAGAGTCTATCCGTCTGGCGAACATTCTTTGTGCCTAACCCCTTCTCACGTTGAGACCTAGAAGCTAGGGATATGGAAATAAACTTTGAGTAAAACTAGTCGGACTACGAGAAACCTATGCCTCAATGGCTATGGCATCTTTGCTCACCAGTGTGATTAGAGTTTGCTCACCCGCACCCTGAGCTTTACGGCCTTGATGATGGAAAAGGTCGGAACGCGCTAACCTTTTTATATGAAAGGGGGAAGGGCTAAAAGCTGTTTGGCCATAACAAAATCTAAGAGCTTGTCTATTTATTACGAGTTCGTCGCCTGGCTTATCTGCCTAACTAAATTTTTGGGTGGGATGTTCTCATCCCCTATCTCCGCAGGTAAGTTTTGTCCTAGCAGGTAACGCAAGTCGATCAGATGGCTTGGCCGCTGCTGAGAGACAGGTGGGGAGCAATAGGATGCCCCACGCGGGCTATGCCGACCCCATCACAAACGACGGACCTAGATTCCACTCGAACATATCCGGTAAGCGCTCCCTGAACCCGTCACTCGTGCCATCAAGGAAATTCCTATGCTAGCGGGTCACCCTTACTTTATGCGCATTAATTTCGCTATCGAACCCCTAACCCCAGCAACGGTGAGGGGTAGAGTCTCGCTTGGGGGCTAGTAAGAGTATCTATTCGGTAGACATTCTCGATGCCTGACCCTTTTTTAGCGCTAAAACCTAGAGGCAAGGCGTGTGGAAACAAACTCTGAGTAAAATTGGTTGGATTGCTAGAAACCTACGCTCCAGTGGCTACGGTGTTTCTACTCACCAGTGTGATCAGAGTTTTTGTCCCCACACCCTAAGCTTTAGCCTCCGCCTTCCCTAGAAGGATTTGGAGGGACCCATCGAGAGAATCTCCATCGAGGAGAGGCCCATAGGTCACCTAGGTCGGTCAGATGACTTAGGTCACTGCCGAGAGATGGGTATGGAGAAGTGGGATGCCTCATGCAGGTTACGCCAGCTCTATCACTAACATCAGACCCAGACCCCACACAGACATATCCGGTAAGAGCTCCCCGAACCCATCACTCGAGCCATCAAGGTAACTTTACGGATCCCCACTTTTCTTTTCCATTGCATGATCATTCATTCATCCATTCTCATGCATGAATTCATGCATTCGTTCATTCATTCATCCATACATTCATCCCATACATCCGAGCATTGCATATGCAATTGCTGTATCATAATGCTTCATGTCGCCTCATGAAGCGGTAGTCGTCTCACTCAGTATGAGCGACAACTGACCGAGGTTCAAAGGCCAGCCCACGAAGGGCTCGAGGCCACCTCACGTCAAACAAAGCCAGGGGCAAAAACCTGAGATGAGCCCTAGTGGTCCTCGCCCGACCCTACTCAAAAGCAGACAAGGACATCTCAACCTTTCTTGTTCGATCCTAACCTCGAGCCAAGCCCATAGAATCTCCATCAAGGAGAGGCCAGCGGGCCACCCAAGCCAATCGAATAGCTCAAGCATCTACCAGGAGGTGGGTTAAGGAGCAGTGGAATGCCACATGAGGGCTATGCCAAACCTGTCAGTGAATGATGGACCCAGATTCCACTCGGACATGCCCATTAGTGAGCTCACCGAGCATGACACTCGAGCCATCGAGGCAAGTGTCGTTACCTCAGCCCTTCTAGTTGTGAAAACCGAGGATGGGGTGACACACAAAACATGGCCGATCCTTATCGAACCCCATGGGGCTCGGGGGCTCTAGCCCCTTGACCCTAAATCCAGAGTCCAACTGACCGAGGTTCAAAGGCTGGCCTGCCAAGGGCCTGAGGCCACCTCACATTGAACAGAGCTAGGGGAGAAAACGTAGATGAGCCCCAGTGGCCTTCGCCCAACCCACTTAGAAGTGGACAGGGTCATCTCAACCTTCTCGTTTGATCCTAACCTCGAGACAAGCCCACAAAATCCCCATTGAGGGGAGGCCATCGGACCACCTAAGTCGCCCTCAGGAATAGCTCAGGCATCTGCCAGGAGGCGGGTTAAGGGGCAGTGGAATGCTGACCCCATCACAAATGACAGACCCAGATTCCAGTTGAACATGTCCGTTAGCGAGCTCACCAAGCGCGTCACTCGAGCCATCGAGGCAAGTGACGTTAGCTCAATCCCTCCAGTTATGAAAACCGTGGATGGGGTGACAATCACAAAGATGAGCCAACCCTCGACCACACCCCTACTACGTGCGAGGGCTCGAGGAAAGTTGGACTCACAAGGAGACCGAACGCACGGTCACAGAATGATGGCTTAGATCCTAGGGAGGGGGTACATGCGAAAACAAGAGACACTTTCTTCTACTAGTTTCGCTATCTTCTCCTTGATCTTTAGTGACACTCGACCCCAGCAACGGCAAGGGTCAGATCTCACTAGGGGCTAATAAGGGTATAAATACACCCTTTCTAAAACAGTCACTGCACCCGACCTCTTCCTCATGTTAAACCTAGTGGCAAGGTCTGTAGAAACGAACGACTAAGCAAGGATGGTCGGACTACAAGAAACCTACGCCCTAGCGGCTATGGCACTCTTGCTTACTAGTGTGATCATAGTTTCCCTCCTACACCTCGAGCCCTATGGTCTTAACAAATGGAAGGGTCAGAACACATGAACCCCTTTTCACACATAAAAATAAAGGAAAAACAAATTTGATCAAATGAAACAAAATGATAAGTTTGTTCGGATAGTACAGAGGGGTTGGAGCTTGTTTACTTGTTACATGAATGATTGCCCAACCTATCTAGCTAACTAACCCCTCTGGGGGAGAACTATGCTCTCTATTCTATCTGCCAGGTCCTACAAAAGGGGAGCCACCACCGTCTCCATCTCCTCTAGCTCATGGGCTTCATAGCTAGGCACGAAGCTGGGGCTCATCGTCTCCAGGTCAATGTTGTCCCCATAATGAGAATGAGCAATCGTGAAGGATTGGTTGACCCCGGTGCAAAGCGCATTCCTCTCGAGTTGGTGCACCCTAGCTATGATCTTAACGGCATGGGCCAAGAGCGAAATGGTCCCCTCCAACTGCACCACCTTAAGGTCGTAGCAGACCACATCTAAGAGCGGCGCTTAGGATACCGAGCTCATCGCTCTCTGCCTGAAGATTCCTCCTCACCTTAGTGAGGTCCATGGCTAGCTCGACAAAGATGCTCTCGACCTCCAGCTTCTAGGTCATCACGTTTCTGAGCTTGGCCTAGAGGGAGCCAACCTTCTGCTGCGTGTCGTCACGCTCTTGGCATGCCTGGTCATGCTCTCAAAGGGCCTGGTCACTCTCCTCATGAGCCATGCCATGCTCTGAGTGGAGCCTCTCTGTGGTTTGGAGCAACTCATCCTGCTCCTTGCGCAGTCGGGTGACCACTGTGGCATCTAGACTCGCCCTCTTCTCTAGGGCCATAAGCTTCTCCTCGGCCCCCAGCTTCGGCTCCCTTTCCTTCTCAACCTTGGCGTCCTTCTAGAGCAGCTCATCCCACTCCTTCCTAACCTTAGTAGCCTCCTCGTCGTCCCTCCATGATCTCACCGATAGGGCCTTGAACGCCCTCTTGGCCTCGTCAGCATGTCGACGGGCCTCGGCCACCTACGACCGAAGACTGTCTACCTCCTCATTGAGAGGAGTTAGCTCGGCCACCTTCTGCTAGGCAGCAACAAGCTGAGCGGTCACCTCCCCATGTAGCTATGCCTCCTCGATGAGGCGGTCCTAGGTTTCCTTCTGTTGATGAAGGAACCGAGACTTCCCCTGGCTGTGAGCTATGAGGGACTATAGAGAAACAGGGTCAAGCGAATATCTAGCCGAAGGGAATGACAACGTCGTGTAAGGCACCTCGATCATGGTCTAGGGCTTTGAGCATGGATGTGACCCCCACATCAAGGCTCTCCCGCTCCATGCTCTCTGCAGCGTCGTTCAGAGTGAAGAGCATCGATGTTGGATCCTCTGGACTTGCCCACCGAAGCAAGGGCTCGCCCTGCGCAGGTGAGTCGCTACCCACCGATGTCAAGGCCAAGGATGGCACCCCACCACCTCTGATCACCATCGACCCTTCTCGTCATAACGTCCCCACCGAGACACTCCCTCCGGCGATGGAAGCTGTCAGTGGTACGGACATTGACTTCTCTCTTAGCACCACAACCTTCGGGGACCCCTTGGCCACATCCCCCTCCATTTGGCCCATGCCAGAAGCCATCACCTAGGCCACCGATGGCGCGGGTCATGCCAGTTCCTCAAGCATCGCCACGATAGCGCCAGGCTGTGACCCACCTGTCACAGCTGCCGCCACCTCCACCTACATTGGTAGGGTCCTGACTGGCTGCGTCGCGCCCACCACAGTTGGTGCCATGAGTGTGGTCGGTAGCCCTGTCTGTCCTGTCGTCGGCAGCGGTATCACCACCATCGCCGGTTGTTCCGCGACCTCTGAAGGTGTCCCTTGGGCCCCCGCGTCCACCCATCCCACCGAGGGCATGGACGCTATGGTAGAACCGCCTAATCTAATGCCTCCCAGGAGTACTTGTCATCCATTAGACACTAGGTACTCAAGGGAGCATACCAAATTACGTAGTTTCATCGAGCACACCCCAGGGAAGAACTCGAAAATCCATATTTTTCCATCAGGATCACAAATGAGAGAATAAAACTTACAACATTTTAGCCATTTCTTACATCACTTTTCATGCAACACCAGAGTATAATATTTATTATTATAACAGCGGAATGTAATCATGTTATCAGAGTTATGAACAATTTAATTTAACAACGGAATATAAACATGTGATCAGAGTTACAGTGGAAATAAATATCTATTCCTGATATGATGAAGCATTGATATATAAACTATGACAACATATTATAAAACTTCCATTTATAAAAACATTTAGTGAGAGTCATAAATAAAAACTATAATCACAGCGTTAAGGAATCCTGCCTGAGCCCACTAGGAGGAATCCACACACAAGGATCAGCTCTAGCATCCACCTGTCACCTACAACAAGGGGAAATAAAACCCTAAGTACTCAATTGTACTCAGCAAGACTTACCCGTTAGGATGAAAGAAAAAGACTCAAAGGGTATGCAAGGCTATCTGGCTTGTGGGTTTATTGCATCTGCAGGAAGCATTACTAAGCGTGTGTCCTAATATTCAATTTTATTAGCAGTCAGCATTAGTTCATTAACTAACCATTCTATGTAAGCACATGTGCTACTTTCAAGCATGTGGTAAGCAATCAGAACCATTTTACCATCTTTCATCTTCTAGTTCTTACTATGATGCTAAATTGTAGACAAGTCGTACCGAATCACCCCGCAATTCATGAATCAATGTGCCCAGCTGGGTACCCTAAAACACACGCCCCGCTTGTACCCAAGGCATAAGTAGGACCAACCTGGTACCCTCCTATCACGGGGTCTATGTCCCTGTCCAAACTTAGACTCCAAGCCCCGCCCCTGAGTCCCAAATTCAGTGCGGTGCTTGGACCTCCACCCAAAAACCACCCTGAAAGTCGGTCCAGAAAGAGCCAGAACCCATGAAAAGAGAGTAACAAGTCTTCCCATGCCCATACTCAAGTATGTGTTTAGGATAATAAGTATGTGTCCTGCCTAGAATCCAATGCAACGACTGGTCCTTAACCGACACAGACAGGGAAATAGTGTAACCAAGCTATGCCCCATTAGCCATAGGACACAACCTCTTACACCCACCAATACCCAAACCATGTCCCTACCCGGTCTCCATTTATCATTCATATATATATTCCAAGTGATAATAATATAGTAACAACAATAATATATTTCCTATCTCTCGCGAGTGACAGGCAATCACTTGACTTCTACAAGAGTCCTATAGCATAGCAATCTATACGATCCTATCATACTAGTAAGACTCATAGGATATATATATATATGCAAGTGGGTTTCATTCAACTCCTTAAAACTTAATGCACAAACATAATATAAAGTGTAGAAAAGTAGGGGTTATGCACCGGGGCTTGCCTGGGTAACATATAACCAAAAGTTAGTATTCCATCTTGGTGACACAATCATCAAGACACCATCTTTTCTGATACTCCAGATGACTCCACGATCCATCATCGTCCCTATTATAGTATGCAATGTGATGCAGAGGTGATGCAACAGTTAATTAACAAGGCAACAACAACTCTTAAAACCGAGCACATACTACGAACTAACAAGCTAGCTCTAATGACTAACGTACTAATCTATGTATCAACATCATCGAGAAAGATGTCATTTCCCAACAAGTGTTTTTAGTTATACAATTCCAAGGTGTTTCCTTAGCCTATTCTATTGATTTAATCTTTATTCGAAATAGGACATCAATATCTATCTAGCAAACTAATTATTCTGGAGCTACAAAAATTACAGTGAGCAGCTAATAATATTAGGAATTTACTATAAAATTTTTAGAGTCAACACTATCACCCACTTCTCACAAAAATTACCACAAGTTCACATTTTAACAATATTAAATATTTTAAAAGAATTAGAGCAACCCTAGAAACATTTTAAAACTAGATGAACCAATTATGCTAATAGAAATATCATGATTTTAGGAGCCTAACAAAACTAGTTTGGCATTTTTGTGAATTTTCTATGATTTATTTTCAATTTTTGAAGAGTACTGAATTAACAAAACAAAGAAAACAACACAAAAAGAAAAGGGCTTGAGCGGCTTGGCTCGGCCCGCAGGCGTGCGCGTGGCCTGCTGGCTAGGCACGGCCCAGTGGTGGTGGTAATGGCCATAGGCGGCCTAGGCGGGTAGACAGGCCGTAGCCCCGGCGGGGGCGGGACGCGCCCGCGACGTGAGCGGCCCAGGCGTGGCAGCGACTGGCCGGTCCAGCACGCGAGCGCGTGTGGACATGGGCCATGGTCGGTCATGGCTAGGCCAGAAATGGCCTAACGCAGATGAGCGCAGGCGCGATGGTAGTTTTGCAATAACATCCCCATGCTTCTATCTATTTAGTATGCTACTGTTCATATGAGTCACAGTTTTTGTGTTGGAAACCCTAAAAAATTCTCTATTTCAATTTTCTCACCTTGGCTCCTTCCTATGGCATAGCAGAGGAGCAGAGGAGTGGCTCCGACCAATTCACGCCAGAGGGGCGATGGCCAGGCAGCATAGGAGTAGCAGCGGACCCGGCCGTGTTCGCGAGCGTCGACGGCATGGCTAGAGGCGGCCCACGACAACCTGGTCACGCACGCACGTGGGTGGCCACGGGGCGACAATGGCGGAGGTGAAGTGGCTCAGCGGTGGGGTGTGCCGATGGTGACTGGATGGCTAGGGAAGTGCACGGGCCATGATAGGGCACGGGTCTAGCCGTGGCGCAGACCGAGGCGGGGCACGGCACGACGGCCACGCGTAGTGGAGGCGGCATACCGGAACCCAGCCAAAAAAGATGGCCAGCCATGGCGGGGCACTGCGGGGCATGGATGAACCGGCTGGCCTCACTGAGCCTGCGCTAGAGGTCGCCCGGAGCAGCTATCGTGGGCACGACCGAATAGGAGGCACAGCGCGGTGACGGTGGCACGCCAGCATGGCAGCAGCGCGGGACCATGGGGGTTCATGCGCACTCATGAGGGAGGGCCAGCGATGGGCGGGCATAGCCATGGTGGGTGCTCGGCTCGGTAGAGCAAGCAGAGACAGAGGCAAGCATATGCAGACCGAATAGGTGTAAGAGGAAAAGCAAGGAAACTTGTGCGAGCTTGCCATCTACTTCCCAAGCATGGTGTGCGGCAGGGCGCCCTAGGACAGCGTGGCCAATAGGGGAAACATAGTACGCCACTGCAGTTGCTTGGGTAGGTGGAATGAACGGCCGAGAGCAAGCGGGGTGAGGTAGTTGAGGTGAGCGGCAGAGATCGCTCGCTATAGGCGTACCGATTCACGAACAGAGCGCCAACGACATGGCTCACAACACAATCTAAGGAGGTTAGAGCAATTTTTGGAGTAACAACGCAACGTCAAACCACTCCATGAACTATACCATGCTATGACATCCACAAAGGTGCAATCAATAGTGCCAAAACATGACGCTAGCATTTAAGAATTTTAATCAGAATTTGAATTCCAATTTGATTCTTGAGCCATCAAAAATACTATGGAACAACATCTGTTCACCAGTTCAATAGTTGCATTTTCCTCTACACAACATGTACTTCAATTTTTATTTAAGTACCAATTACAAGTTATGTTTTATTTTTGTTTATAAAAATTGTTTTTCATGCTTAATCAAATAAACAAGCCATTCGCTATTTATTTGCTATCAGACATTTTTAAGCACTTTCTTCATACCTTTCCAAAACAAGCCCTAAACAACTTTTGTCCACAAAATTATTTAAAAGTTATTAAGCACCGAGACAAGTTGACTAGCGACACTTATTTGTTTGTTTTATTTACGAAAGCACGTCACGCAAGATTCGTTTATAATTCCATGTGTGCTTTAAACTTTTAAACCCAAAAACTTGTTTTACTAATTACTCTTAGGCATTAACCTAGGTGCTAAGCAAGCTCATAACACCTGAGGTGTTACAGGTGCCACCATGGGTGGCACCTGATCGGTAAGCGACGCAATCACACTGGCGCTGCTCCTGCCTGAAATAGGCGCGACGCCAGCCGATGGCTGAGGCCTCGCTGGAAGGGCGATGCTCTTCTTTGACACCAGCGCCAAAGGATTATGCTGCCTCCCAACACTGCAAGAGACGAAAATCATAAGTCGTGATGAAATCTAACCAAAACAAAAAAAACAGAGGAGCTGATGACTCACCTCAGCGTTGTAGGGCGATGGATATGTTTGGGGGGAGAACCCCTCGATCTCTGCTCTGCCTTGTCGGGGCGAGGCCGTTTCAAGCCCGTCCCCTGCTCCTAGGCAGAGGGGCTCGCTCCCCTTGGATCTTGGGGCGCGACGGCGGAGCCACCCACCTCGACTGTCACCTCGGGCGTGGCGGCAGAGCTGCCCACCCCTGTTGGCTCCTAGGGTAGGCCGATGGTACGGCCCATCTCCACTGGCTCCCTGGACATGCCCTCCCCTTTGTGGAACAGGAAGGGTCCTAACTCCTGCAAGGACGAATCGATACCTATCAGTACATCCTCGTTCTCCAAGTCGTCCCACTCAATGTCATCGACTACCTCATCGTCGTCTCCATCATCATCATCACTATTGTTGTCAGTGTCCTCCCCTCGCTCCCATGCCTATAGGTTCCGCTGCTTCTTCTTCCTCTTGTCCTCCTTCACCTTCCTCAGCCGCTCGCCCTCGTGTGATTCGCCGCCCTCACGAACGAATCCCTAGACAACAGCGCCGGGTGATCCATGAAGATGAGGTCCCTTGGTTGGTCCCATCCCTCTCAAAGTTAGTACCAAGAGGTCAGTAAATCAATGAAGAGGAGGTATGAGGAGGGGAAACTTATGAAGACGACATGGCCTAGTTCCGGCCGCATCGGAGGATGTCTTGGCACTGGGTAGATGAAATAGAGGGGGGCGCCCGCGTCGTCCCGCGAAGGCTCCATCGCCTCCTTAATGCGTTGCATGACCTCAGAGTGGGGGAGCGCTCCCTCGGCAAGCGTTGTTCTATCGAATGATGCCTTGGGCACCATCACGTACAGCGAGAGCGCATGCATCATCAACGGCACCACCCTCCTTGCATGGTAGGCCCCAATGACGCCCAACCCTTTAGGCCGCTCTCCTTTAGGATGTGGATGGCGGCAATGTGGTCTCGGATCTTCTAGAAAGGATGTGGTGCCTCATCCTACGCAGCACAAACCCACTACTATTGTTAGTCTACCTCATGGGTGGCCTAACACCAGCACCAGCACCAGCACCAGCCCCACCAGCATCGACAACACCAGCAGCCTCATTAGCACTAGCAGTAGGCAGAGGTTGGACATTGGCAACAACAACAATAGGAGGAGCCCACCAGCAAGGGCAACAAAAGCAACCATCCCAACCCCAGGAACAAGTGAGGCAGCATTGACAAACCCCTCACCAGCATTAACATTGACAGAAGACATCCTAGGTAGTGCAGCAAGATAGCATTTAACTAACACATACACCATCATCATCATCACATAAGCATCATTGAATCATAAGAACCAAGAAGATAGGCAATACCAAAGCATTAGTCTCAGCATAGTCCATGAAATAAATAATAAGTCATACACATAGTTCAATAGTACCATACAGTGGCAACCTAAGTTATAATACAAAGTTGTTATAAAAATGTGGTTCAAGTCCTAGAAGTGCCCCTATTGGCCCACATGCTAGCAGAGGTAGCATCTCTCCTAGTTGCCATCCCACTGCTCTCTTTGGACTACAGGTGATTGACAGGTTGGTTGTCTATAACAACATGGGGATTGACTACCCAAGCCTCTTTAGTTGGCACCACTTCAACAATGCCAATGGATAGGATCTAGTTATGCAGTATGTAGCAAGCTAGGACAAGCTTCACTTGGGTCTTGTAGGTGTGGAAGGGCTTATTGTCTAGGATACGAAACCTATTCTTCAAAGCACCAAAAACAGGCTCTATTGTCACTCTTAAGGAATAGTGCCTTGGGTTGTACAGCTCCCTATCATTACTAGGATATGTTCTGCTACAAAACTCAGACAGATAGTAGCGCACACCTCTGTAAGGTGGCATGAACCTAGGGCAGCATGCATAGCCTGCATCAACTAGGTAGAACTTGCCTACAGCATCAACAGGGACTGTAATCAGTTTGTGATTGCTCTAATAACACAACAATAACACATGCTATTGATAATTCAGTTACCTTCTGGTACACTCAACCCATCTTGTCTCTCAATAACATCAGTCAGGATCAAAGCATCATGTGCTGATCCCCCCAACCAGCCAAGACATAGGTGAATTTCAGGTCAAAGTCCATAGCAACCATTACATTTTCAGTTGGGTTACTCTTCCTACCCCTGAAGGCAGCCTGCATGTGTCTAAGCACCCTAGCCAACACATGGGTGCCATCAATAGCCCTAATGCAGCCCTAAAAGAACATTTCATTAGAACAAATTAGGTGTATATGACTTAGATTGTCTACATTGACTAAAGGCAAAAAAGGTTTAGTACCTTGAAATATGGATTCCATCTGTGGCTCCTAAAAATCTTAGGGTGGGTCTAAAGGCCAGGTGGCTTGATCATCTCACTCCTAAGCTCCCCAACAACATACAACACTTGGTGGAAATGGTGGTGGACAGTCTCTATGGACCTTCTAAAACTCTAGTGGATCACCCTAAACCTTTGGTTGTGTCCAACTACATGGAGGAACATTGAAACTTGTTCCTCAACACTTGCATTTATACTGTCAAGCACAAGACTCCTCTGCCTGAACAGATTATAGAGAGCAAAGAAAGGGGGCCTACTCATCCTTAACATGGCAATGCACTCCTTATCAGTGGAGTTGTAAATCAAGTCCAAGTTCTTCCTCCTATGCTCATCTGCTACAACCCTAGGACCATACACTATGGGTTTATCCTCACCCCTTAGTCTCTTAACTCTAGAAAACAGAAAAACTACCATGACCACAACCATTGCTATAGCCTGACTGGCCATGGTAAAGCGTTGGCTAGCTGGATCCATCTACATTCAGTTATTAGAGACATGTTTTAGTCATCAGGCATGCCATTGCTGGCCTCAAATTGAACTGCATTCATATAAACATAGACATAAACTAGCAAGAACGGCTGCTTCTATCAAAAGAAGCCACCCAGAACCTACTAACAGCATCATCGACTACCATAAACACTGCAAAGCATCACATGTACACTATATCAACATGAACAAATGAACAGTAAACCCTAGCTAACCAAGAACCGCATAAATCATAGCAAATCGACCACAAAAGTATTAGCAGACTACTTTAAATCACTAGATCCACAACATTCGCACCTCGGTGGGTAGGGATTTGCACACAGCCACCTTAAATCTCAAGATTTGGATCATCTAGCTCCATAGTAAACGAGATCCACTCGAGGTAAGGCCCGAGAAGGGATATCACCTTGCTACGAGCGATGGGGATGGATAGGAAGAAGACGCGAGGCAGAGAGGTCTAGGCAAACAAACACCACTGCACCCGAGCCGGAGAGGAGGAAAAAGAACCGGAGATGTGGAAGAAGAGGGATCCTACGCGACTTCGGCCACCACCACCACCGGGCGAAGAAGAAGGAGGAGGCAGACCAGAGCTAGAGATGTAGCAGCCACACCACTAGCACCACCTCTACCACAATGATGGCGGTGGGAGAACTCCCAAACCCTAAGGCCTAGGAGCATCTACAACCGCGCCGACACCACCAGGCGGAGCGAGGACTGAGGGCGGAGAGAGCGAGAACAAAGAGCGGAGAGAGCGAGTGAGAGCATCGCGGGGAGGGAGGGGATAAATGGAGGCTGAAACCCTAGCGGCGCCGCACGTGGAGATTTCACTACTCCTGCGCGAGCCCATGGGGGCCAACCGGTGGGAGGCCGAAATGGCTAGCGCCACGCCCGAGCGAGCTGAGCTCGAGAGCAACAAATTTTTTTGTTCCCCCTAGGCCTGGTCGGGGGCTGCTTTGATGGCCGTACGGGTCGGGCTATGGAGGGAGGCCAGGCAAACAAACACCCTCGGTTGAAGCCCACAGGCATACTGGCCCAACTGGTCTAGGCAAACAAACGCATATCTATGAGGAGGTTTAGGAAGCAGCTGGACTAGACTGTGCCGAACGACAAATGCATGGTCGGTCACAAATATACACTTTAAAAATCTCCTAAGATTGTATAATATGCTGGGCCAGATAGTTTGTAGTGAACCTAGAACAACTTATAGATAAAACGGTAATGCTATGAAGCGGGCGTCTGTCTGTTCGTGACGGATGGCTCCACGCTCGCTCCCTCTGGCTAGGCCAAATGGCCAGCAGCCCAACTGTCCACCCCACTTATTCCCTTCCTCTCTCTTACATGTGGGCCTTGAACGTCAACTCCTCTTCTCCTTCCTCTAGATGGGAAATGTAGACATTGCCTGCTCGTACGAGAGCACGCGGCTACTTCCTGCACCTACTCCTCAACCCGGCCCACACTGACTCCTTGCCGCCCACCCTGATAGGCCATCGCCGCGCGCTGCTCCCTGTTCCCGCACCTGCCGCGCGCGCCACCCCCTGTTGTCATACCTCGCTGCGGTGCCGCTGTCCTTGTCGCTCCTCTCCGACCTCGCCGAGATCGGTGGTCCTTCCGACCACCGTGTGTGGCCTGCCAGCCAGGAGTGGGGCCATCGTTGGCCGAGCCCAAGCTAGGCACAGGCACAGCTAGTCACTACTAGGCCATGCCACCATCCTCGACCATCAAATGGCCAGAACTGGCCGTTCCTCGCTCTACTCTATGTCGTTCGGAAGAAGAATGATAGGGTGAAAACACATGTTGAAAGCGTATGTTTTAAGTATTTCAGATGTTTTAGAGGTATGTTGCAAGTGTTTCATGCGGATGTTGCATATGCTGCAATGGTTGTACACGTATGTTGCAAACTTCTGTTTTCAATGTTTCATCTAGTTTTTCAGACATATGTTGTAAGTGTGGTTTATTCGGATGTTGCATATGTTTCAAATATATGTTGCAAGTGTTTTATATAGATATTGCTTATATTTTACAATGGTTTTAAAGTGAATTTTAGGTGTTTTTATAAGTGTTTCACATGCATGTTTCAAGTGTCCATCTGCCTTCAGACGTATGTTGCAAGTGTTGCATCTGCATGTTTTAAAAGTAGATCAGGTGTTGCAACTCCGTCCTTGCTTTCTACTGCCTCACCTCGGTGTCTTCTCCTCCTCCTGAAGCCGGCTAGGCATCCGCCACCCCCTCCCTCTCTTCTCGATGCAGATGACGTTTGGGGCGGTGCGGGATCCACGTGGGCATGTGAAACGGCGTTGCAGCCATGGGAAATTGACTAGGACGTCCGGGTGCTAGTAAGCCCGAGAGACAAATTAGGTGGATTTCAACTTTATTTGGCTTCAATAATGAATGAAATATTAATAGTGAATTATAGAAGCAAGGATTTGTATTAAAAACAAAAGGAAAAAGAAACAAGGGAAGGCGTGCTGTGTTGGGCCGGGCTCCTCCTTGGCCTCACAATTGGACGCGTTGGGCTGCCCGATTTCGTGTCGGATACGGATTCCTCCGCCCTCTCCTCTTCACTGTGTCGCCTTTCCCCAAGACCCCAACCCTTGATCGCCTCCATCGCTCCGTCGGATGGGAGAAACCCTAGCGTCGGCGATGGCGCCGCCAGTGGCGCTACTCCAGGTCCCCAACCCCAGTGGCGATTGCTTGGACCCGGGGCTCGCTTCTGCTCCTGTCACTGAACGCCGGCCTCCCATTGGCAAAGGTTGGTAGCTGTTCGGTGCTTCTCTTCTCCTCCCCATAAAAATTTATCATTCGCGCTCCTTTGCCCCGTACCACCTATGCGTTCCTCTAATCAAAGGATTTTACTTCCCAATTTCAGCGATTAGGGTCAAATACAGCGATGTGGTGGACGAAAATTACCCCATTGACTATGAGATAACCTGCCCAGGTACTACCTCAGTCCCAAAAAGGACCTAATCCTGTTTGGACTAAATCAAACTTTTATGTATCTCCAAATAATATTCTGGGTTTATAGAAAAAAATAGTGTCTACATTCTCCAAATAGGTTTATTATGACAATATATTCCATATGATTAATCTAATGATACTTATTATGCATAATAAATATCAATATTTTTTTTTTGTATATATTTGGCCAAACTTAAGATTGAGAATTACATTCTTTTTAGACGAGTGAGTAGACACCCTCTTCTCTGCAGCAGACTAAGTTGGCACCAACTCCAAGCAATGTAGCTTTATACAAACCAATACATGCACTCTACTACATTCGTCTATATATATATCTAGTGATATGCTGAATAGGATTATCTGGTAAGGTTAATTGGCATTGCTACATGTTGAATTCTTCAGGGCAAAGCTTCACATTGAGACAAGAGAAGGAGATACGTTTGAACTCGATGAATAGAATGGCCCATCTGTGGGAGCAGTTCTCGGACTCGTGCAATGAGAGAGATGAGAATACTCCTGTTGCTCCAGGGCCTTTGAGAGTTCTCCCTGTGACAACATATTCTTGCATCACGAGGGGATTCTGCTATCACCGTGAATACATGACCACTGATACCTCCCAGAGTAAGTGCCAATTGGTTTCTACTATAGTCTATACAGAATCCAGTAACCTGCAGTGTTATTATCTGTGTATGTTTAGTAATTTTAATGTTTCTTCTCCCTGTTTGCAGCTAAATCAATCCTTGGATTTCGTGAACCACAGCAGATGATGCAGATCTTCTCTCTGAGGCTGTCAAGCTATAAATCTAAATCCTATCCCATTAGTATTTACGGAACATTCGCCGTGCGTGATGACTTGGAGCCGTTGAGGAACTATGTCTTTAACCGTTCGAGAGACAATCCTGTCATGATCTATCAGGTACAGTTTGTTTCTCATTTTTTTAACCTTGGGGGATGTTTTTTTTTTCAAAACCCTTACCTTGCTACACTTCAAGTTAGGCATGCAGCAGAGTTTGGATCATGTCTTAAAAGCCTAACTTAATAAACCTGAAGCCACAGCTATATAAAGTTAGGCAAGAAAACAGAGTGTATAACATGTGGTTTATGGTGCCAACAAAGTGTAACAAGCCTAGTTATTGGAGTGAACCAAACATGTGCCTAAGAAATGATGCCATTTCTAAGTTAAGGTGTGAGCCAAACACCCTCCAAATTTTGTTGGCACAAAAACTTGCGTAAGGGTACTTGTAACAAAGTTAGGGTATGGTTCGTTGCCATATTCTCAGATTATAAAAGCTTCGACTCTTCCAGGGTGCCATTTGGTTCACTTGATGTTGTGCCTTGCCACACCTCCCCACATATTTTTTTATCAACTTTGCCTAAGTTGGGGTTCTAGATATGGTCTAGAGTCTAGACACCTTGATAAGGAAACAAAGTATGTGGCACTCAACTAGGTGTTCTCTAAATTTGCTGAACATGATTATCAGAAGCATGAGATACATGCCAATTAGTTTTTTAATATCAGGAGCTATTTATGGTTAGATGCATTAGTTCACGAACTTTGTACGTTTCATTCATCTATAACGTTTCAGATTAATTTGTTTGCTGCTCAGTTCATATACTAGTTGACAAAGCAATCATTGGATCTTAACTACCATTTGTAGTACATTTTACAATGAAGAGAGTATGCCACATTTTTTGTTGTTGATTCTTAACACCCTAACATGCTACAAAATCCACTAAAAATCTATGTCATTAGACCAAGAAGAAAAAATGTGCAAAGCTGGTTGTCTTGCTGATAGAGTATCTGTCAATAATTCATTTATACAAGCATTCACATCCTGTTGTGTTTATTCTGTTGTTACACATTTCTATTTGAGTACATGTTCAGCCCTTTGATTTCTAACAAATTGTTAAATTGCAGGAATCTGAAGACTTGCCTCTTTGTAGCCCTTGCCGAGGAATCTATGTACTAGATCGTGCATTGTTGGAAGTTGATCTTTGGGTGAAAAAGGAAGAGGAGGGATCAACCGATGAACGGTTACTTTCTGAGTATGTTGAGATTTGCTTGCGCTCCAGTTTCAATAAGATGCGCACGGGACGGATTCACAGTGAAGATGCAATCTTGGATATGGACTTTATGTTCCTTTCAGAGAGTGTTGAGGCAGTTATAGAGGTGTTCACAGGTGTTGACAGTCCTCCGCACGTGAGATTCATTGCTTCCAGCAGTTGTTTTGATAAGGAGATTTTGCTTTTCGAGGGGAAATGTTTTCAGGGCAAACTCTTTACGCATGTGGTTGCAGTGACGGTAGAAGAAAAACTGAGTATTCACTTGGAATGGGAAAATCCACATTTGGAGTGGACCTTTCAGGATGGAGTTGTTGGAGCTTTAAGTTATCCTGATGATGACTCAGTTCCATTTTATGTGAGGGTGTTCTTTGCTCCAAAGAATCTGGGACGCAGACCATCAAGATACGATGCATGGAAGAAGAGGTGTAAAAACAAGGGGACAACTTCCAGTGGGTTGCTGAAAGTTTGATGTGTGGCCTCTTTAGCAGTGTGGTTCAGTGTGCTATGTTCAATGCACGCTCTCTCATACCTTAATATTTGAGATATGTTGCTAGTCTTGATCTGTTGATGTGGTGATTCTTGTAAAGTCTGCATTATGTTCAGAGTTATTCTCAGATATTTGAGATATGTTGCTAGTCATGATGTGTTGATGTGGCGATTCTTGTATAGTTTTGGTGTCGGTGCGAAAAGTGACCAACAAATTTTGGTGTCGGTGCGAAAAGTGACCAACAAGTAAATATTTGTAGTTTTGTCGTGCATTGTGATCGTATGAGGCCTAGCACTCAATGACATAGGGTTTATACTTGTTCAGGTAACGTGTCCTACGTCTAGTTCCAGTCGGTCGGTGATTTTATTCCTGAGCCCAAATGCTCGAAGTTTGCTGTGGGGTTACAAACGAGTCAGAATAAAAAGGAGGGTGTTAAAGGTCCAGTCAGGCTTCGAACCGAAGAGCCAAGAGTAACGGGAGCTCCAACGTACGCTAAGTATTGGAACGTACGCTCTGTGTAGCTTTGGAGTTCTAGAGCTGTGGAGCTGTACTAGTGTTCAGAATGTCTAAAGCTTAGCAAAGAGAGAGTCGGAATGACCGTCCTCTGTTGGGAGAGAACGTATCCCCTTTTATAGGTGAAGGGGATGACCTTACAAGTGAGAGAGAGTGTGTGCTCGTGTTTTACTAAGTCTTGTTGCCCACGCTGTCGAGTACAAGACAGTCGTCGGCGCCCACAATATTATTTATGTCAGACGCTTGCGGTAGGCTTTATCGTGTTTGCCTGGTATGACAAATGACGGTGCCCACAACACTGTTTGGGTTCTGACATGCCTGGAAGGTTGCAAAACACCCTTCTGGCATGGCATGGCGGTACTGTCCTATAGGTGTGTAGGGTACGGTCCTTGGTATTGCGGTTGACTTGAGCGTCTTGTCTTATTTGCTCCGCCTGATTCTTGGGTCCTCACCGAGCGGGCGTCTCCGGTCGGTCGTTCCCAGTCGGCTCCGACCGCGTCGGTCGGAGAAGAGTTGTAAGCGGAGGTTTGGCGTATTCCCGGTCGAAGTCGGAAGCGAGTGTTGTCCCCTCCTTAGCCAGGCCTTCCGGTCGCAGACTGGATCGCTCTTCCGGCCTGTCGTTAGGTATCTGGGCCGGCCCAGGAGTCGCACGTTGTTGTAATGTCGTTTGCTGGGCCGAGCTTTTGCTGGGAAACGGGCCCATCGGGGACCCTGGGTTTATGAACCCGACAGGAGCCCCCGACCCCTTTTCGGACTTCTGTGAAGTCGTGAATAGGCTGTTTATACTCGTTGTACGAGAGCAACGGATGGACGTAAGAGCGTGAGTCGCCGTCGAGCGCGACGGAGCGCGGACCCAGGCGTCGGGCGTGACGGAGCGTGGACCTAGGTGTCGGACCACGGCCAAGGGGTCGGGCGCGACGGAGCGCGGACCTAGGCATTAGACCAACGAACCAGCATATTGATCAACGGTCGTACAGGGTGTAGGCAGCATAGTGACCATGCGTTCGTCACTGTGGGTCGATATGAGTCCCCTAGAACGTCATGTCATGGAGACGGGTCGTGCTGAGACATGACTGCTCCCTGCATGATGCCAGAAGTTTGATCTGGGGTTGTATTTTCTAGCCCGTAGTGGTTGGCGGTGGTGTGAGCTTCTGTTAGGAACCGTGTCCGAGGGATTGGGCAAAGCGGGGCTAGCCCTCAGACGACGGGCGAGGTGGAGCCAACCTTCTGGAGTCAACCGAGGCGGGGCCAACCCTCGGGGCTCGGACGAGGCAGATCCCAGCAAGGGGTGTGGCCTTGGTGGTTCTCAAAATCGTCTGGAGGATTTTTTTTGACTTGCCAACTAGTGCGCGCGAGCGCACCTGGTGGGTGTAGCTCCCCGAGTCTCCGGGTGATTTGGGTAGAATCGCCTGGGGGATTTTTTGACTTATCATCGGGCATGACCGCGGGGTCGGGCGCGACAGAGCGTGAACCCAAGTGCCGGGCGTGGCCGAGGGGTTGGTCTAGTTTCGTGCGTTATCCCATCCGCGGTTTTGCAACTAGAGGGGCTGAGCTAACGTCACTTGCCTCGGCGGCTCGAGCGACGCTCTCGGTGAGCTCTCTAACGGGTATGTTCGAGAGGAATTCAGGTTTGTCGTTCGTAACGGGGTCAGCATAGCCCGCATGTGGCATTCCACTGCTCCTTAACCTGCCTCCTGGTAGATGCCTGAGTCGTTCCGGAGACTGACTCAGGTGGCCCGCTGACCTCTCCTCGATGGAGATTCTATGGGCATGACTCGAGGTTAGGATCGAACGAGAAGGTCGAGATGACCCTGTCTGCTTCTGAACAGATCGGGCGAGGGCCGTTGGGGCTCATCTATGTTTTCTCCCCTAGCTTTGTTTGACGCGAGGCAGCCTCGAGCCCTTCGTGGATCGGTCTTCGAACCCCGGTCGATCGTCGCTCATGTCGAATGAGGCGACTACCGCTTTGTGACGCAACACGAAGCGTTGTGATGCATCAATTGCATATGCAATGCTTTGGATATATGGGATGAATGAATGATTGTATGGATGAATGTGTGAATGCATGTATGAGAAAGGATGAATGAATGATTATGCATTTAGAAAATAAAGTAAAGTAAGAAGGTTTGGTAAAGTTACCTTGATGACTCGAGTGACGGGTTTGAGGAGCTCTTAATCGGATATGTCCGAATGGGATCCGTGTCTATCATTCGTGACGGAGTCGGCATAGCCCGCATGGGGCATCCCACTGCTCCTTACCTATCTCTCAGCAGTCGCCTGAGCTGTCTAATTGACTCAGGTAGCTCGTTGGTCTTTCCTTGACGGAGATCCTATTGGTGGGCCCTTCTAAACCCTATCTAGGAAGGCGGAGCGTTGTTTGCATCTAGTTGCGCCTTGTTTCCTATGCCCGGCTGTGGTAGTGGTGGGCCCTGCCTAGGCCACGTCCCGTTTTAACTAGCTGTGGGGGGTACGACTCCGGATACCCATGGTAGACCACATGGGCTGCGCCCTTAGGGGCGGCCTAGCCCACAAGACGAAGCCTTGCGGGGTACGACTCTGCTCGGCACCTCCCACAAGACACTGGAAAGATATCCTGAAGATACTACGAGATTTGTTAGGATATGTATGATCCCAAGATTCCTGTAATCAGTTATTACTTTTTGGTTATCTCTCAGATCTAACTGACTTGTAACCCTGCTCCCCGGACTATATAAGGCGGACAGGAACCCCCCTCCAAACTCAGGCAATATCATACGATAGCTAATACAAACCAACAGACCACAGGAGTAGGATATTACGTCATACTGACGGCCTGAACCTATCTAACTCGTGTGTCTCTGTTGCCTTCTTGTTCTTGATCTCACGCTCCTCTACCGATCAATCTACCTTCAAGGGATACCCCTCGGAGGACTGCCGACGATATTCTATCGACAGTTGGTGCACCAGGTACGGGCTTGCGTGTTGTTTCCTTATCGAATAAGATGCCTTTTTCCACGGGCTCTTCGTCCCTCCCGCAGCCTAGCCAGATCTTCACGGTCGGATCGATCTCGTGGATCGTCAATGCTGACAGAGTCAGAGAGCTCCACGAGCCGATGCAGATCGATTCTGCGCCGGTCACCCTCGCACCTGCGACTGTAGATCCAATCTCAGAACCACCTCCAAGGTCACCTTCATCAACAACTCGCCGCCCGCTTCCTCGCTACCAGAGGAGACAGATCAACAACGACAATCTAATCGCATCAATCGATCAGGTTGGTCAGAAGCTCGCCGATTGCCTCTCTGTCGCTGAATTGGCTCTAGACACTGTGGTCTTGCGCCGACCATCCTCCAATCCAGATCTACCGGAGGCTGCTTGAAAAACTCCAGGAGTTGTGGTTCTGCCCATCGGGCTCGCCAACGTCGTCGCCACCTTCTAAGACGCCCTAAGGGGCAAATTCGCTGACCAGGTGGGAGACGTCCATCCTCACGCCGACCAGCCTCCGCCGGTCGTCAACATGCTCCACGTCGGGCGACGCTTCGGAGCATCCCTCTAGACCATCCTGGGGGAGAATCCAGGCTCGGAGTCCCAAGGCTCTACGGAGACCCTCGTCGAAACCTTCACCGAGCAACTTCCTCTCCCTCTGTTCCGTGGCGGCGCAATCTTCAACGTCAGCGTCGACAGCCCCCCTCGGAACGGCGAAACTGAGGAGGAACGCGCCGCTCGTGAGAACCGAAACATCAACCGCGCACAACGCCGAGCAAACGAGATTACCCTTGCGATGGCCGAGCAGCAGCTTGACTCGCAAGGAAGGCCGCTCCAGCGCAACCTCAATGACGAGTTTCTCCGCGTTGATGGCCACGACGTCTACAGGACTCCAAGCGCCAACCTAGCCGTGGCCGCCAATGAGCTCACCTGGCTCCAACAGACACCGGAGGTCGCCAGGGTCACCGCAATGCTCGAAGCGGCGCATTGTCAGGTCAATGAGATCCGCCAGAATCAGAGACCTTACTACTCCACAACCTCGATTCGCCGATCAGTCGCCACAAGATCCTATCGCCGCCCATGTCGCTTCACCGACCAGCGCCGCAACGATAGGCAACCCCTATAGGGCGGAGCTAGGGGCAACCACATTGAACATCACCGCCAACTCGACCAGGAGGTCGACCAGGACGTCTGAGTGCACCTCAACAATCTCTAAGATGCACGACGATGTATCGACGAACGCCGCTTTGGTCGCCATGAAGACGATGTACGCCGCCGCTAGGAGTACGAGCAAGAGTATGGTAACCCGGACTCAGCTCTCGAGCCGCTCGCTGACGACAACGCTGCAGACGACGGTGTCGACAACCCCGAGGGGCCCCAGTATTTACAAGGGCGCTCTGAACACTTCAGTGGCCCTACGAAGGAAGGATGAACCCAACACAGTGGCTGTAGGCTTACGCCACTGCTGTTCGCGCCGCCGGAGGAGACACCAGTGTCATGGCGAACTATCTTCCCATTATGCTCACGCCAGCCGCCATGAGCTGGTTTACAAGCCTTGCCCCGAACTCCATCAGATCCTGAGAAGAGCTGGAAAAATTCTTCACCGACAATTACATGGCTACATGCTGATCAATTTTTCTTAAATTTAACTAGGTTTATAGAAAATATTTAAAATATTTGTATATCCAAATAAATTTGTTACGAAAATATATTCAATGATATATTTAATAGTACTAATTATGTAAAAAGATATTAATTAATATTTTCTTATATATATTTAGTGAGAATGACACTTCTTATATATCTTAATGACACTTTTTATACGATGGAAGGACTACTAAAGTGTAAATAGTGAAATAATAACAAGGCTTTTTTATTATACAGAGAGAAAAGAAACGGGAACAAAGTACGTTGAGCTCGGCAAAGGCAGATTCGCTCCTGGCCTTGCAATAGGCCGCGCTGGGCCAATCAATCTTGGTTCGGACTTCCGACTTTTTTTTTATATATTTTTAACCATTTTAAAACTATTTTAAAAATAACACTACCCAAATTTTATTTCCAAAACTAATCTGTTTGGCCGTGTCAATTTCCTAGCGTGGCCAAACTGTGCCGCCACGCCGCTTGGCCTAGCGCGGCTAGGCTGCCACCGTGGCAGGTCAGCCGTCACTAACCCGCTGACGTGTGATAGATCTAAATGGCTAGAGAGGTGAATAGCTTGCCTATAAACCTATAAGAGCAACTCCAACAGCTTAGTTAAAATTAATTATCAAATTTCATTATTTAGCCATTTTATAAAATAGAAAACTTCTCAAAAAAAAGAAGAGATCTACAACAGGCTATTTTACAAACGTCCTGTTTGGATCCCATGGTAAAACTTTAGCCCTGCACTTTTAACCTTTTTTTACCATGAAGATTCAAACAGGAGGGCTAAAAGTTGAGCAAATGGCTAAAAATGGGGCTAAAATATTTTGCTCCCAAAGGGGCCCTAAACTGGTCTAAACTCCATCGGGGCGGGTGCTGAACGCCTCGTACCCCTTGCCGCTCACATCATGGTTGTGCATGGATATTTAAATAAGGGTAAATTAGTCATTGTAGATTAGAGGACTAAAGTTTAGCCCATAGATCCAGACAACCTAGCAGGACTAAAGTTTAGGGGCTAAACTATAGTTCTTGGACTAGTGATCCAAACACCACCAAAGTCATATAGCCAGCGCCTGTGGTTGGCTATATATGGCCACCGAAAATCAAGAAAAAACCAGCTTTCTATTTTATAAAATTAGATAGTACATCTGTTGGAGGCTACTTTTTACTATACAAATTCTAAAATAGCCTCCACAACAAGAGTAGCCAAGCTGTTGGAGTTGCTCTAAGACACTAGAGCAAGGCTTGATTAGTAAATAAGACGACGCTTATGCAACTATTGCTCTAGCTGTACTTCACCTCAAACAAGCCTCCTACACAATTCTAGTTGCTATGATCTCTAGGTTGATTTCACCCAATCAAGCATGCTAGCAACTATCACTACTAGCGACAACTAGCACAAACTACTAAACAAAGATAATTGCAACTAATTACAACTACAACTAGCTCTATGCTATTCTAGTCTACACAAGCAACTACCACACAAGATGAGTATGAACAAGTAAATATAAGTGTGATAGTGAGCAAACCGAGCGAGGCAAGAGACAATATGAACACCAAGATTTATCCCTGTGGTTTGGTTGCTTGCCGGCAACCTACATCCACGTTGTGGTGAGTACAAACCCGGTGGTTCATGCGCTAATTAGCATCACACGCCAAGCCCAACACTTGGGCGTCGTAAGAACCACCCAAGAGAGCACTTCCAAGCCCACGATTTCAATATAGTTGCTTTTTGTGAATCTCCCACTGGGAATAAGTACAAGAACCCTTCACAATCAAATGATCGGAGCCGACAACAATCACCAAAGCCGCTCAACGATCCCACAAGCTCCAGGCTGGCTAGGCGACGACAATCACCAAGAGTAACAAGAGCACCATCAGCCCAACTCACCCTTCCTAGTGCCACAAGATGCAAGAACTCGATCCAATGCGCTAGAGTCTCTCGATCTCACTCCAAATGTGATCCAAAGTGATGCAAGTGAGTGGATTGTGTTCTTTTGCTCTCAAGTGGTTTGCACAACTAAATCAGAGCCCAAGAGACTGGCCATGGCCAGCCAAGTGGTCTATTTATATCCCCAAGCCAAAGAGCCAACTGGTACCTCTTGATGAGCTGGCTGCAGGTGCACCAGTTGCCACACCAGAGACGACAGGTGCAACCCCAACGACCAACTCCAACGTTCGAAAAACTAGCCATTACTGCACTATCAGACAACCGATGTGCCACTAGTTAAGTCACAGATGATGACAGTCCATGTTAGCGTTTGCTCAGTTGATTTACATGCTCTCTGGACGCCCACACCGGTGAGGCGACCGGTGCATAGAACCGCCCTCGGAGCCGATTTGTAAACTATCTAGAACCCCACACCGGTGATGACCGGTGCCTAGAACACCGCTTGATCGAGCTGCAAGCTCTCTAGAACCCATGGCTGGTGCACTTTGACCGGTGCACACCGGGCACGCTAGTGCTTGGCTAAAAACTACACAGAGTGAAACCCTAGCACCCGTGACCGGTGCACACAACCGGTGTGGCACTGGACACGACCGGTGCATGCTGATCAGCAACACCGAGAGCACCCAAGCGCCACCTTTCAAGTGGCTAACTCTCAAGCTACCCTCTTAATAATATGGCCATCTATCCTAAACCCAATCATGCACTCTATTGCGTCTTGACTGGCAAAATAAAATCCCTATTTATACAATTGCCTTAAACCCATAGGATTTTATTTTTCTCTTTCCTTCTTTTCCAAAGACCGAGCACTTCATCATCATGTGGCCATCTTCATCACCTTGAATGCATCTTGCTCAATCCTCAGATGTCGACCAACCTATCTCATGAAATCACTTAGAGCAAAGGGTTAGTCCACTAGGTTGTCTTAATTAGCCAAAACCAAGCATAGGGATTCCAACATGGCAGCGCGTTGCCATGCCATCGACACGGCCACGACACCTGCCACTCCATTGACATGAGCGTGTCCCCTGCCACATTAACCCGCCTAGCGAGGCAGGGGGAATACTAAGCCGTGTACGGGCCTTCCTCCCTCTCTCCCTCTCTTTTTCCTTCTCTGTCCACCGTGACCAGCCATTGTGACTGCCCGCCACCGTTCGCCCTTGCCCCTGCCGCCGGCCCTCTCCGCCTCCCTCCCTCACTCCCCTTGGCCTCCCTCTCTCACTCCCCTTGCTGCTGCCGCCCACCCCAAGCCACCAGTAACCCTCTTCGCCGTCGGGGCTGAGTGGGGGGGGGGGGTGAACCCCCAAGCTTCCCCCTTCATAGACCAGGTAGTCCCGCTTTCAATTTCTTGTTTCCATGTTGATTTCAAGATGATTCATGGTACTTAGGGTTTGTAGGAAAATTTAGGTAGATCAAATACGTTCAAAAATTAGTTTTATTAGTTAGTTAGATTAGTACAGTTAGTTAGTATAGTTAGTTTTTATTTGTATAGTTAGTTAGATTTTAGTATAGTTAGTTTTTATTAGTATAGTTAGTATGGTTAGTGTAGTTAGTTAGTTAAATTAGTTTACATGCAGAGCAGTATAGGTTATATTTGTAGGTTTAATGTTTAGTCTATATTTAGTTAGTTAGTTAGATTAGTTTATATTTAGTTATTTAGTTAGTTAGTTTATGTTATTTTTAGTTAGTATGTATAGGTTATATGTAGTTAGTAGTTATATGTTATGTTCGTTGCAACGATTTCGAAGACTTGATGTAGTTTGCTCAAATGATTTTGTAGATAGATTGTTTAGTCTATTTGTTTCATGGAGGAAGTGTTATAAAAGAAGATGGGGCGTTTGAGAATATGGAGGATGAAGTGGAAATTTTTGATATGTCGCCTAGCTTTAGTGACCTTTTTTTGCAAGTTAAGAAGTTTGATGGTGAATTCACAATAAATGGGAGGTTTGATAGTGGGAAGAGTAGGGCACACTACGTGTTGATTCCCTTGCGAAAAAGATAAGTATTTTCTCAGGTTTCCTCTGAACTCATAACCTAAAACACAATCTAGAAGTGAAGCTTTCCATTTACACTAAACTTTACGGGGACAGGTAGTTCTCACCATGATCAGAATAAATTTTGTTAAGGTGTCTCACATGTTTATTAAATGTATTAGGTTTGATGGTGCTAGATCAAGAATAGCTAGGAAGTCTACCATCGCCCACACCACTGATTGGTAGTCATACTCATACCATTAAGTCAATGGAAAATAGACAATTTTACTTACTAATATATTCAAAATGAAAACTAGAGCTGAAGCAACATATGCTTCATTAAGTCAAATGATATGTAACAATATTTAAAATTTAAATGAGATTTACCTTGTCTCCCATGAGGTCATTCGTGCTCATATAAGCATTATGTAGCAGTTTTCTTGTACTCCCATCAATGTTTGTGATAGAAAATCTAGTGAAACACTCAGTAAGAAACTCCCAATTTTATCCAAATCAAGTTTATGGCCCTCTTTGAGTTCTTTTTCTGTCCACAAAGGATCAAGGGTCCATCTTTTATCAATTGCATAGGCATATTCTTGAGGAGGAGATACCCACTCTTATTGTTTGGCCTTTACATAATCCACAGATTTTGTAAGAGTTTTCTTTGCTTTTATTGCAGATTTTGCAGTAGTCATGCTTTTGTTTTCCATCTTCTTGCATCCAAGATTGCTTTGGCGCCCGTTCGGTTCCCAACTCTATAGTTTCTGAACAGGATGCCGAGATATAGCTTATCCGACTTCCTAGCTTCTGTAAAATGCACTATAAAAGTTTCAATGGACCTTTTGACTTCCTTAGATTGGGGTGCATGCACTTCCTCTACAATATACTGATGCATCATATTAAAAAAATTGAGATTAATAACTCGCCACATCCTTGTCAGATGGGCGCCCTCATACCCTCCATCTCACAACAATCTTTTTGCATTTTGAATATGTTTTTCCTTCTCATAATTTTCACGAATGCGAAACACATTTGTCTTACCAACACTTCTCCTTATGTAGCCATACAAGTAACCAAAAGGCCCATCAATTACAGCATATAACCACTTTTTATTATAATGCATATAGATGAGAAAATGCCCTTCAGGTGGTATGATACAACTTCTCCTATTCTGATGTCCAAATTCATACCACTTATCTAAATTGTTGCACCAAAGGCGATAGTCTAAAACTGATCGTCGCCATCTGTCTCGAACTTCTATTCTCGTCCCATTGAGATCTAACACGGTATAACTATAACAAAACATAATATTTGTATCATTATACGTGAGGAAAAAAGATAGATGAAAATTAATAGAATATTTTTTTCCCAAATAGACACATTGGTTAGGTGCTGACAAAATGATAGAGGTCACTTAATTTAATAAGGGTAGATATTATTAATATTTTTTAGAAATGCTCTCGGTGATTTCATTAGACACTCAATCCAGTTACACTCTATTTACATCTAAAAAAGCAATTTGATTTGGCTCTTGCTAAGGTAAATTGACAAATCATGTGTGGGAATTGCTTAGTTTTACCGTGTTCTTACATTATCTTCCCATAATTAATTGCAATACACTAGTGTAGCCCTTTCAACCCGTTGATGTACAACATCAAACATGAGAGAGGTGTGGAAAGTGAGAGGAAGAAAGTCAAATGAGTCGGAGGTAAGAGTCCCTCTCCTTCTTCCCCCTCTCCCCCTTTTATAGGGAAGGTGGGAGGGAAGGTTTCCATTATTTCTCCTAATGAGGCTTGTATTTTGCAAAAAAAAACTCTAGGGCTACAAATGGACCATAAATATTATCTTACAAGCCACCAAGCTACGTAATTGGGCCATGTAAAACACTAATGGGGTCCCTAACATATAACACACACCCAACAGTAGCCCCTCATATATTTGGTTTTGATAGAAAGCACAAGACCCAATAGCTGCATATAACTAAGTGTGGCCCAATTACAACTCATCTACGACTCATAGCTCTCGTCTATACAAAGATATTCTATGGATGATTTCATCTTTAGCTAGTATTCGGTGTCAACCTTCTCTTTGACCTCCATGACATTATCTTTGGCAGCTTGCTCCTTCGTATGGCCTTGAGCCCTTGATACCATCTTTTCATAGTTGAGCTCTCATCGAAGACATTGATGTACTCGATGTAAGCAAAGCAGTTGACGTAGGCGAGGTAGTTGTAGATGATTATGACACGTCTTCAAGCTTTCACTCACGAGTGCTAGACAAGGCTTTTATTTTCGGGCGGATTGCTTGTCCGATACGCTTGTCTTTGGAAGGATTGCTTGTCCAATGCGCTCTCTAGCCCCTTTTGGCTGGCACTTGTGAGAAATTATTTTGCATGCTTGAAGTAGATGACAAAAGCATGGCTGATGTCACAAATGTTGTAGATGGAGACCCCCCCCCCACTCCAATTGATGGTGAAGGCGGTGTCGATTATGATGAAACTGATGGCGAAGCCCCTAGCCGAAATGTTGATGAAGGTGTAGCCAATGATGTCAAAGTCAAAGCTCATCTCTGAGAGTTGGCGAACACATTGTCGATGAAGCTGAAATCGGTGAGGAACTGTACGTTCACCGATAAGTTTGCAAATGTGTTGTTGGTGATGTCAAAATCGGTGGCAAGTCCCTTTGCCAAAAATGTGGGGTTATTGGTTAGTGTCAAATTCACCCAAGTCAGTGGTGAAGCCCCTTGCCAAAATGTTGGCGAAGGCATAGTCGATGATGCCGAAGTCAGTGATAAAGCCCCTGGCTGTAACTCGACAGAGTCTCAAACAGTGGGTCACCAAAGTTTCAATAGCGAAGTGGGGAGCGAAAGTAAGAGTGGATGATGCAATTTTAAGAGAATGCCCTGACGGGATCTAGTGCTGGTATGATCGCATTGGTGTTTTATTATGTTCTTTTTGTAGGGGCGAGATGGGCGCAAGAGATAGTGAAGAAAGCCACTCGGTTTTTTAGATTAGTTTGGCACCAACCCTATACTTTTTGAGGCGAGGGGGCTAGAAGCAGAGAAATGAGCCCGTAGGTGATTTTAGATTACTTTGGTGCCAACCCCCATACCTTTTGAGGCGATGGCGCGAAGAGTTGCGAAATGAGCCCCTCAACGATTTTAGATTACTTTCGCACAGACCCGTATCTTTTGGGGCGATGGGGTGAGTAGTCACAAAATGATCCCTCAATGCATTTAGATTACTTTCACAGAGACCCATACCTTTTGGGGTGAGTAGTCATGAAATGAGCCCCTCAACGCTTTTAGATTTGTTTCGCACATACCCATATCTTTTGTGGCAAGGGGGCGAGTAGTCACGAAAATGAATCCCTCCGTGATTTTAGATCACTTTGGCGCCGACTCGCACTCGATGTTGATGAAGGCAAAGCCCCTCGTCAGTATGTTGGAGAAAGCCTAGTTGATGACGTCGTTGGTGATTACGAAACTAAATAATATAAAGTTTGCAAAACATAGATTCACATTTTGTTTCTGTTGCATGTATTCTTACAGATGTGAAGTTACTGAGCTCTATCAAATCATTCTGCGTTGGTTGTTCATACTTTTGGCAATGCGAAGTCATTGAGCTCATGTCATTCAATGTGCTTCAGTTGTTCGTATTTTTGGCAACACAAAGTCACTGAGCTCTTATCAAATCATCATGTACCACTACTACACAAATTCTTTTGCACGGCGTTTACAAATGGGGCTCCGAGGCGGGCAGCCTGGTTGCCCACCTTGGTTATTCGAGATAGGGCAGCTCGGCCAGCAACCTCCTCAGTTAATTATAAACTGAGGCAGGCAACGTAAAAAATCATCCATTAACCGAGGCGGTCATCTTAAAAAAACTGCGTCGGTTAATGCCTATTAACCGAGGCGGTTGCCCTAACGCAACCGTCTCGGTTAATTGATTAACCGAGGCGGTCACCTTAAAAAAACCATGTCAGTTAATAGGCCCACCTCGGAAAAGGCCCGTAGCTTAGCTGGCCCATTAACTAAGCCACATATATAAGGCGTACTTAGGTTTTCACTCGCATTTCAGTCTTCCCCACCCCGCAGTCGCGCTCCTCCCCACAGTCGCGCCCCTCCCTCCTCACAGCACAATGGCGTGCCCTTCCCTCCCGACGGCACCCTCTACTCTTTCCCTCCCTCCACTCTCTCTCCTAAACACGGCAGCACGCGCACCCTCTCCCTCCCCCACGTAGCGGCGCAACGGGCCGGCACGCGCGGCTCCCCTCCTCCCTCCGTCTCTCCCACCCTCCCTCGTCGCACGGCACCAGAGAGGAGGCCAGCGCAAACCCGACGTCCGGCTAGGGGCGCCGCGCCCCTCCTCCCCTCCCTCCATGGCTCCACCATGGCGCGGATCCAGCGGGGAGGAGCCCTCCGGCTATGGATTCGGCCTCGAAGAAGTGCTCGGGCGGTGGATCCGATGGGGAGGTGTGCTCCGGCGGGGAGGAGCGCTCGGGCGGTGGATCCGGTGGGGAGGAGTTCTCTATCGGCGGATCCGGCGGTGTGGCCTCCAAGCACGGCGACCCATCCCTCTCCTCTGAGCACGGCAATGCCTCCCTCTCCTCCGAGCAGTGGATCTGGCCACCATCGTACCAAGCGGATCCGGCCACCAGAGGCTGCGGGGGAGCGGATCTGGCCAGCACCGAGCGGATCCGGCCACCGGAGGCTACGGGAGCGTGGATCCTACCACGGACAACGGCGGCGCATGGTACCAGGATTGGTGGGCTACCAGGCTCGGTGGGCTTTTTTATTTCCTAAAATTATTAACCATGACGGGCTACATAACTCAACCGCCTCCGATAATAGCATTAACTGAGGCGGTTTTTGCAACCGCCTCGGTTAAGGCCACGATTAACCGTGACCTTTAGTCCGAGACGGTTGCAAAAACCGCCTCGGTTAACCCTTTTTACCCGCCACAGTTAAGATTTGTGTAGTAATGTATATAGAGATTGAGAATGATGCATGCGTTGTGCTCTGACTATTTTTTATCTCATCAATCATGTTTTTGCCGATATTGGGAGCCTTAGATGCTAAATAGGCGCCCTTTTTGGCTCATGCAATGTGGTATTAATTTATGCGGGTCCCATTGGCTTTAAGCGTGGACACGTGGGTTGGTGTGTAGTTTGGTTCTGGGAGTCTAGAGGTTTTCCTATTCTTGCGCTGCTTGCTGGTGACTTGGCTTGTCCGGTTCGGGAACTGAGGTGTTTTGGAAGTGCTTAGCTTTCGCATGTTTTTGGAAAGGTGAAGTCATTGGCTCTTAGGTATTTTGATCGCTTGTAGTTTATAGCATATAATAAACACTGATTTTAGTTCGCTTGCCCTTGTATATTTCGCTGAGTTGGAGGCTTGGGCCTTGGCTTTTCGGTTGACTTTTGCACTCGTATATTTTCAGAAGGTTGAAGTTTTGAGCCTTTAGGCTTTTTGATTGGCTTCGGCCTTGTGTATTTGCGAATGGTCGAAGTCTTGAGCCCTTAGGGTTTTTTATTAGCTCTTCCCTCGCATATTTGCAGAGGGTCGAAGTTCTGAGTCCATAGACTTTTTGATTGGCTTTACCCTCATGTATTTTCGGAGAGTCAAAGTCTTGAGTCATTATTAGGCTTTTTTATTGGCTTTGCCCTCACGTATTTTAGGAGAGTCGAAGTCTTGAGCCCTTAGTTTTTTTATTAGCTTTACCGTTATGTATTTTCGGAGGGTCAAAGTCTTGAGCCCTTAGGCTTTTTTATTAGCTCCGAATACCGATGCATTGAGTACCAATACATACTAAATGCTGATGATCACATAAATCTATCTTTTCCATGGAATCCAATGTTGTGACCACCAATATTTGAAAATCAATTCCTAATAAAGCCCAATATTCGGGAAAGGCTAATAACCGAACGAAAAGCCATACTAGATGGAGACCAATATAGCTTGCTTATAATCCTACATTTGAGGATAAAAAATACTATATAGACAGATTAGCTGAGTAAGGATTACATACACTCACAATGGTGGATTCATGCATGTTAGAGATAGAAAATTATAAAATACAAAATATGATCCTTTTGAAAAAGGCCACTAAGGCTAAGCGAGAAAGATGCTTAGATGATTTTTAATCAGCAATTAAAATTCGTGTAATTATTTCTGTCATCTTGGTAGGCATTGTAAGATAAGATGAGTAACGGCCTGTAAGATGAAGATGGTTGTTGCTTTTGGGAACTTAACTATTAGAAGTTCACACAGACGTAACTGCAGCAGGGCTAAAACCAGGGATTATCCGATGTAATACTGTGATGGCAGTGAGCATAGAGATTAAGATATGCGAAGTCAAACTGTTTGTACAAAATGATTATAGAGCTTAAAATAAGCGAAAGTGCTTACAAGGAGATTTTAATCTTTAGGTACGATGTTACCTTGGTGTGTTTTGCTCCTGTACTTCTGCAATTAAGGAAGTGAAATAAAACTTGTACAAAAAAGACGTACGTAACTCTGCAGGAAGGCTGTTACTCGATGGTCCATCAGAGGTGCTGCGAGAACACTTCGCAGAGGCACTCGGCATGCCGGAGGTACATGCTTGTTTTGCTTACCGCAGGGCCAAACTTGCCGAAAGAAACCACTTTTTTCAAGAGCGCCGTGACACGTGTTTCGTTAAGTAGAAGTACAATGGCCGAAAGAAACCACTCGGACGGCGAAGCCTTGAAGTCCGGAAAATTTTGGAGCCCAAGCGAATACTTCTTTTTTTTCTACTAGAAGTTGTTATTTGCAGTAGTGTATGCTCCGGCCACCGATTTTGATCACGAATTAAAGGTCCATCTACAAGAATGTCTGGTTTCTTGTTTTTATAAGATCTAATCTAGTTAACATGTTTGTTGTATTTGCACTCCAAATTATAATATATGTAGTTCAAATATGACTTCCTAAAAAATTTGGATACATGTCACTTTGGTATAGTAAAGAAAAGATAACATTGCAACGATAATTCGTGTTGGGGTTAGTCACGTTAAAAAAACATTGTAACTAGACGACGTTGAACAACTAAGACATCGTCCATCACGCATGCACACATGCATGTTAGATCGAATTACAAGCTATGTTACCTAATAAATCTAATTACAATATATTTTCCTAGTATAGAAATATATATTTATCCTATTACCTCTTAGAAGGTAATATATGATAATTGCTATCCAGATCGACAGTTCACGGTTATTTGGGAGTATACTTACAAGATACCCATCTCGTAGAACCAGTGGAACCTAGTGCATAAAGCAGTGGCTGCAGGAACCTAGTGCAAAGAAACACACGACACTTGGCAGTATATCACCCTTATGTCCCCTCATGTAGTAGCCAGTGCATATATAACAGAAGATGTCATGCCTGTGCAGGAGCCGGTCCATCTTCATCAGGTGGAGTATAAGTACTAGTGCCTGCTAGTTCATATGCAAAGCAATGGGCTATTTGCAGTAGAAGCTGATGCAGTATCATCCTTCATATGGGCAGGAAGCTTTGCAAGTTTATGCAGCACCTAAGAGCTAACTAAATGTTACCTTTTGGAGACATGAAGCAACACTTCTCCCCATGAGGGGAAGCTCACCATCAAGTTCATCTCTCAGAGTCAGTGTTCTTTAGAGCCTTCATGGACATGGACCTTTTTTGAAATAAGGCAGGAGCTCTGCCACTCAATTAAGTAAGATAAAGAGTTTAGAGTTTTATGTACAAATGGCGCCCCCTGGTGCAAAACACAACGGTCCTAGGACCGAAATAGGAGATCAAATCCTGCTGCTAAAAATGATTCACCCAGCAACATTCATCGCCCTACGTCTCTGCATTATATCCTCTTTTGCTAACGAGGCCACCTGCTGCGCCGTCATATGGTTGTTTTCGAAGATCCTCATGTTCCTCTCTTTCCACAGGTTCCACACAATATAAATGAGGATTCCATTGAACCGCTTGCGGTCTTGTTTGGGCACCTTACTTGCCTCCTCCTCCGACCATTTGGCCATGCATGTAGGGTCCTGTTGTGGGAGATGCACCTTAAAATTCTCCCAAGACAGAACCTGGTCCCAAATAGCTCTTGCGAAAGGGCAAAGCAAAGATAGACGAACTCCTGTCTCCAATGGCCCATTACATAAGACGCAGTGCTCCTAATGCGGCCACCCTCTCTTCTGTAGATTGTCGGCCCTAAGAATTTTACCGTGCATGAGGATCCAGGCGTGTACCTTGCATTTATTTTCCGCATGTGCCTTCCAGATGAGATCATGTTGAAATGTTTGATGTGAGCCACGGAATTGTATTTTATATGCCGAGCGAGTGGAGTAAATACCATTAGGCGTCCACTTCCAAGTGATTGAGTCTTGCACATAATCCTGCAGCCGCACATTTAGTAATCTGACCCATAGGTCAATGAACTCCTGTACTTGTGTAGATGTAGTGATATGTGCCCGCAATGATATGATCCAGTTCCCATTGAGTAGTTCCTGTCATACCATCCTATTTTTTCTGCTCACCAGCTTAAAAAGGTTGGGCGCTAGATACCTGGGTGCTTCACGTTCTAGCAAGGCATGGTGCCAGAATCAGGCTTTGTGACCATTGCCTATGGTGACCGTGGTGGAAGAGTTGAACAGAAGGCGATCTATGTCGTTACATGGTACTATTGTTCCCACCCATGGTTTGGAGTCATCAACCCATTCCTGCCACAGCCATCGTAGGCGTAGTGCTCTCCCAAATCTATCCAGATTAGGCACCCCTAGGCCCCCTAGATCTCTTGGCATGCAGACGGTTGGCTAGTTGATGAGGCAGTGACCTCCATTGGCGTTCTCATCTCCTTTCCACAGGAACGATCTTCTGATTTTGTCGATTTTCTTCCTTGCCCAAACTGCTAGAGGGAACACGATGAGATGGTAGGTGGACATTGAGGATAGCACCGTGGTGACCAATGTTTGCCGGCCTGCTTTGTTAAGCATTTTTCCTTTCCATCCTGGCAATTTCTGTCAAATGCGCTCTATTAGAGGCTGAACGTGGATCTTCTGAAAGGACCTCGTATGTAACTGCAGCCCCAAGTAACGGCACGGGAAGGAAGCTCTCGTTCCTATGAAGGAAGCCAGAACATGATTGAGGTCGATGTCTTTGCATCTGATCAGGTGGACAGAGCTCTTATGCATGTTCATATGTAGGCCCGAGACTGAGCCGAATGCATGTAGGATTGCTGTGGTGGCTTCGAGGTCTTCCTTGAGCGGATTGATGAAGATTGCTGCATCAATAGCATAAATGGATGTCCTCCATCTTGCCGCCGGCAGTGGCAAAGCGGTGAGCACACCGTGTTGTGTAGCCATGTCTAACAGGCGCTGCAATGGGTCCATGGTGAGAATAAACAGTATGGGTGATAGGGGATCACCCTGTCGAACTCCCCGCCTATGGCTAAAGACCGGTCCCTGTTGCCCATTAAGCAGCACTCTTGATGAGGAGGTGCGGAAGAGGATCGATACCCACTCACGCCAGCGTGGTCCGAAGCCGATCGCCTGCATTACCTCAAGGAGGTAGGGCCAACTAACTGTGTCGAAAGCCTTGTGAATGTCGAGCTTCAAGAAGATAGCAGGCAATTTCTGCTTCTGTAGGGTGCGCGCTACGTTTTAGATGTAGAGGAAATTATCGTGGATGCTGCTTTTTTTATAAAAGCGCTTTGGCATTTGGAGACTAAGGAGTCCAGTATCGGCGCCAATCTGTATGCCAACAATTTGGCAATTGTTTTTGCGACGTTGTGTTTCAGGCTGATGGGACGGAAATCTGTTACACGCGTGGCATCCATTTTTTTTGGGAGCAGGATGATGTTTGTTGAATTTAGTCTTTCAAAACCTTGGGAATTCAACGAGAATATGCTGTTGATTGCCGCTGTGATGTCGTCCTTAATTATTTCCCAGCAAGTTTTGAAAAAGAGTCATGTGAATCCGTCCGGACCTGGCGCTTTATCAGACGGCATGGAGTTTATCGTTTCCTTGATCTCTTCCTGTGTGAACGGTGCCTCAAGTGCTGATAGGTCTCTTGGGACATATCCAAGTGCTTCCCAGTTGAAAGTCCTCCCTCTCTGTGTAACTGAGCCTAGGTGGTCTGAGAAATATCGGTCACCACTTTTTCCTTGTCATTGTGCACAACTGCCACGCCCCCATCCGTGTGTAGGGAGTGGATGCAGTTTTTCCTTAATCTTGTGCTAGCCCTGATGTGGAAATATTTTGTGTTCGCATACCCGCTGCGGATGTATGCCAATCTCGACCGCTGCCGGATCTTGGATTTTTCTATGGCTACAAGTTCGGTGCTCCTTGTTTTTAAGCGTCGGCGCAGTTCGTTTTTCTTGGTTCGTGAGCAGCCTGTTCTCCTGTGCCGCTTCCAATTGTAACAGGACCTCTTTAACAATGGCCAACTGCAGCCGCGTGTCCCCAGCCTTCTCTCTGCGCCACCTCCTGATGCCTTTTGCTAGCCTTGCCAATTTTGTGTTCAGCCGCTTGAGAGGTAAGGTAGAGTCGACCGGTTTGCTCCAAACTGTTGAACCGTCTCCTTGAACTCATCCATATTCACCCAAAAATTCTCGAATCGGAAGGTTGAACTTTGGTAGTGCTCTATGTCCCCTTGCAGGAGAAGCGGGGTGTGGTCTGTCATTAGGGAAGGTAGGGAATGAAGGAAGCATGTTGGGAAGGCTAATTCCCATTCCAGGGTACATAGGAGCCTGTCGATTCTTGTGAGAGTGGGCCTGTCCTGTTCATTACTCCAGGTAAATCAGCAACCATTGAGACCTATTTCTTTTAGGTTCAATTCGTCGATTACTACTTTGAAGGCACCCATTAGACGACGGTTTAGATTCACATTGTTTTTATCTTCCACCTGGTAGATCAAGTTGAAATCCCCAAGGATCGGCCACCTTCCATGAGCTGGCCTGGGAATTGATTTGAGCTCTTGGAGGAATTGCAGTTTTTTAGCATCACCTTGTGGTCCATATACCACAATAAACTGCCATTTGATCCCATCAGCCTTCATGGTGCAGGTTGCTGTCACGGCGTGTGTAGATAGATGGACGTCTGATAGCAGGAAGTAATCCTTACTAGCCACTGATGCCCGCGCTTCGCTGCAGGTGGTCTGTTTGGTATACCGAACCTTGGAAAAAAAATGTTAGTAAAGGATAAGATGTCTTTTCCATTATGTGTTATATGGAAGGGCCTATTTGATACATTGAATCTTGGAAAAATACATCAAAGGAAGCTAATATTTGTTAATAAAATCAATGGCATGCTGGCGCAATGAAACATTTACTGGAGTGATTAGGACGGCACATGGTAAGATTATATTACACCATAGTTGGAAAAAGCAAGCACTGCAATACAAGTACATCACCTCACGCGAGGGTTTACAAAGAAGTGAATTAGGATTCACCACCCTTAGCCGTAAGCGAACCTAGTTAGAAATATTAATTCAAAGCACAACACTGGGTGGAGATTACATTGTAGGTGGAAAAAGCAAACACTACAATACGGGTACATCTCCTCACGCGAGGGTGTAAACGAACCTAGCTAGAACTACTAATTCAAAGCACAACAGTAGGTGGGGATTACATTGTAGATGGAAAGACCAAACACTAAAATACTGGTACATCTCCTCTTGCGAGGGTTTACAAAAAAGTAAATCAGGATTCACTCCCCTTAGGCGTAAGGGCACATCGCTAAAACCACTTTCATGGGTCTAGCTTCGGACCATATTAGCCTCATTCCCTGAGGGGGCCATGTGGCCACTTAGATCATGCCTCGGAGCTTGAGGAATCCTCTGAGAAGATGGCATGAGCACATGCACCATCTCTTGGTGGTGGCTGAGTGAGTGGGAGAATCTCTTCTCCATCAGGTGACTCTATCTCAGGAATTCCATAGGAGGCCTCGATTGGGGGAGGTGCAGGCGGTGTGTCCACTATTTCCCCTTGGATTTCTTCCATGGTTGCAATTGGGATTCCATCTAGTATTGGACACTCTCTATCTTCCAAGGTGACAATCCTTCTCCTAGCCCTATTAACAAGATAGATATTCTTCAATTGTTGAGTGTGCCGGTCTTCAGCATGTTTGAAGGCTTCAATTGTTGCTGCCTCACGGCTCTCCGCCTCAGTGGCCTGCACCTTAGCATTCGCAAGCTGCACTTGGAGCTCTCTAATCTGCTTCTCTGCCTTCTGTGCCCTACGAATGCACTTCCTCAAATGCTTAGCCTGCCTATCATACTGCTTATCCAAGGAAAGCAAGTAGTCAGACATGAAAATTGTAGTTGGATCACGTTCACGAAGTTTAGGGCCTTCTAGGGTCTTCATTCGGGCTACCCACACAAGGATGTTCTTTACAAAAGGGGGGAAGAATCTCATGGGTGTATGGCATATTGGCTTCTCAAAAATCTGGCATAGGTACCTCAAAGCTTTGCGAGCGATAGATTGGTAAGTGTTCTTGAACCGAAACCTTGTGGTGGACACCACCCAAGGATTTATGTCAGGGAAATCCCTACTTGCTCCAACATAGATGATCACCTCACACCTCTTAGTGCCATACTCCTCATACTCCCTTCCTACATATTCTGGGTGATCCAAAATACCTAGCCTGACCATGGTGGCATACAAGAGCTTGGGGAAGCCATCCTTGTTCAGGCAATAGTTGGTGGTCCACCCTTCATCTGCCATCTACGAGGAAAATGAGGGAAGTCATTTTCAACATTTAGGAGAGGGTAAGATTTCTATAGATACGTTAATGACTTGCTTACCTTGCTAAGGGCATCAAGAAGCAACGCAGCACGATTTGTATAAGAAAGTAGAAAAAGGGAGGAATTGGAGGTATGATGCTTGATGGAAAGGATGTTGTGTTAGGACATGCTAGATCTTGTGATCTGGAGGGGCTCTTCATTGCCACATCTTATAGATAGAAGGATGAAGCTGTGTCCACCAGTCCAAGGACCTTCTTTAATGTGAGAGATTGTGGTAGCGCACGCGTGTAGTGTCGTGTAGTGGCACGGGCGGTGGTGATGTGACAACATGGGAGTAGTTGTTGGGTGCTTAAGGGACATAGTCCATTACTCATGGCAGGACCTGCCAGCCCGATGGTATTCTTTAATATTAGGGACTGTGGTATCGCATGTAGGTGGAGCTATGTAGTGGTATGGTCGATGGCGACTGATAAAGTGGCAGTAGTTGCTAGATGCCTTAGGGGCTTTCTCCATTATTCATGGGCACGAGTGCCTTTATGTATGATGCACAGAGACAATATGATGACAAAAAACAGAAATGATGCACAGAGACAATATAACGAGTGCCTTCTTGAGGTGGAGTACGATGACCCCCTTGTTCCACCGGACGACGAGATTTCCAAGAGACGTTCGAGGGATCCTTACATTCTAGGGATTTAGTTCATTACATCGAACTTATGTCGAACGAATATTGTCGTTAAAAACTTGCAGACTCATAAACCAATGAAAATGTTATGTGGCAACTTGTCATTCATTTAATTGCTTCATATTCGTTTCAACTTGCGCACGGTCGCGGCACCACTTGTAGTTTTGTACAGCACTGACAACAACTCAATTGAAGCTGAATGCTGTCTGTCCACGTCACTGCCGCGCCGTCGTTTATGGCGCGGCACTGACGTGCCGTTTAGTATGGCACGGCACTAACACGCCGTGGACTCTGGCACGGCAGAACCTAGGCTATGGCGTGGCCGAACCAGTGGGCTACGGCGCTGTATTCGAGATAATTTCACCCGATTACGTTTATTTTAGAAATTTTGAACGCATGATACAAATAAATGTGATCACTTAAGATCGATCATGGGTAATCCAAGTACACGACACATGGTTACAATACATCAGTAGTTCAAATGGAATATAAGACAACACAATGAAATTTCTACTACATAGCTACATTGATCATTAATAAAGCATGGAACTAACAGTCGGCACAATTAAAAACCCTCAGTCAGAAATATACTGAGTAAGCAACTCGTCGTCTGAGTACCAATCCTCAACCACAACCCTGTTACTGTGGCTAGGTTCACCTGTATTGCCCTGATCTGCCTTTCGCCTATAGTAAGCGGCCTCCGCTTCATTTGCGGCCTCTACGGCCTGAGTGAAGAATGCGTCGTCAGCCTCCACCGCCTACAAGCCCGTCTCTGCTAGAGCGATGAGCTCGCTCAGTCTGTCAGTGTCGTCCTTAGCCTTCTCCGCCTGCAAGCCCGTCTCTGCTAGAGCGATGAGCTCGCTCAGTCTATTAGTGTCGTCCTCAGCCTCCTCCGCCTGCAAGCCTGCCTCTGCTAGAGCGATGAGCTCGCTGAGTCTGGCAATGTCGTCCTCATCCTCATCCCCCTCATCAGACAACACAATCGGTGATTCAACGGTGCGACCAGCTCGCTTTCTGTGCTCATCTAACTTCTTTTCCTCGTACCTTACACGAGCCACCTCTGCAACATGGTCCTCGCTGCATCTAATCCCTTCATGTATAAAATACAATCAGTTAGCAACATGACTATATTACATTTAAAATCAGGCAATGGAAAAAAGGCTTTGAAGTACTCACTGGCACATAATGAAACAACATGCTCATTCAAGACCTGCATCTGTACTCTTATCTCCTCCCTTGCCTCCTTCCTTACCCTCTTCTCCTCTAATGTCATTCGTCTCTCCAATCCCCATTTGATAAGCCCAACATCGATCGGGTTACAAATATCGCGCTGTCTAGCAAACTCATGCATCTTGTCTTTGTGATGTTTAACGAAAAGGTTGACATAGTCAGGTCTATATCCCCTCTTTCGTGCAATTACTTGCTTCCCCTTCAGTTCATCCAAGAACTTAGCTTGACCATCATAACATTCCCACCTGTATTTCCTAGTGCTCTGTTCAAACGATAAATTATATCATATATTTCTTAGCAAAAGAAACAAAATACGATTCCATGGTTACCACAAAAATAACCAATCTCATCATAGTCAATCATATGGCCGCAATAATGACCTATTCCAAGCTCCGAAGGAACTAGACCGTAGTTGGATTAAACACCATATTCGCACTTGACTGACGGTGCTTTATAAATTAACCTTTCTTTCTTCTTTTGCTTTGCTTTTGGAGATTCTTCGGGCTATTTGTTCTTAGGACCATATAACCACTTCTTGAAACGACACTTCGTCATTGAATACACCTAAATAACGTGACATTAGTACATGACACATATAGCTCAATATTTAACACATACACTTTGCACTTACTTTATGCTTGTTTGGACACACAAACTCCAATGTATTGTCAGGGTTTATCATGGCTCAGTCTCCGTAATGGCACAGAGGAGGTTCCTCGAGTCATCTAACTGCGGCTAAGTGCTTTTCCTTAGCCGTCATTGGAGGGGGGTTAGGGGGAGGTGGAACCCACCGCTTGAAGTGCTCTCGTGGATGTCGCCCTCTCCACCAATCGTCGAAAAGGAGGTATCTGGGGTCAAACTTGTCTGCACCGTCGATCCACTGAAAGAAAAGGCACCTCTCATGGGCCTACACAACAAAATTCCAACAAAATATTAGTAACCTAGTAATACAAATGAAGAAGAAAAAACATACGGAAACAATTACTTACATTAAAACGACTGCACGTGTAGAAGCAACGAGCCGCTGTGTCCGGATGTCTCGATTGAAACACATCGACCAGATGACCACAGTCACAGTTAGGGACAGGGAGTTCAGGAGGGACGGGGGCATCTTTGCTAGACTAGTCGGGGTACAATTCTCTAGGACGACCCCGTTTTCGCCATAACTGCTCCCGAAATATGTCTTCCATCTAATAAAACGGTTCAAATTAAACATCAATCAAAACAACGTAAATTAATATGAAATATAATCATTTGCAATGCAACTAAAATAATATAACCGATAATTATAGCAACAAAAATATACATGGTAAACATACTTCTAACTAAATAATTAACCTTAACATTGATAAAATTAAACTAATATCTTCCTTCAAACCATAGACCATAGTTCTTAAATATAATTTTTTTCTCCTAAACTTAGCTCCCATTCATAATATATTATCCACCATTCAAACGAAAATAAAATATGCGTCATTACCTTGTACGAGCACGAGGACGAGGAGGGAGGGAGGCGGCTAAGGAATGGAAGGGAAGGGAGACGGCAATGGAGGGCCGGGCGGGGGCCGAGATTGGCGGCGTCGGTTTTATTCGGCTCTGCCACGCCACGTATCAGGGCGCGGCAGTGCCGCGTCAAGATCGGTGGCGCGGCAGGCCCTGCCCCGTCAGCGTCAGCGATTCCGGTCGCCGCCACGTCAGCCCTCTGCCGCGCCACCATGCATGGCGCGGCACAAGCATTTGGCCGCGCCAGGGCAATAGGCGCGGCAAAAAATGTTAGTTTAAAAAAACCGACCATATTAGATTTAAAATTAGTTTCAAAAAATGTTAAAATTAAAAAAAATTCTAGGCACACAATGGAGGAAGTTGTGTCCTTAACCAGCAGGCTTACAGCATCTTGCCAGACCACGTCATTGAGCCCACGCACATTCCAGCAGAGTATGTTACAATTTCTTTGCGACATGGAAGACCAAATTTGTCCCAGCAGTGAGAAGTCGGAGAGCTTGGCAGCGTATCATAAATAAGGATATGCAGCTAAACTGACTCTGAATGGCCACAGCTTTGTTGATCGACTGAAACGAGCAGCAGCCGGCTGACTGAAAGCCCCCTGGCTGCCGGCGCTGAAGAGTGTATCCGTGTGTGGCAACAGCAGTACAGCGACACCAAGTTACATGACGAATAAGGCGTTGCAGAGGTCGCTTTGGTGATTTTGGGCCCCTGGCCAGCACCCACACACCCTTCACAGGCCATAAACTGAGGTTGACAGACCACCATGAACTGACGATGACGAGACGACTGAAACTAAGCTACAGATGGTTGATGCTTAACATGAGTGATATGGAGTGTCCCTTGCGCTGAGTCTTGCTGCCTATGCCTAGGAGTAGCCAGCACCTGTGTTGCCATCGAGGCCGCACAAAGCCGTCAACGCCTTGACCACCGAATTTGCTTATGCTGATGCTTATACTGAAATGTTGTGAGATGAAAACACTATGTCATGGCTGAATAAGCTCAAAGCGAACAGGGCCGGTCTGCTGAAGAGCCTGAAGTAGCCAAGTAGCGCGTCATCCGCCGACTGGTCCTCCTCCACGAAGCCAAGCTTCTTCATGAGGACTTGGGGAGCTTTCGCCTGGGCGTCTTCGCGTGGCCAGGATGCTGCCGCGATGCGCACACTTTTGCGCTGTGGGGCAGGAGCCTGCCTCTTCCGGCGCCTTGCGGCCACAGCCCGCTGCGGCGGCCCTTGGAGCAGCGGCCTGGTGGTCTGGTGCGTGACTTTGCTGATGAAGCTGGCCGCTGGGTTCTGTGGTGGGGGAGCTTATTCCGTCACTGTTGTTGGCGACCGCTGCTTGCGTGGGTTGCGTCTGGAGTAAACACAGTTGGGGCTGAACCTCCTGTGTTGAGGCAGGCAGGAGCGGGGCGCGCCGTGTCCGGATGGTATTGGAGCCGGCGCAGCTTGAGGAGATGCCAGTTGGTTGTTTACCTCGGTGGGAGCTGGGTGCCTGTGAGACAAGGGTGGGGGATCCGGTGACACGGAGTCAAAATCAATTAAACCTGGAACAGCCAGCGGGTGTGGCGATCGGCTGCTGTTATCGTCGTCAGGACGGCCGGGGTTGCCCCCCTCTGGGAGTTGCTGCTGTCGACATTCAGTGCTGGAGTTCTGGGCGCCCTTCTTGGTGTGGAACGTTTGCGGGCACTGCCGTGACGACCCTCTTGGCGCTCCATAGTGCGGCCACGGGTGATGCTCATCGGTATCGCTGGTGAAGCAGTTGGAGCGGCCGGAGGAGTAGGCGGGGCAGCCCTCGTGACCGGCGATGCAGGTGGCGTTGCCGTGGGAGCAAACGCTGTAGCCCCTGCGTCCACCTTCGCAGGGATCGCTTGCAGGCCCCCTTCCCTCGCGCCCTGTGCAGGGTTCCATTGGGCTCTGAAACAGGCGACGAGATGGGGTTGACACCTTTCTGCCGTGTCGAATGGAGCAGCTGATCGCACGGCTGGGTAGGTGGGGACGTCATCTCCCCATGGGGCTCCATCTCTGGTGTCGCCGTGTCGACGAGGAACACCTGGCCGATCTCTGGTGTCGCTTGTCTGTCTGCCGGGGCAGCTTGCGGGCCGACGTCGCTGGTGCCGTGGACTGCTGTGCGCTGGGTGTACCTGCGGCGTCCGTCGGGCGCGGTTGGTCTGTCGCGTCGGCCATGCCTTGACTCAGAGCGTTCTCTCTCACTCGTCCGCTCGGGGGCACGAGAGAGGCTTCGGAGCAGGCTTGCTCCCCAGCGCTCGCTCTTTCCCTCACGGCGGCCGCGGCGTTCATTGTCATCGTAGGGGAGAATGCGCCAGGGCCAAATGCAGAATTCAAGGTTGCCCACAGGAAGCCTTTTCGAGGCCACCGCGGTGTCACGGTGGTGCGGGTACTTGAAGATTTTCCGGCCGGTGTCGTGACACCCTGACGTCTCCCCGCTGGACTCCGAAGCAGGTCCGGAGCGCCTTCGCAACCTCCTCTGTTTTCACACCGCCGTGGCCTCTGCATTGACCGAGCACCACGGCGCAAGAAGATAGGCGCACAGGCACAGCTTCTTCTTCCATCGCGTCGGTCGCAGCCACCACTGCGCTGGTGACCTCTGGGCGGGTCGCGGGGTCCCCAGTGGCCGGCATGGTGCGGCACGGTAGGGGTGGGAACTCGCTGGGGTCCGGTGGGGGCGGAGCAGCGGGAGCATGCGGGCGCCGAGCAGAGCGATGCGGAGCTTGGTTGCAGTCCCTGGCTTTTATGGCCGAACCTCCTGCAACTGATGCAGCGGACCGGCTCTCTACAATCTGCTGCCCGGTGGCCAACAACATGGCATCGGATGCATTTACCTCTCAGGGCTTCCATGAATGCAGGATTCGCCGGAGCTGCACGCTTCTTCTGTAGTACCTTCGTCCATCCGTCTTCATCCTCCTCGGGTCGCGTCGCAGCGGGTTGACCAGGCATAGTCGCGTGGCGGCGCGCGGGGCTGGTGGCCTCCAGCTTGCCGCGGTCGCCTTGGGAAGTAGCGCCGCCATAACTGCAGCTTGGGTCACGCACCGCGGCGTGTGCAGGCGTACGTCTGATGCAGGATTTCTTGGGTGGGGGATAGAGCCTTATGGCCATGGACCATCCTTACAGGTTTTCATGACCAACTTTTGTAATTTATGTTTTATGCAAGGTTCTCACACATCTGTCTGTGTTGGGAAGGTCTCTGACAAATAGAGATTCAACCTAAAGAAACAAATGCTGGCCCATGTACATTATTATCATGATACAAGACATATAGAAAATGGTAACATTATTTAGTCAGGATGGGATTGTCATCTTCTGCCTAGCGTACACTGCAGAGGCCTGTTTGTAGGATTTTGCTATCTAAATTCTGGACGTGCTGCCTAAAACAAAGGTGTTTTTACTAGTTAGGTTAAGTAGGGTCTGAAATTTTGCGATATGTTGGGCAAGCTGTTTTGTAGCGATGAATCTAGAGCGGTGTGAAGTCATTCACACCCAGCTTCCTTCACATGTCATAAGCTGCAGTACTCAAATATGTCTGTGACTAAGACAAACTTAATTACGACACAAATTTGGTTTTAGCAAGTAAAACCATAGGGCAGAGAAGGGAAGGTACAACGAGTACTAGCTAACTGACTGGATGATTGTACAGAATTTCAGCATGTACTTCACAGGGCCAGTTGGAGCACAACGGTAGCACTTTCTCTAATTTTCTTTCGTACACAAATACTGAAAAGCTGCATCCACGTAGCCTGATTAAATCAGTTAACTGCGATGAGAATGTATCCATCCAGTTCTATATGCAAACACGATGGCAAAGATTACTTGAGAATGATTGCACGAGGGACCACCCGAGATCCTCTTGCGCAGCAATGCTTCAGTTCACAGTTTCAGACTTGCTGCTGCTAGTTGTTCACCGGTTCATTCTTGACTTCACTTGCTGCTGCTAGTTCTTCTTCACCAGTTCACTCCACTTGCTCAGCGTTCACCAAAAAATCTTCACTTTCATCTCATATAAGCTAGAGGTGTATGATGACTGTTCAGTCCATACATTTCATTGTATATCCACCAGCCACTCCACTACTAAAACTCATCACACCAAAAGCGGCCAAACTGACACGATGTAGACCTCAGACACAAACATCATAACTATTCTTGAAGTTTGAGCAAAAGATACATTACCACTGCATCCCAAATTACATCTGCCACTTTGCACTGTTATTATTCTCACAACAGCAGCTTGTGTTATTATTCTCACAACGGCGAAAATAACTACTCCCCGTTCGTGTGCCCTTAAACCCGGCTTGATCCGCTTCTTTTTTCATCCGGAACAGTGTTTTTCTCTCACAAATTCCTCCAGAATTCCTTCAAACCATCCAAATTCCTCCAGAACCATACCATCCGAACGGGGCCTAAAGTACCGTTTCCAGGATTAGTTGGTAGCCTGCATGGTTGTACTGTTGCAGCAGAGATACTCTAAATGTCTACTAGGTTCTAATCTCTAAGCGCTAACAGCGACACTGCAAACATCAATAGGGACGGTGCCGACCCCTGCGGCTGTTGTTGTTACTACTACCACTTTCATCTCCCCTCTGTCGCCTTCCACCAGAGCTGGATCCACCACCACCGCTGTCACCATTATGACGACCACCTTTCTGTGGCGGAGGCAAAGTCATAGGCACAGGCTGCTGCCCTGCAGGCTGTGGTCTGCCAAAGACCAAGGAAAATATGAAGGGAATCAACAGGGTAATATCACTGCAACAGTTGGTTCATAGAACTGCTCTTAAGATCTAAGATGAGACGAAGAAAAAATGATGCAAGGACCAAAGAAAATTTCATAAAAACTACTTCTACAACAGAGATACTCTTTTCACCTAGATTCTCTAGGTCTGCCTCTTGTCAAATTTAAGAGCCACAGATACTAAATAAATTACATGTGTTTTAACAGAGACAAGGCATTTGGTAGGTGCGCCACACTTTTTACATCCCTCAGTTACTACTGGATAACTTTATGTTATAAGCACACATTGATCGAACCATTTCTTCTCCGTAAACAGATGTATTAACGACAAACCACCATATGTTTATCAATGGACTCCCACCAACAGGTTTACAACGACAACATTGGGGACCAGATGTAGCGGGTGTTGAGCTTACGCTAGCAAATCAATGTAATGTAATGTATGCTGTATAAGCTTTATAGAATAATACTTAGGATAGAAGAAATACTTACATGTATACAAGACGGCCATCTGGTAGAACCATTGGGATCATAGTTGAACCTAGAGGAGCACCTGGAACATACAATATTTGCTGCACAAGTATGAAGAATGTCAAAGATAAACAGTAGTTAGAAGATATCACCCTCCTGTATATTTATTCCCTCATGCATTGGGATGGTTTATAAATTATAAGATTTCATCTACCTGTGCAGCTTGAGCACCAAGCACACCATAAGCACCTGCCACTCCATTTACATGTGGATTGTAAGCGCCTGCCAGGCCATTTCCAAGTGGATTATAAGCTCCCATCAGTCCATATCCAAGTGGGGTATAACTTGGGAGCAATGGACCTCCTTTAGGTACTGATGTCGTATCATCCTTCTTTTCAGCAAGAGGATTTGCAAGTGAACAATCCAGCAGGTGACCTGATGGACAAAAAAATTATGGCCTTCTGCATACATGAAGCAAAATTGACTAGCTATAGAAGGATGGTAGATAAGGAAACTCACCATCAAGTTCGTATCTCTCAGTGTCCTTTAGAGCCTTCATAGCCATGGATCGTTCTTTGAAGTGAACAAAACCATACCGATTTTCATGACCAGCTTTTGCAGCAGGAAGAACAACTTTTGTAACTTCTCCAAGGCGCTCAAATAGCTTTTTCAGTTGCTCTTGAGTAACAGTCTTGGGCAGGTTTTTTACATATAGTGATTTAACCTGAAAAAAAAATGGACATTCATATACAATATCATGATACAAGAAACATAAAAGGTACCATTTCCTCATGTGGGTCCAAATACAATATCATGAATTCATGATAGAAGAAACATCAAATGTATCACTTTGTCATATGGTGCTCAGAACCTGTGCAGTCGAGGAAGATTCACCACCATTCTTAGTATCTGCCCAGTTGACATTAGGGGCATTTTTATCTAGTTTGAATTCTGGGGTAGACATCTTCTTCTTAGCATACTCTGCGCAAGCCTGGTTGTAGTATTCAATAAAGCCATAACCCTTGTTTGTATCTGAACGTGGTGCCTACAATAAATATACATTCAGATCAGAGTAATAAAATAGCTGTAATGATGCACGCAGCACGCTAAAATAGTTGAACCATCCTAGTATTGTATCCATACCTTCACGAGATTAACTTTTAAAACTCCAGGACCAACTTCCTCCACTGCTTCTTTGAAATCATCCTCTGTCCACTTATAGGGTATGTTCCCAATAAATAGCCTGTTCTTAGCCTGGGAGGAAGAAACTCTTATCTTTTTTCCCTGTTATTACAAGAATCATAATAATAGGGTTCTAGTTAGTATCAAAATACAAGATACATGAATCAGGTATTAATGAGCCAGGAAGTACAAGCATGCATTCATGTTCTTTGGGTTGTAAAACTAAGTTTGCATAATATGTAGTCACAAATATTTTAAAAGGACCCCCAAATTATTTTTTGAAACATAATCTACAACCATCCACGATTCTGATTTCTGAAAATATAACTGAACAAAGGGATCTGCAATTAGTCACAAGGTTCTGTATTTCAAACTCAACAGTGGAACTGCCGCAAACTTTTTTTAAAATGCCAAGTGGATATGAGTGTAATCATATAACCTTGTACTTGGCTATGTTTCAATCTGATCCATGAAACTAAACATAAAGTCCATAAAAATACAGTTTTCAACTTAGTTCCCTACTTGGGAAGATCTGTCTTATCAAATACTTGCTTTATCACATAAACCCATCCTGTTGTAAAAAAATTAATATAAATAATGGCAATAATGGATAACATGAAGATCAACTATGAATTCAACCTAAAACAAACCTTTAGATCTTTATTGTTCAACATCTGGATGGCCTTTAAAGCTAGCTCTTTAGTTCTGAAATTGACAAAAGCATACAGCTTACCACCCTTTCCTGGCATTCGCACCTGCAGAAAAGAAAATAAAAAGGAAAAGACTCCAAATTTAGAACAAAACAAATGCAAAAGCTAGCACAGAGAAAGCAGGTAGTACTCACTTCCACTACTTCTCCAACAGACTCGCAGAGTTTTTTGAGATCGTCAGAAGAGACATCAGAGGTGATGCCCCCAACATAAACTTCGGATCCATGAGGAGGAAGAGCAAGAAGTTCAGCATGACTCTCTTTTTCATCCTCATCCTTATCGGCATCCGCCATTTTACTGTCATGTTTAGCATCAACTTGACGTGCAGCTTCAGTTTGTTCATACTCCTCTGGCTCTTCATACTCGACCTCCTCCTCAACTTCTTCATACTCAACTTCTTCCTCTTCATCTACCTCATCAGGATCATCAAACTCCAAATGGTCTGGTTGTTCGACCAATTCAGCTGATTTTGTGGAAGCAGCATTCTCTGTACACCTCGGCATACTTCCAAAGCTCAAAGTTCCAAGGAAACTTTGGAAAGAACAAAGGAACGAACAATATTGGGGGAGCAAAGTGATGATGTATGGATAGGAAGAAAAACAACAGAAACAGCTAGAAAAATGATACTTAATAATCTGCAACTGGGTTCAGCCATGGGTATCCAAGTGGGAAATGGGATCACAAAGTAAGCGACTGTTAAGGAACGAACGCAGAAATAGCAGTATGCGCAGATGGACTGTATGGAAGGCTTTCAAGAATGCGATAGCATTGACCGCGTGAGCATGCAAAAGTGGGCAAGCAAAGACGATGCTATCTGAAGTATAATTGAACAGGCTGGTGTAATTGCAAGGTACCAACATTCCATGAGGAATGGAAGGAAAGAAAAAGGAAAACAAAACAGGAATTAGAGAACAATGTACATAATATGAGAAAAAAAACAAGACCTCAGCCCAAGTAAACAGCAAAAGTAGCGGATAATCTGACTAATAATGACAAAACATGTGGAAACTGGTCATTCTGTCAATAGTCTATAACTTGAGCAACTTTCACACTTATGCAAGTATCGTTGCTTTATCTTGAAATTTTACTTCTATGCATTCGAAAATTAAACTCATCTTCTTCCACACAAACATAGCAGCCATCTAATCGTGTTATAGTCAAACATTTCATTCGAGCACAGAACACCTCAGTCAACATAATAACAAGATACAGTGCATTATATAAACTATCGTTCTCCGTAATAATCTGTAACTGGGTTCATCCATGGGCATCCAAGTGGGATATGGGACCTCAAAGTAAGCGACTGTTAAGGAACGAACGCAGAAATAGCAGTATGCGCAGATGGACGGTATGGAAGGCTCTCAAGAATGCGATAGCATGAGGAATGGAAGGAAAGAAAAAGGAAAACAAAACAGGAATTAGAGAACAATGTACATGATATGAGAAAACAAAAAACAAAACCTGAGCCCAAGTAAACAGCAAAGTAGAGGATAATCTGACTAATAATGGCAAAACATGCAGAAATTGGTCATTCTGTCAGTCTATAACTTGAGCAACTTTCAGAGTCACTTATGCAAGTACCTTTGCTTTATCTTGAAATTTTACTTCTATGCATTCGCAAAATTAAACTCATCTTCTTCCTCACAAACATAGCAGCTATCTAATCGTGTTGTAGTCAAACATTTCATTTGAGCACAGAACACCTCAGTCAACAACTCAACATAATAACAAGGGTCATACAGTGTCTTAGATAAACTATCGTTCTCCTCAGATCCAGGGGCGGAGCCAGCAAAGGACATGGGTGTACACATTCATACCCGATAATTTGGGGGGAAGTCGGAAGATAGTAGGCATATACACTACGGTGTAATCGGATTAGACGCGAACACAAATGGATTAAGTTAGGGTTCGGGTGCTCGGTCTCGCGCAGCGGTAACGGAAGAGGAGGGGTGTGAGTACCTGGTGGGTGCTCTTCGCCGGCGAAGTGCCCGAAGATGGAGACCTGGTCACCTCGCGTAGGGCGGCGGCGGCGGCGACGGCGTCGGTCGCGCCGCACGAGAGGAAGAGGGAGAAAGAAAGAGTATGCGGGAGAACAAAAGGCCGGCCCGCAATGAGCAATCGGTCAGGCAGCGTCGCTCGTCTCGTACCTTGGGCCTTGGGCCTTGGGCCAGGGCGGGGGTCCGGTGGCACGACAAAAGCCTATGCGGGCTGGCACAGCTCGTTCAGCGACGCGAAGGTATGATTTCTAGCGGAAGGAGTCCAATTTACGATCGTCCGAATTTTTTTTTCCTGATCTACAATATTAGTTTTTTTAACCGCTCTCAATTTTTGAAAACCCTACACTTTTACACCTTGGCAATTTTGATGGTGGTTTTGCTGATGTGGCGCCACATCAGAGAAAGTTGAAAGTTCGAGGAGATAAATTGGGCTAAAAATAGTTTTATAACAAAATCTAAAATTTAATAAAAAATCAAAAAACATTCAAATATATTTTTACATGGAAAAATAATGCAATAAAAAAACCTAAACCTTGTTTAATATTGAAAATTCATAGAAACATTATTTTGTCTCGAAAAATTATGAAACCTATTCCAGATTTTTCTAAAATCATGCTCTATGTTATGGTGCCTATCTTGAAATCGTTTGAATCTTGATGGACTTAATTTTGTGCTTATTTGCTAATAGTAGCTCTCATATCTATTGTAATTAGTCAACATTGATCATGGGAACTAAATAGAAGTGTCAGTGAAGCATCATCAGGACCATACTAGGCACTGGTCCCCTGCCCTAGATAAATTTCCAAGTAGTTGTGTTAAACTAAGTAGCTACATGCACCCTGCCCCACATATGCGAGCATGTGTGAACCCTTTGTTTAATATATTTTAATAAGTTTTACAAACTATTAAATTTAATTAAGTTTTAGTGCAATGAAATATGGAGAGTAATGTGGCAGAAAAAATCTAGATGGTAGCACGTGGGTCGTGATATTTGTACAAATTGAATCAAGTGACATAAACAAGATATTTTAAGCTATGCACCATAGCATAGAGCATGATTTTAGAAAAAAAAAAATCTAAAACTAGTTTATAATTTTCCGAGCTAAAACAAACTTTTTATGAATTTTCTAAGAATAAATCGGGTTTTAGGATATATTTAATTGTATTAATTTTGCATTAAAAATATTTCAATAAGTTTTTAAAATTTTTATGAATTTTTAGATATTTTTAATAAAAATATTTCTAGTCTAATTCACCTCCTGATGTGGCGCTACATCAGCAAAACCACCATAAAAACGCCAAGTTGCAAAAGCAAACGGTTTTAGAAGTTGAGGAGGTTAAAAAACTAGTTTTGTAGATAGAGGGGAAAATCGAACGACCGCAATAGTCAACGAGGCAAATTGTCACCGAACAACATGTGCGGGCCCAAGATGGAAACCGAATTATGTCGCCCATAGTGAAAACACAAATTGTTTCTTTTCGTAGCCTCCGAGCAAGACATATTGTTTCTCACGTCACGGGAGACTCATCAATTCCTTATCTTTCCTCATTAAACTGTAGATCTAGGTCCAAATTACCTGCAAAATCCAAATCCTCTCTGATTTTAGTTGCAAGGAAGTTTATATCCAGCCACCACCGTATCTGCAGCAAAATTTTGAGAGAAAAAAATCGGCCAACAAGATATTAGCAAGGTAAGAAAGTTAGAGCATCTTGAGAGTACCCTATTTTCTTTCATAATCCTTAGTTTTTAGTAAGAATGGGAAAAAATCTCTCTCCAACAACTCCTAATCTATACTCCTAAAATTTAGGCACTTGGAAATCCTCCTCCATCGCCCGTAACTAATTCTGCGCGTAGTAGCGGATATCGGTCAATTTAAAGGTGTAAGGGTGTGGAAAAGGATAAGAGTTGATGCAAATGTACGGGGTGACTTTTTCCAATGGTAAAAGATTAGGATGATGGATTAGGAGTTGTTGTAGCGAGTTTTTTCTCATCTTACTAAATACCAAGGATTAGGAAGGGATTTAGATAACTCTCGGAGATGCTCTTACGCGGTGCTCTGCTCGTGCGTATCCTTCCCCGCGCGTTTTTTTTTCTTCTCCGATGACAGACGCCGCGCCGAATACGACCTCCACCTTCACGATTCCACGTCTTCCTACGCACGCACCTCCTCTGGTTGGGCCTCCTCGTCGGCTACCTATAGGTTTTTAGGAGGAAAAAATAGGATACTCTTGGAGATGCTTTGAGCATATCCAAGAGTTCCTAAAATACATTTCTAATCTAAGATTTTTAGTAAAATTGACAAATATACATCTCCAATAGCTCCTAATACTAGCTCCTAATCTTTTAGGAGTTGGAAAAACCAAGCCCATAGCGCGCAAAGTTACGCGTGATTGTGGGACCGCGGATCCTGCTCCATGCCCTCCGCCCACCTCTCGCCTCTCCCCGCGGCGCTCGATAGCTTCTTCGATGGGTACCACTCTCTCGACCTCGTCCGCCGCAAGGTCCTCCGTTCCCTCTCCATCGAGTACGACATGGAGGCAGATCAGGGAAGGAGGGTGTCGTGTCGGCGCTGTACAGGATGGAGTGGGGGCTCTGGGATGCACTCTGGCCCGGTACATCTGTGCATCTAATCCCAATACCAGGCCATGACTCACAATAGGAAACGGCTGATTTGCCGGGAGCAAAAAAATTTACCGGGTGCTTTTTATCGGGCACCCGGCAAAGAAATTCTTTGCCGGGTGCCAGGCCTGGCGGCACCCGGCAAATAAAGGCCTCCGGCAAAGCAGCCTTTGCCGGGTGCGGGCACTCGGCAAATTCCAGCCGTCGGCAAAAATTGGTTTTTGCCGGGTGCTGGCCACTCGGCAAAATATGGCCGCCGGCAAAAGTGGCCGGCTTGACGGCGGCCAGCTGCCGTCAGCCTTTGCCGGGTGCCACGCCGTTAGGCACCCGACAAAGAATTTTTTTAATTTTTTTTTAAATTTCTTTGCCGGGTGCCCCATGACCTGGCACCCGGCAAAGGCTTCTTTGCCGGGTGCCTGGGGTGGCACCCGGCAAATTATTTTTTTGTTTTTGTTTTTTTGACCCCATTTTTTTTGTGGGGACTTGCTACAGTAAATATATCCCTATTTCAAAATTTGGGACAATTATGAGTTTTTTTTAACTATATTTCCTTAATTTTTTCCGTTTCATTGAATTTTTCCGACTATTCTAAATTTGAACTGCAGGTACATGAAATAATGGAATTTGGTCATTCAAAAAAATAGTATTCATGATATTTAGGCTATGTCGAGGCCGTATGCAGGAAGTGGCATGAAATGTCGCGCATCATGTTGTCGTAACATGACGATGTACTCGCGGGGGAAGTTTATTTAAATTATATAAAATCCAAACGATGTCCGAAAATCACAAAACTTGTCGATGTGTCTTGTTATCACATGTGGAGGCCCTGATAAAAAATTGAGAAAGTTTCGAGCAAGTTGCGACGTCGGCTGCCTAAAACCCAGACATCTCCACATGTAGATCACATGTCACATGTGGAGATGTCTGGGTTTTAGGCAGCCGACGTCGCAACTTGCTCGAAACTTTCTTAATTTTTTACCAGGGCCTCCACATGTGATAACAAGACACATCGACAAGTTTCGTGATTTTCGGACATCGTTTGGATTTTATATAATTTAAATAAACTTCCCCCGCGAGTACATCGTCATGTTACGACAACATGATGCGCGACATTTCATGCCACTTCCTGCATACGGCCTCGACATAGCCTAAATATCATGAATACTATTTTTTGAATGACCAAATTCCATTATTTCATGTACCTGCAGTTCAAATTTAGAATAGTCGGAAAAATTCAATGAAACGGAAAAAATTAAGGAAATATAGTTAAAAAAACTCATAATTGGCCCAAATTTTGAAATAGGGATATATTTACTGTAGCAAGTCCCCACAAAAAAAATAGGGTCAAAAAAAACAAAAACAAAAAAAATAATTTGCCGGGTGTCACCCCGGACACCCGGCAAAGAAGCCTTTGCCAGGTGCCAGGTCATGGTCACCCGGCAAAGAAATTAAAAAAAAAATAAAAAAATTCTTTTCCGGGTGCCGTCGTCACTTGACACCCGGCAAAGGCCCATGACTAAAAAGGCCGGCCCACGTCCCAACCCTAATCTATTCCAGCAGACGGTTCGACCCCGCGCCTGCGCTCCGCCGCCGCCGCCGCCGCTGCCCTCGCGCTCCGTCCAGCTGATGGGGCTCGCCGGGTTTGAGACGGGCCGGTCCGCCTCCGAAGACGCCGCGGGCCCGCCCCCGGCCTCCCCCGTCTCGCGTTCCAGATCAGGCGGGGCCGCCCTGGGCTCCGCCGGGAAGCCGCCACTCGGGGGCGGCCGTCTGCGGTCCTCCTTGTCCGACGGCTCCGATGCTGCCGACGAGGACCCCAGGTGCTTGATCAGGAACCTTGACGACGGCAGAGAGTACGTGGTGAGGGAAGAATTCGGTCTCCGCGAGGTCGGCACGGGGCTCCGCAGCATCCGCTGCGCAGCTGGCTCCTTGGTCACCCACTCCCGTGACCGCCGCAGCAGAGACGAGAAGGACACGTCTTCAGAGAAAGGCGGCCAACACTCCAGCTCCGCGACGGATGACAGCCAGGACAGTGTTCCACGCCATGGCCCCGCCCGAGTCAAGGTGCGGCAGTACGGGAAGTCACATAAGGAGCTCAGTGGCCTGTTTATGACGCAGCAGATACAGGCACACAATGGTTCCATCTGGAGCATCAAATTTAGTCCTGATGGCCGTTACCTTGCGAGTGCCGGGGAGGATTGCATAATTCATGTTTGGGAAGTGTTGGAGTTCGAGAGGGCAGGGAAGGAGAGGGAGGTGAAGGAGAACGGGGTGTGCAATCCACTTGTTGCTATGGTGTGCAATGAGTCATCAGAGACGATGGTGGCATCAGCTGCTCCAAGTGGGAGCCATTGGGAGAAGAAGCTGCGATCAAAGGTACTGCACAGTGGGGGATCAGTGAGCTCAGACAGGTTGATGGTGCCTGAGTATGTGTTTGCACTGTCCGAGAAGCCTGTGATAACCTTTGCAGGGCATTCAGAGGATGTGCTTGATCTCAGCTGGTCCAAATCTCAGGTAATGTACACACATTTCTAATTTATCTTCAATTCTAATGTGTAAATATTAATTTTCAGTGTAAATGCAAAGTTCAGGCTACAATAGAATGTGGAATACCTGAAAGTAGGATATCAGTCACGGAAATTAGATCCGAACATAACTCATTAAGAACACAAAAGCTGTGTAATAACAATATGTCATATTAGAAACATCGTGATCACACACCAGCTCAACTTATTTATTGTTGGGTTTGGGCGTACATAACTTGGCATCCAGATCTGGCATAGTGCAACTGGTGCACTGTCTGGAAAGGAAAACTTGACCAGCTGCCATTTATGCATTTTCGTTTTTGCGATAGGTAAATTGACTTTATTGCTCCCACGTGTACCCAAGCTTTTACCATGTGCATAAGACCCAGGTGCTCTCTACATGTAACTAAGACATGGTCTCTACACGCTTATACATTGCCATTTTACTATGGTTTTAATTTCTGTCTCAGTGCATCTAGAAAGTTCAGCACGTAAAAACTAAGCAGGAATTACACTGCAGGTTCCTAAACTTGCCTGGTCGTCTCAACTAACCCCTCAAACTTTTAGAGCCCCTTGAACTTGCATGGGTCTCACCAAAACCCCTGAACAGAAGCAAAGTTTAGGGGGTTAAATCAGACAACTGTGCAAGTTTAGGGGCTAGGTGTGACAACTGTGCCAGTTGAAGGAGATGAGAAAGTAATTTGCAAGTTTGCCTGGCTAGCCGGCTAGCCGGCTAGGTGACTACCGCTACCGCACAAGTTCAGAGACCTACAACACAGTTCTTTCTTAACTTATTGGCATTTGGAGAACCTATTGTCTATGATCTGGATGATATTTTTGTGTGCTGTCAAAATGTAGATATTTGAGTCCTACATTTGAATGTCAGCTAACCAGTTTCATGATACTGAACTGGAATTGAAAGTTTTTTCCCCCTGTGTTTTTTACCCGTAAGATTCCGATTTTGTTAATCGATATTCATTCTTTCTCTGCATCAGATCAAAGAAGGTATTAAGCTTGTCAAGAGAGTTGTAATTTACTTCCTCTGTTCCAAAATGTACACTGTTTTAGCTTTGACCTAAACCAAACTTCTCTAATTTTGACCCAAGTTCATAGAAAAATGATCCAACATCTACAGCATCATATTAGTTTCATTAAATCCAACATCAAATATGTCTTGACAATGCTTTTATTTGGCATTGTAGATGTTAATATATTTGTCTATAAACTTGGCCAAAGTTAGAGAAGTTAAATAGAATAAGTTAACTTTGATGTAGTGTAGGTTTGCCTCTGTCAGACCTCTTTTTTGAATAGTTTATGGATAGCAAATACTTTGACAAAATCATGAATTAGGTATTCTATATCTCTAAGATGAAATGAGATTTGTCTTGTTTTAAATGGATAAATCTTGGTTTTAAAAGTGCAAATTAACTATTCCATTGGTATTTATTTAGGAATCAGTGCTCATAACTAGTCAAGCTACTCTGTACTCAAATACACTGAAAGCATATGCGGACAGCCAGACACCATGCACAGCATTTTTGTTTTTTTTTTGCTAGGTACTTGTCTTGCTCGTCTCTTGGTATACTTGCTGCTGTTAGTAAAGGCATATCCATTTCTACAGCATGTTGAATTTGAAGTATAATTATTATGAATTCATTGTAGTTTCCTGCTAGTTCAGCATCCCTTATATCCATCTTTTAGTTCCTGCAGTATTTGCTTTCATCATCAATGGATAAAACAGTACGGTTGTGGCACATGTCAAGCACTTATTGTTTGAAAACCTTCTCACACACTGACTATGGTACGAACATCACTTCAGAATCACCCCACCCCGTCCCTCTCACTGTCTAAGCACTGCAACAACATTGTCCGTCTAATATAATTTCTTTTTGATTCAGTGACTTGCATCCAGTTCAATCCTGTTGATGATAGATACTTCATTAGTGGTTCCCTGGATGAAAAGGTTCGTATCTGGAGTATTCCAAAGCGTGAAATTGTTGATTGGGTCGATCTTCATGAAATGGTTACTGCTGCCTGCTATACTCCAGATGGAAAGGTTTGAATTTGATCTATTTCATAGTTTCTTAATTTTGGTCAAGTGGAGCTGCTAGTTGTTCATCCTAATACCTTAAGATGTTGTCTCAGGGCGCGCTGGTTGGGTCCCACAAGGGCAGTTGCCATCTGTATGATACATCTGGTACATCGGCTTGCATTTTAGTTCTGTTCTCAACTCTCATTCAAAGACCTTATTTCCTGTTCGGTGTCTTGCAAGCCTAACCTTATATTTTTCCTTTCTCCTGGCTAGATGACATGCTTTGCTACAAAACACAGATCGACCTGCAAAACAAGAGAAGAAAATCTAGCCAGAAGAAAATAACAGGATTTCAGGTGCTTATTTTGACTAAACATTGTGTTGTGATGTGAATCATTCTGCACCAGAGTTAAGATATTTTTGGTTTGTTAAACTGAATAATAGCTCCTTAAACAGTTTGTCCCAGGGGATTCTTCAGTGGTCATAATCGCATCTGCAGATTCATCCCAGCTTTGCCGAGTGCCAGGGCTAGGGCACCCGGCAAAGTTTTTTCAAAAAAAAAAAAAATTCTTTGCCGGGTGCCCCATGACCTGGCACCCGGCAAAGAAATTACGAAAAAAAATAAAAAACTCTTTGCCGGGTGCCCCTGCGGTGCGACACCCGGCAAAGAAATTATAAAAATAAAATAAAAAAATCTTTGCTGGGTGCCTCCCCGGCACGGCACCCGGCAAAGAAAATTTGAAAAAAAAATAAAAAAATCTTTGCCGGGTGCCTCTGACATGGCACCCGGCAAAGCAAGGGATGACGGAGCCGGCGCCGTAACGACCACTTTTCTTTGCCGGGTGCCGGGTTTGCACTCGGCAAAGTCTTTGCCGGGTGCCCAATAAAAAGCACCCGGCAAAGAAATCTTTGCCGACTAACTTTTTGCCGGAGGCTCTTTGCCGAGTGCTGCACCCGGCAAAGGCTTTGCCGAGTGCAAAGTAGCCTTTGCCGGGTGCATTCGGCACCCGGCAAAGCGCCTGAATCCAGTAGTGACTGTGGCCAGTGCCAAGCCAGGTGGTGGCTGCGTCGTCGCTGACTCGCTAGTACTCATGCTGCCGTGCTTCTGGTCCGACGACCGGCTCTGGCCCTGCATGATTTGCGAACGAGGTGCCGAGGAGCGCCGTACCGTCCAGACCACCCGCGTGGCGGAGCCCTTTTCCTCTCCGTACAGCTACAAGGAAGCCAGCCATGGAAACTTTTCTGTACATGCTTGTTTCTCAGGAAGAAGATGATGGAATTTACAAAAATGCTACCGAACTAGCATACTGTATCTAAAATAAACAGTCACGTAAAAAGTTTTGGAGTGATTTTTAGAAACCGTCGGAGAAATCCTTCTTTTATCATCCCAATATTTTTTAGCGGCTTGGAAAACTTTATGGTTTAGGGAGAAATTTATTAGGTATTCGTAGAGATGCTCTTAGAATCCAATGCATGCATTTGCTTATCTCGGGACCGAGATTTTCGGATATTTTATTGAGCGGGCTGTTACACGACGCCCGGATCTTATTATTCCTCTCTGTTTAACGAAGCCCACGTTGTCATGCTTATCTCTAGCCTAATATATAATGCAACCATCCTACTATATACATGCAACCCAATCTGCAAGGCTGCAATGCAACCAACCACCACCAAAATCACCTAGATTTATTATCCATCTGCTTTTTCCGCTCCGTCCGGCCGTCGCGGCGGCAGGTTTGCACGTACGTCCGTCGTCGATCATGGCGGCTCTCGCCCTGTCGTCTGCTGCGCGGCAGCTCTCGCGCTCCGCCTCCACCATCTTCATGCGCGAAGTGAGCGGCTCCCACAAGCTCACCATCGACGTCTACTCGGCGTCAAGGAAGCTCCCCCAAGCGTGGTGGGCACCGTCCCAGGCTTTCGAGGTGGCAGGCTACAGCTGGCGGATCTTGTACTTCCCCAATGGCCGCCGTCAGGAAGAAGGAGACGATGATTGCATCTCCTTGTACCTCGAGCTCGTCCATGGCGGCCAGCACCACCACCCCCCGCACACCGATCCCGTCCAGTTCAAGTTCAGCTTGCTCGATCAGGCCGGGGACCCGGTGCCCGGGTACAGCCGCTCGAAAGAACTATGCGCCTTCTGGCTGCACCCACCGAGTGGTCCGATCCCGACAGGATCAACGACTGTTCCGATCGGATTCGACGGCTTCGTCAAGTGGAAAGACCTGCACGAGTCCGGTGCCCTCAAGGACGACCGCTTCGCTATCAGGTGCGACATCACCGCTATCAGAGACTGGCCCGAGCCCGACGACAACGACGACGGCGCTCCGGTGAGTACCGTCGTGGTGCCGCGCGCCGTCCGACCTGCACCAGCAACTCAGCGACCTCCTGTGGAAGCAGAAGCACGGAGCGGACGTGGTCATAGACGTCGCCGGGGAGACGTTCGACGCGCACGGCTGGCTGCTGGCGGCGCGGTCGCCGGTGCTGGAAGCGGAGTTGCTCGCGCTAACCAGCAGCAGCAAGAAGGAGAAGGAGAAGGAGGGTGCCGCCCGCCGCGTGATGAAGATCAAAGGCATGGAGCCGAAGGTTTTCAAGGCGATGCTCCACTTCGTGTACACCGACGCGCTGCCCCAGGAGCTGGAGCAGGACGGCGACGACGGCGACGGCGTGGAGATGGCGCGGGGACTGCTCGCGGCGGCGCACAGGTACAAGCTGGAGAGGCTGAAGCAGATGTGCGAGGAGGCGCTGTGCAGGCGCATCGACGTCGGCACGGTGGCGGCCACGTTGGTGGCCGCGGAGGAGCACCGGTGCCAGGCTCTCAAGGCAGCGTGCTTGGAATTCATGGCTCGCCCTGGGTGTATGAAGGCGGTCATGGAGACCCGTGGATTCGAGGAGATGAAAGCCACCTGCCTCCCTCTTCTCGTCGAGCTTCTCGTCAAGCAGTTGACTTGATGGAGTACGTATGCGTGCATGGCCTCATGTATATTAGATAATATATTATTATATATACCCAAGCAATGCTAGGTCTAGCTGGTTTATTTATTTTCGTTGCATCGTCATTCATATTAGCTATTATATATATATTTTTGAGGATCGTCCGTTGACGCATTAGTTATTATATTATTATACTACAATTGTATGGAGTACGTGGACAATATAATGTGTTCACTAAGGTTAATGATTGGGTTTAGTAGTGGATGGATCAGCTGGATTTTCACCTCTCCCTCTCCGGAATGACGTTTGATGTATATGCGCTCACCTCTCCCTCTCGGGAATGATGTCATGTGCAACCATGCTAGGAGAACTAAGAATCTATTTTTCTAGATTCTTTCCGGTTTTAAGACTAACTACAAGAGACTCTATTTCCTTGAATAGACATTTTAATTAGTGAAAAAATATTATCCAACAGCTTCTTTAATTAGTTATCCAAATATATTAATCTTGTATTACCTGACGTACCATCACAACTCGGTTCCACGAGACGTTCCAAGAGCCGTTATCGTCGTTCAAGCGCGAGGCAATGCGGGAGCTCTTCCCCATGGTTGGTGCTCGCGGGAGGTGGGCGGCGGCGCAGGCGCCTTGAGCACGGATTCGTTCAACATCGCAAGCCCGTCGGGCGCACATTTAGTTTCTTAGTTAGGTACGACAGCGTGCGTTTCACCGCCTTGCGGTGCCTTGTGTTCGTGTTCAATCCCATCGCTTATGGCACCTCGCCGTGATGTGATGTTGGACGTGTAAACCTTCTAACTTCTTCTTAATCTTGTATTAATCTTGTATTACGGATTTGTCGCTAGCCAAAGAAAGAAAACGATAATGACTCTATAGAGTGAACACAAGATACACAAAAATTATTAGAGAGTGAAAGCGAGATTTATACAAATGACTCTCTAAATGACGATTTAGAGTGAGTTTCAGTAGAACTCTTGGAGATGCTCTAAGCCATTGTACATGTAGATAGATACCTAAGAAAAGGAATCAGGAGGAGAGAAAGGTTGAGAGACCGGCGAAGAGAGGAAGTGTTAAGAGAATAAAGAAATCACTTCATTTGTTTCAGTTTGAGGATATGGGAACACAACATGAAAATTCGTGTGTTTTGCTTTGTTTGTTTATTTATGGGTCTCACATGTATGCATTTTTTTTTATATCTAGATCCTATCCATTGCATGGATTTGTGCTAAAAAGTTCTCTAACATGGTGGCAACTGGCAAGAGAAAATTTTAGTGTCTCGCCGCTAGATTGTACATGCCCTTGGAGCACCCACAATCGTGGCATCCATTCATATGTCACTTCTGTGTGATGGTCCACTTAATTTAAAATTGTTCTCTGGTAGCAAGATTCAGTCGTACTCAGGGACCCATCATCCACATCAAAAAGCTACCTTTTCTTTTCACAAATGGAACATCGAATATTTTTCTGGTACGATATCCGATAAAGGTACTTTGTATATAAAAATTGTAGTGCTCGATGAGATCTACAATTTTCTGGATGTGAGAATTTTTATTTGAGATCGTTAAGATACTCTAAAAATATTATAAAGTTTCAGCAGCAATATTTATAATAATATTTTGAGCATCTTAATGACCTCAAATGAAAAGACTTAAAACTAGCGAGTTGTAGATCTCCTCCGGTGCTACTATTTTTCGTAAATAAAGTATCTTTATTCCAAAACCATACTAGAAAGATATGATTTTTCTAAAGCGACATGTTTTGTACGTGATTAATTTACTGTTGCAATTTTATAATATTTTTAAGCATTTTAATGATCTCAAATAAAAAAATTGATTAATTTACTGCTGCAATTTTATAATATTTTTTCATCATTTTAATGATCTCAAATTGAAAAAAAATTCAAAACCACAAAATTGTAGATCTCATCTAGCGCTACAAGTTTTGTGTACAAAATATCCTTATTCGATATCATATAAAAAGATATAATTTTTCTAAGGTGGCAAGCTTGGTACGCGATTAATATGCTGCTGAAATTTTATATTATTTTCTAATCATGTTAATGAACTCAAATGACAAAATCGAAAACTAGAAAGTTGTAGATCTCATCGAGGGCTATAATTTTCATATGAGAATTATCTTCATCCGAGGTCATAGGAAAAAAAATACGATTTTTTTCTAAGATTAAGCCTAGCCGCTGACACGTGGACCATCTGTTAGATATATGTAAGAGCTGAGTCAGCGTGCCATGTCAGCTATCGGGTAAGTAAATACCCGTTTGGACCTGAATGAGATCCGATCTAACTTTAGGGACCTAGCTAAATATACAGTTTGGGATTTTAGGGATCTATACGACACCTACCGACTAACTTCGGGGACATGTAATGAAGTTCACTCTTTTGTAATGAGGTATATAACGCGCCATCCAACCCTAATTCCTCAATTCCCCATCCGTCACTCCCATCCTCCAGCCACAGCCGTAGCCGCCGCTGCTCTCTCGCTCTCGCTCTCACACGCTCCCGGCTCCCGTCCTCAATCCTGCACGCATCGTTCTAAACCCGTAGATGAGAGACGGAGGGAGTGGAGGGCGCAGGGCGCCGGCTTCCGCGGCGACCCAGGCGAGGAAGAACAGGGCGGAGGAGAGAGAGAGAGAGCGGAGGAGGGCAAGAGGGCAGAGCAGGTGCGCGGGGCGAGGTGGAGAGCAAGACACGGGGCGCCGTCGGCAGCGACCTGCGTCCACGGGGAGGAGCAGATCTGAGGGAGAACGGGGGAGCATAGCGGTGGGTGGCAGTGACGGCGAGGGCGCCCCGCGTCTTGCTCTCCCTCTACCTCGAGCTCGCCTATGCCGTCGGCAGCTTCGGCGAGCGCGACCTCTTCCGTCTTGCTCTCCCTCTTCCTATTCCGAATCCGGCGAGCCTCGGCTGCCGAGCTCGCCTCTGCCGTCTTGCTCTCCCTCTTCCTCAATCCGGCGAGCAGAGGCGAGCTCGACGGCGAGGGTGGCTTCGGCGGCAGAGGCGAGCGCGGCAGCCAAGGCGGAACTATGGCGTGCCTGGTGAGGTGCTCGTTGATGGCGTCCACGACGGCGGCGGCGAGCGTGCTTCACGGGATGGGGATCCCCGCGGAGATTAAATCCCCGAGCGGGGACAGGGATGGGGAAGAAGTGCTCTCCATGAGCCTTCACGGGGACGGAGACGGGGGAAATTTGCCCCCGCAGGGACGGGGATAGGGCAGTAACCCCCGACGGGGAATTCTCCGTTGACATTTCGACTCGGAGCCTAAGACAAAGAAAACAGTTGTGTTTTTATGATGGACGGTAGCGATAGATATGGATGAAAAATACCTAAAAATCAATAATTGATAGATTATCAAAACCGAATCTATAGAGTACCTATTAATAGCTATTATTTTAGAACATCAGCAAAGAGAAAAAATAGTTGATATTAAGTAATTTTTATTAGTTAGTGTCACACGGGTTGATGAACTAGTGCTAACATAATCGATACAACACCTGTTTAAAACGACTTTGTAGAGTCGGCCATCACCGCGGCACAACTATATGCTATTTTCTTCATTCATCACATGTAGAGTTTTTTTTTCTATAATTTTCATAACAAATGTGATAAGAAAAATATAGCGGCGCATCAATGTGGCCCTCACCGGTAAACCGTACAGCCAGATCGAGGATCGCCGACCTTCGCACCGTAGAACACTCTATGTTGAGAACGAAGTTGAGATGCAGCGGCAACAATATGATTGCGTACACATTCTGTAGGATGGATGGAAACAAAATACACAGTACTGAAATTAGCCCGTAGGCGATGAACCATGCATTAAAATGTCAGCATTACACTGAGCCGGGGAAAAAGAGGTAAAAAGAAGGGAACAGTTAATATTACACAGGTGGAATACATGGTAACAAGAAATGAACACAATTGCATATAGTAGCTTTTATTGATACGAGGAACAATCAGGAGAAGAGAAATATCATGGCCACAGGCGTCCACAACGATCAATAAACAATCTCCAATGAGAAAGCAAATGGAAATAAGAAAAAGTGACACAAACACGCGTCGAACAGCTTGTCGAACCATGTCGGCGATGTGAATCTCGGAATTGGATGCAGTCGCGCCGATGTGGAGATGGGAAGGTGATGAAGCGCCGGGACTGGGGATCCAGGAAGCTGTGGCGTTGCCATTGGGAGCGTCGGAAGGCGGGCGTTGTTGTTTGCTTCCCGGCTCGGGAGCTCCTCCCTTTCCCTCTGCAGCCTCTCCGAGAAGGTCTCCATCCCCATGTAGAACATCAGGAGCCAGACGTAGGAAGGAGAGGAACTCCGGGCCTGAGCCCAGAGCCTTGGCGTGCAGATATCCTATGCATCTGCCGGCGGAGAAGCACAGCTTCTCCACCCAGACGCCCTGGATCACTTCCCATGTCTTCTCATCAACCCTTGGGCAAGAGCCCAGGCATTATTGATGAGTTTCTCGTTTGACTCCTCTTTAGAACCTGCTTCTTCTGACTCCACTCCTTTCTCTGACTTCTTCTCCATGACACTGATCACTCTTTTCATGTGCTCTGACTCCACTTCTTTCTCTGACTTCTGCGGCCAATGATCGCACGGTGCGAAGGGGTACCTGATAGAAAACATGATATCATAAAGGACTCTAAAAGACACATTCGACCACACTTGACGCCACGTGATCTCCGGTGCCCTGAGGATATCACTGAGCTCATCGTAGGCTGTAGTGGAGAGATTCCGCCTAGTCCCAGGCAATAGCATCTCAGGATTAACAAATAGTAGGTACACCATGTAGTTTGACATCTGCCTGCATTGGAAAGGTAATAATGCCTTGGGAGGCACTGCAGTTGCCCATAGCTGCCGAAATATGTTCTTGGTTATTGGTATTTCGACCCTATCATTCTCTGAAAAGTTGCTCAAGAAGAAGCAGAAATCCGTGGCGATGTGCCAGAGGACACTCTCATTGCATCGAATGGCCTCTTGATGCTCCAGCCCAGCTTGTCTTCAACTTCATAGCCCTCAAGTGCCTGCTGGCCCCTGTTGTCGTTGAACCTGCGGTAGCTAACAGGGTCTTGTATTTTCTTCTCCCATCCAGCTCTGAGATACCGAAGAACCGACCCCGTGATGTTGTCGAACGAGCGGCCCGGCTTCATGCATCAGTGTTGGTCCACCAGGTCCTTGCATCCAAACATACTTAAAATCCTCATTTTCTTGCTGTGTTTTTTTGTTGCGGGCGAAGTACTCTGAGGCTATATTGAGCGACCATCTCTGACCACTGTTCCAATGATGGATCATGGGCAGTAGATCTATCCCTCTCCATAGACAAAATAGGTGTAGCAGACAAAAAGTTCTATTGCAGCAGTACAACAAAGTAAGGCATATGTAATGTTGACATCAGTATGATTATAAGCTTCTCTGTGGCTGTGGTGGAACAGACCGATGGTAGCACCATACGTGACACCTGTATCCATCGGCGGCAAATAAATCCAATTGTAGCTGCACGACTATCCTTGCAGCCATCCGTATGAGTGCCTGCGGTTTTCTCCAACGACAAGACCCAAAAGACAACATTTTCTGTAAATGGATCTTCAGGAGAGAGTATACTTAGATTTTGGTTATGCTTCTCTTGACACCTAAAATAGATTTTACATATAGGTACTCTGTTGGAGACTATATATATTATGTTAGAGACTCATTTTAAGTTTGGGTTCACAGTAGGTCTCCTGTGTTAGTACCTGATCTTCCGCAGGAGCCCTTTCTCCTTCATCCCCTGCCCGTTTCACGTGCTCCTCGGACGGATCCATCTCATCTTCGTTTAGTTTTGCTGCCCATGTTGATCAAGACCAAAAATACAGATAAATATTATTTATTTAATGATACTAAGCACACAAAAATATATATACACCAAAGATAAAAGGTAGACTAGACTACTACTTAAATCATATATATATATATATATATATAGTATTACTATATAGTACCTGTGTACTAAATAATTATTTAGTACCCAGCGTCCTGTAGGCAGACAAATAGGCCCACCGCGCCTGCACCCCGCCATTTAGGCTCACAGGCCTGGCCCACCAACGGACGAGCTCGATTGGTTTAGCAGCTCGGGAGCTCCCCAACCCAAATGCGGTTTCAATTTCCTCACCCCCATCCGCTCGGTCTCTTCCCTTCCTACGCCGGCACCGCCCGTCCGCCCCCTCTCCGCTCGCCTGCTCCGGACCAACCCCTGCCGGCGCTCCTCCTCAACCCACCTCCGCCGGACCCCCGTCCGCTCGCCGCCGGTGCCGCCCCCGCCAGTGTCGCCCCACAACCCACCGTCGCTGCCCTGCTTCGCATCCTTGAGGCCTTGAGGGGACGGAGATGGGACACCGCCAATCGCGCCTTGCCGCCGTTGGCCGCAGCCTGCTGCAGCTGCTTGAGGGTGTTGGAGCAGCAGACTTGCACGGCCACGGTAGTGTCCGGCAGCCGCAGCGCGCGGGAATACCACGTCTTGGCCAGCAGACATTCAACGCCGAGCAAAGCTGCCGCGTCCCCTCTAGGTACCGGGACTTCACCTTGTCGTTGTGGTTCACATTTATAATTCTTGCATTTTAATTTCTCATTTTTCTTCCACCTGTTGGGTATTATTTTTCCACATTAATTTCTGATTTTTCTTCTTCCACCTGTGAGAGGTTCTTCCACTAGAACGATGGCCACCAAGCATCCACCTCTATTTGCAGCAGCTCGCAGTTCCTCAAATGAATATTTGTAAATTTAAGCTGTATAGTATAGGAATGCGGTATTCTAAATAGATTCTGATTCAATGTCTTTAGATTCCGGTTGGAGCTGGTTGATAAGATGCTTGACAACCCAGAAAGGATTGTTTTTTAGAGCACACAACAATGGTAAGTACATGTTTTTTTAGTGGCCTTTTTCATGTGTTGGAGCTGCTTTTCTCTCTAGGATGATGTTAATGTGATTATTCCCCATTTAGATATGAGGTCCCTCTGCGACAAGAAAAGGTTAATCTGTTGCAATATGGAATTAGTTTTTTTTTTCTAAATGAATAGACAAAACTAGGTACATTCATTTACAGCTTATCTAATCTTGTTTATGATTCTTTTCTTTTTAAATTTATATGTAAATGATCTGATGCATGGACACATAATTAGAGAACAATTTAATATACATGGATTTCAATTTTGCTATCACAAATCACCAATATTCTTTCATTGCACTTTGACTTGTCATTTTGTCAATTACCACTATTCATCTTGTTATGAAAGCTCACAAGATTTTCAATTCTTTAAAAGCATCTACCTTGTCCTGCATTTAACAACGATCAATGGCACTTTCAATTGCAATTGTATGAAGGATCAATGTTTTGCCATCTGCATCCATGTGAATATGTTTGAAGTTCTCCTCTGGCTGCCAAAAACGATCTGGATATCGAACCTTGATCTTTGCTCCCTCTAATTCCAAGTTGTTGTATGATCTCTGTTGTCAAATAGTCAATTTATTTAATCATCAATATGTCAACATTTGTGTAGATTGAGAACATAGAGTTAGTACTTCTGGATTCTTCATTGAAAACACATTTACATTGAGGGAGGATTTGATATTTATTATTGGAAAGCACATCATTTCTCTTCTACCTGTAACCTGCCTCCCTATACTAGTATTTCAGTTCATGCTAGCTTATAGAAATTGATACGTGGTTATATTCATGAATAATTGTGTGGAGCAGCTATTCTTATAGTGGCCATCTAGTGCTGCATTTCTAGTTGCCAAATATCAAACAATTTTACAAATATTATCTTGCCACCTTATTATATCCGTTCTTTTCTGCAAGAGAGCACCAGCTCCATGTTGTTCAAATTCTAGCATACATGTTATATAGAGTTTTTTCATCACTTAGCCACGGCCAGCTGTTGCTCTTTCAGCTCTCTGTATGGTAGAATGTTTTTGTGCACTTGACAGATGTGTTGACTTATTATGTATTATTTATGCTTGTCGATAAATTTGCTTAGTCTATTGAACTAAAAGATTTGATCTTGTAAATTTCATCTGGCTAATTACAATGTTTTTTTTGCAACAAAAGATTCGTGGCTTGAAATGTGATTTGTGGCTTGAATATGTTTCTATACACGCAAGGTATCTTTGTTTCTTGGTTTCTAGTACATGTTAATAGCATGCCCTTTAACTATGATATTTAATTTTTCTCCCAATATGATTTTTCTATATTAAGTTTCAGCTCCCTCTCCCGTCCACTCGGTCTCCTTCCCTCCCTCTGCCGGCACCGCCCGTCCCTCCCTCTCCGTACCACCGCTGCTGTGCCGCTGGCCATCTATCCGCCGTGCCTCCCGCCACGCCGGCCCACAGCGATGTGCCGCCGAACACACACGTTGATTGTCGAGCTTGTATCATTTTGGATGGAGCCGCCCGGCCCCTCAGGTTTCCTTTACCCTCCTTATTCATGCATCTCGCTTTGATGCCCCATGAAGGTAGTGTCAAATTTGTTTGACTATTTAGATTCCCAGATATGGTTACTGTTTGTTAAAGAATGATTAATGTGTTTCCATTTCATTTTTTTCCCTTTTATTTTAGTTTTGGTAAGCATTATGCAGATATAATTCTTGAAGAAACCATAAGGATCATTGTCGATCCTTTTAGGTTTCTTGATGATCTTGTCAACGGTCAGAGGATCAAAAATTTTCTCCCTAGGAGCGGCAAGAGGGTTTATATTTACCTCCGTGCGAGAAGGATTCACCTGCCCTTTAGGTGGTGGCTTAATTGAATTGTTGCGATTCCTCATTGTGTACCTTGAATTCGATGAGGTTGTATCCCTAGCTCCATGCTCATGTAATGCCATACGGTTTCAATAGTACTCCCTGTACCCCTCGTTAGACATACCAGGGGGCTTGGGCATGGTTGAATTTGTGGGTGAAAGAAACAAATATACGGATGAAAGGTGAGTTAGCAATGAGAACAGGAAACTATCAAGGGATGAGTTATGAAGAAGACCAAACTGCTTTAAACTCAACACGACTATTGCAATTAAAGGAGGGAGGTAAATATAGAAAGAGCTATCTTCTGCTTGGTCTATGCCTTTGCATGGGCTCCAGAGATGCCCTGCCTTTGCTTGGTCCTTTGCTGCTGCAAGGGCTCCAGAGATGGCGTGATCAAGGCTTGGTCCTGTACCGACGTGAGTGCAGCTTGGTCCTATGCCGCTACATCGGCGTGAGAATGGGCACGCTGGTCCTGCACAGTTGCATGTTCCTGTACAAGCAACGTGGGTGCGAACAAGACCACCAAGTTTTGGAGTCTATAAATAGCAAAGAATACTGAATGGCTGCATGTACAGCTTAGAGAAGAATATATATTCGTGGGTGGAGCGTATTCATTTGTCAAAAGCAGAATGGAGAGGCAACATGGCAGGAAGAAGCGAAGGTGACAAAGGAAAAAAAGTAGAGCCTTACAGGGAGGAGGAGGGTGATTATGACATGAAGAATTCACATGCAAGGAAGTTCATGGAAAAAGCCATGAAAATCGTCAAGAAAGCAAGTAAGTCGAAAAATAACTATAGGAAATGCATGGGTGACCTAGAAAAGATAACTTCCTTGGATGGGCCTAAAGACAAGGACGATGCACACACGGATGGAAAGGTGAGTTGATTAGCAATCCGAATAGTTTAATCTAAAATTTTATCACAAAGGGAGTAAATTTGTATCATACTTGCAGGATTTGAAATGACAAATGAAGATGACGAAATTACCAAATGGAGATAAAACGAAGACAATGAGTCAGCAAATTGTTAGTCTCCAGGGAAGATGCTTATGGAGTTAGGCGGTGTGTGCAAACACATGTTTGAGAATTGGTCTGGATAATGTAGGCATTTGTGTTTGAAATAATAGACATTTTTGTGCTATAATGTGTAACACCTCGGGTGTTTAAATACTAAAATCTGACATGTCATCATATGTATTGCAAAGCATTTGGCATTTGGTGAAAACTTTGATGTGCATTTACTAAAACAAGTTTATATTTATGTGGTATGTGTTGCAATGTATTGTTTGACTCAAGTTCAAAGTTTGACTGGGTTTTGAATTTTTCGAGAAAACCCCGCGTTTCAACATGTAAACCCTACCCTGAAAATCCATTTCAAAATCTAAGCATATTTTGGGGTTGGGCCCAAAAGCAAAAGTGTAGAGCTTGGCAAGTTATACAAAGTTTGTTTTTGGAGTTTTTCAAGTTGTTTAGAAAATTTTTGAGTAAATCAAAAAGGCGTAATTCGGTAAATTTCCCTATTCAAATTCAAAAGTTCATTTCAAAATCTAGACCGAATTAGGAGATGGTTATAAAAGCAAAGTTGTAGAACTTTTGATTTTGAACAACTTTTATTTTTGGAGATTTTTGAGTTGTTATGAAAATTTGAGAGTAATTTGTGAAATTTGGCGAATGGCAAACTTGTAATTTCTGTGAACAGTACTCACCGCTCAGGCTACACCGGCGGCGATCTTCGGCTTGCTTCCAGTCGCGCGCGTGGCCGTCTGGGCGTCGTGTTGGCGCACTGAAGGCTGCGTCGTGGCTTCCTTGCGCTTCCTTGGCTGCCCTATAAAGCTCTGGAGCCGTCGTCGTTCTTCTTTCTTCGCTCTCTGTTTTTCCCGTCGCCGCTGCTCCATCTCCGGCGAGCCCGTGCCGTCGTTGTCGTGCTCCACCGTCGCTGTTAAGCTAGTCCCAGCTCCGCCTAAACCTTGCGCATCCATCTGACCCACCAATTTGGCTTGTCTTCACCGGGAACTCGAGTTTCATCGCCTTCTTCCTCGCGGCCGGTAACCTCACCGTCGCATGCGCATCTTCGTGGCCAGAGTCCATCGGTGAGCCGTTGCCCTTGATTGATGTCCCTTTAGCTTCGTCTCGATGCCGTAGTGCTCATTTCACTATTGTTTGGCCGTTTTATCCACTGCAGTCGCCGGCACACCGTCACCGACGATCCTTGCTCCGCCGCCGTTGCTGTTCAAGTCGACCCGTGTCTACGTTACTTCTCCGGCCTTAATTCTTGCTTGAACGTGTTCGTGGTGAGCTACTAGACCTTCCCATGCCCTCTGTTTCCCTGTTTTCGGCTTCATTTCGCCGGCGTAACATCGCCGAGCCACCGCATCCGCCATGGCCGACGCCAAGCTCGTAACTCGTAGTAATTCGTCTAGCTAGTGCCTTCAGTCGATGCGCCGTGATGATGTGGTCATTTTGGTACCTTGACCGTCGCCTTTGGGCTCACCGTCGGTGAATTTGCGCCGGTCAGCGCCGTCGTCGTCGTAGTCAACACGCGGGAGGTAGAAGATGACAGGTGGGGTCCGATGTCAGTGACTCAGCGTTCAAATGGATTTTTCTATTTTCAGATTTGAATGAATAGTGTATGTTTTTGTTATTTTTGTGTAGATTTATTTAGAGCTCCAAAAATTATGAAAATTTTTGTGTGACTTCTCTGAGATGTATAGTATTTAAGAAAAATATGAAATAATGTTTTTCAGTAAGTTTTAAATGTGATAAAAATTGCTCAATTTATTCATAAATGGATTTCCAGGATTTTTCTAGGCTTATTTATTTATCCAAAAATTATGAAATTTGTTTTGCCACTTAGTTAACATGTAATGAACATGTACTAAAATTTTGGGCTCAATTAGAATAAGTTGATTTATTTCATAATTTTGAATTAAATAATTAATTCATAAAAGCAAATAGTAACCTTTAGTGATTTAGGTTTTGTTTGAAATTTTGGATTGAGTGATGACCTTGGGTCATTTGTTGTTAATGATCCTTGGCAGTTGATGTATGTGTTTACGAAAAAGAATTAGTTGTTTGACTTGCAACTGTACCGCGAAGGAAAGTTGTATTCAAATTATTAATTTTTCATCCCTCATCGAGCATCATGTTTCGAATTCTGCATCATATTAAACATGGCATTGTTATTACGTATAGTGAACGAAGGTGAAAACGTGGTAGTTAATCAAGCTGTTGAAGAGGTTAATCCGTTTGTTGAGGTCGGGTCAAATACTTGTGTAACGTCGTAGGAATCGGACTTTTCCGTCAACGAAGGCAAGCCCCGGATGCATACAACCCTACCTTGTGTTTTATAAATTAATTTCGCTTTTGCTTTCCGTTACTGCATTAAGTGATTAGGAGTTAAGTAAAAGCCTAATTGTTGCATTACCACCCTTGTTATTCCATATTTACCATATTACCAGTTTTAAACTCGTATATGCCTAGTTTTGCTTAGCCATGCGTAGAACGATGAAGGTCGGGTAACTACCTGCCACCTGCAAGTTACAAATGGAACACTGGTTAACTATGTTAACATGTGATATGGGAATGTGGAGTAATAAATCTAGACCGGGCGGACTCGGTGAGTGTGAGCCACAAGACATGGAGGTCTTGTGAGCGGGTTCTTTCCGCCTGTGTCGATTAAGGCACGTCTGTTGTTGAATTGCATGAGGTGAGAATTTGTAGTACTAACCACATACTCCGGTAAGCCTGAACTTGGCAATTCTATTACGAGAATGGCTACTCGCGCACTGGGAGTGGAGAGATGGCGGGAATAGCGTGTACCCACGTGGCCATGGGCTGGAATGGTGGAGTATTGTGTTCTCGGGTGGCGCGGACCCGTTCTTGTTTTAGAGGATCCGAGGGTAGGTTGGTATATGTAGGTCGGGGACCTGCATATGTCGTGTGGTTTGGAATCCCCAGCTGGGTTTTAATCGGTTCGAATCGTCGTTGCTCCTCGGTTATGGAGACTCAACTCACTGTTCATCATCGTAGAATTAATAACCAGAACTTAAATAAGGCTTGTGAAGATGTTGGATATGAAGTTTCATGATCTTAGTGCGGATCGTGTCAGCTTTGTATATAATTCTAGAGAAGTTTTCTATATAAAGAATGTTGTTAAAAGAGCTTTTACGCTAAAGATCTTTGATCATTGTTAAAGCTATACCTTGAATCCTTGAGCCTGCATTACTGAGTTTATCAGTTAAGATTTCGGATAAGTCTTGTTGAGTACCTTTGTACTCAGGGTTCGTTGACCCCTTGTTGCAGGTGAGCCTCATGTGCAGATCTGTTTTGGATCGTGCTGCATGACTATCGTTCGTTCTGACGATGAGAATTAAATGTGTGATCCTTGGGCAGGATGTTATTTTGTGTGTTAAGTATATGTTAGTTATGCCACTCTACTACTACTATGGTTTGTAATAATTATGGAACTTAGTTTGTAAGGTTTGAAACAACTGTTTGTAAACTATGTTATTGTAAGACTTCCGCTGTTTTTACTCTGGTTTTGATATTTGAATAAATGTTGTAATACTGCAATGACTCTGTAACGTGATCCTGCTCGGAAATCGTGGATGATTCGGGGTTCCCCGAGGACACCCGACAGTCTTTTTAAGTTATTGGAAACATATGCATAAATGTCAAAGGTCGTCGGACAGTGACAGGTGCATGTGGGCCCTATAACTTAGGAGGTTCTGCCACAGAATGGTATCAGAGCGTTCGTTACAAGGTTTTGCTGTATTGTTTTACGAAAACTTCAAAATGAATTGGGATGACTAAATTTAACTTGATAATTTGGTCCAAATTGCTTCTGACTTATCTTAATTCTTTCTCACCATTCCCTATTGATTAAAATGTTTTGTGTGGTGGAGTAGTAATTATGCTATGCCCTATATAAAAATAAATGTTGTTTATATGCATTATAAACTTTGATGTTTTTGTTCGTAAGAACGATTCATGCATCATGAATAATTCACTCGTTACTTCCTTCACCTCTTAGTCTGGAGTTAAGTAGTGAGACTGGTTTGAGGAATGTAATCCATCTTAGCTACTCTTTGGATTTTGATCAAATGATCTTACTTGGATTAAATCGGTTTCCTACAGTATGGCTCGTGCCAAGATGACGCCCCGTAAGTCCACCGGACCCAAAGGAGTTCCTCGTCACCAACTTGCCCCTAGAAATGATGGTGCTAGCAGTAGCAGTACTAGGCCTGATCCTCAGGCAGAGATATAGAGGATTTCCACAGAGTTAGCACAATCTACTAGAGATAGGGCTTTGGATGTTATACAAATAGGTGAATTACAGGGTCAATTGAGGCAGCTCACCACCGCGCATAGGAACTGCGAAAGTATGTTAGTTCGTACGGTGGAGGGAAGAAATGAAGCTTGGCACAGGGAAAATGTAGCTAGAGCTAGAACTCATGAGCTAGAATTCTATGTAGAAGATTTAGAAGAACATAATACCTATCTACATGAGGAAGTTCATAGGCTTAGCAATCTACTGAATCCAAATCATGAGCCTCAAGCTGATGCCATGGACCCCGGTGTCATCCTTGCTGATGATGATGAATCGGGAGAGGAAGAAGAAGAAGAGGTGGTTTATGAGAGGCCTGAATACCAAGTTGCAGACTATGATGACCACTTGCACCAATGTCACTTATCATGAGGCAGTAAATATTGCAATTGCTTCAGAATCAAAGTATCGGCAGCACAAGGAGCTCAAAAAGAAAAAAGAGTGTGCCGTCTGGATCTTTTGGGGGAAATCCGAAGAGGCAAAGGGTGATTTATCATCCAGTACATCATAATCGTCCTCCTTATCGTCCGCCGCAGTTCCAAGCCGGGCAACAGTCAAATGTTCGTCCTGCTATAACCTATCCAAGTTCACAGTCAACCAATGCTCCTGGTGGCAATGCTCCAACATCCCAGGGTCACAACTATCCGTGCTATAATTGTGGAAGGACTGGTCATTTCTCCAGGGAATGTCCATATCCTAGGCAGGCTAATCAAAATTATCAGAAGGCTCCTGCCAATCAACAACAGGGTCAGGCACCAAACAAGAATCCCAATCAGAATGCTCAGAAGGGCAAAGATGAGAGGAAGACAGGACGGGTGTTCTATATTCAAGCTGGAGAAATTTTGGAAGGGGAGCCAGTGATGATGGGTATGTTTCCTGTTGCCAATCACCCTGCAGTTATACTTTTTGATTCTGGCGCATCGCATTCATTCATCAATAGAACATTTGTCGTGAAGCATGAAATTTCGATTGGGGCAACAAAGGAAAGTTTCTTTATACAGTCGCCCGGGGGACGTCTGTGTACTAAGGAGATGGTATACCAGGTACCCGTAAACCTGGGTGGGCATATTTTTCCCACTACCATGATTATCCTTAAGGATCAGGATATAGATGTAATCTTGGGAATGAATTGGATGTATCAGCATAAGGCTGTTATAGATGCTTTGAATAGGACCTTAAGAGTGAGTTTGCCTGATAGTAATTCTCAACTTCTTATCCAACTTCCAACCCTAAGAAGATCAGTGAGTAAGATTTGTGCAACTGTTGTCAAAGAGATTAGAGATATTCCGGTAGTGTGTGGATTTCCGGATGTGTTTCCTGAAGATTTACCCGGTCTACCACCTGATAGGGATGTACAGTTCAATATAGAGTTACAACCTGGAACAGCTCCGATTTCTCGGAGAGCTTATAGGATGCCACCTAAGGAATTGGCCGAGTTGAAAACTCAGTTACAAGAATTGATTAAGAAAGGGTTTATCCAACCTAGTTCTTCACCTTGGGGATGTCCGACAATTTTTGTGAAAAAGAAAGATGAGACCCTGAGGTTATGTGTTGACTATCGTCCATTGAATGAAGTGACCATCAAGAATAAGTATCCATTACCTCGGATAGATCTGCTTTTTGATCAACTGGCCGGAGCCAAAGTTTTCTCCAAGATAGATTTGAGATCAGGATATCACCAAATCAAGATAAAGCCTGAGGATATTCCCAAAACGGCATTTACCACAAGATATAGGTTATATGAATACTTGGTAATGTCTTTTGGTTTGACAAATGCTCCAGCTCATTTCATGTATCTTATGAACTCAGTATTCATGCCGGAGCTAGACAAGTTTGTAGTGGTGTTTATTGATGACATTTTAGTATATTCCAAGAATAAGAAAGAACATGCAGAACATCTCAGAATTGTTCTGACCCGCTTGAGAGAACATCAACTATATGCCAAGTTCAGCAAGTGTGATTTTTGGCTTAAGGAAGTGCAATTTCTTGGACATGTCTTATCAGCCGAAGGAGTTGCAGTTGATCCCAGCAAAGTGAAGGATGTGCTTGATTGGAAACCGCCAACCACAGTTCATCAAGTTCGGAGTTTTCTGGGTTTGGCGGGATATTACCGTCGGTTTATTCCAGACTTCTCAAAGATATCAAAGTCCATAACTGAATTGTTGAAGAACCAAGTTAAGTTTGTCTGGTCATCAGATTGTGAAGAGGCTTTCCAGACTTTGAAGAGACTGTTGACTACGGCGCCAGTGTTAGCCCAACCTGACATCGAGAAGCCGTTTGATGTTTATTGTGATGCTTCAGGTATTGGTATTGGATGTGTGTTGATGCAAGAAGGCCGAGTCATTGCCTATGCATCCAGGCAACTTAAGCAACATGAAGAACATTATCCGACTCATGACTTGGAGTTAGCAGCTGTGGTTCATGCTCTAAAGATTTGGCGGCATTACCTGCTTGGTAATACGTGTCATATGTATACAGACCACAAAAGCTTAAAGTATATCTTTACTCAGTCAGAGTTGAACATGCGACAAAGAAGATGGTTAGAACTGATTAAGGATTATGATTTGGAAGTACATTATCACCCTGGTAAAGCAAATGTGGTTGCAGATGCTCTCAGTCGCAAAAGTTATTGCAATTGTTTGACAGTGAGAACAATGGGTTTGAATTTATGTCAAGAAATGGAAAAGTTGAATGTAGAAGTAGTTCAACAAGGAAGTTTGACCAACATAATTGTTGAAGTCACTATTTGAGATCAAGTTATTGTTGCTCAGAAGGAAAACAAGGGTATAGCCCATATTAAGGAAAGAGTCAAGAATGGAAAAGCGGAATGCTTTAGCATTGACAATGAAGATGTGTTGTGGTTCAAGGATCGCCTGGTGGTACCAAAAGTTCCTGAGTTGCGGCAGTCAATTCTAGATGAAGCACATGCTACTAGGTTATCCATTCATCCGGGAAGTAACAAGATGTACCATGATTTGAAGCAAAGATTTTGGTGGACTAAAATGAAAATAGAGATTGCCAGATACATAGCAAAGTGTGATACTTGTCAAAAGGTGAAAGCTATACATTTGAGGTCTGCTGGTGAATTACAACCATTACCTATTCCATCTTGGAAGTGGGAGGACATAAGCATGGACTTTATTGTTGGTCTACCCAAGACATCAAAGGGATTTGACTCAGTATGGGTTATTGTAGATCGACTCACTAAGTCAGCGCATTTTCTTCCAGTCAAGACAATATATCCTACGATCCAATATGCCAAAATGTACTTAGCAAGAATCATGAGTCTCCATGGAATACCCAAAACTATTGTGTCAGATAGGGGTACACAGTTTGTCTCAAACTTTTGGAAACAATTGCATTCTTCGTTGGGTACTAAACTTTTGTATAGTACAGCTTATCATCCGCAGACTGATGGACAGACTGAAAGAGTCAATCAAGTACTTGAAGATATGTTAAGGTGTTGTGTCCTTAACTATTCCAAAAAGTGGGATGAATGCTTACCTTTAGCCGAGTTCTCATACAACAATAGTTATCAGGAAAGCATTAGAATGGCTCCATTTGAAGCACTCTATGGTCGTAGATGCAGAACATCATTGAGTTGGTCTGAGTCTGGAGAAAGAAGATTCTTTGGAGTTGATCTTGTGAAAGAAACAGAAGACAAGGTTAGGCAAATACAGAGTAATTTGAAGATAGCTCAGTCCCGCCAAAAGAGTTATGCGGATAGACGACGGAGACCATTGGTATTTAACAAAGGAGATTTTGTATATCTGAAAGTATCACCAATGAAGGGAGTTAACCGTTTTGGTGTTAAAGGAAAGTTGGCACCCCGATACATTGGACCCTATCAAATTTTGGAAAGGTATGGAAAAGTGGCATATCGCTTGCAATTACCTGAACATCTTGCAGCTGTGCATGATGTGTTCCATGTTTCTCAATTGAAGAAGTGTCTCCGAGTGCCTGAACAGAATATTGAAGTTGAAGGAGTGGAACTAGAACCGGATTTAACTTATTCCGAATATCCTATCCGAGTGTTAGACCAGAAAGATCGTGTTACTCGAAGACGGACAATCAAGTTCTATAAAATACAATGGAATCAACATTCAGAAGAGGAAGCTACTTGGGAATCAGAAGATTACTTGTTAGAAAAGTTTCCAGAATTTTTAGCGTCAATATAGAATCGAGTAATGTTAGTTGAGCTCGGTGGTACATATTGTGTTTTGTAAAAGTAACCTTAGCTGTTTTATGGATAGAGTTTGTATGTGTTCTTGCGACACATTTCCTTTTCCATTACTTACCCTATGGCTTTGAATCTCGGGGCGAGATTTCTTTTAGGGGGAAGGATTGTAACACCTCGGGTGTTTAAATATTAAAATCTGACATGTCATCATATGCATTGCAAAGCATTTGGCATTTGGTGAAAACTTTGATGTGCATTTACTAAAACAAGTTTATATTTATGTGGTATGTGTTGCAATGTATTGTTTGACTCAAGTTCAAAGTTTGACTGGGTTTTGAATTTTTCGAGAAAACCCCGCGTTTCAACATGTAAACCCTACCCTGAAAATCCATTTCAAAATCTAAGCATATTTTGGGGTTGGGCCCAAAAGAAAAAGTGTAGAGCTTGGCAAGTTATACAAAGTTTGTTTTTGGAGTTTTTCAAGTTGTTTAGAAAATTTTTGAGTAAATCAAAAAGGCGTAATTCGGTAAATTTCCCTATTCAAATTCAAAAGTTCATTTCAAAATCTAGACCGAATTAGGAGATGGTTATAAAAGCAAAGTTGTAGAACTTTTGATTTTGAACAACTTTTATTTTTGGAGATTTTTGAGTTGTTATGAAAATTTGAGAGTAATTTGTGAAATTTGGCGAATGGCAAACTTGTAATTTCTGTGAACAGTACTCACCGCTCAGGCTACACCGGCGGCGATCTTCAGCTTGCTTCCAGTCGCGCGCGTGGCCATCTGGGCGTCGTGTTGGCGCGCTGAAGGCTGCGTCGTGGCTTCCTTGCGCTTCCTTGGCTGCCCTATAAAGCTCTGGAGCCGCCGTCGTTCTTCTTTCTTCGCTCTCTGTTTTTCCCGTCGCCGCTGCTCCATCTCCGGCGAGCCCGTGCCGTCGTTGTCGTGCTCCACCGTCGCTGTTAAGCTAGTCCCAGCTCCGCCTGAACCTTGCGCGTCCATCTGACCCACCAATTTGGCTTGTCTTCACCAGGAACTCGAGTTTCATCGCCTTCTTCCTCGCGGCCGGTAACCTCACCGTCGCATGCGCATCTTCGTGGCCAGAGTCCATCGGTGAGCCGTTGCCCTTGATTGATGTCCCTTTAGCTTCGTCTCGATGCCGTAGTGCTCATTTCACTATTGTTTGGCCGTTTTATCCACTGCAGTCGCCGGCACACCGTTACCGACGATCCTTGCTCCGCCGCCGTTGCTGTTCAAGTCGACCCGTGTCTACGTTACTTCTCCGGCCTTAATTCTTGCTTGAACGTGTTCATGGTGAGCAACTGGACCTTCCCATGCCCTCTGTTTCCCCGTTTTCGGCTTCATTTCGCCGGCGTAACGTCGCCGAGCCACCGCATCCGCCATGGCCGACGCCAAGCTCGTAACTCGTAGTAATTCGTCTAGCTAGTGCCTTCAGTCGATGCACCGTGATGATGTGGTCATTTTGGTACCTTGACCGTCGCCTTTGGGCTCACCGTCGGTGAATTTGCGCCGGTCAGCGCCGTCGTCGTCGTAGTCAACACGCGGGAGGTAGAAGATGACAGGTGGGGTCCGATGTCAGTGACTCAGCGTTCAAATGGATTTTTCTATTTTTAGATTTGAATGAATAGTGTATGTTTTTGTTATTTTTGTGTAGATTTATTTAGAGCTCCAAAAATTATGAAAATTTTTGTGTGACTTCTCTGAGATGTATAGTATTTATGAAAAATATGAAATAATGTTTTTCAGTAAGTTTTAAATGTGATAAAAATTGCTCAATTTATTCATAAATGGATTTCCAGGATTTTTCTAGGCTTATTTATTTATCCAAAAATTATGAAATTTGTTTTGCCACTTAGTTAACATGTAATGAACATGTACTAAAATTTTGGGCTCAATTAGAATAAGTTGATTTATTTCATAATTTTGAATTAAATAATTAATTCATAAAAGCAAATAGTAACCTTTAATGATTTAGGTTTTGTTTGAAATTTTGGATTGAGTGATGACCTTGGGTCATTTGTTGTTAATGATCCTTGGCAGTTGATGTATGTGTTTACGAAAAAGAATTAGTTGTTTGACTTGCAACTGTACCGCGAAGGAAAGTTGTATTCAAATTATTAATTTTTCATCCCTCATCGAGCATCATGTTTCGAATTCTGCATCATATTAAACATGGCATTGTTATTACGTATAGTGAACGAAGGTGAAAACGTGGTAGTTAATCAAGCTGTTGAAGAGGTTAATCCGTCTGTTGAGGTCGGGTCAAATACTTGTGTAACGTCGCAGGAATCGGACTTTTCCGTCAATGAAGGCAAGCCCCGGATGCATACAACCCTACCTTGTGTTTTATAAATTAATTTCGCTTTTGCTTTCCGTTACTGCATTAAGTGATTAGGAGTTAAGTAAAAGCCTAATTGTTGCATTACCACCCTTGTCGTTCCATATTTACCATATTACCAGTTTTAAACTCGTATATGTCTAGTTTTGCTTAGCCATGCATAGAACGATGAAGGTCGGGTAACTACCTGCCACCTGCAAGTTACAAATGGAACACTGGTTAACTATGTTAACATGTGATATGGGAATGTGGAGTAATAAATCTAGACCGGGCGGACTCGGTGAGTGTGAGCCACAAGACATGGAGGTCTTGTGAGCGGGTTCTTTCCGCCTGTGTCGATTAAGGCACGTCCGTTGTTGAATTGCATGAGGTGAGAATTTGTAGTACTAACCACATACTCCGGTAAGCCTGAACTTGGCAATTCTATTACGAGAATGGCTACTCGCGCACTGGGAGTGGAGAGATGGCGGGAATAGCGTGTACCCACGTGGCCATGGGCTGGAAAGGTGGAGTACTGTGTTCTCGGGTGGCGCGGACCCATTCTTGTTTTAGAGGATCCGAGGGTAGGTTGGTATATGTAGGTCGGGGACCTGCATATGTCGTGTGGTCTGGAATCCCCAGCTGGGTTTTAATCGGTTCGAATCGTCGTTGCTCCTCGGTTATGGAGACTCAACTCACTGTTCATCATTGTAGAATTAATAACCAGAACTTAAATAAGGCTTGTGAAGATGTTGGATATGAAGTTTCATGATCTCAGTGCGGATCGTGTCAGCTTTGTATATAATTCTAGAGAAGTTTTCTATATAAAGAATGTTGTTAAAAGAGCTTTTACGCTAAAGAACTTTGATCATTGTTAAAGCTATACCTTGAATCCTTGAGCCTGCATTACTGAGTTTATCAGTTAAGATTTCGAATAAGTCTTGTTGAGTACCTTTGTACTCAGGGTTCGTTGACCCCTTGTTGCAGGTGAGCCTCATGAGCAGATCTGTTTTGGATCGTGCTGCATGACTATCGTTCGTTCTGACGATGAGAATTAAATGTGTGATCCTTGGGCAGGATGTTATTTTGTGTGTTAAGTATATGTTAGTTATGCCACTCTACTACTACTATGGTTTGTAATAATTATGGAACTTGGTTTGTAAGGTTTGAAACAACTGTTTGTAAACTATGTTATTGTAAGACTTCCGCTGTTTTTACTCTGGTTTTGATATTTGAATAAATGTTGTAATACTGCAATGACTCTGTAACGTGATCCTGCTCGGAAATCGTGGATGATTCGGGGTTCCCCGAGGACACCGACAGTCTTTTTAAGTTATTGGAAACATATGCATAAATGTCAAAGGTCGTCGGACAGTGACAGGTGCATGTGGGCCCTATAACTTAGGAGGTTCTGCCACATAATGTGAGTTACGTGTTTGAAGGTGTGTACATGTGTCATGTGAGTAATAAAATACTGACACACACAAAATGTGACTGTAAAATTTCTAGAATTTTGTTGTTTCGATTATGGATTGATCAATGGAAAAGCAATAAAATTGTTCCATGCAGATGTGTTTATTGTATAAAGAATACATGGTTGGAAAAAAACATCAGACAAGGATTGTTCATGTATCGGCAGACGGATTATGTGAAATTGTATATGGAAATATTGTAATGAAAATTGTGAGGACGCACATGAATATGGTTCGCTTCAAGTAGCAACGAGTGAATAGATCACATGTAACGAGTCAAACTCGTCTTAATATAGCATGCCCATTATTGCAGACGTCTTTAATTTAAATGGAAATTAATAGCACCATGAATAAGAAAAATGCCTCCAGGGAAGCTCGGATAACTCTTTGCTAAGCAGTTTTACCCTTTGGCAATTAAGTTAACTACCACTCCTGTAAAGAGAATGTTAAGGCAATTTAGGTCTTATTTATTTAAAATAATTAGGGAAAATAACTCTTGGGAAATAACTGAAAATGTTTTGTCACTAGTGAACCAAGCCATGCAAACTCTTGGGAATAAAGCACACGCAATGGATCCACCTAAAAATATTATTTATGGTACTTTGAATAGAAATTTCTCCACCTTTATAGCCCGGCTTGGTCCTGTGCCGGTGTGACCATGGCTTGGTCCTATGCCAATGCATGATATCAAGACATGGCATGCACGAGAATGAGCACGCGGACACGGTCTTGCGCCGCTGCATGGGCCTGTGGAAGCAGCGCGAGTGCGAACAAGACGTTACAGAGTGCTTATAAAAAGGCATGAACAAGACCAAATGGTTGCAAGTACGCATCCATATCACATCACTTCATTGCTACTTCCTGGTTAGTCATTCGTACTACAGACAACATGATATGGAGGGAATAAGAAAGGAATCTTGGGAGGAAGAAATTGAGGACAAAATGCAAAATGGAATGGGCATCGGCAAGGGAAAGGATGGAAAGGTAATAGCTTGCATGAATCCATTTTGTTTTGTTTTGATTGTGAGTTTTGTGATGAGTATACTAACAAAGTTTCAAATCATAAAGAAAGAAGATGTATTAAACTGGCGGTACTGGCATGGAATACAAATTTATGAGGACCTATGCCTGGTAGACGGCGAGTTACCACCCCTATTGGCACGGAATGGATCAACCAAGGGTCAGATAACCAAGGTGAGTGGTGATCCTCAAGACTTTAGTTAGTTAAAGGGAATATTATATAGAGGTTGTGAGAGGTAACATTAGGTGCTGATTAAAATCATGCAGGATGAGGTAGAGGAGGAAGGGGAAGAGGCAACAAGTAAGAATCGGAAGAATAGATAAAATAGACAAAACAATTTGAGCAATAAGTGCATTGATGTACTGAAAGGTAAATGTTGTGGCTGCCGGCGCCGTCTGCCAATCGCCCGGTCAATATCATTGTCATCGCCTCGTGGGGGTGCCAAATCTAGTTGCGGAGTGCCAGAAATAGGCATGGTAAAAAAGAATATTTGCATTCAAGGGCCACAGATGGTTGCGGACCACACAATTTTGAAGGGTGAAATACTCATGCATGTAATTAATTATAAGTGTTAGATAAATGTTCATGCATGTAATTGATTATAAGATGGAAAGGCGTGTTGTTTACTTGAACAATACACAATTGTATGCATGTAATTACTGTTCATATTGTGACTAACTTTCAAACTAGGTCAGTCTCATCAACATTTTCATCATCATCATCCGAATTCCTATGAATTTCTATGAATTTGTGGGTGAAAGAAACAAATATACGGATGAAAGGTGAGTTAGCAATGAGAACAGGAAACTATCAAGGGATGAGTTATGAAGAAGACCAAACTGCTTTAAACTCAACACGATTATTGCAATTAAAGGAGGGAGGTAAATATAGAAAGAGCTATCTTCTGCTTGGTCTATGCCTTTGCATGGGCTCCAGAGATGCCCTGCCTTTGCTTGGTCCTTCGCCGCTGCAAGGGCTCCAGAGATGGCGTGATCAAGGCTTGGTCCTGTACCGACGTGAGCGCGGCTTGGTGCTGGGCCGCTACATGGGCGTGAGAATGGGCACGCTGGTCCTGCGCAGTTGCATGTTCCTGTACAAGCAACGTGGGTGCGAACAAGACCACCAAGTTTTGGTGTCTATAAATAGCAAAGAATACTGAATGGCTGCATGTACAGCTTAGAGAAGAATATATATTCGTGGGTGGAGCGTATTCATTTGTCAAAAGCAGAAAGGAGGGGCAACATGGCAGGAAGAAGCGAGGGTGACAAAAGAAAAAAAAGTAGAACCTTATAGGGAGGAGGAGGGTGATTATGACATGAAGAATTCACGTGCAAGGAAGCTCATGGAAAAAGCCATGAAAATCATCAAGAAAGCAAGTAAGTCCAAAAATAACTATAGGAAATGCATGGGTGACCTAGAAAAGATAACTTCCTTGGATGGGCCTAAAGACAAGGATGATGCACACACGGATGGAAAGGTGAGTTGATTAGCAATCCGAATAGTGTGTGTTGGGCATCCGTGTGTGCATCATCCTTGTCTTTAGGCCCATCCAAGGAAGTTATCTTTTCTAGGTCACCCATGCATTTCCTATAGTTATTTTTGGACTTACTTGCTTTCTTGACGATTTTCATGACTTTTTCCATGAGCCTCCTTGCACGTGAATTCTTCACGTCATAATCACCCTCCTCCTCCCTGTAAGGCTCTACTTTTTTTCCTTTGTCACCCTCGCTTCTTCCTGCCATGTTGCCCCTCCTTTCTGCTTTTGACAAATGAATATGCTCCACCCACGAATATATATTCTTCTCTAAGCTTTACATGCAGCCATTCAGTATTCTTTGCTATTTATAGACACCAAAACTTGGTGGTCTTGTTCGCACCCACGTTGCTTGTACAGGAACATGCAACTGCGCAGGACCAGCGTGCCCATTCTCACGCCCATGTAGCGGCACAGGACCAAGCCACGCTCACGTCGGTACAGGACCAAGCCTTGATCACGCCATCTCTAGAGCCCTTGCAGCGGCAAAGGACCAAGCAAAGGCAGGGCATCTCTGGAGCCCATGCAAAGGCATATACCAAGCAGAAGATAGCTCTTTCTATATTTACCTCCCTCCTTTAATTGCAATAATCGTGTTGAGTTTAAAGCAGTTTGGTCTTCTTCATAACTCATCCCTTGATAGTTTCATGTTCTCATTGCTAACTCGATCACCTTTCATCCGTATATTTGTTTCTTTCACCCTCAAATTCAACCATGCCCAAGCCCCCTGGTATGTCTAACGAGGGGTACTGGGAGTACTATCGAAACCATATGGCATTACATGAGCATGGAGCTAGGGATACAACCTCATCGAATTCAAGGTACACAATGAGGAATCGCAACAATTCAATTAACCCACCACCTAAAGGGCAGGTGAATCCTTCTCGCATGGAGGTAAATATAAACCCTCTTGCCGCTCCTAGGGAGAAAATTTTTGATCCTCTGATCGTTGACAAGATCATCAAGATGTTAGGAACTTCTAAACACTAGGTGTAGATCTAGCGGGTAAAGAACATAAATCTGTTGGTGCACCTTAGCTAGTGCGCCCGGTCCAGTGCCTAGTGCGCCCGGTCCAGCGCTGACGGTGACGCTGGTGGCACTGCGGAGGTGGAGACGATGTCCAGTGGCGATGGCGATGATCGCAGGGGAGATGCAGAGGTGACGGCGGTGCGGTGGGGCATCCTGTCGCTGGCAGCACTTCTCGTTAGATCGGATTAGGTTTCTGTGAGTGTTTACGGCGGCTCCGGTCAACTTCGTTATCTGAGCCCAGTTCCCCACTCCTCTATTTATAGTGTTGTGCGACACGGGCCCACCAACCATATTAGGGTTGGGCACCCCCGATCAGGGCGCAGATGCAAGGGCCCAATAGGCCATTGGGCCTATTGGTGGAGATCAACTAACACAAGAAACCTAAAAGGATCGACAATGATCCTTATGGTGATAGTAGTGATGAAGATTTACCCACCCCTGAAGTGTCGGAAGAGTCTTCTGGCACCGAAGATGAAGGACAAGGCTCAAATGAAGTTAAGGGTCTAGTTCGCAAAGAGCCTAACAATGACTCACATGAAAACGACGACACATCTAAACCTAAAGCCAAGAAGAAGCTGTTGTTCTAGTTCATTTGTTGTTTAGCATTATTGATTTATGCATTATATTCAAATAAGCTTAGTCGCGAATTGTTTGTTTGTTTACCATGCTCACGTTGGTTCCACACTACCATCAAATGTTATCATTCTTGTCTTGGGCAATAGATTTTTTTTCATTATTTGTAAAGAGGAGCACATGAATTTAGTCATTTTTGTATGTTTTGATGCACTTATATTGTTCCGAATGTAACAGTTCATGCAACCATTCATTTTTATCATGTCTTTTTTTCTGGTGCCGCTAACTACGCCAAGTACATAACAAGCTTGTAGCCATGATTGTGCACAACCTGTGGCCTCCGCACACCCCACTCCAACGTCCGAAAGAAAAAAAACTCCACATGACCAGTGTAGGCGTCAAGTAGTTTATAGATTCGTCCGATTAAAAGCTGGAGTACAACCCTGGAGCTCAACTGAACTGGGAATATGTAACCGGCCACTTTTTTGCGCATGCATACATGCTCTTCCATACATGCATCAATTCACGAATAACCCAACATACAAAAATGTAATTCAAAAAATCTTCATATCTTCATGTGTACAACACCTCATGTCATAAAAATAGACAAGTCGTTTCTATGCAACCGACATTACATGGATCAAATATATACTGTCAAGTTACCAGAATGATTTAATAGAAAATTGTTATTGTTCATATTGTGCCTAAGTTTTAAACTAGGCCAACTTCATCAACACTTTCATCATGACACCCATATACATTTTCAATCCACTTACTCACATTAGAGACGAAATTTCTTTGTTATTTGAAACACAATTTCATAATATGCATTTTCATTACAAAAAAATGAAAGGCATCAACAACCTTCCAGTTGTTCTCATTTAATTATGCAACTAAATTCAAAGCAACACAATGACACGCTTATTTCCACTTCTCATCCAACGTTCCATCTAGCTCCTGCCGCATCTTCAATGGAGATGGACAATTTTTTGGATCATGGTGTTGAAATCCGCATATAGCGCACAAGCCCCACACATCTTCATCCCATACATCATGCCAAGCCCGATTGTACCAATGCGTCTCATCGTACTGCTCCTCATTGGTGGGAAACCTTGCAGCCATATCTTCTTTTTCTTCCCTGCTGAGTGTCGAAGTCCCATATGCTGCTGCTGCTTGCATCTTCTCAAACCATGCTGGTCTACGTTTCATTTCTAATGGTAATTCCAAATCCTGCATGTATTAAACATATCAAAGTTTACAACACCCAATTTACCATGTTCCTCGCCAAAGCTAAATTAAATGAGTCAAATTGCACCATACAAAAATATATTATTCAAGTAAACAACACACCTTTCCATCTTTGTATAAATCCATCATTTCCTTCCACCAATCCAAGCACCATACTCCTCGTTTGTTAGAACTATAATATATATGCAATTTCATTAAAAAAATGCATCAACAACCTTGCACTTGTTCTCATTTCTTTATGCAACTAAATTAAAAGCAAAAGAATGACATGATTACTTCCACTTCTCATCCAACTTTCCTTCTATCTCCATCCGCATCTTGAACGTTCCTTCTATCTCGATCCGCATCGATACTCCTTTTCCTTTGTTTCCTTTGCTTCCTGTTGCCATGTTTCCTCTTTTCTAAATTGGTTTCATATGCTCTCCATTAACTGAACTTTCTCTAATATTTATAATCTAGTACATGCGAGACAGGTTTGAAAAATTTACATGCCTGGCCATTTCTCCCATCAGAATTGCGTGGTTCAGATCATTCCGTGAAACTAACTAAAGCCTATTTAGGTGCACAACCACCTTTGTCCACTACATGCACCCATGCACTATGACCATGCCTATTTTGGCACGAATCAACTGGATTGTAGTGCCACTAAGAGCGCAAAGTATATGTTAGGAATTTAGGCAATTTCATTATCAGTTTAATCCAGAAAAAATAACATCAGCAGGTTTGTGATGACATATATGTGCATGTGTATATTTCTTATGAACACTTGAAAGGTCCTAATGGCTAGAGGGGGGGTGAATAGCCTAATAAAATTTCTACAACAACACTTAACAAAGTAGTTAGACAATTATGAGGCGAAGCAAGTGTTGCGCTAGCCTACTCAAAATGCAAGCCACCTATCATAGTTCTAGTTTAGATAGTATCTATTCACACAATAACTATGATACTACTCTACGTTAGTGTGCTCTCAAAGGCTAACTAAAGAGCCACACCAACCAACCAACCAAGCTCTCACAACTAGCTACACTAAAGAGCTTGACAACTAGTTTGCGGTAATGTAATGGGAGCGATCAAGAAGGTTATACCGCCGAGTAGATGAAGGAACCAATCAATCACAAGGATGAATAACAATGAAGACCAATCACCTCGGAATCAATGATGAACACAATGATTTTTACCGAGGTTCACTTGCTTGCCGGCAAGCTAGTCCTCATTGTGGCGATTCACTCACTTGGAGGTTCACGTGCTAATTGGCTTCACACGCCAAACCCTCAATAGGGTGCCGCACAACCAACACAAGATGAGGATCACACAAGCTATGAGCAATCCACTAGAGTACCTTTTGGCTCTCCGCCGGGGAAAGGTCAAGAACCCCTCACAATCACCACGATCGGAGCCGGAGACAATCACCACCCTTCGCTCGACGATCCTCGCTGCTCCAAGCCAGTCTAGGTGGCGGCAACCACCAAGAGTAACAAGCGAAACCCGCAGCGAAACACGAACACCAAGTGCCTCTAGATGCAAACACTCAAGCAATGCACTTGGATTCTCTCCCAATCTCACAAAGATGATGAATCAATGATGGAGATGAGTGGGAGGGCTTTGGCTAAGCTCACAAGGTTGCTATGTCAATGCAAATAGCCAAGAGAGTGAGCTTGAACCAGCCATGGGGCTTAAATAGAAGCCCCCACAAAATAGAGCCATTGTACCCTCTTCACTGGGCTGAACGTGGGGTGACCGGACGCTCCGGTCCGATTGATCGGATGCTGGCCTTCAAGCGTCCGACCACGTGATTCACGCCACGTGTCCCCTGCTTCAAATACTGTTTGTATCAGATTTCAACGGTCATCAGTTGAACGGACGCGTCAGTTAAAAAGTGATCGGACGCTGGACCTCAGTGTCCAGGTCGTTTCTAGTAAGGTTCCATACACGAATTTTCACGACCGGACGCGTCCGGTCATGCCCGACCGGACTCACCCAGCGTCCGGTCACTCATCATCTCCTCTGTGCGCCTCACTGTCAGCGTACGTCAGCACTGACCGGACACACCCTGCCAGCGTCTGGTCACAGAGCGAACCTAGCGTTCCGGTCATTTGACCGACGCCAGCGTCTTCGCTGTTACACCTGACCGGACGCGCCGGTCCAACCGTGGCCAGCGTCCGATCACTTCTAGTGACCTCCGTCTTTTCTGTCTAGGGTGCCGGTGGAGTTTCTTACCCTTGCTCCCAAACTTCACCACCCTTGATCAAATGTGTCAACCACCAAGTGTATCACCTTGTGCACATGTGATAGCATATTTTCATAAACATTTTAAGGGTGTTAGCACTCCACTAGATCCTAAATGCATATGCAATGAGTTAGAGCATCTAGTGGCACTTTGATCACCGCATTCCGATACGAGTTTCACCCCTCTTAATAGTACTGGCTATCAATCCTAAATGTGATCACACTCTCTAAGTGTCTTGATCACCAAAACAAAATAGCTCCTATGGGTTATACCTTTGCCTTGAGCTTTTTGTTTTTCTTTTTCTTCTTTCCAAGTCCAAGCACTTGATCATCATCATGGTGTCATCATCATCATGCTATGATCTTCATTTGCTTCATCACTTGGAGTGTGCTACCTATCTCATGATCACTTGATAAACTAGGTTAGCACTTAGGGTTTCATCAATTCACCAAAACCAAACTAGAGCTTTCAACACTACAACATGCAGAGATGACATACTGGTGAATACAGTAAAAACACAAAGTACAGATATCACAGAGATTAGACTGTACCCTAGCGGAGGGTTCCATGCCGAGGGCATCGGAGGCTCCATTCGCACTAGTTGACATAGTGCGTTGCTCGAAGTTGTGGACCACAGTCGATGCAGGAAGATATTCACAGTGTAGTCCCATGAATGGATGACCAGGAAGAAGACGCCTTGACGTTCCGCAGGCAATCAACGAGAAGAAGATGTACATGGATGAGCAGTCATGGATCACTCCCTAAAAACCTAATCGCCGCACACCCCGTGCAAGGTTCTCTAGTGGATGAGGGTTCTGGAGGCACCTGCTCTCCCGCTACTCTGTGCGCGCAGAGGTACGGGACGAGGAAACCAGAAGGTTGTGGAAGTGTGTTTCTCTCGGGAGTGGTTGTGGAAGGACTTGATCTGGACTGACGGAGGACTCGGATATATGGACGGGGAGAAGAGAGGCAGCGGAGAATCCCAGGAGACAGAGATGGAGAGACAGAAGCGGAAGAGACAGTAACTGGCCACAATCAGGTCACCTCCACCATCAATGGGAGTAACTCCCGTTGTTATGTGGATTAAGTGGCAAAAGATTGGCCACACCCGCCCGCTCGCTCGTCGCCCGCTTGCCTGCCACGCCACGCCCATGGCCTCGGCCCGGCCCGGGCCACGCCCACAGCTCAGCCCGGACGGCGGTGGCGGTGGCGGCGGCGCGCTCGCGCGTGTGGCACGCCTTTGTCCTTTTCTCAGCTTCTCAATTTAGATGAATAATTTCCAACCATATAAGCTGAGTCAGCGTTCAGTCAAAATCTCGTATGGTATTAAACCATGCAACACTTAATGTTATATACTATAGAGTTTTATTTGATTCATTAAATATTATATGGGCCAAGCCCATATTATATCCAACAATCCCCATCCAAACTCTAGGGTTTGTAACAAAGTAGTCTCAGAACCACATTTCTTTTATATACCAGTGTTTCGATGGAGGCTGTTAAGTTGAACATCCATCTAGAACAATAGTTTCACTCAGTCACAACTGAACAATGGACTAAGCCTTGAATTGACAGTTTTGTGTGAGATGAATGTCACTAAAGTCCTTAGCTGATACTGGGCAGCAAAAGGCATCCCCTCTATTTGAAGCATATAAGTAATACTTCAGTGCCTTTCATGAGTATTTAGAGATCACCCAAATCTCATAGATTGTGACCAGCAGTCTGACTCATATAGGTGTGTTCCTCAAAAGATGTTCTGTAGGACAACATCTTTGCTTTGACAAGCCACTTGGAACGTATTAAGGCAAAAGCTAGCTTGCCTTACAGAAAGGAAAGATATGCATCAGAAATGAGTCTTACTAAGGATCTTTCCTCAGAATTTACTACTAGCTTGTTTCACCATCCTACTTCATGGGATCTCCGATCACATAGAACATGTTACCACTATAGTAAATTTCAAGTGGGTCTCAAACCCATCTCTCTCAATGCACTTTCTATCATGTTGCGTGACAGACCCTTAGTGAACTGATCTGCCAGATTGTTAGACGTGTGGACATAGTCCAACACTATTACTCCAGAGTTTCTCAATTTTCTGCCGGATTTTAGTCGTCTCTTAACATGCCTTGTGGACTTCATGTTGTCCTTAGAACTGTTAACCTTTGTAATCACAGTCTGGTTATCGCAATTCATAGAAATAGCCGGTATGGGTTTTTCAACAACTGGTAAATCCATAAGGAGATCACGAAGCCACTCAGCCTCAGATCCAGCGGTGTCTAATGCTGTGAGTTCTGCTTCTATTGTAGACTTTGTTAAGATAGTCTGCTTGTAAGACTTCTAGGAAACAGCACCACCTCTAAGAGAAAACACATATCCACTTGTGGCATAAAGCTCATCAGCATCAGAAATCCAGTTGGCATCACAATAGCCTTCCAGCACTTTTGGATGTCCAGTATAACAAATACCATAGCCCATGGTCCCTTTTAGGTAGCGCATTACTCTCTCAAGAGCACACCAGTGATCATCTCCTGGGTTTAACACAAACCTAGCTCAGCTTGCACACAGCAAATGAGATGTCAGGCCTTGTTGCACTGGCCAGATACATGAGCGAACCAATGATCTAGGAATATCTCAATTGATCCCATGCTATTCTTCGATTTTTTCTCAATAGCACACTAGGGTCATAAGGTGTAGGAGCAGGTGCACAGTCACTAAACCCAAAGCGACGCAACACCTTTTCCACATAGTGGGTTTGTAACAGAGTTACCCCACCATCACCATCTCTTTGAAGCTTGATATTAAGAATAACATCAGCCTCTCCCAAATCTTTCATCTCAAAATTTTTAGATAGAAATTCCTTCACCTCCTCGATCACTTTGAGGCTAGATCCAAAGATCAGTATGTCATCAACATATAAGCACAAAATGACTCCTTCACCCCCACCATACCGATAGTACACACATTTGTCAGCTTTATTCACAACAAAGCCAGCAGATGTTAAAGTTCTGTCGAACTTCTCATGCCATTGCTTAGGAGCTTGTTTTAGGCCGTATAATGAATTTACACACCTACCATTTGCTACAAACCCATCAGGCTGATCCATATAGATCTCCTCCTCCAACTCTCCGTTTAGAAAAGCTGTCTTAACATCCATTTGATGAACGATAAGACCATAAGAGGCTGCCAGGGAAAGCAAAACTCGAATTGTGGTCAATCGGGCAACTGGTGAATAAGTATCAAAGAAATCCTCACCTTCCTTTTGAGTATAACCCTTGGCCACAAGCCTTGCCTTGTACCTCTCAATAGTACCATTAGGCCTAAGCTTTTTCTTGAACACCCATTTGCATCCTATAGGCTTGCACCCATAGGGACGATCAACTATTTCCCAAGTTCCATTAGACATAACGGAATCCATCTCACTCCGTACTGCTTCCTTCCATAAGTCAGCATCAGGAGAGGAATATGCCTCTTCAATGGTCGTTGGTGTGTCATCCACAAGGTACACAATATAGTCATCACCAAAAGACTTTGCAGTCCTCTGTCTCTTGCTTTTCCTGGTGGCTATAGTGTCTTCCTCCTCAGGATTTTGCACATAGGGTTCCTCAATTTGTTCTATCAGAATAAAATTTTCATACTCATGGAGAATTATAAATTCATGACTAGTTGTGCTAGGTGCATTTTTCATGGGAAACTCATTCTCAAAAAATATAGCGTCTCTAGATTCCATGATTGTATCAACAGCCATCTCTGGAACACTAGAGTTTATAATTAGAAACCTATAACCCACGCTGTGAATAGCATAACCAAGAAAGACACCATCAACAGTCTTTGGTCCAAGCTTTCGCTTTTTGTTTATTGGCACATTCACCTTTGCCAAACAACCCCAAGTTCGCAGGTAAGAGAGATTTAATCTCTTCTTCTCCTATTCCTCAAATGGTGTGATTTCTTTGTTCTTTGTGGGCACTCTATTTAGGACATGACATGCTATTAATATAGCCTCACCCCACCATTCCTTAGATAGTCCCGCAGTCTTCAACATGGCATTAACCAAATCAGTTAGAGTGCAGTTCTTTCTCTCTGCAATCCCATTGGACTGTGGTGAGTATGGTGGCGTCCTCTCATGAATAATTCCATGCACTGCGCAAAACTCAGAAAATTCATTTGAGAAATATTCTCCCCCGCGATTAGACCGTAAATGCTTGATTTTCTTCTCAAGTTGATTTTCTACCTCAGCTTTATAGACCTTAAAATAATACAACACTTCATCTTTTATTTTTAATAAATACACGTAGCAAAATCTAGTGCAATCATCTATAAATATCATGAAGTATCGTCTATCGCCTTTAGTCAATTCGCCATTCATTTCGCATAAATCAGAATGAACGAGTTCTAATGGTGCCAAGTTCCTCGCCTCAGCAGCCTTGTGAGGCTTGCGCGGTTGCTTCGATTGCACACACACCTGGCACTTAAAATCTTTGACTAAGTTAAATTTCGGGATTAAATTCGTATTTGCAAGCCGCGTGAGACAGCCAAAATTAATATGACAAAGTCGTGAATGCCATATAGTCGACTCATCCAAAACATTAACATTGTTCACCACTTTATTACACACATCATCAAGCAAAGATAAGCGGAACAAGCCTCCACAATCATAACCTTTTCCAACAAATGTTCCATGTTTCGACACAACACATTTATTGGACTCAAGCACAATTTTAAAGCCATCATGACACATCTGAGAAGCGCTAACAAGATTCTTCTTGATGGAGGGGACATGCTGCACGTTCTTTAATAGCACCGTCTTTCCTGAAGTAAACTTCAGAACGACCGTACCAGCACCAAGAACACGCGCATGCAAACCGTTTCCCATCAGCAAGGCTGCACTCCTGCCGGCCTGATAGGAAATGAACAAAGAAACATTAGCACACACATGAATATTAGAACCACTATCCATCCACCACTCAGGTGAAAGACAAACTGAAAGAACAAAAGATAAAGAATTACCATACCCAGATGTTCCTCCTTCAGTCTCACTAATTACCATGTTTGTTGATTTCTTTTCTTGCTTATATTTGTGGTCTGGGCACGCACTTGCCCAATGCTCATCACTCCCACAAACAAAGCATCCTCTACCTTTCTTGTTGTTTTTCTTCTTAAACTGTGCAGTCTGCTTAGGCTTTGCATTGTTGTTCTCTTGTATATTCTTCTTCTTTTTATTACGAGATGCAAATGAGTTTTTTCTTCTGCACTATATTGGCAGCAAAAGACTCAACTCCTTTTCCACAGTTGTCTTTTGCTCTCGCCCTCTCCTCAACATCAAGAGATCCAATAAGCTCAGCCACGCTAAACTCTTGTCTCTTGTGTTTTAGAGAAGTAGCAAAATCTCCCCAAGAAGGTGTCAGCTTAGTGATTATACCGCCGGCCACAAACTTGTCGGGCAACAGACACGGGAAATGTTCTAGTTCCTTCGCTAGCGCCTGTATTTCATGAGCCTGTTCGACCACAGAACGGTTTTCAAACATTTTGTAGTCATACAACTACTCCATAAGGTACAGCTCATTGCCAGCATCAGAAACCCCAAACTTTGCCTCAAGAGCATCCCATAACTCTTTGCCTGATGTGCAAGATATGTAGTTTTTCTCATACTTGGGATGAAGTACACTAATCATGGCGCCTCGAAACAGGTTATCAGTAGCCAAGAACTTTCGCTCCTCCTCAGGAGTAAATTGTTCAGGCTTCCCCTGTGCGGCGTGATAGCAGTTCATCGCAGTCAACCACAATACCATCTTGGCACGCCATATCATGAAATTCTTGCCATCAAAATTACTTGGCTTCAAAGCAGCAACCAAACCACTGACAGAAAATTGCCTAATATTAGGTTTTTGGATTGTTAGGAATTTAGGCAATTTCATTATCAGTTTAATCCAGAAAAATAACATCAGCAGGTTTGTGACGACATATATGTGCATGTGTATATTTCTTATGAACACTACAGCATGCAAAGATGGCATACTGGTGAATACAGTAAAAACACAAAGTACAGAAATCACAGAGATTAGACTGTACCCAGCGGAGGGTCCCATGCCGAGGGCATCAGAGGCTCCATTCGCACTAGTTGACATAGTGCATTGCTCGAAGTCGCGGACCACAGTCGATGCAGGAAGATGTTCGCAGTGCAGTCCCATGAACGGATGACCAGAAAGAAGACGCCTTGACGTTCCGCAAGCAATCACCGAGAAGAAGATGTACGTGGATGAGCAGTCACGGATCGGTCCCCAAAAACCTAATCGCCGCGCACCCCGTGCAAGATTCTCTGGCGGACGAGGGTTCCGGAGGCACCTGCTCTCCCGCTACTCTATGCGCGCAGAGGTACGGGACGGGGAAACCAGAAGGCTGCGGAAGTGTGTTTCTCTCGGGAGTGGTTGCGGAAGGACTTGATCTGGACTGACGGAGGACTCGGATATATGGACGGGGAGAAGTGAGGCAGCGGAGAATCCTAGGAGACGGAGACGGAGAGACGGAAGCGGAAGAGATAGTAACGGCAGCAATCAGGTCGCCTCCACCATCAAGGGGAGTAACTCCCGTTGTTATGTGGATTAAGTGGCAAAAGACTGGCCACGCCCGCTCGCTCGTCCGTCGCCTGCCTCGGCCCGCGCCCGCGCCCGCGCCCGTGCCCACAGCCCGGCCGGCTGGCGGCTGCGGCGCGCGCGCGCGCGTGTGGCACGCCTTTGTCCTTTTCTGAGCTTCTCAATTTAGATGAATAATTTCCAACCATATAAGCTGAGTCAGCGTTCAGTCAAAATCCCGTATGGTTTTAAACCATGCAACACTTAATGTTACGTATCATAGAGTTTTATTTGATTCATTAAATATTATATGGGCCAAGCCCATATTATATCCAACAGTATAGAACGATATTGTAGGCATGCAAAGTAAAGAAGGAGACTATAGGGAAGATCATCCGCGACCTTTTGACTTACAACCACAACACTTGCAATTCCAGGCTCCAGGTCGTCTTCCCCTTATCCCTCTCCAAATCACTTGATTTTAGCTTTTTACTTATAAAAAATTGTTACCGAATGAGCGAATAAAGTTGGCTGCCATCATAAAAAATTGAAATGGTTTAAGAATTCTTCACTTTCATAAAGAATAATTTGAGGGAATAAGCACACAATAGTTTGAAGAAATCCTCAGACACACATAATTTTAGTTCGAAAAAAATTCAGCTGCAGGTTATGGATATTCGAAGACTAAAACTTCAATGAATGCATTCTATATTTTCTGTGGAGACGCTGAAACAAGTGAATTCTTCACTTTCTTAAAGAATGAATATGGTACCTACTATTAAAAAGTGGTCGTCCATAGCAAGCTAGCAGCTCCTTCATATAATTCAATAATTCAACATACACCAATTTGAGTAAGATTCAACTGCCAAATAGCTAATAAACCTGTAATTTTAAACAACAATTATCAGCTTTGGGATTCAAGAGCATATGAGCATCAGGTGCTCAGACATGCAATTGTTAAAAGCATACCACAATGATTAACAGTAAGAATCCTTAAATCTATAATATCAACAAGTGCATACATAGATCAAGATAGATAAATCATAAAAACAATACCAAATTTATGACTGGTGGAGACAGTGATAAGTCCAAAAAAGTGTAGAGCATTGTCCAGCATACCATTTTCGTGCTATCAGCATGCCACTGTTGCTGACGGAGTGCAGAAGAAGAAGACGTCTCATACTGGTGGAAAGCTAACTAAAATGACAAAAATCAGAAATAACTAGTGTTAATGGTTTCGAAGCTACAGCCACCATAAATTAAATGTGTAAAATTGGAAAATTAGCAAGGCAGAAAAAGAAGTTAATTTCCAAGGAAACAAATGCAATATTTATACTCTTGTAAATCTTCAACCATAATTAAGCACACAAACAAATCAGTAATAGTAGAAGAAACTACCTATGTGAGTAATCATGGGGAGTAGATGGAGGATGCTTTGATGGCGAGCGCCTGAGATCTGCATAAAAAACAAAGAGTGAGAAAAGAGGATAAATAAGTTCTCTTGGCCTCTGTATTAGCTGAATGGATTACAGTTGAACAGGATTCCATCCAATTTTTTTGATCCATCAAACCTGATAAGCACAACATAGCATGTATATTGTTTTGATGCTTCTAAATTTACAAAAGCTGCTGATATGAACAAAAAGGCAAGACAAAACTACTCAATGCCTTGCTCAAAAGCTACATAGTGTAATGCAGTGTCCAAAAGTGTGACCAAAATGATATCTGCATAATGCTTACCAAAACTAAAATAAAAGGGTCAATAAGGATCATTGTCGATCCTTTTAGGTTTCTTGATGATCTTGTCAATGGTCGGAGGATCAAAATTTTTCTCCCTAGGAGCGGCAAGAGGGTTTATATTTACCTCCGCGCGAGAAGGATTCCCCTGCCCTTTAGGTGGTGGGTTAATTGAATTGTTGCGATTCCTCATTGTGTACCTTGAATTCCATGAGGTTGTATCCCTAGCTCCATGCTCATGTAATGCCATACGGCTTCGATAGTACTCCCAGTACCCCTCATTAGACATACCGGGGGCTTGGGCATGGTTGAATTTGTGGGTGAAAGAAACAAATATACGGATGAAAGGTGATCGAGTTAGCAATGAGAACAGGAAACTATCAAGGGATGAGTTATGAAGAAGACCAAACTGCTTTAAACTCAACACGATTATTGCAATTAAAGGAGGGAGGTAAATATAGAAAGAGCTATCTTCTGCTTGGTATATGCCTTTGCATGGGCTCCAGAGATGCCCTGCCTTTGCTTGGTCCTTTGCCGCTGCAAGGGCTCCAGAGATGGCGTGATCAAGGCTTGGTCCTGTACCGACGTGAGCGCGGCTTGGTCCTGTGCCACTACATGGGCGTGAGAATGGGCACGCTGGTCCTACGCAGTTGCATGTTCCTGTACAAGCAACGTGGGTGCGAACAAGACCACCAAGTTTTGGTGTCTATAAATAGCAAAGAATACTGAATGGCTGCATGTACAGCTTAGAGAAGAATATATATTCGTGGGTGGTGCGTATTCATTTGTCAAAAGCAGAAAGGAGGGGCAACATGGCAGGAAGAAGCGAGGGTGACAAAGGAAAAAAAGTAGAGCCTTACAGGGAGGAGGAGGGTGATTATGACGTGAAGAATTCACGTGCAAGGAAGCTCATGGAAAAAGCCATGAAAATCGTCAAGAAAGCAAGTAAGTCCAAAAATAACTATAGGAAATGCATGGGTGACCTAGAAAAGATAACTTCCTTGGATGGGCCTAAAGACAAGGATGATGCACACACGGATGGAAAGGTGAGTTGATTAGCAATCCGAATAGTTTAATCTAAAATTTTATCACAAAGGGAATAAATTTGTATCATACTTGCAGGATTTGAAATGACAAATGAAGATGACGAAATTACCAAATGGAGATGAAATGAAGACAATGAGTCAGCAAATTGTTAGTCTCCAGGGAAGATGCTTATGGAGTTAGGCGGTGTGTGCAAACACATGTTTGAGAATTGGTCTGGATAATGTAGGCATTTGTGTTTGAAATAATAGACATTTTTGTGCTATAATGTGAGTTACGTGTTTGAAGGTGTGTACATGTGTCATGTGAGTAATAAAATACTGACACACACAAAATGTGACTGTAAAATTTCTAGAATTTTGTTGTTTCGATTATGGATTGATCAATGGAAAAGCAATAAAATTGTTCCATGCAGATGTGTTTATTGTATAAAGAATACATGGTTGGAAAAAAAACATCAGACAAGGATTGTTCATGTATCGGCAGACGGATTATGTGAAATTGTATATGGAAATATTGTAATGAAAATTGTGAGGACCCACATGAATATGGTTCGCTTCAAGTAGTAACGAGTGAATAGATCACATGTAACGAGTCAAACTCGTCTTAATATAGCATACCCATTATTGCAGACGTCTTTAATAGCACCATGAATAAGAAAAATGCCTCCAGGGAAGCTCGGATAACTCTTTGCTAAGCAGTTTTACCCTTTGGCAATTAAGTTAACTACCACTCCTGTAAAGAGAATGTTAAGGCAATTTAGGTCTTATTTATTTAAAATAATTAGGGAAAATAACTCTTGGGAAATAACCGAAAATGTTTTGTCACTAGTGAACCAAGCCATGCAAACTATTGGGAATAAAGCACACGCAATGGATCCACCTAAAAATATTATTTATGGTACTTTGAATAGAAATTTCTCCACCTTTATAGCCCGGCTTGGTCCTGTGCCGGTGTGACCATGGCTTGGTCCTATGCCAATGCATGATATCAAGACATGGCATGCACCAGAATGAGCACGCGGACACGGTCTTGCGCCGCTGCATGGGCCTGTGGAAGCAGCGCGAGTGCGAACAAGACGTTACAGAGTGCTTATAAAAAGGCATGAACAAGACCAAATGGTTGCAAGTACGCATCCATATCAGATTACTTCATTGCTACTTCCTGGTTAGTCATTCATACTACAGACAACACGATATGGAGGGAATAAGAAAGGAATCTTGGAAGGAAGAAATTGAGGACAAAATGCAAAATGGAATGGGCATCGGCAAGGGAAAGGATGGAAAGGTAATAGCTTGCATGAATCTATTTTGTTTTGTTTTGATTGTGAGTTTTGTGATGACTATACTAACAAAGTTTCAAATCATAAAGAAAGAAGATGTATTAAACTGGCGGTACTGGCATGGAATACAAATTTATGAGGACCTATGCCGGGTAGACGGTGAGTTACCACCACTATTGGCACGGAATGGATCAACCAAGGGTCAGATAACCAAGGTGAGTGGTGATCCTCAAGACTTTAGTTAGTTAAAGGGAATATTATATAGAGGTTGTGAGAGGTAACAGTAGGTGCTGATTAAAATCATGCAAGATGAGGTAGAGGAGGAAGGGGAAGAGGCAACAAGTAAGAATCGGAAGAATAGATAAAATAGACAAAACAATTTGAGCAATAAGTGCATTGATGTACTGAAAGGTAAATGTTGTGGCTGCCGGCGCCGTCCGCCAATCTCCCGGTCAATATCATCGTCATCGCCTCGTGGGGGTGCCAAATCCAGTTGCGGAGTGCCAGAAATAGGCATGGTAAAAAAGAATATTTGCATTCAAGGGCCACAGATGGTTGCGGACCACACAATTTTGAATGGTGAAATACTCATGCATGTAATTAATTATAAGTGTTAGATAAATGTTCATGCGTGTAATTGATTATAAGATGGAAAGGCGTGTTGTTTACTTGAACAATACACAATTGTATGCATGTAATTACTGTTCATATTGTGACTAACTTTCAAACTAGGTCAGCCTCATCAACATTTTCATCATCAACATATTCATCATCATCATCTGAATTCCTATCAATTTCTATGAATTTGTGGGTGAAAGAAACAAATATACGGATGAAAGGTGAGTTAGCAATGAGAACAGGAAACTATCAAGGCATGAGTTATGAAGAAGACCAAATTGCTTTAAACTCAACACGATTATTGCAATTAAAGGAGGGAGGTAAATATAGAAAGAGCTATCTTCTGCTTGGTCTATGCCTTTGCATGGGCTCCAGAGATGCCCTACGTTTGCTTGGTCCTTTGCCGCTGCAAGGGCTCCAGAGATGGCGTGATCAAGGCTTGGTCCTGTATCGACGTGAGCACGGCTTGGTCCTGTGCCGCTACATGGGCGTGAGAATGGGCACACTGGTCCTGCGCAGTTGCATGTTCCTGTACAAGCAACGTGGGTGCGAACAAGTCCACCAAGTTTTGGTGTCTATAAATAGCAAAGAATACTGAATGGCTACATGTACAGCTTAGAGAAGAATATATATTCATGGGTGGAGCGTATTCATTTGTCAAAGCAGAAAGGAGGGGCAACATGGCAGGAAGAAGCAAGGGTGACAAAGGAAAAAAAGTAGAGCCTTAAAGGGAGGAGGAGGGTGATTATGACCTGAAGAATTCATGTGCAAGGAAGCTCATGGAAAAAGCCATGAAAATCATCAAGAAAGCAAGTAAGTCCAAAAATAACTATAGAAAATGCATGGGTGACCTAGAAAAGATAACTTCCTTGGATGGGCTTGTGGGCCTAAAGACAAGGATGATGCACACAAGCCCATCCAAGGAAGTTATCTTTTCTAGTCACCCATGCATTTCCTATAGTCATTTATGGACTTACTTGCTTTCTTGATGATTTTCATGGCTTTTTCCATGAGCTTCCTTGCACATAAATTCTTCACGTCATAATCACCCTCCTCCTCCCAGTAGGGCTCTACTTTTTTTTCCTTTGTCACCCTCCCTTCTTCCTGCCATGTTGCACCTCCTTTCTGCTTTTGACAAGTGAATACGCCCCACCCACGAATATATATTCTTCTCTAAGCTGTACATGCAGTCATTCAGTATTCTTTGCTAT